>NC_063062.1:8908557-10108557 GCF_018812025.1 Megalobrama amblycephala | reverse complement strand
GTCTGGGATTTTTCCATACAATAAAAAAACATGAACAGTAAACATTTCCTTTGTAATCGCTTTTATTTTAAATAAAAAACTATAATTTATTAGTTTTTAATAGAAACGTAGAAGAAGACAGCTGCTGTCTTCTTCTACGCCAGTGGTTCTCAACCTGCGGTCCATCACGAATGTAAATGCGGCCCGCGATATGCCGACCACAATTAAAAAAATTAAATTATAGCATTACAATTTATTTTTGTTTTTAAATTTAAATTGAAGTGAATTAACTAAATATAAATGAGCTATAATGCTTTATTTGTCATATAAAATCATTTTGGTGAGCATTTATTATTTTCAGACATCAGGCAATGAGGAAATCACTCAGTTAACGAAACGAACACTTAAGTACAGGTGCGCGCTTTGGAAGAATTCAAACAGTTGCCATTATTTTTTGTAAATTTAAGCCTCAAAATGCTCAAATTTGTTATTAGATGAGAAAAACTAAATGTGGAACATACAAAGAAGGAACACATGCAAACAAGAAGAGTCGCAGCATCAGCAGTGAAGGTAAGAAGAATGGAAGAATCAGCGATTCTTAATGTTAATGAGCGAGATGGGCAGCCTTCCTGTTTGCACTGTAGTAAAAGTACTTGACAAGCAAAACCTACAATTTCAAAAGACTGAACTGTGAATTCGATGTGTGTGTTTGATGTATTTTAAATCAGTAAAAATAACCGCATCAGCGCACCGCGGCTGGAATGAGCCCAACTCGGCCGCGCTCGCGGATCCGATGCTGCGCGAGGGATTGCGACGTGACAGAATGCTTGATATCGTCAGAGATTGTTTGTAGTGTTGTTTGTAAAAAGAGCTGAGTAACATTTGCTTATTAGGGCGTTTATGTGATTGTTTTGTGGCTATTGCGATGCTGTTGAAGAAAGTCATACAGTCATACAGAATTAAATAGCAACTTAAAGTGATTGTATACACAGTTTGTGTGTTCATTGAGCAATACTATCTGATTATTATTGTAAAGCTAATGTCAGTAAGTTAGTTTTTATTTGTTATTTATTGTGTGCAACATCTAGGTATAATAATAGTATTATCTGCTAATACCATAACATTAAATCTGATTGGTTTGCATTAGTGACGTCATATGTAAATTATATGCGGCCCGTGAGACTTGCACTTGGACCATTGTGCGGCCCACTGGGAAAAAGGTTGAGAACCACTGTTCTACGCACTGCTCTTCTTTTATGCACTGCAGGCTAGCCTATTGCTGCAATGTTTCTTTTACGTGGCTGAAAATAACCATGCTTTCTGTTACTGAGCCTGTGTCTGTCACTCGTCCTCTTAAAAGTGGAAGCTTGTGCGTAGCTTTGTTGCATTATATTGAAACTTTGTTGATGTTGTTGTCATGCGTGTTCTGGTTATTTGCGCATGATTAAACATGAGTCTTTATATGGCGATAAAACAAAGCTTTGTTGCGTTTTTTTTTTTTTTTTTTGAAGTGGGGATTGGGGGTGCGCCAACCCGGTTGGGACATAGAAGGGGGTGCGCAGGAAAAAAAGTTTGGGAACCGCTGGCTTACACGATCGCTGCTCTCTCTGGCTCAGCAGCAGCGCAAAAGTCAGCCATTTTAAGGGCTGTCTCAATCGCAAAAATACTTCCAGTGCACTGAAACGTTTGCTTCTTAAAAGGTCTCACAATACACAGTAAAAACCAAGGAGCATCAATACTCACTATGTTCCCTTAACGGAAGTTCTAAAGCGTGAAAACCCAATACACATAGGCTATAGGGTGCTTCTCAAATGGACGGCAGCAGGCTGCGTATCTCTGCTATCAAGCGCCATTAAAGGCCATCTCATTTTGAAGGATTCTTGGAAGGCTGCCTTCATTTTGTGTCCCTAATTCACCTCATTTTGAAGGATGCATCAAGTGTATTCTTTGCACCCTTAAATCACCCACAATCCTTTGCGCATGCATTTCAATTCATGAAAAAGTGGAAGGTAGCAGGAACGTGTGACATAGACATGCACACTTACTAGACCGTCTCATTCTTCAGATTAGGAGACAGTCTCACTAGGATGAGCCTTCCATCTAAAAAGGACCCAATGACATGCAATACCATTATTATAATTATATAATTTATTTACGGCTGAAATGTTGCACATATGTAACAAACAAAGTATTTATCATGTACTTTAAATAACATTAAAAAATAATATAATAGAGATATCAGTTTTGTTGTTGTTCATAAGTACCAGAGATGTAGATTGAGGATGTGGTCAAATAGAGTCATCAGTGTCCCAATATGTAGTGAGCCAGGGTTCTTACTGTCCTCACCAGTGCAAAATCATGTAAGATATACTGGTTTACTAACTAGGAAGCTAGGGAGTTGATTGAGACGCACTCAAACCCTCTCCCATTGCCTCATGGGATAGTAAATTGTTAATCGTATGCACACTTCAGAATCTCGCCGTAAATAGTAGGTCATCTAAGTATTTTTGGCCCACTCTTTTATGAGTACTGTGAATTCAGGCATACTTCTTTTGTCACTGTTTTTCACCTACTATATAGTAGGGAAGTATGCAATTTTGGATGCAGCCATCGAGCTGTCAAAAGTTCTTCTGACAAATCCCTGAATCTATCTATCTGTTCTTTTGAACTTTCTGTTTATCATTGAATCATGAAAAAAATGATTTCCATATTAAGCAGAAATGTTTTCAACACTGAAAATAATAATAAATGTTTCATGAGCACCAAGAAATTAGAAATTATTTCTGAAGGATCATGTGACACTGTAGACTGGAGTAATGATGCTGTAATAATATATATATACAGTACAGTCCAAAAGTTTGGAACCACTAAGATTTTTAATGTTTTTAAAAACATTACCAAGGCTACATTTATTTAATTAAAAATACAGTAAAAAACAGTAATATTGTGAAATATTATTACAATTTAAAATAACTGTGTACTATTTAAATATATTTGACAAAGTAATTTATTCCTGTGATGCAAAGCTGAATTTTCAGCATCGTTACTCCAGTCTTCAGTGTCACATGATCCTTCAGAAATCATTCTAATATGCTGATTTGCTGCTCAATAAACATTTATGATTATTTTCAATGTTGAAAACAGTTGTGTACTTTTTTTTTCAGGATTCCTTGATGAATAGAAAGTTCAAAAGAACAGCATTTATCTGAAATACAAAGCTTCTGTAGCATTATACACTACCATTCAAAAGTTTGGGGTCAGTAAGAATTTTTATTTTTATTTTTTTGAAAAGAAATTAAAGAAATGAATACTTTTATTCAGCAAGGATGCATTAAATCAATCAAAAGTGGCAGTAAAGACATTTATAATGTTACAAAAGATTAGATTTCAGATAAACACTGTTCTTTTGAACTTTCTATTCATCAAATAATCCTGACAAAAAATATTGTACACAAATATTTTGTACAATTGTACACATTAAATGTTTCTTGAGCAGCAGATCAGCATATTAGAATGATTTCTGAAGGATCATGTGACACTGAAGACTGGAGTAATGATGCTGAAAATTCAGCTTTGCATCACAGGAATAAATTACTTTGTGAAATATATTCAAATAGAAAACAGTTATTTTAAATTGTAATAATATTTCACAATATTACTGTTTTTTTACTGTATTTTTAATTAAATAAATGTAGCCTTGGTGAGCAGACGAAACTTCTTTTAAAAACATTAAAAATCTTAGTGGTTCCAAACTTTTGGACTGTACTGTATATATATATATATATATATAATATATAATAATATTTCACAGTATCACCATTCTTATTGTATTTTTGCATAATTTAAAAAAAAAAAAAATCTTACAGACCCTAAACTTTTGAATGGTGTATTTCTTCATAATAATAAATAATATATTTAAATGTGTTTCAAGACTTAATGGATTTTCAGGCTGAGGCATTGTCAGGGTTAACATATACCAAACTAATGAATGAAATTATTATTCACTTATAGGCTATAGATTTTGTGTCAAGAGATTATGGTTGTTGGTGAAGCCACACATACTGAGTTGATTGACCAGTATGGCAGATTGGCTGCTGAATACTGATGAACTGATATTTGAAAAACGCAATTGCCCCTGGGACCCCCCTCTCCACGCAAAGCAGAAGAGGTTGGCAGAGAGTGTGGCCTCTCATTTCCAATCACTAGGGAGGCTTTAATGAGACAAACACCAGGCGTTCCCTCAGGACAATGAGGGATAAATTCATGTTTAGTGATTAGAATGGCAGACAGCACAGGTGCTGAGTATGCTGAATGTCAGGGTCATCACAACTTTCTTGTTTTGAGTTGAAGGGTTTCATTTTGAGTTTAGTTTCAGGCTCTTTATGTCTTCAGGCTAAACATGTGTTAGACTGCCATCTGCTGGTAGGTGCATAAAAAAAACTGCTTTGAGTTTATGTGTTGTCACAAATTAGTCTACGCAAAAACAGAATTTACTTAATATAGTTAAATAACAAATGTAAGTGTCAGTGTGCAGTGATACATGTGGAAAAAAGTGGTAAAAAGACAGAAAAAGTCTGTATTTTTTAAAAACATATTTAAAAAGACATGTTCTTTTTATCTTTTTGTCCGTTTAGTAAACTTTGAAAGTTACAACTGTACTATTTTTTTTTTTGCCAGGCATGAATCAGAGGACTGCTCATTCAGGGAAAACTAACAGAAAGGATGAATCACCGCATAAGGCCTGAATGTATATATCATGAAATTACTCAGACAAACACACACACCCCAATTAAATATGTTCACAGAATATGAACATCTTCACAACCATCCAATTTCAATTAGTCTTATCCAGGCGTAAAAAAAAAAAAAAAAAAAAAGACGAATGACAGAGAATGTGGTTGCTACAGTGATGCCGAAGACAAAGGCTTTGTTCATTATGGCAGAATGGATAATATTTCAGTCCATTGACTTTCAGAGATCATCCAAGGATGGTATTCATTTTTCTCACAATGCTGCCTTTACTCTACTTGGGTGGAAAACGTTGAAGGAGAAAACCCAGCATGAAACATAGGTCTTCTATGTTTATATGTGAAGACAAATCCACTATCATACCAAGCAGATAATAAGAAATATACAAGTGTGAAACTGCAGTGTTGGTTTTTGCCATTCTGTAGATTAGAGCCACAATCACAAAAGCCTGTGTGTGTGTGTGTGGTTTTTTTTAACATCCCACTGGTGATTCAATTCTCGCACTGTTCTGCTCAGTGAATGAGTCTTTTTCTATTATATAGCCACTTATTGGAAGAGGAGTGTTTCTTTTGATTTAGCCTCAGTTGCGCTGTCATTGCATCGTGAAGGGAAATGGTGAAAGTACCTTGAACCTGGTTACCGTACAAGTGGGTGATATTTCGAAGATTTCAAGTAGCGTTTCTAATCTGATTTCAGCTTCCCTTCAAAGATGAAATTGTTTTTCATTTACCAGTGCAATTCCCCAACCTCAGAGTGCCGCATCTTATCCTCACACTCGAGGCTAGATTTCTCAAAGGGTTTATTAAAATATATCATAAGATATTTTGCTCAAGAAAGTCGTGACAAGTGAGTAAAAAAATATAAATCTTCCCACCACCCTCCATTCCCCTTCTTTTTTCCCCTTCTACATATTTTGACCTATATTCAACATGGTTATTTGATATTTCAGTTTTTTTTTTTTTTTTTATTCAGATAATGTAATTTTTATATTCATTATTATATGCTCATTTTAATGCCATATGTATAGAATAATTTGCAGAACTTCAGCAGTTCACTAAATTCTTCTTCCTATCATTTCAATTCATATTTTAATTCCATTTCAACACCCTGTGAGAAGTGGCCAACTGAATTCAGATATCATCAGTTGATTAGCCAATTTATAAATGCAATTTGAATATCCTGTTTAATCATAACATCAGGTTATAGGCCAACCCAGAAGTCTAATTATGCTGCTTTTAATTTTATTTCCAAAGTGACAGTGACTAAAGCTACATTCCTTGATTATTTTCAAGTGGAGGTTGGAGAGTTTCAAGTTGTCTGGAACACTCTGAAATCAGAAGTGGGTAGTTTTATTGATATTCTCACCTCATACCTGCCTTCCTGCCTTAACATTGCCAACAAATTGCTAGCAAGTTGCAATGAACTCTGTGACATGACACCTGTCTACATGTTTAGCTAAAATCTCAGTGCTATGCAAGCTTCCGGTATAGTATCAAACTGTGGTAGTAATAAACCCTTTCTGTTATTTCTAATAACTGTCGATCTCAAAAAATGTATTATGTTATAACGTAGTATGTAGGGGTTCAGTATCAAAAGTAGCAGTCAGTATCTGGTGTGACCTGCCAACCCGATATCATGATCTTGCGGCAATTCGTACGTATTTTACGAGGTAGCTAATTCTCGTAAAATTCTACTCATAAAATAAGTACGATTTAGCAAAAAAACGTACAAATTTGTATGTTTTTTGCTAAATCACACAAATTGGTATGAGTGAAGGTGTATGAATTTTGTACGAATTAGCCACCTAGTAAAATACATACGAATTGGTCGTGCGATAGCGTTGGACTAGTCTTGCGTAGCCAGACCTTCAGACTGACGGCAGAAGGTCTGGACTCTATCGCAGCTTTAATTGGCCAAGGACTGCCCAAGGGGACGTTTGACTGACATGTAACGCAACCAATCACAGTTTGTTTTGTTCCACGTCATGTTTAGGGGCGTGAAAATGAAAGTCGATGTCTCTACAATAACAGACCGGCTTGTATCAAATAAATTATTCATTTAAGAATGTTGTGCAAGTTTACTGCAACAATGGAGCCGCAAACTGTAGGCTACATACTTTTGAAAATCCAGCATTTAGTTGATCCTGGAAAACGCTCGTTGTCACAGTTGTAAACACGACGGCTTTCTTCTTCCATGGGGCGGTTTTGCATCACGGCATTTGTTTCCAGGCAGACCGTTGAAGAACGCGACACACACGTCTCCCCGACATCCTGTAGAATTCAACCAACCAGATAACTGAAGTGTTTCCAGTTAAGTGTGCCATATGCATCAGACGTTCAGCCAACGTGGACCTGCAGTGCCTCTCATCCTCATGGACTGCACTTGCCAGTTCTTGCTGTTCTTCCATCAAGGCACTTGCAAGTTCCTGAGCATTTCTGGGGAGAATGGCCCTAGCCCTCAACCTCCGATTCAACAGGTCCCAGACATGCTCATTGGTATTGAGTCCCAGGTTCTTTGCTGGTCACAGAACCCTGACAATCCTGTCTTGCAGGAAATCACACACAGACCAAGCAATATGGCTGGTGGCATTGTCATTCTAAAAGGTCATGTCAGGATGAGTCTGCAGGGAGGGTATCACATGGAGGAGGAGGATGTTGCGATTGCCTGCAATGAAAACAAGCTCAGTCAAATGATGCTGTGACACACCGCCCCAGACCATGACGAATCCTCCAAATCGATCCCGCTCAGGCCTTAATTTCACACTCATTCCTTCGATGACGACACAGTCCAACCATCACTTCTGGTGAGACAATGACTCACTAGTGAAGAGCACTTTTCACCAGTCCTGGCTTGTCCAGCGATTGTGGGTTGATGTCTCGACTTTGCCTTGAGGGCATACAAGCCCTCAATCCAGCCTCTCTCAGCCTATTGGAAACAGTCTGAGCACTGATTGAGGGACTGTGGGTTCCTGGTGTAACTCTTGGCAGTTGTTGTTGCCATCCTGTACCTGTCCTGCAAGTATGATATTCAGATGTAGGTCGATCCTTTGCAGGTGTTTTTACACATTGTTTGGTACTGCAAGGACAGTCTCACTATTAGCTGGCCTAAAGCATGTAAATACAAATCCTTGTGACAGCTATCTTTATTTAGAGTCTTCAAGTAATGTTAACCACAGATTCTATTTTACTTATAAACCAAAAACCACCATTCTAAAAACCCAGTGAAAATTCTAAAGGGAAGCAGACTTGAAAATACAGATTTCATGTTATGCATTACCAAGTCTGCACCAGCAGGTGGCAGGATTCAACTCTTTTTTTTTTTTATTCTGTTCAGAGCAGTCCACCTCAAAGAGCAGTTGGCTACTGCTATATATTTGTTTAAAAGTATCAAATGAGGCTTTTAGATAAAACGCAACGTGACCTTCAGTTTCCCAGAGAATTATAACAATAAAAACAGCACTACCACTAAGGCCAACAGGCTCTTGATTCAGTGCACCCCACGGGGTGAAATCCCAAAGAGACTTCAGTGGGATTGGACTTTAGCTACTTAGCCCATCACCCTGGCCCAATAAAGACAGCAACAGGGGGCTATTAAAGCTCTTTCCTTAGACCTGATTAAAAGAACTCATTGGTTATCAAAAGAAGCAAAGCTGTGTTTACAGTACAGTGCTCTGCCAGGCTCTGTTACATAACCCCCTTCAGAGTAAATCTGTAGGATCAGCAGTGTCACCTGAGAGGGTCTAGCATGAGGCGAGAACCCACTGTCAGTCAACAGGTGATTATGTTCCTCATTAGTGAACAAGGACAGCAGGGAATTCTTATCACCTGCCACAGCAGCCTTCACAAATAAACAACAGCATCATTTCCAAAACGTACAAAAAGTTTTCAGACAGCCAAAAGCTAAAAAGAAGCTCCTGACAAAAACAGTAAAACACATAATGATATTGTATAAGTCAAGCTTTTATTTAGATAGCAGTTTAAACACTTTATACAGATTGTTTCAAAGTAGCTTTACAGTGAACAGGAAAAGAATGATCAATAATGCAAAAAGAATTCAATTCTGCTGTAAAACATCTCTAAAAAGGGCAATAGTGTTATTTTTCAGCTGAAGCCAGTTGTCAGTGCTGATTCAGTTTTCAATAACTGTAAAGTTCATCAATTATGAAATGAGTTCAATTTAGTTATAAGAAGTAGCTCTGCAGAAGACAGTAGTGTCCTTAATACTTTGAATCAGTTCAATGTTGATTCAATTCAGTTCAATAACAGTGTCGATGAATGAAGTCAAATCAGCAATAAAGCAGCTCTGCAGAAAACAGTGGTCATCATCCAGTTTAATTCACTTTTGTTTTCAGTGCAGTCAGTGCAGTCAAATCAATAATATTACTGAATATTAAAGGGTTAGTTCACCCAAAAATTACATTTCTGTTATTAATCACTCAGCATCAAGTCGTTCCAAACCCATAAAACCTTCGTTCATCTTCGAAATACAAATTTAGATATTTTCAATGAAATCAGAAAGATTTTTCTGACCTCCTTATAGACAGCAATGCCATAACAAATTTCAAGGCCCAGAAAGGTAGTAAAGACATCGTTAAAATGGTCCATGTGACTTCATAACAATGTTACGAAGCAACGAGAATACTTTTTGTGCGCAAAAACAAAACAAAAATAATTACTTTATTCAACAATTTCTTCTCTTCCCTGTCAGTCTCGCTGCTGACGTTGTAAACACAGTGCAGCGCTTCCAGGTTCTATGTCAGAACGCTGGCTCAGTATTGGCCAATGCTGTTTACGCGAGCATCACGACGCATGCGTAGGAGCTGGCCAAAAATGAGTTGCTGTTCTGATGTACAATCCGAAGCGCTGTGTATAGGGAGATCAGAAAGCTCTCGGATTTCATCAAAAATATCTTAAAGTCCCTGTGAACCGGAAGTTCCAAACGACTTTTCTCCAGTGTTGTGACGTATTTCCAAGTGAAACGGAATATTGAATACAGTTTTGCTTTGGTTAAATTTTCAAAAGTAACTGGTAAATTTTCAGAACTCTTAGTACTAATATCACAACAGATCATCAAAAGTGCACTTTTTTCAAACATTTCAGCATATTTTCAATTGTGTTAGTACAATACACAAAATCAGAAAGTATCCTTTTCACAACACAAAATAAGTGTTTCATCTATATAAATGTTTCATTCACAGTAACTGCCTTTCATAATGCTATTACTATCAAACTTTTAATTTGCATCTCTTTTCGTTCAGTTTAATACATTTGTCTATTATTAAATCCAACTGAACTTAATGGTTAATCAATGAATCATTTGGTACACCTATAGATTTCTATAGATATTGATTTTATAGGCATAGTTCTATAGAACATATTTGCAATTTACGTTATGGATAACCAAATGTAACAAATTCTTTTCACATTATAAGCAATTTATCTCAGATTTACCTAGATGATAAACACAATTTTCAAAGTGTGTGTGTGTGTGTGTGTGTGTGTGTGTGTGTGTGTGTGTGTATGCGTGTGCATCTGTGGTCCTGGTAAACACTGCGTTGTGAACCAAATGTCCCCATGAGGAAAACAGCTTATAAATCTTATGAAATTAAGATTTTTATAAAATGTAAAAATGCAGAAAGTTTTCTGTGATAGGTAGGTTTTTGGGTAGGGGATAGAATATAGCATTTATAAAGTAAAAATCATTATGTATATGGAAAGTCCCCATAAAACATGGCAAACCAACATCATTTGACATTATAGAATGCCATGTGATGCTGTAAAAAGAGGCATTACCATGGCAGAGACTGACACATTTCTGTAACTCACCCTTCATCAGTAAAGATCAACTACAGTATAGATTCAGTCATGTGGTACAGTGGGAACATTTACTGTATTGCCAGCACACTCTGTTCTATATAAAACCTCATGACTGTGTCATACTTTATCAAACCTTTTGATAGCATACTGAATAGATATTATTACAAACATTATGGATTTTATGTCAATTATGTAATTTAGGTAATGTAAGTCTTTTTTCTAATGTGGCATCTGTAGCCTGTGATAACTATGATAATGATAATTATTTCAGCATAAAGGGTGATTTGAAACATGTATCTTGCATTGTTTGCTGTTGGATGAACTGATTGTTAAAAGTACTAAACTGAAAGAAGATCATACTGTTGTGTTTCGGTGATTAAACCAAATGTTCCCATTACATATTACAATAATCTTGTGTTTGAAACAATGATTATGTGGACTGAAAACATGTGCAACTGACTGAAAGCATTCCATCAAGTTTTGAAAGAATGACTAGCTGCGTTACAAGTGTGATCAGTTTGGATTTTTGTACTAAGAGTTTTGAAAATGTACAACTTACTTGCGAAAAGAGTACCAAAGCGAATAAAAAAAACTGTAATAGAGGGCAGGGTTTTACTTTAGTGCTTCTCCTCTCCATCTCTCACTCATAGCAGACTAACGGTTGGAGGTGAGTGGTTTATGTGTTTTCAACCCAAGCCGTCAAACTGACGTCATCAGGGAAGGAATGCCATTCCAGACCGGAAGTAACTTTTCAGATTTTGATTAAAGATTACTACAACAAACAATTTTTTTCTGTGTATTAACTTGCACAGATTAATTGTTCACCACAAAACTAGTAATATGGACTAACAAAGTAAATAGGGTCAATTTTGATTTCATGCCGACTTTTGTGTTACGGGTTTGGAACGACATGAGGGTGAGTAATTAATGACAGAATTTTCATTTTTTGGCAAACTAACCCTTTAAGTGTCCCCAACTAAACAAGCCAAAGGCAACAGTGGCAAAGAACCCAAACTCCATCAGTTGACAGAAATGGAGAAAAAAAAAACATGGGAGAAACAAGGTTCATTCAGGGGACCAGTCCTCCTCTGGCCAAATGAACGAACATAGTGTGATTTATGATTCTAGGCTGCATCACAAGGCTGTGTATTGATATCATTCAGAATATGTCATCCAGCTCGTTCTGTTTGAACATCGGGATGCATCATGCCGGCATTTGGTGCACAAGTCCAGAATAAAACAATATATTGCAAAAAATAAAAAGGACACTATATGCTTTATGAAGTCCTATCTTTAATATTTCAGAGTTAATCTTTGAGGTGACTTGGACCTGAGATTTTTCAGCTTGCGGAGAATGAACTTCAAAGCCAGTAGGAGAAGGGAAGAGCCGTGTGGGAGGACTTGGCTTGACATTGGAGATGTGGCTTCAAATGCCCACAGGGTCAGCAGATCACATCAATATACATGATAAGAATTGAACATTTCTACCATTAGTTCATGAGATTGTGACAAGGTGATATGTCACTGTCTGCGATCCAGAGATTACTTCTGGAGGGGTTTGAGATCCATGTGTTTTATCATCAAAGGATGACTTACTTTCTCTTTCAAGACACCACGTTTATCTTTAAACTAAAGTCTAACTTTAAGAATAAAACCTTTGATATTTAGCTGCTGCCATTACTTTGAGTGACCGTGATGGATCTGGGCTATATTCAAAACATCACATGTATGGTCATTTATTTAATGTAAGTTGCATTTAAAGTCCAATGACTAACAGAATTTAACAAAAAAGGTTATAAAGAAGGAACAATAACGAATAACATTTTCATTCCACTATTAGCTTCTTTTGCAGTAGTTCTTCAGATCTGTTGATTTCTCGTAGGGTTTAACATAGTGAAGCTGATGGAAAAGTGCTTTTCGTGAGTTTAGGCAGATAGAAGCCAGTGCAGATGATGGAGATTGAGGGTTTTAGATGGTTCTCTCCTCCTGCTGGGAACTCAGTAAGAGTCCAGTCACTGGAGGAGAGGCCACTTGTTTGTCATGTGATACATGATTGTGGTTTTAGTACTTAAAATGATTGCTTAATATGATGAATAGATTTAATTTATTTTCATTTGTGTTTTGAAGATGAACCACATGAGGGTGAATAAATGACGACAGAATTTTCCTTTTTGGGTGAACTATTGCTTTAAAAGCCAAAGCAGGAAGCTGAACTTAACAACAATCTTTTCAAGTGATTCTGTAATTTTTCAACTAAAAAGTCATTTGGTTCCCATTTGTCTTTTTTTTTTTTTCTTGGGGAGAGCTTTGTATTAAGTGTTCATTTAATGTGCTATAGGTTTAATCTTAACAAGTAATCTGTTATTGGATATTTATCATGCTGGAAGAGAACTGAACAATACATTTGGGCTTTGTCCAACTTGCATTAACATATATGAACTTTACACATTATTTCTAATTTAATCAAGAGGATATATATTGTAACAAGAGGATATTTTATATCTACATTTTATGTAGATTAAATCCATTAAACACATACACACACATACAATCGAATATTCTGAATATCATGAGGGCAGTATTGTTTAATATACTGAAGTAATTTAATGTTGAATACTCAAATCTAGACGTCACAGGTAATTTGGTCCTGTATTGAGTTTGTTTTTCTCTGATGGTTAATTGTCCTGTTTATTGCCTCTGTTTGTCTTGGCATCAGTAAACATTGTTATCTCAACGGGGTGCCACCACATTTGACTATTCATGAGCACTTTACACGTCAAGCCTGACACTCTCACAATGACTCACCAGCCACAACAAATTAAAGTAAAGGCTTTCTGCCCACTGACTGAATGGACTACTTTGCTGCGTATTTCTGTGCTTTCTTAAAAGACAAAAAGACTCCCATGCCTAATTTCTTAATCTGATGTTAGATCATGGGTGAGTTTCAAATAAAAATCAGCACTTAAAATAGTTCTAGTTGATAGTTTTACTTGCATTTCTATCACCTGATCATTCTTTCTGTCCTCTTTATTTTCAGGCCTCAGGTATAACATTACTATTTGTTAGCGTTTACATCAATCTTAGACGGCAGCATTGCGGCTTCTCCTCCTGATCTATAGGACTTTATGTTGCTCTCTGAAACAGCCCAGCTCTGTGTGAAAAGGTAATAAAAAAATCACTTCGCACACAATAACTCACAGGGCTTCTTTTGCGCAGGAGACTGGGTTCGGGGAATGCTTTCATTAATCATGAAGCTCAGTACCGACTCTAGCACCACTGCTCCTACTGAACATACATAACTGTCCTGGCAGGAAGAGCGATCGCTGGCCCCTCGCTCGGCACAGGGCTAAAAACATCACGACCCGCTGCATGCTGGGAGTTTTTGTGAATGATGGGACCCGGCTGAAATGTCCATCAGAGAGTGTATGTGGCATTTGAATAGAAAGAAAACAAGAAGTGCGATGTACTTAAGCAAAGAGAGGTGTGTTCTTGTCTAGCAGTTCTTCAACTTGTAGCACACATGGCCATAAGTGTCCCAGAGGTCCTTAATGTTGCATTATCCAATATTTCTCAATAACCCATGTTTTTTGTATGTGTGTGTGTTTTGATGATTCATATTAAGTCTTAAAAAATAGTGATAAACATACTCTCCATCACAAAGCCCTGAAGTACCAAGAGCTGACACCAGGAAGAAACGCCCTCGGCAAATTGGTCTTAGAGTTGACTACACAAACCGCAACATGTCTGGCTGAAAATAAAAACTTAGCCAGACCAAACCAAATAATTAAAACACAAAAAGAAAAATACCTAAAACATTGGACAGACGCAACAGCCCTACAAAGTAAATTGGAATGCTATTTGGCCCTAAACAGAGAATATGAATTGGCAGGATACCTGAGTACAGTGAGCGACCCTAAACTGAGAAAAGTCCTGAGCATGTACAGACTCAGTGAGCACAATCTCACCATAGAGACAGGCAGACACAGACAGACAGACCTGGCTACCAAAGGAAGAACGGCTGTGTCCCCACTGCACAGAAAATGAAGTAGAAACAGAACTGCACTTTCTGACATCCTGCCCTAAATATGCACAAATTAGGGACACTTTCTATCCCCATTTCACAACTCACCACAAAGACTTGCATCAGAAACCAAATTTGGACAAACTCCCATACCTGCTAGGAGAAAGCCCAGCAAGCTCAAACTTGGCCACCAGGTATGTGAGGTCCTGTCACAACGAAAGAGCCTCCAGCGGGACAGAACTACCAACACATTCGCTAAATGCCTAGAGACACATCTATAAATATTATACAGTTTTTCTCAGTCACTTTGGTGCATTTCTCACATCACTATTTACATTTGCACAACAGTTAATGCAGTTCTCAAAACAATTAGTACAAACTGCAAAACCTAGTTGATAACCTGCAAAAGCGTGTCACTTGCTCAAAATGGATAGGTCATTCCTCAAAAGCAAGTATTCATGTCAATGAAAAGTGTCAGCGTCATCAAGATGAAAAGTCCTGACACCATTGTTTATGAACAAGATAGTCAAATGGCTTTGTCATGTTTTCATTATGACAGTTTACTCTGTCAATGTTTTCCAATGCAAAAAAGTCAGATCTTGGTGACACTACCTGAAAATGCTCAAGACAGCACTATATACTATTTGCACAACCATTTGAAAAATACAGTAAAATTACACATTACTGTATTTAGTGAGGTAACTGAGTACAAGACACTGAATATGTATGTTTCACATTTTTACTGCATATGCTCTTTGCAATTCTAATTTGTTCACAGCATTGTGCAAAAGAAAAAATACGTCCTTATTTACAACAAACATAAACTCCCTTTGGGTAGAGCTGTTCACAACTGTAAACAATATTGCAGTACATATTGGAACTGAACATACAACATACATAGTACTCTAATCAATCATGCACATCCAGATGTTCCTCTCTGTCTGGCCACATAATTTCATCTACATCACAGCAACCTTCCATTTCTGTGTCACAGTATTGTAGAAATGGTACACACTATGTCCTGCTTGGTTCATGTATGCTTGTAAAGTGGGGGTTTATGGGATTCAGCTCTGACAGTGATTGCAGAGAAGTGGCTTATCATTGGTTGCAACTAATGTTTCACACTCCCCTTCTCATCAGTGAAAGTTGAGATTCACCTGAGAGAAATTGTTCAATTTAGGAGACATTTAGGAGACAGTCATTGAGTGACTGACTGAGTGAATAAGTGAGTGACTGAGTGAGTGAGTGAATGACTGACTGACTGACTGACTGACTGACTGACTGACTGAGTGAGTGAGTGAGTGAGTGAGTGACTGACTGACTGAGTGAATAAGTGAGTGAGTGACTGACTGACTGACTGAGTGAATAAGTGAGTGAGTGAGTGAGTGAGTGACTGACTGACTGAGTGAGTGACTGACTGACTGACTGAGTGACTGACTGAGTGAATAAGTGAGTGAGTGAGTGAGTGAGTGACTGACTGACTGAGTGACTGACTGAGTGAATAAGTGAGTGAGTGAGTGAGTGAGTGACTGACTGAGTGAGTGACTGACTGACTGACTGACTGAGTGAATAAGTGAGTGAGTGACTGACTGAGTGAATAAGTTAGTGACTGAGTGAGTGACTGAGTGAGTGAATAAGTGAGTGAGTGAGTGAGTGAGTGAGTGACTGACTGACTGAGTGAGTGAGTGAGTGACTGACTGACTGAGTGACTGACTGAGTGAATAAGTGAGTGAGTGAGTGAGTGAGTGAGTGACTGAGTGAGTGAGTGAGTGAGTGACTGAGTGAGTGAGTGAGTGAGTGAGTGACTGACTGACTGAGTGAGTGACTGACTGACTGACTGACTGAGTGAATAAGTGAGTGAGTGAGTGAGTGACTGACTGACTGACTGACTGAGTGAGTGAGTGACTGACTGACTGAGTGACTGACTGAGTGAATAAGTGAGTGAGTGAGTGAGTGACTGACTGACTGAGTGACTGACTGAGTGAGTGACTGACTGACTGACTGAGTGACTGACTGAGTGAATAAGTGACTGACTGAGTGAGTGACTGACTGACTGACTGAGTGAATGAGTGAGTGATTGAGTGAGTGAGTGAGTGAGTGAGTGAGTGAGTGAGTGAGTGAGTGGGATGGGATGCAGTCTGAGTCTGACTCTTTTCAACATCTACATAAATGGTCTGGCATCAGCGCTAGAGCGCTCTACTGACTTCTGGCCTCACTCTACACCACACAGAGGTCAGATGTCTGCTGTACGCGGATGATCTGGTCCTGCTCCCCCACACACGGGACCGTCTCTGAACGTTCTGGGGAAGTTACTAGGTGACAGGTTACCCCGCTAGAAATTTTACGTTCCCAGAACGTCCCCACTGGTGTTAAGGACGTTGTCTAGTAACGTTCCCAGTACGTTCATAGACAGTCGTGATGTGTTCTTTTAAGGTTTGGGGAATGTTATTTGGTGGATCTTCAGGGAACATTCAGGGCGTTCTGGGAATGTTTAGGGGACTATTACTATAGGACATTCTTATAACTTCCCAAATGTCCTCTTTGTAACATTCTCACACAACCATAAAATAACCAAAATAGAACGTCTCCCTAAACCTATATCGGGAACATTATTAAATGACCAACAGAGGACCGTGTGGGAATGTTCAGTTAATGTAGCAAATATTCTCTTTGTAACATTCTTATGTGATCATAAAATTAACCAAAATGGAATGTCCCCCTAAATTCATATAAGGAACCTTGAACTGCAGCACTTTACAAAAGAGGACGTTTTAGAAACGTCCCGAATGTTCTGTAAAGGTTCAGAATTTTCATCACCTTTAGAGAACTTTTAGGCAAAGTTGCACACAGTCACAAGAACGTCGCCTTCTACGTGGTTGTTTTATAGAAAATAATAAAGTTTGAAGTCACCGTTATGGAGGTGAGCGTTTGCTCTTGATTTGCATTAATTAATGGTTTGGTTTTTTTTTTCTTTTTTTACTTTTTTTTTTTTTTAAAGTTCATTATACAGACAGAGTTTTGAACGGTGTCTTTTAGACTCACACAGACATCATGAATCAACGTATGATCCTCAACAATGGTGACAATAAACAAAAATCTTTGTTTAGCTTGTTTTGTGATGCTCAGAGTTAATCTGTTTATCTGAAAATTTTGTCACCATTGTTGAGGTTCATACGCAGAATCTTGATGTCTGTGTGAGTCTACATAATCCTGTCTGAATAATTTCTGTGCAATGACAAAAACTTTCAAAATATCAAAGCAGGACAGGATTTTATGCATTATCATAGGACTACAAAAACATGAAAGAATATTCAGAGATCAGTGAATAAGGCCACTGCATAATTATGAAATCATCAACAATAAGCAACCAAGTCCATTTGATCAGATTTTTTTTTAATAAATGTGATTTAGAAACACATCTACAACAATCAGAAAAAAATTGAAGTTAAAACGTCAAGGGTCAGGAGCCCAACTAAAACAAGCGCTTACCTCCATAACGGTGAATGCAAACTTTATTATTTTTAATAAAACATCAACACCTCATTAAGAAGTTTTGAATGAAAGAAATAAAGTCAGAGTGGTTTGTAATAAGTGAAGATGCAGAGCTCTAGAGAGATCTGTTAGTGTTTAATGTTCTGTTTCTGTTATCTGAGTTTTGTGAGGTTACCATTGTGCTGGAGAGTAGATCCTGTGCTTCAGTCAGTGATGATCCAGAAACACTGATGTTCTGCTGCATATTGCTTTATTTAAAGGCAGTAATTGTGTAGTTGTTGGCGTAATGATACAGCAGTTACATTAGCTCATGCGTGTGCTGTTGTCAGCTAATGACTTACTATAAGTGATTTGCATTTTAAATAAAAGGCTTTATAATAATAATCCAGGAAATACCTGTAAAGAGCTTTTTTTTTTAATATAAGACATTTAAGAAAAATTAGTTTTTGTTTGAACAGCCATTTTTGTTAGTCAATTTACCTCTAATTTTCAATTCAATTTTTTGACAAGGGCAGCATGGATGTTCTGAAAACATTTCCAAATAAAATATGGTTCCCTAAATGTTGAAAGAACATCCTGAATGTTCTGTGAAGGTCCGCCAAATAACGTCCCCCAAACCATAAAAGAACGCCACATCATGACCGTCTCTGAACGTACTGGGAACGTTACTAGGCAATGTCCTTAACACCAGTGGGGACGTTCTGAGAATGTTCTGGTAACGTAACATTTCTAGCAGGGTTCCTGTTGAGTTTTCAGATTTTGCACCCAGGGACTTTTTTGTAGGTACTGGGCTGTTACATCTGTCTACCCAATTTCATACCAGTAATGAAATGTAGCGCAAATGCCGCTTAATTGAAATTTTGTGGGTGCCGCTATCGAGCCATTTTGCCACACCTAATTCTGAAACCCATATCTGACGTAAATTTTCACCACTTCGGACGCGTGTGCAAAGTTTCATGAGTTTTCGAGAATGTTTAGGCCCTCAAAAATGCGATTCATTTCGGAGATAAAAGAATAATTGACTGAGCAATTACAATAGGGTCACACCATCTGTGCTCGGGCCCTAAAAATAACTTTCTGGGAACCAAAAACTAATGTTCTAGAAATGTTATAATAACATTATAAGAACATTAGATTAACATTAGAATAACTTTATACAAACCATAAACGTTAGATTAATGTTAGAATAACGTTATACAAACCAAAAACTACCATTCTGGGAATGTTAGATTAACGATAGAATAACGTTCTGGGAACTTTAGATTAATGTTACAATAACATTATACAAACCAAAAACTAACTTTCTGGGATCGTTAGATTAACGTTAGAATAAAGTTAGAATACAGTTATGAGAACATTAGATTAACCTTAGAATAACATTATACAAACCAAAAACGAACATTCTGGGAACGTTAGATTAATGTTAGAATAACATTCTGGGAACGTTAGATTAATGTTAGAATAACGTTATACAAACCAAAAACTAATGTTCTGGGAAAGTTAGATTAATGTTAGAATAACGTTAATCAAACCAAAAATGAATGTTCTGGGAACGTTAGATTAACATTAGATTAACGCTAGAATAACATTATGAGAAAATTAGATTAACTTTAGAATAACGTTATACAAACCAAAAACGAATGTTTTGGGAACGTTAGATTAATGTTAGAATAACGTTATACAAACCAAAAACTAACGTCCTGAGAACATTAGATTAACATTAGATTAACATTAGAATAACGTTTTGGGAACATTAAAATAATGTTCTGGGAACCAAAAACTAACGTTCTGGGAACATTAGAATAACATTAGAATAACGTTACAATAACGTTCTAGGAACGTTAGCTTAATGTTATAATAACGTTATATAAAACTAAAAACTAACATTCTGGAAATGTTAGATTAACGTTAGAATAACATTCTGGGAATGTTAGATTAATGTTAGAATAATGTTATACAAACCAAAAACTAACGTTCTGGGAACGTTAGATTGTTAATCGCATACATTAGCACTTAGCCAAGTTTTGCATGATTTAACATGTTTCTAGCATGTTTGGTACTTCATGGCATATTTTAATGTGTTTCTGGGAGTGAATTACAGTGCAAAGCATGCCATTTCCTGTTGCCAGCAGGTGGCACTTTGACCAACTAAAAATATTGGCATATAGATGTCTTCAGGCCAGGACTCTTATCACACATGTGAAGTTTGGGGCAGATCGAACACTGTATGCCTGAGTTACAACAGCTTCCTCTTTCATGGCGAAACATCCGACTTTGTCACTTTGCCACAGACACGCCCTTCAGTGAAAACACTGCTAAGGCCTTAAGATTAGACACCAAATATGACGTTTTTCTGATTAAAACTCTACAAGGAGTTCGTTAAAGTACATCTGGAAATGGCAAAAGCTGCAAAAATTTTGCAGAGAAAATTCAAAATATCTCACATCCTGTTGATTTTACAGATTTTGCACCCAGGGACTTTTTTGTAAGTATAAGGGTGTTACATATATCTACAGCAAACAGAGGATGAGAAACACTTTCTACTCATCTGTCCTAAATATCACAATGTAAGAGAAACATTTCTCTCCATATTTGAAACACTGATTCCATCATTCATTGAACTGATACTGAGAAAATGCCCTTCGTATTTAGTGAAGATACTTAGTGAAGTAATAGGAGTGAGTGAGTGAGTGAGTGAGTGAGTGAGTGAGTGAGTGAGTGACTGAGTGACTGAGAGTGTGAGTCACTTCTTCAGTTGTTGTATTCTACTGGACTTCATTATTATTGCCCAGAGTGAGTTTAGTGTAATGTGGGTGATTGATTGTACTGGCTTGCAAACTTTATGGCACAAAACTGACCATCAGAATATAACTGCCCCTGATAGTTTCAAATCATATATACAAATAAAAAAATTAAAGTCAAGAATTACAGTTAGAGATCTGACAGTGACATGACATGTCTGACGTGTGCTATTTCCTTTGGTACAGCACCAGTTGGACCTCTTGGTGGGGACGACTGAATAAACTATCCACAAGAAATACATCCTAAATGTGTTTACATGCATACTGTAATTATAAAGACCATGTTGTGCTTGATTGCAGAGTTGGGCCAAAAATGTCCATCAAGGATACAGGCCACGGAAAATACATGAGTCGTCTAGAGGAGAGCTATTCAAAGTCAGGGCATAAACTTTTGGACAAGAGGCAATCAGATCATTTTCCGCACAAAGTCCCCTGTGACTTGTTTTTGTTTTTGCTGTTGCACTTGCCAGCTTAACTTTGAAATGTCTTTCACAAAATCCATGCCTGCATGTACAAAGCCAGATTGTTTTTATTCTTTATGTGTTCACTGGTTAGTGAGTTACGCAGCATCCTTTCAGTATTTTTACTTTATATTACTAAACTGTGAGCACAAATCTATATACAGCCAATCATTTTTGATTACAGTCTAATCACAATAACAGAATTTGATTTGTTTAAAGGGGAAATAATTAATGCACGGGTACATTTTTGTATTCCATAGTTTAAAAAAAAAATAAAAAATTCCCCTTCCAACTGCAGGTCTGGAGTGTTGGGCAGCAGAGAGATCTATCTCTTTCGCATGTTTCACTCCCCCAAGCGTGTGAGGTTCTTTATTAATGAGCGTGGCTCACCCCGGAGGGTCAAACCCATTCGACCTGCTGATGGAGCTCATCTGCAGCAGACTGTGGTGGGATCTTCTGCCTCACATGTGCTATGCCATCAGTCTTACAGTGAAAGCAGTGTTACACTGAAGCTGTGGAGTCAGAGAAATATAGACCAGTGACCAAGAGATGGATACAGAGATACACTCTAAGGGGCCGTTTACACAATACCGTTTTCAACAAAAATGGAAAACTTTTTATGCGTTTTGGCCGTTAATTTGCAATATTATTTTGGGGGCCTGAAAACAAACTTTTGAAAACTGGTTTCAAAGTGCACGTTTTTGAAAACATTACCAATGCTGTCTCCATGTAATTACAAAAACGCGAATTCATGAATTTGGACGGTGATGTCATGCGTATTATGTGTTTAGTCTATAGGAGCGTAACATTTCTTTACAAAGTGACATCGCCAACTACTGGCCTGGCATGATACAGCGTTTTTAGTTGAGGATCCGTTTGAACAGGGATCGTTGTGACAATGCATTGTCAAACTTTGCCATTTTTAGTACATTGTAAATGTGCCCTTAGTCAGTGGTTCTCAACCTGGGGGCCGGGTCCCTCTAGCAGGCCTCAAGATGACTTAAAATGATTTAAAATAAAACAAAAGATACATAAAAATAAGCTGAAACAACTAAATCTTAAAGTCAAAAAGGTTGAGATTCACTGATCTAAGTACAAAAATATTAACAAAGGTTCATTCCACAACAGTCAATACAAAATACTAATAGTTTGTATCAAGCAGGGGGGGGGGGGGGGGGGATAAACATGTAACACAGAGATGATTATTTTGTTTTTAATTTATATAAGATACTTTTCCAGTGAACAAAGTCCTTGTTAATTCTATTTATACATACCGTACAAAAGTCTATAATTTCTACAAAGTGTAAAACACCTCAGTGCTACTTAAAAACTTGTGGATGAAAAACAGGAGAACATTTTTTGGTTGTTTATTTGGCAAAAGCCACAAACAGTTGACTAACTTGATAAAGCTGTGTTAGTCTCAAAAGGAGAAAAATGTAACTGTCAACAGAGGAGCTGAAAAAGGATCAGTACTAAACCAGAAAATTATTTAGTACTGCTTATTTTATCAGTTTACTCAGAAACACGAATATAAGATCATAACTGTAATAAAAATGCACACAAATGTTATTCAGCGAGGACAATAAATTAATCAAAGGTCACAGTAAAGATTGTTACATTGTTACAAAAAAAAATCGATTTCAAATAAAAGTTGATTTGAACTTTCTGTTCATCAAAGAATCCTAAAAAAAAAAAAAAAACATCACGCTTTCCATGTGAAAAAAAAAAAATTAAGCAGCACAACTGTTCAACTGCTTCAACATTGATAAAAATAAGAAATGTTTCTTGATCAGCAGATCAGGATATTAGAATGATTTCTGAAGGATCATGTGACACTGAAGACTGGAGTAATGATGCTGAAAATTTGGTTGCACTTTATTTTATGTGTACTTACCTATGAAAGTACTGGGTAATATAAGGTAACTACATGGGTTAAGGTTAGGTTAGTACCTAGTTATTACCTAATTACTGTAATTACTATAATAAGTACATAGTATGTATATGGGGAACAGGAATGTAAAATAAAGTGCTACCGAAAATTCAGCTTCAGCATTACAGGAATAAATTACATTTTAAAATATATTAAAACAGAAAAAATAGATATTTTAAATTGAACGGTAGTTTACCCAATTCATAAAACAGGTAGCTCATATGATAAAAAAAATAAAAAAAAAAAAATCTAATGGCGAATCTATGTATTCTATCAAAAGAGAGCAGAAGCTAAGAGAATGAAAAAATAGAAACACTGCTTATTTGAATTAACTTTTATTCCCATAAAATAAAACATGTGCTCCCACTGCAGACTAGCCACAGCTAGAGAGCGTTAAACAGCTTTGCTGCAAAGCACACAGACATAGTGTTAGTATGTCAGCCATAACATCTCTGTTAACGTCATGAGGAGTGTAAAACTGTTGAGTTCTGTGCCCTTCATATTCATAACTACAAGAGATGCTAAGACAAAAGAAGAAAAAACACTGTTCAATTAAGAGGTTTTTTAATTAAATTATTTTTAAAAGAATTTTCCAGAATTTTTAAACAGTCTATAATCATGGGCCGATATCTTTGTTGTTCCAATAAAAATATAAAAAGTAATAATAAAAATCGGGCAGCCACTTGAAAGTAACTGGTTGTATTGTTATTACTAGGCAAAAACTGTTCAGAACACAACTGTTAGAATAAGTTCAGATAAGTTCACATGGCCCAAGATATGTTGGCTGCATGTTCTTTAGCCTTCATGCGCAGCACAGCAATGCTGGAGGACCGCCGTTCAAACTCAGGTTTGGTTTCAAACGCAGCGTGACTGTTCGGCGAAGGAGCCAGAAGCGAATCGGCGAAGAAGTTATTGAGAGACACGTGATTAACTCCAAACTGATTTTGCTGGTGATTGGGGAAGCCCACGTAACCGTGCTCGGCGGCTCTCGGCGAGTGGGGGTAGGGAGATGTCACGCAGGGAGGGGAACCTCGCGGGATCATGCAGGACGACACTACGGAGCTGCCTGGAGCGGGACCTGTCCATAAGTTGTTGGGAATCTGTGAGAAATAATTAACACTTTAATATGCGAATGAATGTGAGAGAAAAACACTGTGTTTGGTACATGTCTAGATGAAATGGAGATGAAAAAAAACAGGCTTGAATAATAATCAAAATAAAGAAATCCAAATGTTTGAAAAATCAACGTTCCGATTCCGATTTGGAAAGTTAATTCAATTTTAAAATATAAATCTATGCATTTTAGTATGCCTGGGAAAAGTTTCTGATAAACCGATGACATCATATCAGATACACCCTCAATCTGCATTAAAATACAGTGACGATTATGTCCAAGACTTTAAATGAATCCAGAACAGGCTTTTAGAAACAAACCCTGCAGTCCACAAAAATGCATCTGTGTTCACCACAAAAATCTGACTGTACACATGTCATGGGCATAAGACAAACACAGCCCTGCAGTCTGGTTTACAACATGCCTGGTGCAATATGGGCCTGCTGTAATGTCAAATTAAGGCAGAGGGGTTTTTTTGTTATATGACTGTGGAAAACGCATGAGAGAGGAATCTGCTCTCGGATGAAGGAAATTGAGGTCCTGCGGTGCCATGTAAATTTTCCTCTCCTATCCTCCCGGCAGCTTTTGTCAGTTACAGTGAGACGGCTCTGACTGACCGCCCACACCCGTCTCAACAGATTCAAGCTCTAAAGGTTAATGCTTGCTGTCAACAATTCATGCACTGTGTTTGGGTAAGGACTATATGCTATTTGCTGAAATTAGGTCAAATTTTGTGTGACTTTTCAGTAATCAGATCAATAAATATTGTCACCTTGAATAATTTTTTTGGTTTCACTTTATTTTGATGGTCCCTTTAAAGGTGAAATATGTAATATTTTCTGTCCGCTAGAGGTCGCTAGAGGCCTATTCAAAACAAAGGGGTAGCTTGATGACGGCAAGTTTGAGTGCGGAATCTTGGGACATTTGGTCTTCACCTCAACGGATGGTGGAATACAATTGGGATAGGACTCGGGAAGAAATCATGTTCATGGATGCGATTATTAACGTTACTGTAGTATGAAGCAGAGCAGGACCGAGTGTTGTGGAGCTGAACGAGGCCGCTGGAGCGATTGCGCAACACACGATTCATGAGCAGCGGAACTTTTATTATGACACAGTCGTCAGCGCCACTTGCGCTTTTCCGGTCATGAGTATGAGGTAACGCAGCTCTGTTTATCATATTAGATACATTTGAGTGTGTTGAAAATTATGTTATAACGTTACTCTGTGCATTCGCTCGGCGGCTGCTGTGAGACACTTGTTTAAGACACTGCAGTAAGCTAGATCGAATTTGGAATAGCATATTAAATGCTGGATGGCTTGTGTTGATAAATGGCATGCAATTCATTTTAAAATGTATTGTATGATGGAGAAAATGCTGTATTACTGTTACTAAAAATAAAGCTGCATCTGATTATGCTATGTTAGCTACTTGACAAAATAGTGTTTTTCTCTGAGGCATGGTAAAGGATGGTACTCGCAAAAAATCAAGAAAATTAGATTTAAACAATAAGACTAAACGTGTTGAGCTATATAACAATAATTAGTTTTCTGTCTATAAATATATCAAAACAGTTGTTCCCTTGTCTATTAAAACATGTAAATATTAAAGCGTCTTTGGTGTTTCCATGGTTTCTAACAAAATAAAACCGGAAACCGAGGGTACGCGGGTATGACGCAATTGACAAGCGACTCCTCACACGTCCCGGAGCCTTGGTTAAAACTTGCAATTTCTCACGATTTACAAATAGTTGCAAACATTTGGAATGTTGTAAGTACTCAAGTGAACAAAATATATAACACTGGCCTAATGGTTTTTGGATATTTTACTGCAAAATTCTTACATATTGCACCTTTAACACCATTCTATTGACTATAAGGAACATTGCGCCTACATGTCAAGAGTGTTAGTAGAGTATTAGTAGACTGGTAGGGTTAGGGATAGAATAAGTAGAATGACATGTACTTGCAAAGTTACTTATAGTCAGTAGAATGTCTTTGGGGAGTTAGCAGATAATAAGCAGACAGTCTACTAATATTGTTTTAGTAGACATTTAGTTGACATGTAGTTGCAAAGTTATTTATAGTCAACAGAATATTCAAAAGGGACCATCAAAATAAAGTGTTAGCATTTGTTTTAATAAAATGATCATGAAATTTACTTTACAATGTATGACAAATATGTGATTACTTCTGAGATATATTACATATAGTGCAAAAACGCTGGGTTAAAGACATTCAAAACAGTGCAGAACAACAATATAGGGTTGCCCAATACAGGTAAATATGCCTGTTATAGAATTATTATATTTTAGTTTTTGTAAAAATGATGCAAATAAGTGAATCACCTGTGAGTAGCTGTCTGTCCGGGGCAGCATTGATATGTCATAGGTCGCTGCAAAGTGGCTTTTGGCTTGCTGGATCTGTCCATATCTTTCTCTCTTCCTCCACTTTGCTCTTCTGTTCTGGAACCATACCTTAAAAAGAAAGAGAAAAGTTGAGTTATTTTTCCATGATGAATGAATGTTGAGGTAACATTTTATGTAGGCTCAATTTTAAAAAAGAAATCTGAATTTATTTTTTGTTGTTTTACTTTATTTAAATATATTTGATTAAATGTGAAGCCAATTACAGGGCTGTGACATTGAATCCATGAATTGTGATAGAGGAAGGGTTGCTAAGTTTAGATTGAAAACAAATACAGATCTATAACTAAATGATGGTAATAGTGAGCACTGTAAACATGTTTTCATCATGACAGTATCTTTATTTCCATCATTTAATTTGCCTCAATTTCTGTTCTTTAATTTATTTTTCGTGAGTTTTCAAGGGTTAAACCTGATTTTGTTCATCAGTAATAAAAAAACAAAATGGTTGAAAAAGCGCAATGAACCAACACATTCTCACCCAACTCGTCAAATATTGACCCCTCGACGTCACTTTTTATAACCCAATATATAATTTCATTGTTGCGATAACATTTGTCGAACACGTCTGTGAGTGCCGCCACAGGTTTAAAGCAAAGGAGCACGTCGAAAAATGACGCTAAAGAGGTGCGTTAAAAAGTGACGCCGAGGGGTCCTGACCAAGCGACAATAGGCCTATGTGACGAGTTGGGAGCGAGAATGTGTTGAATGAACGTACAAGTACAGGTTTTTGCACCTTTGTCATTTTAACTTCAACATTTCATGCAGAAATTCAAGTTAAGTTTTCAATTACAGTTTGTTTTTATTTTTTACGCTGAGGAATGCAAGTATGGTGAATCAAAGGTGATTTCAATGTTTGAAAAAGTGAACAAATCCTCAAACATAATGGCGTTTTTCTCAGACAAGGCTTAAATTTAACTCGCATTTAAAATGTCTACAGAAGTCTCAAAAAGCGAAAGAGTTTTAGAGAATTATCCAAATGAAACTGGAGCTGGTTACCTGAACTCTGGCCTCCGTGAGCTCTGTTCTCATGGCCAGCTGTTCTCTCACATACACATCTGGGTAATGGGTTTTCTGAAAGACTTTCTCAAGCTCCTCTAGTTGAGCGCTCGTGAAGGTTGTGCGATGGCGTCTCTTCTTGCTGCTCGACACGTTGCTGTCGCATTTTTCGCCGATGTCGTCCAGCTCTGTTTTGTCTGGTCCGGTTGTGGCCGGTGAGACTCTGATACTGCAGCAGTTCTCCATCGCGTGCAGGCTGCTGTCCTCTGTTTTTGGAGCGCAGTAATTCACGCCTGTGATCATTCGTAAAAAAAAAAAAATGGGTATAGTTAACATAATATTACAGACAGTTTCAGCAGCTTCTAAAACTTTATTTAAATAATTTTCAACACAAAGAATCTGCGTGGAATAAATTTGTAGGCTACTTTTTCAAATATTTTTGTTACACCGTAGGCCTGTATGATGATCTCAAAATTATGACCCTAATTATACACTTTATTCTTATCTATATAAATAAAAAACAGCTCATGGACATGTTATATATCAACTGCCCGTAACTTTATAGCGAAAAGAAAGCGGATGGAATGTAAAAAAATGTAGTCCTATTATTTGTGCAATTATTTATGAGCAATCGGGGAATTAAATTACATTCATTTATTTGAATATTGATTTTTTTTTATGGAAATGAATCACTTATCTGCAGCATTATGTTTTCGAATTACTTTTTAATGAAAAGTGTTACCAAAAGTAGCCTATTAATAACAGATAAGCGGATAAATAGTCTGAAAGAGCAATGCGTTTAATAGAAGAATATTATTTTAAAGGCCAAAAAAGTTAAAGGAACATGTTTCTTAACAATATATATATAAAAACAAACGTAACAACTTTGCAGCTGTTCATAACTTATATAAAAAATAGAATATTTTAAAATAATATTACACATTGTAACAACACATAATTGTTGAAAAAAAAATTGCTTTAAAAAAAATCTAATATAAAATATTGGTTAAATCTGCATATATAAAAACAGAGGACATATATATATATATATATATATATATATATATATATATATATATATATATACACACACACTATATGTATTTTTCCACATTTAATTCTTACATGAACTTTTTTTTTTTTTCATTGTAAACGTAGCCATATCAATAAATAAAATAAAAAACATCGTCGGAATATGCAAAACCGGCCATTATCTTCTAAATGTAAATGTCTTTTGTTTTACACATAAAAATAAAGGTTATTATAAAATTTGTTTTTATAGCAATTCCACAGAACAATCAGACACAAATAATTTTTCACTTTTCACCATATGAATCGGTGCTTTAAATTATCTGAACTTCAACGCATTGACCTGAAGAAACTTTTAAGAACTTCATTAGAGAACCACACAGCAACTTCTTTACTAAACCATGGTGCTTGACCAAGGACCACTGAATAATCTTTAAGTATTTTACAAAATGTTTTGTTAGCCTACATTTACAAAGTTGGGTGGAAAAATTCTCAAAGCCAGACTTACTGTTTTGGTTGTCACACGGAGACGATCTGTCCATCGTGCTGTGTTGATCATTGCTCTGCATCGAGAAGGCTTGAACGCATTTAGGTGATGTCTTGTTGTAGTACGGCACATTGTCTAAAGTCTCCATGACTTGGTCCATGTAGTAATCGCTGCCTTTAATCGCTTGACTTTTCAAGGAGAACTTGTCGCTCAAGTACTCCATCATGGTCCTCTGGCCTCGTCTCAAGCATGAAGCGCGTCAATGGACACCATAAATGTATTAGTGATGTCAAAAATGAAGCAATGCAGCCAATTATTTGTACAAGTCGTTAATTTGTCTTGTCTTAAAGAGACCGAGGGCCTCTCTTTATACGGCAAAGAGTGGGAGATTCAAGCAACCACCCAACTTCTGAATATGGAGAAGGTGAAACTCCACCCACGCGCACAAGCACTAAATAAGATTTATGAAACTCTGTGATGACCCGAAATGAAACAATTACACTTGCTTTCGCTTTCCGTGTGTTTGGATATCCCTAATGATTATTTAACTGATAAATCCGACAGGAGTATAAATCGCGCGATATTTAAAGTGTTAAACCATTTGTAAACAATATTAAGCATTTCAGTAAACATATTCAAAGTTGGTGAATTTTTTAAAGAACAATTATAGTCGTCTTTATAAAGCATCGATGCTTTAGATTTGTTTTTTACGTTATTTAATTAAATTAATAAAGTTATTAATAAATAAGGAAAACATCAAAACGCTCTACTAAAGTAACTTTTGTAGAAAAACTGTATTACTGCAAATAGGTATAGCATACTTAATTTTCCTAATATTAATTGCAGTAAGCGTAATGTTCCAGCGAATAATCTAATAGTGCCAGAAAATATAGTGAGGTATTACGACATGGTACTTCATAAAAACATTTATTTTACACTTCTGTAAAAGTCATTAAATTATTTAAGCATTTTACTTGCTCTATATTACAATTATATGAATGATTTTAAGGTGATTTATACGTTTTACTTATTAAAATAATCTAAGCAATACTTTTAAATAAAGTATGCATATTGCCTTGTTATATATAATATACATTTTCAATGAAATTATTACGTACTTCTTACCTTTTCCTTCTATCAAACGTTTTTACAATCCAGTAAAATTGCATGTATTTTTTACATTTTTAAGTTTAAAGTTTCAGTTAACCAAACAGGTATTTGCTGCAGGATTTTTGAAATATTATTTTCTTCTTATAACTTTCTATTCTAACAGTCATTTAGCTGCATGACAAACTTGTATTTGCAGGTCTCATGAAAATGTCAATCTGAATTTTCCGATAAAGAGACTAATAAAATCACGACGGCGCGCGCTTGTGATGATGACCGCGGTCACACAAATCCTGCTACTGTGACCTAAATAAAAAAAATAATAAAAGTTAACACTTTTTCAGACCTTTTGACAAGCTAATAATGATCAACACATCCTCTCGAAGTTCAAGATAATTGATCATAAATACGCTTTACCAACCAAAAATTATCAAGCCTGATAGGAGTTTTTGTTTAGTGGAAAATAGCATGAATCTGTAAGAAAAACAGAGACATAGGCTAGTTCAACAAAAGTGTGAAAAACTGTCCTTTTTATATCCTATTTAGAGTAATTTTTTTCTGTTATACTTTTATCAGTAGTTTAGCTCAACTGGCACACTTGGCTTTATCCAAAATCCATTGATAACGCAAAGAAGCGCTTCACATTCCCGACAGCAACAGCTGTGACACGCGCAGTAAGCGTGAGGCCGATTAAGAATTTGCAAGAGTCATTTTTGGATGCGAGATTATAAAGCTCGGCACCAAAATGATTTTGCGACCACCTAAACGTTTGTATTTCAAACAGGAAAGGCGTCATCCGATACCACCCTCACTCCAAAGTGTGTGTAAGAGATCACCGTCTTCTCTCTGCCAGCAAACCTTACCACCTGCCAGGATAGCCATATCTAAGGGTCACTTACAATGCTTGGGGTTTGATGGTGCCACTCTGAGAAAAAATGAAAATAAATAGGGTGCTCTTAAGTAGCAGGGGGGTTTCTTATTAAGGCTCTGAAATAACCTTCTATTTGGACCTCTTGCTGAGGGGAAAATGTGAGAAATTCTGTGTGGTTTGTTGAAATTTTGTCTGCGCATTAGAAGCAAAGCACATGAAAGCGCAGAAGAAGCTATATGGCTTACGGCCTAATTTCACACAATTAAGCGCGTAAATACATGCAATACTGCAAAATCAACTCAAATAAGTGAACATTAAAGCAATGAGATATTTAAAACATTTGATCTGCCATTTCAATACCAAAATAAATACAAATAAATAAATATATAAACTGCGCAACATTATGGGTAAATGTCCTCCAAATCGACACTTTGTTTTTGTATAATATTAAATTATTAATTCAAACGTGTTAACATGATATATGAGGTCTTAATAACATACAATATTCATACTGTGAGGATCCTTGTCCTTGATATAATATAATATAATATATAGCATGAAAAGCAAATATATAATGACAGTGTTATTTAATATCATTGAGATACTATTATAGTTTTTATTAATATTTGACACACACACACACACACACACATATATATATATATATATATATATATATATATATATATATATATATATATATATATATATATATATATATATATGACATATCAGGACACAAATTTGTATAATGACATGGGTGTGACATAGGTATTACAAGGAGAGGATGACTTATGAGGAACATAACCCCATGTTCCCATTTTTCAAAAGGCTTATAAATCATACAGAATGAGTTTTTTGTAAGAAAGTAAAAATGTGCACAGTTTTCTGTGATGGGTAGGTTAAGGTGTAGGGTTGGTGTAGGGGATAGAAAATATGGTTTGTACAGTATAAAAACCATTACGCTTATGGAATGTCCCCACAATTCACAAAAACAAAAGTGTGTGTATGTGTGTGTGTGTGTGTGTGTGTGTGTGTGTGTGTGTCTGTTTAAATTTAAATTTCAGTTAAAGTTTAATCATTTTGTTTTGGTCATTTTTTTTTTATATGTATATAGTATTTATTAATTTTATTTCTGTTTTAGTTTTAGTTATTTTAGTACATGAAGTACTATTTGAATTAAATGAAAATGGGAAATGTTCTTTTTAATGGTTTTAGATTTACTTTCAGTTATAATAATAACCCTGATTGACAGAGGGATCTCGTTAATCTGATCAAATTGGTACAGAGAGAAGTTAGTGATTTTCTCCTTTATACATTCTTAAATCAATTTTAATGGTTTTGTACAGGCCACATGAGGCTTTCAGGCCAGTGACATGTTTGCCATTGTTTATTGCCTCTCTCTGTTTCTCTCTCTCACTTTCTTATGTACTATAGACAGAACGAATCTCTGGTGAAAGTCAGAGGTCAGTACGAGCGTGTCAGCTGGGTTTGTGTATATACGCCTTTGCAGTCACTTAAGTAATTAAAATCATAATAAACGTTTTTTGGCCACAACCACTTCTTCCAGCTGCTGTGATTGAGCTGCTCAGGTCAGGCCAGATGCACTGAGCTTGCTATGTGAAATTTGGTTTGAAAGGCCTTTTCATTTTAGTGTGAAGGATTATTCAATGAGTATGTATTTTCCCCATAATGCGTTCCTGGGTAGTTAAATACAACGTAGTCTATTAGAAACCCAAACAAACCAATAGGTTTTATATGGCTCAGGAGGGTTTTACTAACCATATACATATCTGCTCTCACTGGCAGTTGAAAAGATTATCTGTCAGGGTTTGCCTATGTTTTCTGTGGGTAACAACTGGCATGAATTACCCGCTGGCATCAGTCTGCAAATTCAGTCTGTTATTCTGAGATTCAGCAAAAGTGGAAACTTGGAAATGAACAGTCTTTGGAGTTATACTGAAATCTTTTTGCATTCAGTCGGTCAGTTTGTCTATCTATAAGTGTGTGCATACCGTTAAGAACACTTACACTATTTACTCTAGCTCCACCCATCAATGTCTGGTTGGGCCACTCAAGTTTTAAAAAAGACGCACGAAATTCAACGTCTTCAGTGACGCACCAGTAGCGAGTAAGGCTCGCAGACCTGGCTTTTAACGCGGGTTCGAATCCGAGCTCGCATTTATTTTCAATAAAAATTAAAATAATGTTCTAAAAGCGGAAAATGAGTGCAAATGAGTGTTTGCAAATGAAACTGCAAATGAGTGTTTAATAATATTAAAAGTGTTTATTGGGTAGGGTTAGGGGAAGGTGTAGGGAGGGTTTTATTCTCCCAATAAGGCAGCGTCCATTTAATAATTTTTAATAAATATAATCATTTACACTCTATGATATTATTGCATCCTGTTAATGTACAAAAATACCGAGGTGCAAATAGTATCTGCCAATATAAAGTATAGACATCTTTACACTTATTGCAAAGAACTGATACTTTTACATGGTGTAAATAGAATCTATCGCTATTTTCACCTAGTGTAAATAGCATATCGCTAAGAAAATGCTGCTATTGTCAATATTAGCCGCTATTGTAAATAGAATATATTGCTATTTTTACTTAGTGTAAATAGCATCTATCGCTAGGAAAATATGTTATTTTTACTTAGTGCAAATAGCCGCTATACACACACACACACATATATATATATATATATATATATATATATGCATCGTTATATATACACTATATATATATATATAATGTGCATCGTTTTATTTTTAGCATTATGAACAACACAAATCCCAGTATAAGGAAAGAAAAAAAAACCTCAAGTAAATTGAAACAGGAACAAGCTGGTTTTTATTGCCTGTCATTGTCTGCATATTAAGCATGTCATTTGTAAATGGTTTCCACCCATTCCATGGCTCGCAGTGCTCATGTTAAATGGAGTGATACATGAAAGCAATACGTATCTTGTGACCGCCTGCAGATATTTGGGCTATATCTCATCCATTGCTTCTAATTCATTTGCAGGAGAGGAAGCTGGATTTTAGTAAAAACAGCAGCTGCAAGGAATTTCAGCGGAGATCAAATGTGCATTGTAAGTCTTGTTAAGGGCTTACATCAACAAGACATCCATCACACACTGAATATATACATGGCCGCAAATATGAAGGGTGAAAACAAAAGAACAAACCGAATCAATATTATCCCAGTGCAACAAACACAAGCTGATGTGGTTATCTTTTTACTTGTTCAATTTGGACCTCTTCTTTCCTCCACCCCAGCCTCCACTGTGTCGCACTGGGTTGTCCCGGAACGAGATGCGTTCCTTTCGGATCGGAGCTGAATTGACTCTGGTGGGTGATGGCACTTCTGTTTCTGTGAAGACAAAGATAATTTTATAAAAATACACCTTCAAAAATGCAAAATACATTTTCAATTACCTGTTAAGACATTTGACTGACATTTCTGGTCTTTCTAACAAGCACAGTTCTTTCAAACACATTGAACAAAGCGAGCTTTTTTCTGTAGCTGATGCGTTCCACGTGTAGAAACCATGGCTTGCGCTCAGCGAGAAGTCATACATGGTAAAACGAAACACCAGGTAAAACTTCATAGATTCGGAAGGCTACCGTGCACCACATCTTACTACCCTGAATTCTCCAACAAAATAAGTTATTAAAAAAAAAAGACCTTTCATTTCAAAGATCAAATGTAGTCTGAAGCCAAGTACCGTTCTGTTCCTTGGCTCTTAATACAATAATTCAATACATTTTATGTAAACACTTTCTTTTAAGGTGACAGTTTCACATTACATGTACTTACAACAGTAAATTATGCATAATTTCAAGTACTAACTAACCCCTAACATTAACCCTATAGTATGTACATGTAGTTAATTAATATTACTCATTACTTATTTGTGTAATTACACTGTTACAATGTTACCTTAAAATAAAGTGTAACCCATTTTACAAATGTAGTAATTGTTTAACTGATACAAATTTTAGTTTTTACTTAATTTGTCTTAATTTGTTCCTTGTCTGTGTTGATTAAAGTGGAAAAACTAGACATCAGCCCTCGATGGATATTAATTGCACTTCAAACCCTGGACGTTTATATTCAAAGAGACAAATGTTGTTACCCGAATTCTGTGGGCTGATATTTAATAAAACAGCCACACACTCACTTAACCGCTGTGACCAAACAAATTGTTTTCAGCCATTTTGCTCCCATTACCTTTGAAAGAGGGCAAAAAATGAGGCACCGGGAGATTTCCTCTACATACATAATGAAAACGTTTATGGCTCCCTAAACTGTTCTTTATGGCTCAGCCCCAGTAAGTAGAGGGTATCTTGTTGCATTAAAGTTAAGTAGTATTTATAGAGTCCTTACTGTAATTGAACATAGTACTAAGCATGTCAACTTTGTGCCCATGACCTAATCGCTCACGCTGAACCAATTCAAATCACAAGAGGCCTATGAGGGGCTGAGAAAATTTGTATTATGTTAGCAGATAAACAGGCTAACACGCAACGGGAATAAAACATTCTCTTTCAGAAAATGAGTACTGATATTTGTGGATTATAGAGGAATAGCTTTTGCATACAAACTGTAAAATGAATCTATAAAGGAATCCTGCATTTAAATTTTCTTTGATCTATAGAATCAGCCGTCATACCTCTAAACTCTCTCCATTAATTCACTAATAAATACCTCTGTGTGAAAGGCTTGATTCAGTCAGTCATTCAGACAGCTAGTCAGTCATTCAGTCGGTCAGGCTGTCAGCATCCTCGTGGATTTCATTTTCAAATCATCAGCGGAATCCAATTTGGCTTTATTAGGACAGACAGTGAAAAGCCTTCACAGTCCGACATCACTATGTTAAATGCGCTGAGCTTTGCTTGTGTCACTCAGAGGGATCTTTGTCAGGGTGAGTCCTGAGTTGCACAGACTGTGTGACAGAGCTCGTACTTAATCAGTGAGGTGTCAGGGGTCTCTCGCTGACCGTTTCCTGCTGAACGAGAGATGATTCCCCCCCGTCCCCTCATCGACCCTGACATCTGTCTGCTAAGATGACACGTGCACACAGACAATTATACACACACACACATATATATATATATATATATATATATACATACATACATACATACATACAAGAAAACTATCAAAATCTGACGATAAGTTTCTCAGAGTTTCTTTTTTGAGAAAATGGAAAAAGTCCAGGAGCTCACACTAAATTCTGATTTTTGCTTAAAGAAGGTCTTTTTTTTCAGATTTTTTTTTTTGACATGTGTGTACATATTTCCTGTATTTTCTGTTTGTATCATAATAAAGAGACAAATAAATAAATATGGATGGTAAACAATAAAGCTGGTGGTTATGTGTATATATATACAAACCAAAATGTTTGAACATTTCATTCATTAATACAATTTATTCACTATAGTTTTAAAAAAAATGGTAATAAAATATGACAAGGTCTCAGAGTTAAACTGTGTCAGAAAAATTAATTAACAAAAAAATAATAATCTTAATTATGTCAGATAACACTTAAGCAAATGTTTTGGTATAATATGTCACAGTTTACTTTATTTTGCTATTCTCACTTACATAAATGAACAACAGTGTCCTGCACCCACTAGTAAAAAAAAATACCAAAATATCAAAAAAGTCTGAATACTTTTTGTTTGACATATATATATATATATATATAATGTGTGTGTGTGTGTGTGTGGTACCATTCACAAGTTTATTGTCCGTAAAATACTGTATAACAGTAATATTGTAAAATATGATTACAATTTTAAAATGTAATTTTTTCCTGTGATGACAAAGCTGAATTTTCAGCATCATTACCATTAAAAATTATTATCAGTATTGCAAACATGTGCTGCTATTTTTGTGGAAACTGTCATACATTTTTTTCAGTATCATTTGATGAATAAAAAGTTAACAGAAGAACAGCATCAATTTTGAAGTATATATTTTTTGTAACATTATAAATGTATTTTCTGTCACTTTTGATCATTTTAATTTCTTTGATCATTTTAATTTCTTAAAAAAAAAAAAAAAACTTAGCGACCACAGACTTTTGAACAGTGATTTATATATACACACACACACTCACTCACACACACACACAATTATTAAAAATGTTTGTCTAAAAGTTATCACGCATTCACTTGTCTAAATTTGGTGAGTACAAAAAAATTCCATGGTGGGAAAAAATATCAAACTTGCTTTTTCCATTTAACAAAAGTGCATGGTGATGTCAAGTGGTTTTCAATTGTGTGAAATCAGATTTGTGTGATGTTGTAATAGGTTATCAAGTGAGCCAGATGATGTGTACATTCATGTCAGTTTCCATCGAAGCGCTTCATGCCACACCCACTGCACTCTGCGTGCAGTATTTAATTTGGCACCTGACTAACATGATTTAACCTCACATCACTGTGTGAAGTCCGCAGTGTTTTAAAATTCTTCCTTAATTATTCCCATCCCTTAACATTTCATAAATGATTACTGAGATAAATCATATGTTGATGAAGTTCTGAGTACAACCTAAATCTGGATCAGAAAAAGAAATAAAGTAAAAAAAATGTATTTAATAGTGTGTTGTATGTACTCATAACAGAAGTGGAGAAGGGAGTTTCACTGCTTTCCAAAAACATTATTTTTTTGCTTGTGTGATATTATCAACAATGAGGGCACAGATGTTTCTAATGTTAATGGGAATTTACATACTTCATAATCTTTTTTATCAGCAAAAAGCATTTGAAATGCAAATGGTCTGCTTAAGCAATATTTTTACGCAACACTTAATTAAACAAATAAATAAAAATGTTCACCGCATGAATATGCAATTGGTCTCTCGATAATTATTAGTATTCCCAAATATAAACAGACCTGGCACAGATATTCTCATTAAGAAAAAAAAATGTTTTTTATATTTATTTTTTATGTTAATTCACTTAAGTAAAAGACTCACTTTTGTTTTCAGCTGAGTATCTTCGAGCTCGAGTATGCGTTTTAAGAGGTGGAGAGACATCAGTGGAGTCAGCCCAAAATCTTGATCCCGAATCTACACCGTCTCTGTCCCCAGTGGCCTAAAAAAAAAAGGTTCATTAAAGTATAAACAGCAGCAATTGTTAGCAAGTTTTTTTTTTATTTGTATGAGAACCACTTTAAATGTAACTTCACAGTTATTTAGCACAAGATCCAATAGTACTTGTGAAAAAAAGTGAACAGTGTCAGGTTAGTGAACAGGTTTAAGCACAGAAAAGCCAAATAATAGCTCTTACCACAAGCTGCACTCTCCCACCATTAAGAATATCATGGCCAATATCAGGGAGGAAATGTTCCCTAAAAAGTAATTGAATAGATTATCTCTAACACAATTTACACCACAGCATATTCACAACATGTGAGATGGTGTACATTTACAAGTCACCACTATAATTGATCATCGTTATGAACTACTAGTTCAGAGCAGTGTGTCTCACCTTCCCATGCCCGTAGAGTCTGCGTCGGGATGGAGCCACTGGTAAGTTTGTTTTTCCTCTGCTTTCGGTGATTTGTTAACTTCATTCGCTGCTTTGTGAACTGCATTTGACATAAAACAAGAAGAAAAGCATCCAAAAGTTTTTTTTTAAACACATCCAACTAAATATTTACAGAAATAAACATTACATTTTGAAGAGGGGTTGTTTGCCTGACAATTCCAGATAGGAACCAAGTGAATCAAAAAAGAATAGTTTTGGACTGGAGCTAAAAAGAAAGAAAGTCTTTGAGTTTGGATAGCTCATGCAAATGACATTTGTTTCGGGAACTTCTGTGGTGTATATTTAAGTCTACTGAGCAATAAAAAAACCAAATGAGTATGTAGCAAGTAGGGAAATTTATGGACAGTGTCGATACACGTCACTAAAAAGCCTTAATTCAGAATAAACATGTTCTCGGTGGAGACTAGCATGAATTGATAACAACTTCTGACGGCCAAGTGCTGGAACTAATGAGCCATTTATTTAAGTCATTTTCATGGTTTTGGCAAAAAGTAAAGAGCAGACAAGGTTTATGGGTTACAGTTGTCATGGGTTAATTGAAAATCCACTAAAAATGTCAAGTGATTAACTCCTCCCTAAGGGCTGATCAAGAAAACGGGGGGGGGAAAGCAATCCACATTTATTGGTGCTGAAAAGTCTTCAAATGAAACCATTATCCAGCATTAGCAGTATGTTTGCACTTTCCAGAGCTTTCATATGACTTTGAAGCTTTCCATACACAGTAGATTAATAAACAATAAATAACATTTGGACACAATCATTTTGCAATGACTTTTAACCATTTGGCCCTAAAGTAATTTTTACTTGAAAATGGTGCTTGTGTTATTTTTCTTTAAAATAAATGTCAACTGGTTTGATATTGTTTAGTGTATCTAATGTATTGATATTCATACATTTTGAAGTGTGACTTAACTGTCCAAATACTTCTGGGGCCACTGTATTTAAAATAAGTATTACAATAGAATAGAATAGAATATTTCAGTTAAGGTAGGCTACTTAAGCTACTTAAATGTTTATTTAACTTTTATAATGTATATTAATATTTAATTTATAGCATTTAGCTGATTATAGATTCAATATAATTCTGTTTTAGCAATGATAAAAATGTTACATGAGTACATAAAAAGTGATTCATAAAAAGATATGCATTAAAGGGATAGTTCATCCAAAAATGAAACTTCTGTCATCATTTACTCACCCTCATGTTGTTCCAAACCTGTATGAGATTCTTTCTTCTGTTGAACACAAAAGAAGATATTTTAAAGAATGTTGATAACCAGACAGTTGATGGTAGCCATTGACTTCCATAGTCTTTTTTTTCTACTATGGATGTCAATATTACCAACATTCTTCCTATGTGTTCAACTGAAGAAAGAAATTCATACAGATTTGGAACAACTTGAGGGTGAGTAAGTGTTGACCGAATTTTTGGGTGAACTATCCCTTTAAGACAGGTTCATAATAAGAATCATTATTTACTGAAAAGTTACAAAACTATAAGAAAAAAAAAAGGGGGTAGAAGTTGCGTGAATCGTATCAGTGAACAAAAAGATTTAAGAAAAGGACCTCCAGAGTTAACCACAGATATTATATGATAGAAACACATGCACATGTAGCATCCAGTAGCTCTCGAACTCGCATCCCCCTATCTATCCCACCCTCAGGACATTAGGAGGCCCAGGAGTCACGGCTGTTAGAAGGGCTCTTAAGTACATTAGGCAGTGTGGTGCTGCTATGGCGGTGGCAGGAGTCAGAGAATCAGCTCTTTCACTGAGGGTCAGGATTACAGAACCGAACTGCTGGGGGGTGGGTTCAGAGAAGCAGGTCAAAGTGATTCCCTTCAGGTCACTGTGCAGGTATATTCAGAAATCCTGCTCTTCCTTCATAGCAAAACTGAGGCAATGACACATGGTCAGTCCTGACAAAACCAAGATAACAACTGCCCTGATAACCCTACGATGACATTAAATACACGGATCTAAAGAGAGAAAGACAAAGTACAAAAACATATAAAGATTATGCATCCTCAGAGGGGACTTTAAAATGTAAAAAATTATTATTTTTTCAAAAGGCGTATTTAATCTACAATAGATTTTTCATTTTTGATGCTTATATATATTTCATCCTACTAGATAATTGTCTTATGTCTATCAAAAATGCTTCCATGGATGTTCTAGTTATTTTTGGGTCTGACTTACTAAATTGGAATTTGGTGTCCAAAATGCCTAAATTGTTTCACTGCAGTGAAGTCACCCCATTCACACAAGCATAGGCTATCCACTATCCACAAGACACACGTTGCATGTGGGGGATTCTTGAGTGTGTGTGTGTGTTTGTGTGACTACGAGACATACCCAAGGGGCTTTGATTGTTTGGGAGTTCTCCGAGTAGCCTCAAAGAGGGAGGTCAGGTCTTTTATCGTGAGGTTCTGTCTCCCACTTTCCTTTACCCTGGGTCAAACCTTCACCTCCAGAGAGCAGACCACAGGCGGTCAACCAGCGGTCAACACACACATACACACACACTGTCAATCACATCAATCTGAAGCAATCAAAAAAGTACGCCGAAATTGAGGGAATCTGATTAATCTTAATGTGAGATTTAAATCTTTGGTTTATCTGAACATTTCTTAAAATTTAAGAACTGATGCTTAATTAATGCTCTTTGATTATTTTAATTTATTTTACTAAATTGCAAAAAAACACCCAAAAATTGAATAATTAGTCATTTGTTAAGGTTGATGGCTATATATGACCCAAGTAAGACATTATATGTCAGTTAAACTGATCTAAAGTATTATTTTCCACAAAATCCTGTGGACTCTCTTGTGTGATTTCCTTGCAAAGGAATCCACCCAAACCAAAAGCATCATCTACTTGAGAAGTGATACAGTGCCAAGCCCAGCAGATACAGAAGACTGGAAATACAGGACACATGGTGTAAATCAAACACAGGAGAGCCACAAAAACTTGCAGGTTACTGCACAGCAACTACGCTGCATTTAACAAAAAAAAAAAAAAGAAAAAGAAAAGAAAAGGTGATTGCATTTCTTAAGATTAAAGACGCTGAAACCAACATGAGCAGGGCATCATGGGACTGTGTCCTGGCTTTTGGGTTGGGTAAGGCTACCTGCTCTTCCCCTCTGCTGACCTGCGGAAGGCACCAGCAATACAACCCCAACCCCACCAGGGACGGCCCCAAGCCTCAGGCTACAGGCTGGCCGCCGCTCCCCTGCTCTCCCCCAGCAGGGGCTTACATTTCAGCCGAGCGCTCCAAGCCCCCTTCTGGAGGTGATTAGCCCCCCGAAGCCGTGACAGATTTTTTCCGAGATATCCGCCTCACTTGTGTTTATTTTATCCAAGCTCTCTTTTGTGGATGTGCTGGACATGAAGTAACCCACTTGAAAATCGGTATCGGCTTACATACGCCATGGGACTGGCGGAGGAGTCGGAACAACAACAAAAAAAAGTAAAGGAAAAAAGCAACCATTCGCATGTAAAGAGGATATCTTTTCATTTATTTGCCCGGCTCTTTAACGTGACCCTTCATCTATCCCTTATCTCTTACGCTCGACCCCCCTCGGTTGCATCGTGCTGAAAGCCCCACCCCCCTAGGGTGTCACTAGGGCTGCAGACAGCACTCTTTCTCAGTCTGGAACCCCTAAGTGCCCTACCTCCTCTGTACTTAACTCAATTTCACACTTCAGGTCCTCTACAAAGTCTCCTGAAATACAATCATCTTGTTTATTCTCCACGATACCAAACAACGTAATAGCTAGCTATTTACGATCCCATCATGTGCATTCAATTTGATCAGGCAATGTGTATGTTTTTGTGTATTACACACAAGGTAGATCCAAGCGTGTCCCAAATGACTGTATGGATCCAGCCCATGGGGAATAATAAAAATGGATCAGTTCTCTCTGAATTCAGGAAATTGTGCAAACTCAATCAATTGTTGTATATTATATGATAACAACTGATTCATATAGTGAATCAGTTAATTTATATAGAGAAAAAAAACGTATGTATAAATACATATATATAGTAATTCATTTGAAATGTGATTTAGTTTAGAATTTATATAGTGATTATTTGGTTTGTGCTGTATATACAGTCCTACCTTTAAAGTTGTCCTTGAAACCAGAACGTGTTCTTTGAGTTTCTGTGGAAACAAACTGGTTACTGTGCCTCCTGTACAGGGCCAGACGTGGATTTGGGTCTAGAACACATAACACAGACAGGAACGCAGCCACAAATGAGCTCATACGAATGCAGGATTCATCGAGCAGACAAGCGCAAACAGAAAACTGACAGAAACCAAAGCTTCACTTTCCATTACGAGACCAAAGGGCCCATGGAGAAGTGGCTCTGAGAGCTTGACACAGGCCCTCATTTCATGGGGCCATGATTGGATTTGTGGCATTAGAGTCACGCACTCCTGACCTTGATCAAAGCCAGCTTTAGGCCAACCCTGGAGGATCCAGACCAGGGCCAGGACTACCGTGTCTGGGATTCTTCTTAGACTCATGGCCCATTGAACTTATGAGCGCTGATGTTTCCTAGCTGCTAGTAATAAAGCTGATTCTGGGCCCTTGGATGGAATATATGTAAGAATGTTTGCAGACAGGCCAATCGAACATGACAAGGCATGGAGCAGGGTGGAGCTGCTTGCTGTTATGGCAGATTAAGCTTCTCATGGAATCACAAGCTCCATGCTAAGCGTGGCACGACTGCTTACCAAAGATGTAGAAGTTTCTGAGTGTCAGTACAGCTTGATTGATAGTGTTAGTGATTTTAATTTGACTAAATATGCAATATTATAATGTAATGTAGCTTTACTGACAGAAATGTACTTGCACTGGCTATGCCGGATACTAATACTGTATATGGAAACTACAGTGGTTATCAACCTTTCTGAAAACCCCATTGTCCACATAAATATTCAAAGGCCCCGTCACTTTTTCAGCTGTTTGTGATTCACTGGATAAGGATTAAGGATAAGGATATTTAAAAATGTTTACTTTGTAATATTTTGTAGCTTGGCCTAACTAAAAATGTATATTCATAAAATAAAAATGCACATGGAATTATACAATTTATTGATTTAAGTGACTTTTCTTAGGTCTAGAAATCATTTTTAAATCATTTAAAGTCATGTTGAGGCCCCCTATGATGCTTTCGGAGGCCTCTCGTGGGCTTTTAGGATCCAATATATGATCTATTGAATTAAAGGTGCCCAAGAACGTTCTTTCACAAGATGTAATATAAGTCTAAGGTGTCTCCTGAATGTGTCTGTGAAGTTTCAGCTCAAAATACCCCATAGATTTTTTTAAATGAATTTTTTTAACTGCCTATTTTGGGGCATCATTAACAATGCACTGATTTACACTCGGCGCCGCCCCCTTAAATCGCGTGCTCCCTGCCACACCAGCTGTCGACTATATTACAGCGCATTTACAAAGTTCACACAGCTAATATAACCCTCAAATGGATCTTTACAAGATGTTCATCATGCATGCTGCATGCATGCTTCGAATTATGTGAGTAAAGTATTTATTTGGATGTTAAAGTTTTATTCTGAGTGAATTTGAGGCTGTCCTCCGTGGCTAACGGCTATTGCTACACTGTTGGAGAGATTTATAAAGAATGAAGTTGTGTTTATGAATTATACAGACTGCAAGTGTTTAAAAAATGAAAATAGCGACGGCTCTTGTCTTCGTGAATACAGTAAGAAACGATGGTAACTTTAACCTCATTTAACAGTACATTAGCAACATGCTAACGAAACTTTTAGAAAGACAATTTACAAATATCAGTAAAAATATCATGCTATCATGGATTATGTCAGTTATTATTGCTCCATCTGCCATTTTTCGCTGTTGTTCTTGCTTACCTAGTCTGAAGATTCGGCTGTGTGCAGCTCCAGACGTTAACTGGCTGCCCTTGTCTAATGCCTTTTATAATGTTGGGAACATCATGGGCTGGCATTATGCAAATATTGGGGCGTACACCCCGACTGTTACGTAACAGTCGGTGTTATGTTGAAATTCGCCTGTTCTTCGGAGGTCATTTAAACAAATGAGATTTATATAAGAAGGAGGAAACAATGGGGTTTGAGACTCACTGTATGTCTTTTCCATGTACTGAACTCTTGTTATTTAACTATGCCAAGGTAAATTCAATTTTTGAATCAAGGGCACCTTTAAAAGTAGAATCGTGTTAAGTATAGCTTATGGATGGATGGATGGATGGATGGATTCTAGACCAAGTCATTTAAATCAATAAAATCGTATAATTCCATGTGCATTTTTATTCATTTTATGAATGTACATTTTGGATGGATGGATGGTTTCTAGACCAAGTCATTTAAATCAGTAAAATCGTATAATTCCATGTGCATTTTTATTCATTTTATGAATGTACATTTTGGATGGATGGATGGTTTCAGACCAAGTCATTTAAATCAGTATCGTAATTCCATGTGCATTTTTATTCATTTTATGAATGTACATTTTGGATGGATGGATGGATGGATGGATGGATGGATGGATGGATGGATGGATGGACGGATGGATGGACGGATGGATGGATGTGCCTACCCAATAATCTTTTCTCCTGCTGTTTCCTGCCTTTCAATTTTTTTGCTCTCTTCAGCATGAGAAGGGCAGTGGAGTCATTAGTGATGCCCCTGAAATAGAAGTTAGCAAGAGTAACTAAAGTGGAAATTTTTTAAAATGTAGAATTAAAAAATTATTTATTATTATTCATTCCAGTGATATTTTTTATCATTGGAAGAACTGCACACAGTAGCATAGAAACATACCATTCTTTGAGGATTTTTTCTGATTTTTCAGACAGGTTGTTCATTTTGAGGATTGATCTGGAAATGTTTGTTTAGAAAACCATAGACATTTCAAGAAAATTAGCATAATGTTCATTTAAATAATCATCAAGATTAGAAACAAAGCCAAATGATCACCTGCTACTAAGGTGAGGCGACACACTTTGATCCAAGCAGGCTGCATCTTCACTATCTGACCAGGCATGTTTCGGTTGCCGTGGAAAAACAGATAGGGTCTTTGGCGCCATCGGAAGAGGGAGTTGAGACTGTAAGTACCACAAAGATAATCAAAGAAAGCATAAGTATGCCATTTCTAACAAAAAGACTTGCTTGATGTGCACTTTCTGTTCTTTTATTTAAGGATAGATAGTATTCCTGCTGCTCAGTTTTCATCTTGGTTAAGAACACTGAAGTGCATTCGACAATCTCTACATCTCCACAGCAGCAGCTGCATCACATCACAGCGCTGCTACCGTGATAAAAAAGGCGGTCTCTTGCTAAAGAAAAGAAACCGCAGGAGACAAAGCACCGTGCTGAAAAATGACATCTGCTGACGAGAAGGAAGTTTGAGGCGGCCCAGAAAGTAATTGTGTTTTTGGAGGCAATAAATTCGGCACTTAATCACGCAGAGAGACTCTGATTGTGCCGGCCCACAGACAGAAGGAGGGTTCGTAGGACTGTTACCTTTGGCAATGGCAGTTGTTCCGAAAATGGCATCATTCTGGCCGGTGAAGCATAGGAATGTGGGGTTATCCAGTCCTTCTCCAGCACTTTCTATTTACAACAGGACACAAACAAAATTAAAAAGAGCCAGACAGCGCCATTGTAAAATGGCATCTGATTGGATTTGCATAGTTGATAAAGTGCATCTTGATGTTTTTATTATTCCTTCAAAGCAAGTGGCAGATCACATTAAGTTAAAAGCACCGAACTAGTTTCCTGTGTGTGACAAACACTTGAGAATGTATCTACTTCAAAACAGATTTTTTTTCCCCCTGAAGTCGTGACAGGCAGAAATTGGAGACCCAACACATGAAAAACTCCAGAATATTCAGATGTAGACCAATAACACAGATCAATTTAACATGACATCGTAATGCACTATAATAAATCACCTAATAAGCTACACAGATGAGCTCACTTAGCGTAATTCATAGGTTAAGCCAATGTTAAGTTGAGTAAACGTGATGCAAATGGGCAGAAAATAGCAGGTGACATAAGAAAAAGAAACAACGTTTTCCTTTCCCTATTTCCCGCTCATTGACTGCTCTTTTTCAATACCTAATCACTGCTGACAGACTCCCGCCTCACGGCTACGAGTGCTAGTTAAAGGACTGTCAGCGCAGTGGACCAGGCTATCTGTCTGCCGACTTCACCGTAATGGCAGGAGCACCACGCATCTGCTCATACCTCATCAAAAATGAATTCGTCCATGTCCACCTCTTCAAAGTCCTCATCGCTTTCTGTGATCTGAGCGGCAGCTAGAGCACGGGCCAGTCTTTTCCGCAGAACGCAGCCCCTCCACACAGCCTGCAGGGGCAATACACACAGCCATGAATCACATGCAAGCATAAATATTGTGTGTTATCCCATTAGGAAGATAAAACATGTTAACCTCTGTTTAATTGCCCCGCGGTCTGCAGTTTGAACTTTCGGTGACTTTGGCTTTGTAAGACAAATGTAACACCAGGATGCCTTTAAATCTGCGTATTCCCCACGGGGAAAAAAAAAAGACTTAACAGATCAGAACCCTAGCGCTCCCACTCCAGCGACACGTTGGAATCTGATTAATCATTTTTTTCTCTCGGTTCGAGTCCTTAGAGACTCATTAAACACAAAGAGAGAGATAAAATATCCCTTAGAAGTTACATGTGAAAGGAAAAGCACTACCTACCGACTCCAAACAAGCCCTTGGCAGTAATAGGTGTAATGAAGATGATTTAATTTTATTCAAGTTATTTATTGGATTCATAAAAGGAGGTATGGAAAATACATTTCCAGGGATATGATGCTGTAAATCAAACAGTCCTCCAAAACAGGAATTGTTTTGTGAAGAGTTGTTAAAAAAACGAGTCTCACCTGAATAACAACAGCAGCACGTTCCCTCTCAGGCCTCTCAATGCAGGTATCTTCCACCTTATGAAGACTTGATTTTCTGTTAGTTTTTTCAATTAAGCCTGGGAGGCCCTCATGTCTCCGCAATATGTATCTCATCCGCCAGCGTCGTTGGATCACCACAGCTGCCTCTCTGAGTGATAGTGCAGAAGACAATTTTATCTGATGACTCACCAAGGTCATGAGAGACTAAATGAATGTCGCTGAACTCAAGCCTCGGATGATTCATCTGCGCTAAAACATCTGGAGAGAGACCCAGCAGGGTTCCAATGTCATCTGAATGATTTAGAGATGAGCTTTATTTTGATTACCTTTAGCTAAAATTAAATGTACCTTCAAATCATGGGAGATGTTTTCTACAAACTGATATTAAATGCTGTAAAAGTTAATGTGACAGAGTAAGAGAAATATTGTGTGTGAGAGTCATACGTTTTAAGGTTCAGTGCCTGAACAGGTTCCTTCTCACTTTGTGTCTCCATGCAGTCAGCCGATTGAAGCTCAAGGTCAGATTGAGAAAGTTGAGTCTTCTGTGGGTTCTGCCAATCTGCTGTATGTTGAGGTTGCTTCTCTGGACTTTGTCCCTGTGATAAAGATGCTTCAGAAAAACGGCAAGAACTGCTATAAGCAGTTGCCGCCAGTGCAAAATCTTCAGTGACACAGCTGTCACCATATTCATGGGCGTAACGCTGGTCCACTGCCAATCTGAACAGGCCTGCTTGGTGACCAATGGCAAGAAGATGGGCGTCATGTTGTGAGGGCACAGATCTGCGTGAAAAATGTGAGAAAAATAGCACACAAATTTCACGTATTAGGAACCATTCACACGGAACATTTTTGCATTCCACTGCACTGCTTTTTCATTGTTTTTCTCTGTAAACATGCGTCGGATGGATGTGTTTGACTATCTTGTGTTTTTGCAGCATCTTGCACATGACACGGCATTTTTAAATGCAAAATATAAAATTTGTATTTGTATAAAATTTGTATAGTCACCGATGTGATGACTGACAGCAAACATTAGATTCATCTGCGCTGAGGAGCCGTGCCGATGCACAACCCACATAAAGATGATAATTCTGCAAATAACTGCAATTGCAGGTTTCAAACAGAGATGGCGACAAAGAGGCAAAACTTACAGACTCCAGCTTTAAAGGTGCCATCGAATTGAAAATTGAATTTACCTCGGCATAGTTGAATAACAAGAGTTCAGTACATGGAAATGACATACAGTGAGTCTCAAACTCCATTGTTTCCTCCTTCTTAAATAAATCTCATTTGTTTAAAAGACCTCCGAAGAACAGGCGAATCTCAACATAACACCGACTGTTACGTAACAGTCGGGGTGGACGCCCCCAATATTTGCATATGCCAGCCCATGTTCCCAACATTATGAAAGGCATTAGACAAGGGCAGCCAGTATTAACGTCTGGATCTGTGCACAGCCGAATCATCAGACTAGGTAAGCAAGAACAACAGCGAAAAATGGCAGATGGAGCGATAATAACTGACACGATCCATGATATCATGATATTTTTAGTGATATTTGTAAATTGCCTTTCTAAATGTTTCGTTAGCATGTTGCTAATGTACTGTTAAATGTGGTTAAAGTTACCATCGTTTATTACTGTATTCACGGAGACGAGCCGTCGTTATTTTCATTTTTAAACACTTGCAATCTGTATAATTCATAAACACAACTTCATTCTTTATAATTCTCTCCAACAGTGTAGCATTAGCCGTTAGCCACAGAGCACTATCAAACTCATTCAGAATCAAATGTAAACATCCAAATAAACACCATACTTACGCGATTAGACATGCTGCATGACGAACACTTTGTAAAGATACATTTTGAGGGTTATATTAGCTGTGTGAATATTGTTTATGCAATGATAGGGTCGAGAGCACTGGGGGGCGGAGAGCGTGAGCACTTAAAGGGCCAGCACCCCTGAATTGGCGCATTTCTAATTATGCCCCAAAATAGGCAGTTAAAAAAATTATTTTTAAAAAAATCTATGGGGTATTTTGAGCTGAAACTTCACAGACACATTCAGGGGACACCTTAGACTTATATTACATCTTGTAAAAAAACGTTCGATGGCACCTTTAATGTTAGTTAATAAAAATACAACTGTTCGTTGATCAGTTGCACTTTTGATATTAATATTAGCAAAATTAACATTTGACTAAGATTAAAGGTGCTCTAAGCGAAGTCACGCGTTTTTAGGCCAAAACATTTTTTGTCACATACAGCAAACATCTCCTCACTATCCGCTAGCTGCCTGTCCCCTGAACACACTGTAAAAAAACGCGGTCTCTGTAGTCGCCACAAGCTCCAAAAATGGCAATAAAAACAAACTGGTGCAGCCTGGACCACAAATCATAATAAACATGCTCCAGCCAATAACTGTCAAGAATGATTTTAAATGCGCATTCATGACTGTTTCAGGAAGCACGGAGGGGAGGGGGAGGAGGAGGAGGAGGGAGGGTCTAGCTAGCCTCTGTTTTGTTTGACAACACTTCGAACGTCTAACAGGAAGTTACTCCACCCAGGATCGCTTAGAGCACCTTTAATAAAACCTTTAGAAGTACTTTTCATTGTTAGTTCATATTAACTAACGTAGTTGAGTAATGTTAACAAATGTAACCTAATTGTAAAGTGTTACCATCATCTTGATGAGGATTTAAACTAGCCTCTACCATATGAATCAGACATTTCTTTGGGATGTAATACTGTAATGAAGTGTTTCAGGAAGTCTCTACAAAGGTGTCTCAATACCACTTTAATTACTCTTTTAGCCGTGGCTAGTTCGACCCCTCCTGCCCCTGACCCCTGACTCCATCTGCTGTCAACATCAGAAACCAGCTCTGTCACTACAGAGTTCCTGCTATTCTAATCCTCTGACACGGTTAAGGGGGCATCTGCACCCCTCCAACACACACTTCAGTCCAGAATAGAATCGTTAAAAAGATCCATGCAAGAGTTCAATGCGATGTACATTTGTACTGGGAAACAAAACTACTGTCGAAACAGAACAAGCACAGAGATGTATAACAAAATGGCTAATTTGATTACCTCATTAAAACAAATTAATGTCAAATTGCATATACAGTCAGCAAATGGACATTCTGAAAGCCAAACATTATTACAAGCTGTAAAAAGCATGCCAAGGAAAATAAATACAATCCTAGACCTTACACAGTTCGCCTACTTACTGACAACTGAAATTACCTCAGCGAAAAACCGGGAAATGTTTTTTTTGTTGTTTTTTTCTTTATTAGCCTATTTTTAAGAACTAACAAAGCATTTGTAGTAACACAACATGCCTATTTATGATTCTATGATTATTACTGTGGTTTGATGGCATTAAAAAATCCCTCAGTTCAGTCTGTCACTCTAATCAACACGGGCATTGGTTTACTATTGTATCGCAGTCAGACGGCAGAGTCTTCACCTTGCCAAAGCTGGGGACTGACACTGGGTCAGGTCAGATGTTAAACGGCTGCAGCGGTCCCCATGGGTGTGCAAAAGACCCTTTGTGCAGAGCGTGCGGCGGAAGGGTTTGGTGAGGGAGGAGGTTGGGGGGCATCTCTAAAGTCCTCCAAGCTATAAGAGACCTCAGCTTGAACCACAGGACACACAGACTTCTGCCAATCATGCTTTATGAAACATGGTGAGTGTTCTGCTTTATTTGCTGGTGGTCTGCAGCAGTGTCTGAGGCGGCTTTTGTATTGACAGAGGTGAAAATGTGTTTTTTTATATTATTATTGATATTCAGCATGTATGAGCTCAAAAAACTAATTAGCACTGAAGCCAAAATTAACAAATGCTAGATTTCTACACCAACACCACAAGATTTCAAAAATAATGAAATTAAGCTTTCTCTGCCATACCACATATATAATAAATTATTTATTTTAGCCCTATTTTAGGACGATTAGGCCTGGATTTCACATTCTCTACAAAGACCCTCTGCATAAACTATTATTGGTTTTACCTACAATTAAAATATTATTATAAAATATAAACTATTATATGCATTTTTGACAGCTGAAATGGATTTCACTAGAAGTCTTTTTTAAACTGAATTTATCTTGGCATAGTCAAATAACAAGAGTTCAGTACATGGAAATGACATACAGTGAGTCTCAAACTCCACTGTTTCCTCCTTCTTATATAAATCTCATTTGTTTAAAAGACCTCAGAAGAACAGGCGAATCTCAACCAAGCAGGCAACCTCCCCAGTTTCTCGTGAAGCCAATACGGAAGTAACTTAAACTGCGATTCATCGACTGGCCGCTAGGGACAGGCTGCAAAAGGGAGCAGAATCTCATTGACCATAATGTTAAAACAGCCAAGTTTACAGCAGAAAAAAACATGTTTACACTCTGGTTCACATTGTGTTTTGATCTATACTGCTAATTTTGTCCTTCATGACAACTCTGAGGGGGGTGAATTTTTTTATAACTCATCCGTTTAAATTATATTAAGCCTTAAAGTTCTGCATAATTAAGGGCGTGGTCACTTGAGTGACAGGTGGATTGGCACTGCTGTCTGTGAGCCGTCATGTTACCTCAGCTAATTCCAGCCGCTGAATTTGGCATCTCAGCCGTATTTGTGCCTTTTTTTCTGGATTATTTTATTTTATTTTATTTCAATATATGGCTTGCTGCATACTCGAGACAGATGTCAGTCTGTGTACATGTGCTCGCATGCGGAACACACGTTGTTGGATCGTCGTGGCATTGGCTAAAGGTTTTGTTCCTGAGATTTACTACAATGACAATACCAGGAAGATATACAACTCCGACAGCACTGCTTGGATATAACTAAAACTGCTGCACTATTTTGAAAAATTATACTTTGGACACGTGCTCATTAGTTTGAGAGAACATTTGAGAGTTATACAGATATCTGGTACCTATATATGTACGTATAGAGTTTTACATTATAAATGATGTTTTATGTTTTGAATTGGACATTTTACCCAAGTGCAACAGATTGGATTCATCTCGCGATCTCTATTTCATTAAAGGTATGAAGTCCCAGTTGATTTTTTTGTGTTATTTGCACACCCCGCACAAATTAATTATCCTACTGGTGTTAGAGCATCTATAACGTTATCTTAAAAATCACCGTAGATTGACAGTAAACCTTTAGTACTTTCTAATGATATTGTTATCTTTATTAATATTTTAGATAGTATCTAAGATAGATATGCTAGGCGGGCGTGGTTTCAGCAACAAGTCGCATGGGCTCCAACTACGTCCCGCCTCTTTGCCCATTTTCAGTTATCCGTGAGTGACGTGCGGTCACGTGCAGCTAAGATGGCCGCGGCCTCATTTTTGCGTCAAAACCGCTGTTCAGAACTCTATGGGTGACGTCACAGACACTACGTCCATATTTTTTACAGTCTATGATCTCAACATAACACCGACTGTTACGTAACAGTCGGGGTGTACGCCCCCAATATTTGCATATGCCAGCCCATGTTCCCAACATTATGAAAGGCATTACACAAGGGCAGCCAGTATTAACGTCTGGATCTGTGCACAGCCGAATCATCAGACTAGGTAAGCAAGCAAGGACAATAGCGATAAATGGCAGATGGAGCGATAATAACTGACATGATCCATGATATCATGATATTTTTAGTGATATTTGTAAATTGTCTTTCTAAATGTTTCGTTAGCATGTTGCTAATGTACTGTTAAATGTGGTTAAAGTTACCATCATTTCTTACTGTATTCACGGAGACAAGAGCTGTCACTATTTCCATTTTTAAACACTTGCAGTCTGTATAACTCATAAACACAACTTCATTCTTTATAAATCTCTCCAACAGTGTAGCATTAGCCCTTATCCACGGAGCATATAGCCTCAAACTCATTCAGAATCAATGTAAACATCAAAATAAACACTGTACTTACGCGATTAGACGTGCTGCATGACGAACACTTTGTAAGATCCATTTTGAGGGTTATATTAGCTGTTTGAACTTTTTTTATGTTGTTTAAGGCAAGCGCGAGCTCTTGGGGCGTGGAGCACCAGATTTAAAGGGCCACACACCCTGAATCGGCTCATTAATAATTATGCCCCAAAATAGGCAGTTAAAAAAAATGAATTTAAAAAAATCTATGGGGTATTTTGAGCTGAAACTTTACAGACACATTCAGGGGACACCTTAGACTTATATTACATCTTTTTAAAAAAAGTTCTAGGGCACCTTTAATATGTCAACACCATTGCTGAGTATTTTCTCCTTAAAACTGCAGTGAAAAAAATCCCTGGCGTCTGTGACGTCACAAACTACCTTGTAACAGATCACGTCAACGTGCTGACGGGCTTTAGCATATCATTAACAGCAAACTAGCATAGGAGTTTTGAAAGAAGCCAGATTATCCCGGTATATTTTTCCGTTGATGTGAAAAATCACGTAGATTTAGCAATATGACGGGTGTATGATGTATATTAGGATGTTATGATGAACTATACGCCTTTCTCCACCGACGTTCTGAGTTGTTCAAAGCGTTTGTAAGGATAAAGGATACTGTCTGACTCTAACATGGTGAATGGGAACATGGTTTGTGTAACATTAGCAACACATTATCTGTTTGATAACATAGTCAAACAAAAGCCTAATCGTATTAATTACCATTGTGTCCGATGTAAAGAGCGATACCATTGTGCAGCGTTTACATCAGTAAGTTGACCGAGTGGATCTCTGAGCTGGCGTGAGAGAGTGGAGGTGGGGCTAATACACCTATTATTTGATCCGCGTATACTAAATGAGGCAAGAGTGTAGAGTTACATTCAAGCTATTTTAAGGAAAAAAACGTTAAATATGTCATTTTGGTGATCGAAGACGAGTTTTAAGGGAAAAAATATTGACTACAGAGGGACTTTAAAATAGTTCTGGTTCATACTTCACCTTATTCAATTTGGGATTAGCAGCCAGGGCTAAAAGCAATTAATTTTTTTAATCTGTAAAAAATATTAAGTGGAGCTGGGAGCACCTCATTCAAATTGATAGATGAAAGCATAGACAAATTATCCAAAATATTTAATAAAGACAAGGGGTGGGGAATGGGAAGGACTATGTGGAACTTATACTGTGGGCATAGAATTTGTGTGGGCCTGCTGATATATTGTTGTATCAGTCATTTTACAAATAATAGCACTATATACTATAATATTCTACAGGATTTATATTTTGACCAAATGGATCTTTATTAGTACTTTCCAGAGACTGAAACTGGTTGTCTACCTGATCTCCATCTTTTGCTGCTGGAGGAGTGAATCTCGCTGTTTCTGCTGTGCCAGACAGAGGGCCTGGAAACTCCACTTCTGTTCTGGACCATTCGGGGACGCCGCTGCTGCAATCTGCTCATTATTCAACTTAATCAAACCAGGCACTGTCTCCAGAAGCAAAGACCTGAGAGAAAAAAAAGACATTTAAGACATTTACCTGATGAAAATGAAAGGAGAAACGACCACACAATGTGCTCAAAGCTCTTTGAAATGTTTGTTTTATAATGTATAACAAAGCTAGACAGTCTTAAAGCAAGTGTTGCAACATAAAAAAAGGAAACATAAAAAACTGGTATCTTTTAACTTAAAGTTTCTGTTAAAAAAGAATCTAGATTAAATATAAAGAGACTAATCAGTTTCTTTTTTAACAATTATGATTTAAACAGCTTCTTTTGCAAAACAATTAGCAGTCCAGTGCAATATGTAAGGTTACTGCATTGACTGTCCAATCCGATCATAAAAAAGTAGCGAGTAAATTTTAGTTCCAAAAGAAGATGTCTCCACATCTTCTTTTGGAGAATATTTACATTGAGCAGATGAAATCAGTTAGTAAATGGGGATAAAAAGTTTAATGAGTTTGACATTCTGCACCTAAGAGCATCAACAGAGTGTCTGTGCATTGAGTAAGAGGTTTAGTCAGAGTCTGCCTTTCTCAGTAAGAAACTGCATGATGACACTCGGCTTGGATTAGAAGAGAAAAAAGGTTTGTTGGCCTCATTCCAGAGATGTGACAGCCATTCAAGTGAGCCCATATTGCTTTTTTGGTCTGTGTTTTAATGTGCGAGAGTGTATGAGAAAACACAGGTGTAGCCTAGACTTTGCTGAATCCTGCTGAGAGAAGTAAAATGATTTTTAAGAACCAAGGGTTGATTAATGAGTTATATATATTCAATAACACTGAAATTACTGTAGAATTATTGTCATCACTTATTTTATTTCATTATTTATTTGTTCATTATTAATTATATAATGAATTTTATATTAGATTTATCTCTTTGTTTTTGTTATCATACTGAATACTATTTAAAATATTAAAGAAAAAAACATACTTTTCTGTTATTTTTTTACTTTAAAGAGATTTGTTTAAAATATTTTTCAGGTGTGGTATATTAAAGCTATTGTTAATTCAATTAATCAGAAAAGATAAAAAAAAAAAAAATCTTTTTTTTTTTAATTGACAGTGAAGGAGAGATGGGTAGTTATGTATTGATGGTTTATCACTACTACCAAATGATGGGAAATAAAACCAAACAATATATTTTTTAAATGAGATGAAGTCTTGATAAATTCTATCCAAGCTAGTATTTCCATTAAAGAGGATCAAATAGGTCAAAGTCAAGGACTATGAAAACTAAACCAAAGCATTTACCAGGTAGTTACTATGAGTTACTGTGAGAAGTCATAAAAGCTTAAGCATTTGTTATGTCTCTAAATGGTGGACATGTTCATCTGGTTCACTTTTACAAATTGGTCATCTCGTGTCCAGTCGTCAGGCTCCTATTGCTACCATGAAAAGGACTCTATTCATTACTCTTGAAAACTTCCCTGTAAACAAAGAAACTTACAGCAGTTCGATTAATCTTGCTAAAGTCTGCTCTCCCAGACTCTGAGCGCTCGTGCGCTGTGTACTTCTTTGAAATATCCTTTGGTGCTTTAATTTAGGCTGTGTTATCACTGGACAGGGATGAAAGGGCCAGTGGAGAGCGAGAAAAACACTGGGTCTAATTCGGTTGTTGGCATTGAGGGTTAGACAAAGTTCAGCAGAATACTGAGCCTGACTTGAGTGAACTTCCTATAAGTCATTACGGAATAAAACAGATGTAAAGACACAACAGATATATTTCACCTCAGACTTCTCCTTGGAAGCCACACGCAGAATGTGGAAAATGAAGTTTAAAACACAATGAACTTCTACGGCTAAATATTATACTGCTGACTAAGGAGAAAATGTCACACCATATTTAATTTAGTAAGAGAGATTCTGTCAGAAAAATAAATGTGTTGCCAACATTAAACCCTTTGGGCCTTGAACTATAAAGTCATGACAGTCAACAAACCTCTTTGGTATGTATGATGTTATTTTTTTCCATTTTGATTGAATGAACTGGACTGGTACTTGAGAATTAATTCCAACATGCTTCTATACTTCCCTGATCTCCTTGTTCTGTCTCTTACACATTTTTTTCTACCACATAAGAACATAAAATTTGCTAATTAAAAACTCTCGGAAAACTGCGGGCACTTTAGGAGCACATTTGCTTAAAAAATATTCCCCCTCTGAGCAAATATTTTCAGAATTACGAGCACTTAAGTCCACGTGCGTACAGATGTAACTTGGTAATCCAATAGCGGACACAGATACAATGGCTGGTGCAGCGATATGAGCCGGAAGCTCAGCGGTAAAGAGGAATGTTTATTCTACTTTAAACGCTTGGTGCACTTCCAGCCAATGTCCCTCTTCACATTAGTTTCACATTCTCGGACAATTATGAAATGCTTAGTGACTTTTGCTGGAATGCACACATGACAGCTTCTGCCCAATCCAAGATAAATCTCTCCATTATAAAAGGAGAAACCACGTTTCAATTCCCAGAGAATATACTAATATTCTCTCTCAACAACAAATTTACTCCTGAACTTTGGCTTAGTAGTTGCAAGTACAATTAAGAATCTGAGAAACTAATTTGTCGATGTAAAAGGTCCTATACTAGGTCCTTGGATCGCACCTACCTCCAGTTGTTTTCCTGCTGTAGTGGGTTACCAGTCAGGTTAAGTTCTTTGAGACTGGTGCATTTCTGAAGATTCAGACAAACGTTCTGCAAGTCTAAAAGAGAGTCAGAACAGTGTCCCCCCTCAGAAATACTCTACAAATGGTTATAATTTTACTGCTGAGGATGCATTCCAAATGTTGAATGAATAAAAATTTAACATTTCTGTGAATCAGTGCTTTCCTCAATGGTACTTAAAGGTACAATTCACTAAAAAGGTATGTCATTTTTGACTCACCCTCATGTCATTCAAAACTTGAATGTTGTTATTTTTCAGTGCAACACAAAAGGACATTTTTGAAAAACAGCTATCATTCTTCAAAAGAGTCACATGCAGAATCTATGCAGCTCTATTCAATCTAACAACAATTTATAGTGACCAGCACTACAAGAGCACAATAAAAGTGTTCCATGTGGCTTGTGCTATATTCCAAGTAGTCTATTCCAAGTTTAATAATATTATAGTTATGTGTGAAGAAAAGACTTGAAGTTATTGAAAAAATAACAGCATACGTGTTATAAAGGTGAATAAATGACGGAATTTTCATTTAAGGATAGAGAAGAGAAGAGAAGAGAAGAGAAGAGAAGAGAAGAGAAGAGAAGAGAAGAGAAGAGAAGTTCTCTTATGAAAGAATTATTTGTTTGTTACATAGGTTATCTACCAATCTTCAAAAATAAAGACCCTATAACAGATAGCACAGTCACCCCACTTTGTAAACTCACCTGACAGACAGTTGTTACTGGCATCCAGTGTCCTCAGAGACACCAAGTCCAAGAATGGAATTAAATTAGTTACACTAAAGAAAGGGAAAAATGAGCCATCATTTTAAACAATAAAACATCTTAGCACTGTATATTTGTAAATTTTTATATTACATTTTACATAAGAATGCATTTAAACATTGTAAAGACTTCACCTTTAAGTAGGATTTAACTGTGAAACTGTGTGTTGTGTTTGAAAAAATAAGGAAATTCAAAACCTGTGAGCCACCAACCTAGACATCACCTGTGAAGCCTAGGTAGGCTTGAGACTCTGCTGAGGCCTACCTGTTCTGGGCCACGGAGAGGTTTTGGAGCAAAGGCAGCCAATAAGATTCCAAATCATGAATAGAAGATATAAGATTGTCATCCAGGTAAAGGTCCCTCAAAAGAACGTGGTTCTGCAGGACAGGCAGCTATGCCATTGGCCAGAAAAAAAAACAAACAAACAAAAAATAATTACTTCTTGACCACTTGATCACACAAAAGACATCTTTTCTGTTCCAACAATGAACACGGTCCCATCAGCAGAGATGGGTGGATCATGCCTCATCCTGAACATGAGTAATATCCACACATTAAACAAAACAGATAACGATAATTAAATTAAAGTGACGGCAGCATAGGATTGCAGTCTAACGTATGCTGGTTTCATGTAATGAACAATTTTCAAATGACACATTTCCTGGACATTGAGTTGTAAATTGTACGTGATGAAAATCTATGATTTCAGCTGGACTAATTAGAATAAGAACATTAAACACTTCACAATCTAACAAAACAAAGTAATGGAAAATTGTGATTATCAATATGATCTTCATATTACTTCTGAAGACATCTTACAACTCATCGTTTAAATTTGTTTGTTTCTTTGGTTGTGTAAGATTTACCTCAGTCAGACTGTTTCCCCTGAGGTCCAATGTGTTAAGGAGAGCGCAATTCTCCAAACCCTCAACATGGCTTAGGTGGTTGTACGAACAGTCCAGATGCAGAAGGGTATAAATTTCCTTCAAACCTCTCGTGCTGAGCAGCTGGTTATGGTCCACTGATAATCGCAGAAGCATTTTCAGGGGTCCTAAACCACCTAAGAAAGCAAAGATATATCATTCAGTCAGTGCTGGTATGAGAGTGTATGAGGATAATTCTTGGCCATGGTGACAATATCTAATACCAGCTGAAAGATAATGTAATATAAAAAGGCAGCATTGGCAGGACATCATCTAATACTGACAGCAAATACCTTTAAACTGCATTTATCCACTTCTTTATGATACATTTATTCATATTTATTCAATATGAGGCCATTTTCTTAGAAATGAGACATCAAGATTTATTTTGCAAGCAGACTGAGGGCAAAGGGCCATTTGAAGTCACCAACCTGGAACAATGATACCCTCTAGTGGACAATGACTACACTTAACGTTAAATGCTAATTCTGTGGCACACAGAGATCCACATAGCTCAAACTGACCAACAGTCAGCTTCTCTTTCTTTAGTGTTTGCAATGAATACATAAATAAAACAAAGAGGCAGTTCTATTGAATATACTCACTGATGCGAGAGATGTTGTTATGTGAGAGCTGAAGAATTTGCAGATTTTCAGCTCCATCAAAACCTTGGATGTTCATCAGCTGGTTTCTGCCCAGCAGGAGGACCTGAAGGTTGACCAGACCTCCACAATCCACATGGGTAATTGAGTTCTCCTAAATTTGATAAACAATGATACATACACTACTGTTAAAAAGTTTGGGGTCAGTAGGTTTTTTTTTTTGTTTTTGTTTTTTTAAAGAAATTAATACTTTTATTAAGAAAGGACACGTTAAATTAATCTTTTGAACTTTCTATTCATCAAATAATTCACAAACATTAAGCAGTGCAGATGTTTTCTACAATAATGATAATAGTAAATGTTTCTTGAGCACCAAAGCAGCATATCGTTAGCCTCATAGCATAATTGCCTAAGTCATTTTTTGGCCAAATTGTGATATCTGCCTTTGAAATATGATCTGGGCAATTATGCTATGAGGCTAATGATATTAGCATGATTTCTGAATGATCATGTGACACTGAAGACTGGAGTAATATTTCATAAAATTACTGTTTTTACTGTATTTTAGATCAAATAAATGCAGCCTTGGTGACCATACAAGAAAAAATAACATTAAAAATTCTTACTGACCCCAAACCTAATGTATACTGTATAGAATGCATGACTGATTATCTAGGACACTTTACTTGAAAGGTGTAAAATAATAATGCAGAATGCACTGGATAGTTTGTTCTTTCTTACTTGTACATCAATGTATCTGATATGAGAGCACTGGTTCAATCCATCCAAGGATGTGAGTCCGCAGCGTCTAAGTGTCAAAGTCTGCAGGTTGTTACACTCAGACAGCGTAGACAGGCTACAACCCGGCAGGTCTTCCAGCATAACTGTTGTAACCTGATTTTTACCAGCACAATGATAATAAAGTCAGCAGGAACATATAAAACATATCTCAGCCAAGAAATGGGCTTTAAAGTTTAATTTCTACCTGTTTGAGAGAGCTCCAAGTTCCTGTTTTGAGAATAGTGTCCACAGACAGAGGGGGTAAACTGGATACTCTTTTTCTTCTAGGCCCTCTTTTTTGGGACCTTTGTTGTGCAGAAGACACTTTCCTTTTATTCTGCAATGACAGTTTGGACCAGGGAGTGCAGCTCATCATCCAGGCCAGTCTCTTTTGCTCTGTGCTCTCAGGCAGACATACTGAAATTGATTCTTGGCTCTCTGATTCATGGTCCTTAAGCTCAACAGCTGTAGTATTGTGATGTCCTCTAGTGTTCATTTCAGGTGCTACAACATTCAAATCAGAAGCCAGCATAGTCAAGTCTGTATCTACATTCTGAGTCACTTCCACGCTTAGGTGATCTGCAACATTTGAGGAACCAATTTGACTAATGCCAAGGTCATTGGAAAGACCTTGATGTGCATTTATGTGGGATTCTGGAGTGGTTTTGGTCAATTTAAGGCTTTTTCTTGATTGTGAGAGATTTATCTGAGAATCAAGATCTCTGTTGCTATCAACTCTTTTCTCTTCTTCATGGTTCTTTATTCTGTCTTTATCACTCTTTGTTTGTGGTCTCATATCATCTAATCTTTCTGTGTCTTCTGTGCTTATGCCTTTAGTTTTGTCCTGTTTTTTCATCGCAATCCTGTCGTCATCCAATATGATTTCCATTTTCTTCCCATGTCTTATTCTTTCATTATTATCTTCTATTTTTCTCACAATTACCTCATCGCCTTTGTTCTCCTTTTCCCCTCTTTCTTCCTCTATTTTACATTCTTCCTCCACCTGGCTACTCCTTTCCACTTCCGTTCTCTCCTTTTCTTTATTCTTTCTGTATGCATCCACTTCCTTTCTTCTGCAATCATCTATTACACTTGTAATTTTGTTCTGTTTCTCCTTCCTCTCAATTTTCCTCCTCCTCTCCTTATCTTCTTCATCTTTCCTCCTCTGTTGTTCAAGTCTTTGCTCTCTCTCCAGACGATGGCGGTCTTGTTCTTTCGCTCTTTCATAATCTGCTCTCCGTCTCTCCATTTCCTCCCTCTGTGCGCGCTCTTCCTCCTCAATCCTTTTTCTCTCCTCCTCCCTCTCCTTCTTCTTCTTCTCCCATTCTTTCTTCTCCTCCTCATATTTTTTCACTTCCTCTCTCTTTCTTCTCAGCTCTTTTTTGCTCCAGCGACGGACTAATGTTCCTCTGAGAGCAGCTTGGATCTTTGTGGCTGCTCTGCACTGAAGCTTCTGGTTTCTCCTTCTTTCCTCCTCTTGAGCCTCCTCAAAAGCCTGTTTCTCCTCCTCCATCTGCTCCTCCAGTTTCCTTATTAAGTTCTGAAATTAACCAAAAAACTTTGACTGTTACACATATATATATATACACACACACAGTCACACACATACACTCACCAGCCACTTCATTAGGTACACCTTGCTAGTACCGGGCTAGACCCCGTCTTGCCCTCAGAACTGCCTTAATTCTTCGTGACATAGATTGAACAAGGTACTGAAAACATTTCTCTGAGATTATGGTCCATATTGACATGATCATGCATTTGCTGCAGATTTGTTGGCTGCACCTCCATGATGCAACTCTCCCAGTCCACCACATACCAAAGGTGCTCTATTAGATTGAGATCTGGTGACTGTGGAGGCCATTTGTTGTCATAAAATGATGGATATGGTCAACAACAATACTCAGGTAGGTTGTGGAGTTTACACAACGCTCAATTGGTACCCAAAATGTGCCAAGAAAATATCCTGAACCATGGATGGATCCATCCTTTCATGTTGTTCACGCCAAACTCTGACCCTACCATCTGAATGTCGCAACAGAAATCGAGGCTCATCAGACCAGGCAATGTTTTTCCAATCTTCTATTGTTCAATTTTGTTGAGCCAGTGAGAATTGTAAACTCCTTTTTGTGTTCTTAGCTGAAAGGAGTGGCACCCGGTGAGGTCTTCTGCTGCTGTAGCCCATCTGCTTCAAGGTTCAAAGTGTTGTGCATTCAGAGATGCTCTTCTGCAGACCTTGGTTGTAACGAGACGTTATTTGAGTTACTGTTGCCTTTCTATCAGCTCAAACCAGTCTGGCTATTCTCCTCTGACATCTGGAACAAGGTATTTTTGCCCTCAGAACTGCCAATCACTATTTTTTTTTTTTTGACCATTCCCTGTAAACCCTAGAGATGGTTGTGCATGAAAATCCCAGTAGATCAACAGTTTCTGAAATACTCAGACCAGCCCGTCTGGCACCAACAACTATGTCACGTTTAAAGTCACTTAAATCAACTTTCTTCCCCATTCTGATGCTCAGAAGCCAGTTTAGGTGGATAGCCAGGTATGTTTCAGTTTAGTTTGTGCCAACCCAGGGTTTCAGGCACCATGAAAGTGGCTTGGCTATTAGCAGTGTTCACTGCCATAGTAACTTACATTCCAAGGCCGGTAACGTTCTGGGTAAAAGATCTCAAACCGAAACTGGACCAATCAGCTGTGAGCAAAGTGACATGTCTGGAGCAATAAAGTCATTCCCCCAGTTTCTCTTGCTCCAAATTAAAAGTCGCTACATAATAAAAGATTTTTAAAGACAAAACTGTCTGGCTTTTAGCACTAATCATTTATTATATTTATCTTATATGAGTTATATATTATTTATATAATTATTTTACCTCTAATCCATTACACATAAGCAATTTTAGATGAACAATTATTATTAAGTATTTAGTTCAAATGAATATAAATATACAGCATACCGATAATAACTATAATGATAAATAACTATAATCAACTATATAGACTAACTTTCACATGCACTGATATAGCAACATATTTTATTCTTGCTATGTAAAGTATTTGCATTTATACACTTCATATTCTTCAATCTTTTAATCTTTGTTTCATTCTTTCACAGCATGTGATTGGCTGTTCGCTGCTGATGTTGCCTGAGAGAAAGCTGATGATCAGTTTCATGGTACCAACAAAGCCATTCTGTCACCTGATGGAGTTTGGGTTCCTTGCCACGGTCGCCTCTGGCTTAGTAGGGGTCACTTAATATTCAACAATATTGTTGATTTGACTGAACTGACACTATCAGATAAGAACTGAACTGAGCTGGAAGATGACATCACTGTTTTCAGCAGAACTGCTTTATAGGTTAAATGCACTAATTTAATAATTGATGATCTTTACAACGGAACTGAATCAACACTGAACCGACTTCAGCTGAACAATGACACTGTTTTCCTTTAGAGCTGCTGTATGTTTGTATCACTGAATCATTTTTCTGTTATCACTATGAAAGCTGCTTTGAAACAATCTGTTTTGTATAAAGCGCTATATAAATAAAGGTGACTTGACTTGACATATACACTCGACTAACTGTCTCAAATGTGTGTTTAAATGATTTTAACATAATACACCAACACAATTTATTAATATATTTACAAATATTTATTTTTATACATATATGTATTACTTTTATTTAGTTTTTATTTGTTGGGCTTTTGCCACATTTATTAAAAGAGTATCTTCAACAATCTTAGGCATATCAAACTCACCTGCTGTTTATCCAGCTCTAATTGAGGATCTTCTGTGTGGTGAACTTCATTTTTAACTCCAGCATTTTGAAACTGTTATTGGCATACAGAATTTTGATTTTGTTATTCAATCAACTTTTCTCCTAATTTTAATTTAAAAAAAATTATAATTCTAAAAAAATGTTAGACAGTCCTACCAGAGTGGCATCCTCTATCTTCCTCAGCTCTTCCTCAAACTCCATCAGTCTTCTCCTCCTTCTCTCTTCTTCTTCTCTTTCCGAGTTCAAATGCAGCTGTCTTTCCACCTCATGTCCTGCTAATTTCTGCTCCTCTTCCTCTTTGAGTCTTTTCTCTAATTCTCTCCACTCGAGACTAAGTTGCAATTCAATCTCAGTGAATGTATCATGCTCGGTTCCATCTAAAAACAGAGTAAATGTACAATTCTGTGAATATAAAAAGGTTAATAAGCAATCTATGCAAGACCATTGCAGATATTAGTGCGGATTTAACCTAGGTTTTTACTAGTGTTAATAAACTCAAAATACAGGCCCATCTAACCACATCATTACAGCAAATGTACCTTCCATGCATGACATGTTTGGAATCTCCTGCTGGGCATTCTGTGGGTCAACGTCTTTTAGAAGTCCAACTTGTTCCTCTAATTCAGAGATTATCTGACAAAAACGTATGCATTTTTATAATATTCATACACTAACAAAATAGGATTTATGCAATTCATTATCTGAGCAATATGCTGCATGTCTGAGGATAAACAAGGGTAATTTCATATTGACTAAAACAAAACAAAACTGGGATATATAACAGATCATTTGCTACTGTGAGGGACAAACTGAATTAAAGGTTAAGTTAAGGACAAAACACAGACACTCCTTTCCTCTGTGATGACTCAGATAGGATAATAATCCCATTTCCATTTAACCACAAACAAATAACCATGACTCACTCTCTCTTTCCACTTCATGGGGTCGTCTATGAAATCTGAAGCTGGTTCATTTGTAGAATTATCATTGTGATTAAGGTGAGGCAGCTCTTGGCTTGACACGTCTATGGGTAACCAGAAAAGGGAAAAACAATGTAACACCTCAACTATTTTACATAGATTTTAAGATGTTTTAAAAATACTTTCTCACCCTTTTCTTCAAGATCTTCAATGATTAATTGTTCAAAGGCATTCATTCGATTTCTTGAAGCTTCAACATATTGGAGTACTGAGTCAGGCAGCTCATCTTCTGCATGTAGCTTTTGTGAAAACAGAGGTGATTGACAGTGATGTAATGACAGGTATAAACGTACATCTTTTTGGATGAACTTCTTGAATTATAAATGACGTCTTCTTATTGTCACAAACATGGAATAGATTATCATATTCGATGTAAATGTTATGTTTGTTTTAACCCATGATAATTTTCTTCATCAGTAATTCAATTTATAATGATTAAATACAATATAACTTTGGTTTAAATCTTCAAATAAAGTTTTCATAATAAAGTGGGTTGAAATACAATGTTGGAAAGTCGACTGAATTAATAACAAAATAAATAAAACAGCCACTTACATTTCCATCCAAAACAGTAACGATGTCATCGTCTGACTCTGAATAATTTTCAGAAGGATGTAGATTTAATTTCATCAACTCCTCATCTATTGCCTGTTCGATGTCATCCATTACTATCATTGAGTCCGGAACAAAAGACAACAAACTCCCTGGAAATGTATTTGTTCGCGAGGCAACAGGAGACGCGCAAATTTGCAGCTAAAGTAAACTACATCAGTGTCAACTCTTAACAACAGCATAAAAATACTAATAATGATGATAGAAACGCATCTTGTAAGTATTTAACAAACACTTTATTTTCCTGACCGTGTTTATTGGATACACATCACCTGTTTCTCTCTGTTTACCTCATGTTTGAAGCTTTGCGTCCACTGCAGTTGCTATGGACAACAAAGTACAGAGTGGCGTGAGGGACAAACTTCAAGAAGAAGAAGAACCCTTGTGCAGCAACAGCTAATATTTTCTGACTGCTTTGTAATCAGTTCAGGGTTATATTTTAATGTAAATGTGTTAAAAAAAATAAGACAACTCCGGAAAGTCATTATATGGGAAGGTACAGTATTTCCAGCACACATTATTATTTTTTGTATATTTGGCGCCCCCTAGTGGCGCCCCATAATTCATTAAAAGCAGGTCCTTCTGGTGGCCTGATTAAAGGTGCTAAAGAGGATGTTTTGTTTTATACATTTTTGCAATATTACTTGAAACTGTCTTTACTAACTGATAAAAGACTATTTATTAGGTGCACTGAAAGTAATAATATTAATATACATCATCTGTGCACGAGGTAGGGCCTTAAAAACATCAGCCAATCTGGCTTGTCAATCACTGCCGTGACGTTCCTTGTGAGAGACGTGCGCGGATTGGCCCTCTGGCTTGTCAATCACTGCCATGACGTTCCTTGTGAGAGACGAGCGCGGCTGCGCGCTCCAGTAACTTTCCACACTCCACAGGCACTGCATGCAATGTTTTTGTCAGGAGACAGGAGTAACAACTGCAGATTATGAGTTACCTGTGGTGAGTCCGACATAATGAATCCACTAACACAACACAACGAATGCCGGTGGTAAACACTCGTGTTCCATTACTCGTGCACGAGTTTTGGGAGGCGTTCCTTTGAAATTAGGGGGGCTGTTCTTACGCATGCGCTCATTTCAAAAACTCAGTAACAGTCTTTGGATTCTCAGTCATTGAAAAAATCCTCTCTATCACCTTTAATCAGTACAAACTGAATGAAACAAGACCAGTCATTAAATTGGAAAATAGTATTTTATAGTTAGCAACTATTTGAACAACCTCACCATACATCAGACACAAATTAATTACACAAGGAGGATGACATTAATCAATTGATTAATAAGAATCACTAGCAGAATCATTTCTGATCTCTAACAAAAATATGTTGCAGATTAACTAAAATGTTTTACAAGAACGTCCCATGAATGATGTATAAATAACATTTTTTGTGCTAATGTTTTGATAATGTTATTAAAGACCAGATAACTTTGAAACAACATTCTATTATCATTACAGGGAGAACTTGTTCATAACTTTGAGAGAAACTTGCCAGAACGTTAGAGAAGTTCTGAGAATGTTCCCTGTTAGCTGGGTCTGAACTGTACTTTTACAGGGTCGATTGACCAGCAAAGTCATGACAGATTGTGTTGTTTATTTACATTCATTCATTTGACATGCAGTTGTTTTATCCAGAGCATTCAAATACATATTTTATTCTCTAGAAACTGGACAAATTTTGATTATAGGTTCCTCTGAAGTGGCTGCAGGAGTCTGCTTTTGAAGTCAAACCAACTGTCTATGTTCCATCAGCATTCACCAAGTTCAATTTCTCAAAAAGGCCCCATCAGCAAGCCTTGTCCGCTTCAATTAACGAGGAGTGGCATTGACCCCTTTGTTAGTGGGCAAGTGTCCGGAGCTTTTGTCTGAGAGCTTGGAACCCAGACAGGGACTAGACAGGCAGTGGCTGCAGATTTACACTGCAGATTAGGACAGTCAAAGCCTGCTCAGCTCTGAACAGAGCTCAAGTTTGGATAGTGCCCCTGTGTTTATACTGTAAAGGGTTTTCTGTTACTGGTCTGTTGCTTTTATCTGGTCATTGCTCTTCAAGCTAATTGTTTCCATTCATTTTTTTTCAGAGTGGGTGAGAGAGAAAGAACTTGTTGAATAAAAGGCGGCTTCAGCTCTGGGCTGCTATCTGTGACTGTAGATTCTTCCTTATAGGCTACTATTATAAACCACATAAAATTACTGCAATCTAAAAAAGAGGGTCCTTTAAAGGTTCTTTACTCAAAAATTCTATTTAGAAACCATATCGTTGATTACAGTTTGTGGCTGTAATGAGCGCACAACATTGGAGAATAAACAAAGTCGTCATTTCACAATCTAATAATGAACATGCAAGAGAATCACTGAAAAACAACCACTTCCAACAAATGCAAATGAGACTGACCACAGAACTGAGGTAACTCAGGAACAGAGTGAAAACACAATGAAACTAAACAGATATAGAACGTTACATTAGTCCCCCCTCCCGGAAGGCGCATCCTGCGCTGTAACAAGTCCAACTGAGGAGGGAGGGGGCTCTGGAGAAGGACATGTAGCAGGCGAAGAGTAAGACACTGAAGGAGATAACAGAGGGAGAGACCAGGGCGGCAATGACGGTGGGAGGAGCCAGGAGCAGGATGAGCCAACTGGGGAAGGCCCACAGTGAAATCAATGGAGGGAGGAGCCATGGTGGAGATTTGGCAGGTATAACCAGGGGGGCGACAGACAGAGCTGTAGCCAATGGAGGTGGAGACCCAAGTGGAGACAGAGAGTTGATGGGACCACATGACACTGAAGGTTCAGGCAACCAAGGCAGAGCTGCAGTGACAAGCATCTGAGGTGCCAGAAGAGCCAGGGTGCCAGAAGACTGAGGTGGAGCTGGTGGGACAGAGGACCAAGGTGGAGCCGGAAGGAAGGTGGAGCCCAACAGAGCAAAAGGGGTTGAGGGTCAAGGAGCAGCCTGAGACTCAGAAGTCTGTGGTGAAGCCAGAGGGCCAAGGAAGCCCAGTGGAGCCGTAAGGGCGATGGTCCCAGGTGGAGCCGAGGGAGGGAAGAGTCAAGGTGGAGCCGACTGGTCGCCAATGGTCGCCTAGGTGGAGTGATAGGCTCGCCGGCTGAAGGCAGAGCCAGGGGATCCTTGTGTTGTGGCGGATCCGCAGAGCAGAGTGGAGTCAGAGGATGAGCCGAGGGACTGAAGCGAAACAGTGGAGGTGGGCTGAGGAACTGGCTGTTATGGGCAGAGGAGGTGGGAGAGGGAGGCTAGCCAGGATCTTTGGAGACATGGAGCTTGACGGGACCAGCGGAGACCCAGGTGACTTGAAGCTGGGCGGAACCAGCGGGGACAGGAGACACAGGGAAATATTGTCTTCCAATTTCTCATTGTAATTCCCAGAGGCCATATGCAGCTCACCCTCATCATCAGTAGTGTGGGCGGGGCTCCATTCCATGGCCTTGTACTCCAATAGCACACCTACTGGGATGCACAGTATTCCTAGCTCACGCACCTGGTTAGAGTCTCTGTGGGGCTCGGGCTCCGGGGCGATGGTGTGCTCAGTCTTCTTATCTGGCTCATGCATCGTGGCAGGCTCTTGCTCTCCATCTGTGGTGGGCTTTGACGTTAACTCCGTGCAGTGTGTGGGCGGTGGCTGGCTGGGCTCTGGGTCCAGAATGGGGCTAGTAATCAGTGGGGCAGATGGTGAAAGCCCATTGTTCACCAGCACCCACTCCTCAAACGGGGCAAAATCTCCCCGAAGACCATTCACTGGGAGGTGCGCCTTGGACCAGATAGTTTGTCGCCGCAAAAATAAATCCAATCTCAGTTCGGTCTTCTGTTACAGTTGTGTGGCTGTAATAAGTGCACAACATTGGAGAATAAACAGAAAGTCTTTATTTAACAATCTAATAATGAACTTGCAGGAGAATCATGGAAAAACACAATCACTACCAACTTAAACGCAAATGAGACTGAACACAGAACTGGGGAAACTCAGGGCTTACATGGGGAAAGTAATCAAGGTAAAACAGAATAGGTGTAGAGCCAGGTTCGTGGTCCGTGTACCTTCGGATAATTAGTTTTTTTCGTTTTTGTCTTCTAAACGGAAAAACGAAGAAAGCATTCATTTATCACATATTTGACCCTCCTCATGAGAATTAATAAACAAATCTCGAGTCGTATTTTCATATTTTTATTTTCGTTTTAATCACACTTTGTTCTAATCCGCCAAATGGAAAACAAAATAAAAACCAAAATGGATAAACGGCTTGAATATTCTATCTCTACATGGGCGGTGTACAGAAACCGATAAGTCCGCTTTAGCGAATCAGCACACAGTATTCAGGTCAGGTGACAAGGCTTCTAGTCACTTCAAAAAGACGCGATAGCTGAGAGAAGTTTTGTCAAAGCTGACTAAAAGTGAAGATACCTGGGAACAAGACCTTGGCATTACTATTACAGAGGATCTATGGCATAACATCTTGAACCAGGTACACTCTTCTTCTTTATGTGCCAGGCATGGCTTAATGCAATGTAAAATACTATTCAGAGCTCACTTAACCAATGCCAAACTGGCAAAAATCTTCCCAGACAAGAGTGCTGTCTGCAACCGTTACAAGCAGTCACCTGCCAACCATCTGCATATGTTTTGGACGTGTCCACAGCTAGTAACTTTTTGGACCAATGTATTTGAAACACTTAAAAAAGCTCTCAACACTAATATTGACCCTGACCCATTCATAGCCCTTTTTGGGGTCTCCCCTAGGCCTGATCTGGTGGCCCGAGATCGTAAAGTTATTGCTTTTACTACAATCTTGGCCAGGCGGGCTATCCTTCTTAAGTGGAAGCATGTTTCTCCTCCAACATATGACCGGTGGATACAGGACATTTTCTACTGCATTGGGCTTGAAAAGTTAAGATGCTCACTCTCTGGTTCACTTAAAACTTTTCACAAGACCTGGAATCCCTTCTTAAATTACATTAAGGGTTTACCTAGCACACCTGTAACTAGCAGTGATACATAATTTTCATTCATCAGAAGGATCTTTTTGGAAGGAACTTTAAGAAATGTATTTATTTTATTTTATTTTATTTTATATATGTATGTGTGTGTATATGTATGTATATGTGTGTATGTATGTATGTATGTATGTATATATACACACACGTATAATTTTTTTTCATGTTTACTTTTTTTTTTTTTTTTTTCTTTGACATTGATTTTGGGGAGGGGGATCATGTAAGAGGTTAATTTTGTTTACTGTTTTCATGATGTCCTATTCTGTACTGTCCCTAAAAACCAATAAAAAAGATTGGGAGTAAAGCTGACTAAAAGTGATCGAGGATTTATAATTTCGACTGCTGTAAGTTCTTGAACACCATACAGGACTTACATGCTGAAATCTTGGTTGTCCTTTTCCGTGTGCGTGTATGTGTATGTGTGCGCGCACGTGCATGGATGCGTGTGTGTGTGTGTGTGTGTGTGTGTGTGTGTGTGTGTGTGTGTGTGTGTGTGAGAGAGAGAGAGAGAGAGAGAGAGTGTGTACTTGTGTGCCGATCTGTGTGTGTGTGCACAGTGAGTGGATGGGTGTGTGTGTGTGTGTGTGTGTGGATCTGTTAGTGTGTGTGCACGTTTGTGTGCACATGTGAGTTTGAGTATGTTTTTAATGCAATAACAAAGCAATTACTTGGGTTTTGTTTAACTCTGAAACATGAAATGTGGAGTTATCTGCTTTTGCCAAAAAACGACTGTTGGAGTTATCTGCTTTTGCTAAAAAACAAACTTTTAATATATATAAAAACATACTTTCAATTAACTTTAATTTTTTAATTTACCTGTATTTTTTAGAGTTATTATTACTTAATCAAAACAACCCAACTGCAGTTTGATTGATGTTACTTGGAATGCACAATTAAAAAAACATGATTTGTGAGAATTAATAAAAATGGAGTTAACTGTTTTTGCAAATGAACTCTTCAACTAATCTTAGGTAATAACTAGATAATAACTAAGTAATAACCAATCTTAGATTATAACTAGGTAATAACTAGGTAATAACTAATCTTGGGTAATAACTAGATAATAACTAGGTAATAACCAAACTTAGGTAATAACTAGGTAATAACGAATCTTAGGTAATAACTAGGTAATAACTACTCTTAGGTAATAACTAGATAATAACTAGGTAATAACCAATCTTAAGTAATAACTAGGTAATAATTAATCTTTGGTTATTACCTAGTTATTATCTAGTTATTACCTAAGATTAGTTATTATTTAGCTATTACCTAGTTATTACCTAAGATTGGTTATTACCTAGTTATTATCTAGTTATTACCTAAGATTGGTTATTACCTAGTTATTATCTAGTTATTACCTACCTAGTTATTACCTAAGATTAGTTATTACTTAGTTATTACCTAGTTATTACCTAAGATTAGTTATTACTTAGCTATTACCTAGTTATTACCTAAGATTGGTTATTACCTAGTTATTATCTAGTTATTACCTAAGATTGGTTATTACCTAGTTATTATCTAGTTATTACCTACCTAGTTATTACCTAAGATTAGTTATTACTTAGTTATTACCTAGTTATTACCTAAGATTGGTTATTACATAGTTATTATCTAGTTATTACCTAAGATTAGTTATTACCTAGTTATTATCTAGTTATTACCAATTTTAGGTAATAACTAGATAATGACTAGGTAATAACAATCTTAGGTAATAACTAGGTAATAACTAGATAATAACTAGGTAATAACAATCTTAGGTAATAACTAGGTAATAACAATTTAGGTAATAACTAGGTAATAATCTAGGTAATAACTAGGTAATAACTAGATAATAACTAGGTAATAACAATCTTAGGTAATAACTAGGTAATAACAATTTAGGTAATAACTAGGTAATAATCTAGGTAATAACTAGGTAATAACTAGGTAATAACAATCTTAGGTAATAACTAGGTAAAAACAATCTTAGGTAATAACTAGGTAATAACAATCTTAGGTAATAACTAGGTAATAATTAGGTAATAGATAGGTAAATACTATAGGTATTAAATAGGTAAAAAAGATAGGCACTAACTATATAATAACTAGGTAATAACCAATCTTAGGTAATAACTATATAATAACTAGGTAATAACCAATCTTAGGTAATAATTAGGTAATAACCAATCTTAGGTAATAACTTGGTAATAACCAATCTTAGGTAATAACTAGGTAATAATTAGGTAATAGATAGGTAAATACTATAGGTATTAAATAGGTAAAAAAGATAGGCACTAACTATATAATAACTAGGTAATAACCAATCTTAGGTAATAACTATATAATAACTAGGTAATAACCAATCTTAGGTAATAATTAGGTAATAACTTGGTAATAACCAATCTTAGATAATAACTTGGTAATAACCAATCTTAGGTAATAAATAGGTAATAACAAATCTTAGGTAATAACTAGTTAATAACTAGGTCATAACTAATCTTAGGTAATAACTAGATAATATAGCTATTACCTAAGATTAGTTATTACCTAGTTATTAACTAGTTATTACCTAAGATTGGTTATTACCTAGTTATTGCCTAAGATTGATTATTACGTAGTTATTATATAGTTATTACCTAAGATTAGTTATTACCAAGTTATTATCTAGTTATTACCTAAGATTAGTTATTACCTAGTTATTACCTAAGATTGGTTATTACCAAGTTATTACCTAAGATTGGTTATTACCAAGTTATTATCTAGCTATTACCTAAGTTTAGTTATTACCTAGTTATTACCTAGTTATAAACTAAGATTAGTTATTACCTAGTTATTATCTAGTTATTACCTAAGATTAGTTATTACCAAGTTATTTTCTAGTTATTACCTAAGATTAGACATTACTTACCTAGTTATTACCTAAGATTGGTTATTACCTAGTTATTACCTAACATTGGTTATAACCTAGTTATTATATAGTTATACCTAAGATTAGTTATTACCTATGTATTACTAAGATTGGTTATACCCTAGTTATAACCTAAGAATGGTTATTACCTAGTTATTATCTGGTTATTACCTATCTTAAGTAATAACTAGGTAATAACCAATCTTAGGTAATAACTAGGTAATAACTAGGTAGGTAATAACTAGATAATAACTAGGTAATAACCAATCTTATGTAATAACTAGGTAATAGCTAAGTAATAACTAATCTTTGGTAATAACTAGATAATAACTAGGTAATAACCAAAGATTAGTTATTACCTAAGATTGGTTATTACATAGTTATTATCTAGTTATTACCTAAGATTAGTTATTACCTAGTTATTACCTAAGATTGGTTATTACATAAGTATTATCTAGTTATTACCTAAGATTAGTTATTACCTAGTTATTATCTAGTTATTACCTATCTTAGGTAATAACTATGTAATAACCAATCTTAGGTAATAACCAAAGATTAGTTATCACCTAGTTATTACCTAGTTATTACCTAAGATTGGTAATTACCTAACTAGGTAATAACCAATCTTAGGTAATAACTAGGTAATAAAAATCTTAGGTAATAACTAGGTAATAACTAAGAAATAACTAATCTTAGGTAATAACTAGATAATAACTAGGTAATAACCAATCTTAGGTAATAACTAGGTAATAACTAGATAATCACTAGGTAATAACCAATCTTAGGTAATAACTAGGCAATAACTAATCTTAGGTAATAACTAAGTAATAACCAATCTTAGGTAATAACTAGGTAATAACTAATAATAACTAGTTATTATCTAGTTATTACCTGAGATTAGTTATTACCTAAGATTAGTTATTGCAATCACCAACAAACTTCTATGTTCATAAACAAACAGTTGTTCATGCTATAAGCCACCTCATTCTTGATTTTCTGGAGCACAACCATCCAACTACACAAACTGTCAACACACTATCAACAGGTTCTTGATATCCTTCTTAAAATGGCCATACATTTTATAACTTTAACAGTATAAGTGTGAGCAGCCCTGTTCAGCTGAGGATACTTCACTTCTCTTCTCCACAAAGCAAGTGACAGATACACTGAATTTATGATTCATATTGTAGGAGTTTTCAATTAGACTTCAATGGGCATGTTTATGCATAAACATGCCCAGTCACAAAAACATTAAAGGTGCTCTAAGTGATCCTGGGTGGAGTAACTTCCTGTTGACGTTCGAAGTGTTGTCAAACAAAACAGAGGCTTTTATTTATTTTATTTTAAGCTTTAATCTGATGTAAAATATTTCCCACCTCCCTTTACACTGCGTGTAAAAACTGAAAAAAGAACTCTTTAACAAAATCACAAGTAAGTTGTGGCTAAACTCAGTTCATACAGTTCAATCTTGATGTCACGATTACCGTCAGTTCCTGGACTCCAATTCCCATAATCCTCCCTGCCAGTCACATGCACACACTCCACACCAATCACCAATTGCCACATACAGCTGATGCTCATTATCTGGACTATTTAAGACTCACACACACACACCACCTCATTGCGAAGTCTTGTTTCACCCTGTGTACAATTCCAAGCATTATTATCCTGTTTGCCTGTTGTTACCGATCCTGTCTGTTACTTGTTTACGATTCTCTGCCGCCTACCTTTGGACTGTGTATTGTTTCCTGACCTGTGAGTGATTTCTGCCTGCCCCGATCTACTGCCTGTATCCTGACCACGATTCTGCCTGTCCCTTGCTGTTCCTGTTTGCCCCTGCCTGTATACGACTACGCTCTTATCTAATAAAGCTTGCCATTGGATCCCTGCCTGAATCCCGCTTCGTTACACTTGATAAAATTTTATATGATTTTCTTCAGCTAATTTCTGTTCATGTTAACACTTGTTTACTTTGATGACTAACATTCATGTTGCTAGTAGTATCTATATATGTTAACCTTAATTGCCTTTTTTCTGGGTTTGCAGAGGTGCAAATACATGACACTGCCCTCTTGACCCAATATTCCATTTCATATGTGAACACTGCAGTTCACAAAGTGAACCTATTGATATAAAATCTTTTTTGTCTGTGGTATGTCTGTATTTCCCATAGGTTTCATCCCTTAAACGATTCCCATCCCTCTGAATATCCCATGACTTAGTTGAACCCAATGACACACGAAAAAAAAAAATGAAAAAGAAAACTTTTAAGACCACATTGAAATTAATCCTCTCATTGTCAAGCATCTCCAAGATCTTGTGAAGGCACCACTGTCCACTCCAATTCCCACATTAATTCCATTATCTTTGAACATGGACAGTTTAGATATGATAAAAGGGTACCGGACAGAAAGAGATAAAGATAAAGGAGAGTGAAAAAGCAGAGGGGAGAGAATTATCCATCTTTTTTCATCAGGATAAAGGTAACTGCAGCATGGGTGGGATTCAATGGTATGTGAATAGTGTCAGAGTACATTAAATGCTGATTCACTCAAGGTCTTGTGAAAAACCTCTTACTGTCCTGTGACTGCTGGACACTCATTCAGTACAGGACTCTTTAAAATGGATATTTTTGATTCAGATGCATATTTATTCACAATCCAATTACATGGCTGTTACATTATGTTCTTTTGAATATATAGGAAGTACCACTTATTTCAGTAAAGGAAATGAGGATCAAACTTGAGATTGGATGCATGAAATACTACAGGTATTTTTATCTCCAAGAAAGCAATTGTTTATGTATTGCATAGTGTCTACAGTTGTATACTTTTAGTTGTCATATAGATTAATTAAACTCTTTGACTCAAAATATTATAAGTTGGTTGTTCCTGCAAGTAACCAAAACAACCACAATTTTAAAATGGACATCTGGTATTGGGGTAAAAATGAACAGAGCAACTTGTGACAGCAGCATGCATCATGTTACTTGACTCATGGTGTAGTTAGGACATTAAATATTTAACAGGTAGATAGAACAACCTGCCATCTGTGACTGACTGTTTGTGTTTGTTATCATCACATGCAGGAAACATTTCCAATATAATGCCCTGGGAGATGTATAATGCACGTATATACATGTATAATGAATGATTCCTATGCAGTTATATTTCAATATTTTAAATAGTTCTACTAATTCTTATGAGATGTCTGTGGCATAATTAGCTTTATGTTTCATCTAATGATGTCATGGATTAAACCTTATCCAAAGGAAACTGCTCCTGTGGCTCATCACAATGTGCTGAGTGCAATGTAACAACACATAATGTTCCAGGACCATCTGACATTATTATCACTTCCAGCTATCAGCAGTACAGTCACATGTCACAAACAGATGATACTGCATGAGAACAAGAAAGCAATCAAAGTGCCCTTTTAAAGAACAAGTTATTACTTTAAAATCAATTACACATTTTTTCAATTAACAAGTAGCAGCATGTATCAGAGTCGCTTTCCAGAACCTTCACACTGACTATTCCTCAGTGGTGCGAGTCACTAAAATTCTAACACAAGCACATTCTAAAGTTTTCTCAAATTGTCTGTATTTTGCTTGTCTTTTACACATGTTCAAATTGACAAATTTTAGGAAAAAACATGAGGCATGAGCTTGCAAAGTAAAAAAGGGGGCTTGTATAAATGAAATCTATTTTATACCTATTTTTTATTATTATTATTTATTTATACTAAACTACAATAGTTGTATGTTTTACAGATAAATACTGTCCAGTCATGCCAATGGACCCTTTCACGGACTGTGATGATGCGTTTTAACGGTCATTAGCATCATAAATCTTGCAAAGTTTTTTATATTTTCTTTTTTTTTTGTACATTTATAACACTAGTATTGTATTACCTTTTCAAGAAATTACAAAAAAAAAACTAGTTAACAGTTAACACTGCTGTGAGGGTGTGTATCAGAGATTACGTGTTTTTGAAGGCCAACCCGAAAGTTAGCGGCACACGGGTTCCCTTGATCGAAAGCCTATGCATTTTTCCCATATATTTTTGGAAAATCGCAAAAAATAAGCTCTGTATTTAACAAAGGGTTATGACACTTACACGTTTTGTCTATCAAGATAATCTTTACAAGTTAACACAACATTTATACATTTTGAAGCCTAAATGAAGTCGTCAGATATAAAAAGCTAACAGTATACTGTTATAGGCTATAAACGGACTACAGCACACCATGGTCGCGGATCAACGTCACCACCACCAAGCTTCCTCAAACTTTATTTATTAACAACTTTATTTAAAAACATGCTCGCTGATTATGATCTGCGCTGTGTATGAATACTTACCCACTTTTTAATGAGAAATGCTGTCCAAATGTCCTGTTTGTCATGATGACGTCTAAAGTCCCCGCCAAAGGAAGTAGTCCCTTTTAGCAACTTGTTAGCAACACAATAAGGGTTTAAAAAATCACAAGCGGGTTATAACTGGTGTGTTTTATGTCATAGATCAAAACGTGAAAATATTTAAAGGGTTAGTTCACCCAAAAATGAAAATTCTGTCATTTATTACTTACCCTCATTCCGTTCCACACCTGCAAGACCTTCGTTAATCTTCGGAACACAAATTAAGATATTTTAGTTGAAATCCGATGGCTCCGTGAGGCCTTCATAGGGAGCAATGACATTTCCTCTCTCAAGATCCATTAATGTACTAAAAACATATTTAAATCAGTTCATGTGAGTACAGTGGTTCAATATTAATATTATAAAGTGACAAGAATATTTTTGGTGCGCCAAAAAAACAAAGTAACAACTTATATAGTGATGGGCGATTTCAAAACACTGCTTCAGGAAGCATCGGAGCAGAATGAATCAGCGTATCGAATCATGAATCCGATCATGTGTCAAACTGCCAAACAGGCTGAAATCACCTGACTTTAGCACTCCGAACAGAAGATTCGACACGCTGATTCATCTGTGCTCCGATGCTTCCTGAAGAATATTTTTGGCGCACCAAAAATATTTGCGTCGCTTTATAATATTAATATTGAACCACTGTATTCACATGAACTGATTTAGATGTGTTTTTAGTACATTTATGGATCTTGAGAGAGGAAATGTCATTGCTTCCTATGAAGGCCTCAGTGAGCCATCGGATTTCAACTAAAATATCTTAATTTGTGTTCCGAAGATTAACGAAGGTCTTACGGGTGTGGAACGGCATGAGGGTGAGTAATAAATTATAGAATTTTCATTTTTGAATGAACTAACCCTTTAAAGGCTTTGTTAACCACAGGCCTTATTTCAGGCGATTTAGCAAAAACCCATTCAAAAAACCCATAGACTTTAGGGCGATGGAACCAGAAGTCCTAAAATGCTAACTCGCTTACAAAAACACGTCATCTCTGAGGTACTCTATACAACGGCTGTGGGGGTGACGGCAAAGTTTACATCTTTCTCTCTTCTGACTGTTACCAATCTCTCTATATTTTCCCTCTTTTTGAAAGTTATGAAAACACTGTTGTCGAGTTTTTCTTTTGCTATTTGAGAAAATGGGGACACAAAAAATATATGTAATGTATTCAACAATGACGATGTCTGCTTCGAGAAACCCGAACATGTGAAAAGGATCTGTTTATTTACATTTAGAATGTAGGCCTACATTTTGGTCACTGTTAAAGTGCCAACCTTTGGCTAAACAGCATCACATTTTGCAGGCTTCCTCAAATTCATGATTAAAATAAGTATAAAGAGGTGGAAATGTGATATTTTGTTCAAGAGTTATTTTGTTTTAAATAAAATAGTTCACACTAATTTACTGAGGAGCCAAGTTGATCTCAAAATCTATTTTTGATAATTATTAACAAAAGAATTCTATAGGCTAAATCTGTCTGGACCAGTTTAGTTGAGCTCAGGTAAAAAGACTATTCCTGACTGGAAATAAATGGGTGTGATATGAAGAGCACGAGCCAAGGAATTGGTGCATATAAAACACTTATTACTATAATAAATTGTTCATAAATTATAATCAGTCTCAATATATTAATTTTGTTTTCTCTAAAGCGCCCCCAATTTACGCGCATTTCTTCATTTATCCCTGATTAGGAGCGCGCATTTTAGATCTTCAGTCCAAATTTCACGTTTTTATCATTTACAGATCCGTACATTCCGTTCTAAGACAAAGCAAAAATTACAATAATAATCCAGACAACAGCAGCGTTTCCAGCACGTCGTTAGTGGACCTTTAATCAAGTCCGTGTTAATCTGTGATTTCAGCCATTTTATTGTAAATCTGATGCAAGATTTCCAAGCACGAGGTTCCATACCGGTACACCCCTAAAAATCAGCTTGTGGGCGCTATAGTGGGTTGTACCACTCTGTTTTATTTAATGGGGGGGTTCGATTTAAAAATATTTTTCAAACGTAAAAAACACATTTTAAAGCAAAATTCTGTTGTCATATTATTTGATCTGTTTAAAGAAATTATATTAATAGCCTACATAAGACACGCCTATTTCAGTTCTTCAGGGAACACAAATCAGTTTCTCTCCCCCATCTCGTGTGGGACGGACGGCACTGATACAGTAGAAAGAGCATCTGCACCTCCTGCATCACATTTACATCAGATTGTATATGAGATGTCCAAACCATCGAATATAACCCGAATTTAGGTCGAAACAGCTAATTTCAAAACCTTTGCTCATTTCATTTTGATTCGTTATAAGGTAAGAATGTTTTTTTCTATTCGATTGTGCTTATTTAACATACAGAATGATGAGAGAACGGCTGCGCAATCACATCCAGTGTGTATGATGAAACCTCGCACATGGGTGACATAGTAAATTTGGGCGGGGGGGTAATAATTAAGCTCTTTACAAATATATATTGCATTTCATTCGTAAATAATAATTGTTATTCGCCTGAACGTAATTACAATTGCAAGTAATATTTTTTTCCTAAAATACGCGGAATTGAAATTAGATCCACACATATATACACAATGGGCTTTGCTAATAACAAATTATTTACTTTAGCATATATTATTGACACCCTATGCGCATGTGGATTTCATGACCTTATTTTAACGATGCTTTTTTGAATGAGCTCATTTTAAAAGAATTTAGCTAGTGTAATTTTAAAATAGATTTTACATTAACTTCAAAGACGAAGAGGCCAAAATGCGTTCTGCTGGAGGCTGATTATAGAAAAGAAAAAAAAAAAGGTGCAGCCTTGAAAGAAATCTATTAATCACATGAGCTGCGACCGAGAGCGGCCGCGCGCAGCATCATTCACATTTGGACACTCGTGGTTTAGTATACAATGTACAAAACCAGAGCTTTTGAGGCACAAAAGATTGATTTAGTAACGTAAAATTACTATTATTTTCTATTTTACTGTCCATCTATTGCGAATCCAGTCTTCAAACCTTTATTCTGGGGCGCTGCGGCCACGTGACTACAGAACGCGCGCTCTTGTCTGTTTGGGTTCGTATGCAAATGAACCGACCTCGTGCTCTGAAGAGGGGCTTAAATTATTTAGATGCGAAATATGATCGTGTTCCGAACGATTCAGTTGGTTTGAATGACATTTGATGTCAAATGGAAGCTGTTACTCACAGCCTCCTGCTATATTGAAAACACTGTATTGAACCTTATTTGCGTTTTGCAATAGCAAGTTTGCTGTTAATGAAGGCGAAATTAAAAGTACTCTCTATGGGTTTTTTCCTAAACATAATGCATTAATTATCCTAACTACATGAGATATTCTTCGAATTACACCTGTCTCGTATATGCAGTCGGTGAAGCAGTCGTTCTCTGCCTGTAAATCACCTTAGCTTTGGTTTGCTTAAATCTGGTTGTCTGATTTGTCTTTAGAGGGTGAAGAGATAGTGAAGGAGTCTAGCAAAAAAATCACAATTAGATAAATTATACTATAATAATATTATTAATAATAATAATTTGTGCCTGATGTTAACTCAGTCAAACAATAGTTTCTAAAATAATTCATATATATAAGTCATGTTTAAAAAAAAAAAAAAAAAAGGCATGCAAAATAATGTCATATTGCATCATTTTAGGGGAACTAAGCTGTCTAGTTTCTGTTCCTTGTTCTAATAGGAAGCCTGTACCGTGAAAATGAGAAGATAAACTTTTCATCAACCCACACTTTTTTTGTCTGTTGACTAAATCCTCCTCTCTGACCTACGCCTGCCCTTTTGAACTAAACCTACCCTGCCGAAAAGGATTTCCTAGAATCTCTCCTTCCCCATCGCCCAAAAAAGACATTTTCAAATGCCCAAAAACAGCAAAACCATCAAGAGAGAGATTGACGATGACGATGTTACGGAATCTGTCAAAGATTTGCTCTCCAATGAAGATACATGTGAGGACTCTTTCAAGAAGAGCTCTCTAATGGTAGGAGATGTTACTCAGAATAAGGAGAAGGATGTTGAGGGGGGCTCAGAGGAGGAGGAGGAGGAGGAAGAGGAGGAGAGACCCGCCTGGGGCAGCAAGCTCCAGTACATCCTCGCCCAAGTGGGCTTCTCAGTGGGCCTGGGCAACGTCTGGAGGTTCCCCTATTTGTGCCAGAAAAACGGCGGTGGTAGGTTAAGCATTAAAGCAAAACATATTCTTTATAAGAAGAGTGTAATTCCAAATTAATGTCTAAAAATGGCCATTATCAGTTTAATATCTAGTAGTCAACATTTGAAGTGGCTCAAAACCTTTCATTAAATTGTCCTAAAACCTTCTTCTTAGGACAATTTATATCTTAGGGCAACTTTGATTAACTTTTTTGATCCACTTCAAATGTTGACTACTGTATATGGATATATGATCAGCATTTTCCATAATATTCCATCAGTAGACCATCATACTGAATTGCAGTCCCTATTCACATTCTTTTGAAAGATACATTTGGTAATGCGCACACACACACACACACACACACACACACACGCACACACACGCACGACTGAATGAAGCATCTTCGAGAGTCTGTGGACCGAAGAATTGAAACTGAAACTGTGAGCTGTTTCAGTTCAGTAACACAAACTTCTGACAAAAACATAAATTTGCAGATTTTATTTTAATTGCGAGAACCCCTTTGATTCCTCTATAAATTGGATAAATAAACCATTGTTTTTATGCTTAAACACAAAGGAACCTCATTTCAAAAACTTGACAACCTAAAGTCAGACATATGCCTGACACCTCATTTGCAAGTTCTCAATATACATTTCCTGTAGACACATGTCTGCAGGAAACAGGTCTCAGTGCCAGTGTATTTTTCTTGTAAAATACACACAATCGAAAGAAGAGAATGGTATTTTGGAGCTTCAATTCTCCTGCATGTGTCTGCAGGAAACCAGACCTCAGTGCCAAAGGTCTTTCTTGTAAAATAGTTACAACTAAAGTTTAGTCAATACAAACAAAGATCCACCATAATAAAGTGATGCACCCGGGGTTTTCAAACCTGTCCTGGAGGCCCCCCAGCACTGCACATTTTGTAAGTCTCCCTGACACACACAATTCAGGTCTTGCAGTCTGTACTAATGAGCTGATGATGAGTTGAATCAGGCATGTTAGATGAAAGACACATACAACATTTGCAGTGCTGGTTTTAAAAACCCCTGCTCTAGCTAATGTGCTGTAACTTCTGTAGAGACCATAGAAAGTCACTTGAAATAAGAGTAGTAGCCTACCACAATTACAATCAACAAATACACTATATGGACAAAAGTATTGGGACACACCTCTTAATTACTGAATTCATCTGTTTCAATCAGACCCATTGCCAGAGATGTATACGATCAAGCTCCTAGCCATGCAGTCTGCATTTACAAACATCTATGAAAAATGGGTCATTCTGAAGAGCTCAGTGAATACTATTTAAAGTAAAGACGACGGAAGACGACAACGTCACAGAGTGTGTAAAAGACACCAACCTCTGCTGATTCCATAGCTGAAGAGTTCCAAACTTGCACTGGCATTAACATCAGCACAAAAACTGTGTGGCGGGAGCTTCATGGAATGGGTTTCCATGGCCATGCAGCTGCATGCAAGCCTTGTGTCACAAAGTACAATGCTAAGCTTCGGATGGAGTGGGGTTAAGCATGGACTGTGGATCAGTGGAAACATGTTCAGTGAAGTGATAAAACACGTTTCCCTGTTTGGCAGTTTGATGGGCGAGTTTGGGTTTTTGAAGATCCCAGGAGAACATTACCAGCTAGACTGCATTGTGCCAACTGTAAAAGTTGGTGGAGGAGGGATAATGGTATGGGGCTGTTTTTCAGGGGCTGGGCTAGGCCCCTTACTTTCATTGAAGGGAAATCTTAATGCTTCAGCATACATTTTGGACAATGCCATGCTTCCAACCTTGTGGGAACGAATGAGTTTCGTGTTGAAGAACTTGAATGGCTCACGCAGAGCCCTGACCTCAACCCCACTGAACACCTTTGGGATTAAATGGAACAGAGATTGTGAGCCAGGCCTTCTCATCCAACATCAGTGCCTGACCTCACAAATGCTCTACTGGATGAACAGACAAAAATTCCCACAGAAACACTCCAAAATCTTGTGGAAAGCCTTCCCAGAAAAGTGGAAACTGTTATAGCTGCAAAGGGGGGACTACCTCAGTATTGATATCTATGTTTTTAGAATGTGATGCCAATGCAGTCCCTGTTGGTGTAATGGTCAGGTCCCTATACTTTTGTTCATATAGTGTATATCAATCAATCAAAAAAAAAAAAAAAATTAGAAATAGTTGTTTCAATGAGAAATCTATGTTCCTACATTAGTCGGGCATGGCATTGAAATGAAACGTTTTGCATGTTGCAGGATAATCACAGGTTATATTACCCATCTGTGATTATACAAAGCTGTTTAATGTCAAGAGAAAGCAGATTACAGCTTCTTACCTTGGTCTCCCTGAGAGCAATGACATACAGTAGATAAGATTACCCATGTCTCTCTCCTTGTTCTCCTTATAACATTTGCAGAAGACACTTTCAGAGTAAGTGAATGATTTCTGTATTAGAAAGAAAAACAGAAGTGAAAGCAACCTATCCAAAAGTTATCATTTTTATAAGGAATGCTTCGGTTCTTCCATTTGGGTTTCATAAACTGTAGTATGACCACAACCCTGCCGTGTCTTCCTTTCCAGGTTATAATAAGTGAGTGTTGTGACCTGCTGTGCAGATCTGTAATTAGATTAAATAGGCCACTGTGTGTGGGCCGTCTCTGTCTTTGAGCAAGAGCAAGCACAGAGCAAGCACAACACCACACCATCTATAGTATGTGCCATCAATGACAGCATATTTTGTCCTCATAGAAACACACCTATGACGTTTTGCTGCCCCAGTCTGCCAGATGTCATTTTACGCACAACCTGTAGAGTCATACATTTTTAAACAAGTGTCTCACAGCGCACCAATCTGACCTACATTTCAAACCTTAAAAAAAAAGCAAAAATGCATCATTTTGGTGAAATTCTACTATTTTAAAGTTGCTTGGGCACAACACAAGATCTAAAGACCCCTATTGCTGGCTACAATAAGGTTGCTAAATAAATTTAATGTTAAAACATTGAAATCAGTGGCGGAGCTCAGCTTTTTCATTTTGGTAGAGCCTGGGTTAGGTGCTCCAGAAATTGGATTAAGCATATATGACAAAGGGAATCAATACAAAATGGCTTGAAATTGTTAATGGCATTTCACAATATCCCAAAGCCTGTACTGTATAGTTGCCACCCAACAAAATACACAGGTTGAAGACATAGATAGTACAAACCAAGCTGTTATGAAATAAAATGTAGCGCAGTTTACAGAATAGCTTGAGAAATACAGTACCTACTCTCTCATTTCATTTTTGTAAATGACACTGTAGTTTATGTTTCCAATTATTAGATTCATTTCTCTAAATATACCAGATGGTAGTGTCTAAAAAAATCCTACTTGTCTGTGAATCTCAGTAGGTTTCTGTGTGTTAAAGCACATGACTGCAACATGTTGAAAGAGCAACAGACCTACAGTACTATCAAAGCAATGCCATTGTATTAAAGTTGTTCCCCATAAGGCATTGGGAAAGAATGTTCTATCCTGTGCCATGGGCAATGCTTAAACAGTTTTAAAATGACAGTCTCGCCCTTATTTGGCTCTGTGTAATGATAGTTTAATTCAAGAGAGAAAATATTTGCAAAAAATTACAGTGAGTTAACCAATTCTTTCATATTTTACAAAAATTACAAGATGTTGTTATTGTTAACTAAAACTATTAAAATTTAAAAATAGTTTTTGTTAAAGCTGAAATAAAACAAACTAACTTACTAACTGTAATAAATGTTGAATTACTAAAAATAAAATAAAGATAACTTGAAGCTAAATAATAATAAAACAAAAGCACATAACTAAATTAGTAAAACTTAAATTAAAATGAAACCTGAAAATATTAAAATAAAAGTTCATTAAAAATAAGATATAAATAATGCCAAAATAAGAGTGGATTGGACTAAAAAAAATACAGAATTAGCATTATAAATAAACCAAGAACCAAGAAAATATATTAATAAATGTAATTAATCAATTAATAAGAATAAGTTAATAAATAAATAAAAACAAACAAACAAACTAATAATTGGACAAATAAATAAGCATAAAACCAAGGGGGAAAACATTCCCCTATCAGGGGGAAAACAATCAATACAGTGTAAAATATACAGTAACTGATTTAAAAATAAAATGTTGTGAGATATATGACACAAATAATCACAGTTCAAGAATTATCAAACATTGACCTTGAAGAATGGTTGATTACAATGGGTAATTGCTTTAATTGCATTTATATACCATCACTTGTGACATGAATACTGACATACTGTAAGTCCTGTGTATACCATTGTGGAAGTTTGGTTCCTAAATAAATAACCATAATTTCTCCTCTTTGTAGGAGCGTATCTGGTTCCCTATCCTCATTCTGCTGATAGCAATTGGGATTCCTCTCTTCTTCCTGGAGCTAGCAGTGGGCCAGCGCATCCGACGGGGCAGTATCGGGGTGTGGAACTACATCAGTCCACACCTGGGTGGCATCGGCTTCGCCAGCTGTTTGGTGAATAGCAGTGCTTTCATGTAGACATAGGTTATTTTAAGTGCACTATATAAAAATAACCAAAGACAGACACTGTCTTTGCTCAAGGGAGAGGTGACTAATTAAACCATTTAAAGACCTGGGTAGACTGAGTAAAGTGTGTAGCCCATACAGTTAACTGCATTCTCTCTTATTGCAGGTGTGCTTTTTTGTGGCGCTTTACTACAATGTCATCATCGGCTGGAGTCTCTTCTACTTCTCACAGTCCTTCCAGCACCCTCTTCCTTGGCACGAGTGTCCCCTGGTCAAAAACAAAACGAATACATGTAAGAAGACCATGAAATGATGCTTTTTATTTTTAAAATACATTTAGTATATGACATACTGTATGTAGACAGAAACAATACATTTTATGCATCTTATAATGCTTTACAAGATTATAAGTTTCATGTTATTGTGTAGATGTTGAACCAGAGTGTGAGAAAAGTTCAGCTACTACATTCTACTGGTATCGTGTGGCCCTGGATATCTCTGATTCCATCTCTGAGAGTGGAGGACTTAACTGGAAAATGACTTTGTGCCTGTTTGTTGCGTGGACCATGGTGTGTCTTGCTATGATCAAGGGTATCCAGTCTTCTGGAAAGGTAAGAAAAGTGTTTTGTATTTTGTTCTAGGAAAGTCTGCCTTTAGTCACACAATAAAGACCTCAAGGGATGTCTTAAAAGTAGCACAGAGAGAAACACTGACCCTTCCTATATCAATGAGAACCATCGGCCTCTCATGTGATTCATGTCTGCATAACTTTGTGAAATGCGATGCAGCGTCAAAACGGATAAGACCACATGTGGTACTCTGACATCAGTGTACTTCTGACCTGGTTCCCTTTAGACAGCTGATTTTCAAGTCATGTGGGTATTAAACCCCTCCTAAAGAAGTTAAAACAACAGATTGAGGGTTTTTCATTTTTTAAAGGCATCCATTATTATAGTGTATATGTAAAAAGAATACATATAATTATACTTACATTTAATTACATATACAACAACGTTTCAGTACCCACAAAAATTTGATAAAAGAGTGCTCTAAATAGATGTTTGATCATGATAAATCATCTATAGAGGTGTCTGATCAGCAGTTAATGTTGGTATGAAATGGAAGTTGCGATAGTCTTGTCTTCCCTATTGTGACATACAGTGGGTACGGAAAGTATTCAGACCCCCTTAAATTTTTCCCTCTTTGTTATATTGCAACCATTTGCTAAAATCATTTAAGTTCATTTTTTTTCCTCATTAATGTACACACAGCACCCCATATTGACAGAAAAACACACAATTGTTGACATTTTTGCAGATTTATTAAAAAGAAAAACTGAAATATCACATGGTCCTAAGTATTCAGACCCTTTGCTCAGTATTTAGTAGAAGCACCCCTTTGAAGAGCTTTCTCTGAGCTCTTCAGGCAGTTCCTTTGACCTCATGTTTCTCATTTGCTCTGACATGCACTGTGAGCTGTAAGGTCTTATATAGACAGGTGTGTGGCTTTCCTAATCAAGTCCAATCAGTATAATCAAACACAGCTGGACTCAAATGAAAGTGTAGAACCATCTCAAGGATGATCAGAAGAAATGGACAGCACCTGAGTTAAATATATGAGTGTCACAGCAAAGGGTCTGAATACTTAGAACCATGTGATATTTCAGTTTTTCTTTTTTACTAAATCTGCAAAAATGTCAACAATTCTGTTTTTCTGTCAATATGGGGTGCTGCGTGTACATTAATGAGGAAATAAATGAACTTAAATGATTTTAGCAAATGGCTGCAATATAACAAAGAGTGAAAAATTTAAGGGGTCTGAATACTTTCCGTACCCACTGTATGTCAGAGTGAAATGGCTTCAATATATTGCCAGTTAAAGGACAGCAATCTCTTCTACTGTAAGTGTGGCCCCTCAGTCAGTAAGGATATTATAGTATGGAATATATATGCTATACTCTGAAGGGGATAAAGACAGTCTTTGAAGCCTAATCTGGGATTTACCTCACAAAAGAATACCAATCTCTCATTCAAGATTCCCACAAAAGCGTATTTCACACACACACACACACACACAAAAAAAATCCCACACTGCCATTCTTTTTTTCTTCCTTTTTTGTCATTTTGTGTGCACAAAAGCATGGCAATGCTGGTTGCCATGGTTTTATGTGCACCATCCCCATTCACAGTTCTGTGGCACTGTAACCAGTAACCTTACTCAACTACAATTATTGGTGTTTGAGGATACTGTACTGTAGAATTAGAGCTGTGTCTGCAGGAAGAAGGGTAGATTTATTTAATGGATCTTTGTATAACCTTCTTGATGCTTCATTTTTGGGGAACCACAGAGAAGTTGTGGGATAGTTAAAGTTTAAAGTCCGGTCCGCCCTTGATGAATCAGAGATGAGTCAGTAGCCTTTTGAGCTTTGTGGTTATAAAGTAAAAGCAAGATTACAAGATAAACGTAAATATAAAATAGCGTCTATTGAGTGATCGGACACATGGTCCACACATTCTCAGGGAGGTTTTCATGATCATAAAAAATAAAATACACAGTAAAAATTAATAATATGAACCAATTTAAAACATGTCCATAAAATTAAATATATATATTATTTAAGGATTAAGTTAAGAATTAATCATTAAGTCCCCAAATTATCATTCTTGTAAAGTAGAACATTATGAAATTATGTTTGAGGTGTGACTTCATGACTGTACTGAACTCATAAAGAGAAGCAACTGTTCTCATTGCCGCAAGGTTCTGAGTCACACCAGTATTATTGTAAATACACCAATTAGGCATAACATTATGGCCACCTTCCTAATATTGTTTTGGACCCCTTTTGCTGCCAAAACAGCCCTGACCCGTCGAGGCACGGACTCCACTAGACCCCTGAAGGTGTGCTGTGGTATCTGGCACCAAGGTGTTAGCAGCAGATCCTTTAAGACCTGTAAGTTGCGAGGTGGGGCCTCCATAGATCGGACTTGTTTGTTCAGCACATCCCACGGATGCTCGACTGGATTGAGATCTGGGGAATTTGGAGGCCAAGTCAACACCTCAAACTCGTCGTTGTGCTCCTCAAACCATTCCTGAACCATTTTTGCTTTGTGGCAGGGTGCTTTATCCTGCTGAAAGAGGCCACAGCCACCAGGGAATACCGTTTCCATGAAAGGGTGTATATGGTCTGCACCAATGCTTAGGTAGGTGGTATGTGTCAAAGTAACATGCACATGGATGGCAGGACCCAAGGTTTCCCAGCAGAACATTGCCCAAAGCATCACACTGCCTCCACCGGCTTGCCTTCTTCCCATAGTGCAACCTGGTGTCATGTGTTCCCACACGCACCCGGCCACCCACGTGATGTAAAAGAAAATGTTATCCATCAGACCAGGCCACCTTCTTCCATTGCTGTGTGGTCCAGTTCTGATGCTCACGTGCCCACTGTTGGCGCTTTCGGCGGTGGACAGGGGTCAACATGGGCACCCTGACTGGTCTGCGGCTAGCCCCAAACTGCGATGCACTGTGTATTCTGACACCTTTCTATCAGAACCAGCATTAACTTTTTGAGCAATTTGAGCTACAGTAGCTCATCTGTTGGATCTGACCACATGGGCCAGCCTTCGCTCCCCACGTGCATCAGTGAGCCTCAGCCACCCATGACCCTGTCACAGGTTCACCACTGTTCCTTCCTCGGACCACTTTTGATACATCCTAACCACTGCAGACCGGGAACACCCCACAAGAACTGCAGTTTTGGAGATGCTCTGACCCAGTCGTCTAGCCATCACAATTTGGCTCCTTGATAAACTCGCTCAAATCCTTACGCTTGCCCATTTTTCCTGCTTCTAACACATCAACTTTGAGGACAAAATGTTCACTTGCTGCCTAATATATCCAACCCACTAACAGGTGCCATGATGAAGAGATAATCAGTGTTATTCACTTCACTTGTCAATGATGTTATGCCTTATCGGTGTATATAATCAATATACTTTTATAGTATTTAAAAGTATTTTGAATGAGCTTTTATTTTTATATTTTAAGATTTCAATTATAGTTTGTTTTTGTTCTAGTATCATTTTTATTAGTTTTTAACATATTTCTATATAGCTTTATTTTTTATTTCATTTACTTTTAGTAATTGTAATACTTCAACTTAATTGTGTTTGTATCAGTTAGTTGCCAAGGCAACGTTTTTAATTTTCATTTAAGTTTTATACATTTAAATTTTTTATCAACTATTTAAATTTTATATTATTTAAGCTTTGTTTCAATTTTCGCAAACTATTTGTAATCATTTTATTTTTCATTATCAATAACAGCACTGAGTCACACATGATCTCACTATCTGCAACAAACAAACATACAGCGATTGTTTCCTGCTCCTGAAGCAGATTTATATTCTTTCACATGGATTTAACACCGACTTAATCCAGACTGAAAGCAACTGGCTCTGACTGGACGCGTTTGAGCGAATTTACATTCATAATCGGCCTTACAATTGTTAAGCCGCGCACACACTTAGTTGATTCATTATGTCGGACTCACCGCAGGTAACTCATAATCTGCAGTTGTTACTCCTGAAACAAAACATTGCATGCGGAGTGTGGAAAGTTACTAGAGCGCGCAGCCGCGCGTCTCTCACAAGGAATGTCATGGCAGTGACTGACAAGCTAGAGGGCCAATCCGCGCACGCCTCTCACAATGGCAGTGATTGACAAGCCAGAGGGCCAATCGTTTACGCGATGATCGCGTAAACGATTGGCTGATGTTTTTAGGCCCTACCTCTGCACAGATAGTATATTAATAATATTCCTTTCAGTGCACCTAATAAATAGTCTTTTATCAGTTAGTAAAGACAGTTTCAAGTAATATTGCAAAAATGTATAAAACAAAACATCCTCTGTACCACCTTTAACAGTTCCATCTCTTTTGATGTACGTTTAGAGGAATAAGCCTTTAGTTACAACATTCCTCGACTATCGGCAATCAGCATTATCATCTTAGTTCTGTAGATAACTATCCTTGTATTGTCAAATCCATATGTCAGATTTTTGGAAATATGATTTAGTCGAATTTTAAGTAGTTTTTTAAATCATTTTGGATGTGGCGTGCATATAGCATCACACACAAAGTGTCTGCAGCTGTGTCTCATTCAGTCATTTATAGTCACATGTTGTAGATGCCTTAACTACACCATCTGGCTTAAAACATCTTTCTTCATTAATGTTCATTCAAAATTAGCTGTGTATTGTAATAAAATGCATTTTTCACTGTAATGTTTGAACAAACATATCTGATTTCTTTTGTAAAATGATGGACTGTCTATGTTTGAAAATGTGAAAGGTTTGGAAAATAAACCAGAATTGAGAGCAATATGAAAAAAGCCTTACAGTCGACTCATAGTTTGTCAGCAAAGTCAGCAAGTGAGGGCATATTCTGTGCAGAAAATGATTTTGCAGCTTAAAGGGTTAGTTCACACAAAAACGAAAATTCTGTCATCATTTGCACACCCTTGTGTCGTTCCAAACCCGTAAGACTTTGGTTCATCTTTGGAACACAAATGAAGATCTTTTTGGTGAAATCTGACAGCATTCTGTCCCTCCACAGACTGCCTTCACAATTGGAAAGACTCAGAAAATGTGGACTAAACCACTCAACTCATATGGATTAGTTTTACAGTCTCTTTATGAACTTTTTGAAGCGTCAAAGTGTCAGTCTATGGAGGGACAGAAAGCTCTCAGATTTCATCAAAAATGTCATAATTTGTGTTCCGAAGATGGATGAAAGACCTACAGGTTTGGAACGACATGAGGCTGAGTAATTAATGACAGAATTTTCATTTTGGGTGAACTAACCCTTTAAGAAACGCTAGCATGGGAAAAGAGATGCAATTTTACACTGACATTATTTGATAATCTGTTTGGCTATGTCTGACTGCAGGTGATGTACTTCAGCTCTCTGTTCCCCTATGTGGTGCTGATTTGTTTCCTGGCTCGTGCTTTCCTGCTCAAGGGTTCTGTAGACGGCATCATCCACATGTTCACCCCGAAGGTAAGACGCTGTGTATATGTGAGCAGATGACACATTATCACAATGGTTTGACCAATTTACTCTACATGCTCTGGTTCACACAGCAGCAATTAATCCAATTTATTGAGAATTACGGTAATCATCCATTACTAATTCCCACGTGTATCACTCGTCTCAGTTCGGTGAAGTCCAGTAGATGTATCTATGGAAACAATACCCTAGCCAGATTTCCCAGCATGCATTTGTGATGTGACTCGGCAGAAGTGAATTAACTCCTCCATCAGCACAGACTGAAATGCAGCAGACCGTCTCATTGTGCCAGCTACTTTACATAATACAACACAACACAGACACAAGATGTGGTCGCATTTCTCCTCAGTGCAAGGGGCTGTCAATGTGTCCCTTGTTGAGTTATATGTCACTTCAGAGTCTTATTAGAGGGTGGTTTGTATAACACACAATTAATTGCCTCTGCTTTAGAATGCTGCTTCTGCTTAACACACAAATGGTAATTAGTACAGAGCGATTACAATCACTGCACTGCTGAAATGGGGGGGGAAGATATTTGGTAATGAAATGTTTTTGATTTTTCTTATTAAAAAAAATCCTAAGAAGCTTTTTAGAGCTGATTTTACATCTATGTTATCAAGGGTGCAATTCAGTAGCTAAAAAAGCTGATTAAGTATGTTTCTATTTATATTTAAAGGGATAGTTCACTCTAAAAATGAGAATTTTGTCATAATTTACTTTCCAGAATTTTACTCACTTATAAACATTGATTATACCAGCATTGTATTTTGCTCCAGACCTCCAGTCCAAATATCTATTATCTATTCAGTTTTAGTTTTAGTTAGATGAAAACCCTGATAAGTCATACAGTTTTACAACGTGTGAGTTCCAAGTTTTAAGTGTGAGTAAATGATGAAAGAGTTAGAGAGTTACTGAGTGTATAAGACAAGGTATTTCTTTAATATGTTCATATGTTAAAATATGTGGTGCAACCCAATGTTTAAAGAAGCAATCGAAGGATGATTAAAAAAAATATTTATCCATTTTGAGATTATTGACTTCTGACTTTAACCATAGGCAAATTAATATATTTTCAGATGTTTTCAGATATAAGACATGTTAAAGGGTTTGTTCACCCAAAAATGAAAATTATCATTAATTACTCACCATCATCGTTCCACACCCGTAAGACCTTCATTCATCTTCGGAATACAAATTCAGTGAGTCACTGGTCAGTGAGGACTCCACTGACAGCAAGATAATTAACACTTTCAAAGCCCAGAAAGCTACTAAAAACATATTTAAAACAGTTCATGTCACTACAGTGGTTCAACCTTAATGTTATGAAGTGACGAGAATACTTTTTGTGCACCAAAAAAACCCAAAATAACGACTTTATTCAACAGTATCTAGTGATGGGCAATTTCAAAACACTGCTTCATGAAGATTCTAAGCTTTACAAATCTTTTGTTTCAAATCAGTGGTTCGGAGCGAGTATCAAACTGCCAAAGTCACGTGAACCATTGAAATTTCAAAACGTTTTGAAACACTTATGTAGTAACAAAGCCTAATTTACTGAAATCACGTGGCTTTGGCAGTTTGATACACGCTCCGAACCAATTTGAATCAAAAGATTTGTAAAGCTTCGAAGCTTCATGAAGCAGTGTTTTGAAATCGCCCATTACTAGATATTGTTGAATAAAGTCATTTTGTTTTTTTGGCACACAAAAAGTATTCTCGTCGCTTCATAACATTAAGGTTGAACCACTGTAGTCACATGAACTGTTTTAAATATATGTCTTTAGTACCTTTTGAAAGTGTTAATTATCTTGCTGTCAATGGAGGCCTCACTGAGCCATCGGATTTTATCAAAAATATCTTAATTTGTGTTCCGAAGCTGAACAAAGGTCTTACGGGTGTGGAACGACATGAGGGTGAGTAATTAATGACAGAATTTTCATTTTTGGGTGAACTAACCCTTTAAAAGCATACCACTGTGCCCGATTGAGCATGTGACAAATAATAAACTACAGTATCTTCTTACAGCTGGAAATCATGTTGGAGCCCAAAGTGTGGCGTGAAGCTGCCACGCAGGTCTTTTTTGCCCTGGGTCTTGGTTTCGGTGGTGTTATTGCCTTCTCCAGCTACAACAAGCGAGACAACAACTGCCACTTCGATGCTGTGCTGGTCTCCTTCATTAACTTCTTCACCTCAGTGTTGGCCACTCTAGTCGTGTTTGCTGTGCTGGGCTTCAAAGCCAACGTCGTGATTGACAAATGTGTAGAAATGTAAGTTCAAAGCAAATTAACCATGAGAAGCAGTTTAGTAGCAAGTTCAAAATATTAATAAAAAAACGTAGTCCGTAAATGATATAAAACTGCATAAAGACCCAATGACCTATCGTTGAATTTCTTCCTTTAATATATCTTAGGAACACAAAGAAGATCATTGATTTCCTTGGCAAAGAGATCAATCCAAGCTTGATCCCACATCACATTAACTTCAGTCATGTTAGCCCAGAGGACTACCAGCAAATTACCAACATTATCCGGGGCGTGATGGAAAACGATTACCCACGCCTAGGCTTAGACAACTGCGACATCAAAGAGGAGCTGAACAAGGTGAGGAGGAGCTTAAAGCGAACCGATACACCACGGGGAAACCTTAGAGACAACTGATATACACAAACTTTCCATGGAATTTAACCCTGGTGGTTACGCTCTCTCTCCAGTCATTTGTTTTGAAAGTTAATACAACACAAGTGAGCACTCTCTATCAAGACGTGACATTTTAAAACCCATAACCCATATGGTCCATGATGAGCAGTGTTGGGGAAAATTACTTTTAAAAGTAATAATAACAAGAACTAAAAAAGTAACTACTTAGTTACTTTTTATGGAAAGTAATGTGTTACGTTACTTTTGTGTTACTTTTTCTCACCTGGGCTGGGCTTACTTGTTTGTATAGAAATAAAACTCAACTGTTAGCAATGTAAAGCCCCTTTAGGCTGAAGGAAATGCAAATTCACACTCTACAATAGAGGGCACAGCTCAAACAAACCTTTCAGCTGTCAAATATTTAATATAAGTATATTTCAAATACATTGTAGAAAAATAATGTTTTTTAAAAAATATTCTTAAAAAATTCTTTAAAAAAAGTGTATGTTTTCTAAAAATTAATTTATTTAAAATAGAATTTTTCTTTTCTCAGAAATCCTTATTTGTAATTGACCCATAAACAGAGGATACATAAATGCTTAAAAGTTTATGACCAAAATAAAGGAAGCTGCAAAGGAAATACTTTAGTGTTGTTATGGAAGGAGGTGTGTAGGAGATCAAGAGGCACTGCATGATGAAACAAACGGAAATAAATGCGGTACATGTTGGTTGAGGTGATGCCATAATCAGATTAAACAACAAACACACTTTCAAGTACCGTCATAGGCTGCAGCCTTCTAGAAATGAGGCTCTTTCTTTACACATGCATCTTTGATGTGTTTTGTTTAACCCAAATCTATTTTTGTAAGTTCCTGCTTGCTTCAAGGTAAACCCTCACCCTAAAACATTCATGCTGAGGCAAAATACAGCATTTTAACAGTACAGATTAAACAGATGTATGTACATTATCACTATAGCAGTAATCTAATGTTAATACCTTGACATTAAAAATGGAAAAAAATATGATTAAGTATACTTTACTCTTTTTGCCTGTGCAAAACAAGCTGTCATGATACAAGTCAAGCCTAATCTTACACTTACTCTTAGTAGTACTCATCCATGTTGTTACTGATCACATAATGTCTTTGCATTTATATGTGCTTTTATATGTTCATGTTTTTGAATGCATGTTAGAATCCTACCCTTACCTTTTCTCTCACAGGCAGTGCAGGGCACAGGCTTGGCCTTCATCGCCTTCACTGAAGCCATGACCCATTTCCCAGCCTCGCCTTTTTGGTCTGTCATGTTCTTCCTTATGTTGGTCAATCTGGGACTGGGCAGCATGTTCGGGACTATCCAGGGCATCCTCACCCCCATTGTGGACACCTTCAAAGTACGAAAGGAATACCTCACAGGTCAGCCAAAGCCAAAAACTCATGACTCTGCAATATCTGAAGTCATATTAGATTGTAACTATTCCCGTAATCACAACAAGGCTTCATAAACAAGGTCTACATAATTCAAGTCATGCTATAGTAACTAATAACAATAATCAAATACTGTGATGTGCAAGTCAAGACAAGAACAGACATTCTCAAAGAAAAATAATCATTTTAATATATTTTAAAATGTAAATTAGTCTGATTGCATAGCTTAATATTTAAACAGAAATCATTCATATTCAGAAATCAATCTAATATGCTGTTTTGGTGCTCAAGAAACATTTCTTAACCATTTTAAACAGTAATACTGCATGGCTGTTGTTTACATTTAATCAGATTAAACCTAAATCATTTCACTTATGCGCACTACATTTATGATCATAATAACTCTTAAGGGGTTTCGTAAACTACTGAGTGGATAAGATCAAAACCCCTCCCATTTCCACCCACATGAAAAATTACTATAGTAATTTATAGTAAATACTTTAGTTTTTTTTAACCATACTATAGTAAAGTACTTGAATTAATTTGTTTTGGTAATTCAATAGTTGCTGTAGGTAACATAACAACTATAGTAATATAAACAAATTACTTTACCTAATACTGTACTAAGTTTTCTACTTATGGTATATTATACTACAGTACACACTACAGTAAAAACTAAAGTATACTACAGTATTTATTACAGTTTATCAGTTCCCTGTAGTTAATACTACAGTATGCTGTAGCATTCATTAACAAAGTGCTGTAAACACTATAATATATACAGTATACTACAATTAACTATAGTATGGTTCAAAAATACTATAGTATTTACTATAAATTACTATAGTATTTTTTCATGTGGGCAGTTCAACTTATTGATTTCTAATACGCTAAATCTCTCACATTGTTGCGCTCTGCTTTCTTTACAGTTGGTTGCTGTGTACTTGCCTTCTGTATTGGTTTAATATTTGTCCAGCGATCTGGGAACTACTTTGTGGCCATGTTTGACGACTATTCTGCCACTCTTCCTCTGCTCATCGTGGTTCTTCTGGAGAACATTGCTGTGGCCTGGGTCTACGGCACCGACAAGTACGTTACCTCCTCAGCCTCCATTAGAGAGCTTACAGCGCCCTCTGGTGGCATGAGCTTCGTAATGATATGAAGAGTTTTTGTTATCAACTGCATACATTATATTAAAATTCAAGTTTGTTACGGGCTTTTACTACCCAAAGAAAAATGTAATTATAATCATGTAATCTTAAAAAGTAAAAAAATACGTAATTACAAAACCCCATAGATTGTTTTCAATCACATAAATCAGAAGCAAATACTAATCTACTTTGAATTGATTGTGGCATTGGCACATTTCTGATTTTTTTCAGAGAAAAAAAAAAAGATATCTGAAAAAGATATCTTAAAATATTTGAAAAAAATGTTTGAGTTTAAAATATGGACATGTATTTGTGGTTTTGCTCAGAGAACATAATGTACAGACTTTATTCATACTTTATTTTGTTCATTTTATTTTATTTCTTTTTACATAAAACCATTTAAAATATTTAAGATAACTCATTGATTTAAGACATTTATATACTAAATACTGAGCTTCATATTGATATGAAAAGTATTTGTTGTCATCTATATATTTATTGAAATTCAAGTTTGTAATGGTTACAAACTAACCAATGAAAAATAAATGCAGTTATAATTATAATTAAATTACATATTGTAGTGGGCAAACTAAAAAGGGCAAACTACAGCTACAGGTTTTATTTTGCTATGCAAAAATAAAAGCATAGAAAAACAAAAAGCTCACAGGAAAAAGCATACATTGAATAAACAATCAGTTATTAATATGTCATTGGTTCTCTCTTGTTTTGTATGTGTTCATAAATTCTTGGTAATGTCTGCACAATTTTGCATGTTTCATTGTGTTATCACAAATAAAACTATTGACAACAAGCACAACTACGCCTTGTGCTTAAAAAATCACATTTTTAATAATTTAAATAAAGGGTGAAGATGTAAATTTTCTCTCAGCCGGACATCACTTTTGGCCACTACTTTATAATTACATGTAATTATAATTAAGTAATCATAAAAAATAAGTAATTACAAAAGCGTAATATATTGCTTTCACAAGACACAAGTTAGCTAGCAGCAGCTCTAAGCTAATTTGTAGTGATTGTGGAACTGATGCCTCTCTGTCTTCTATGGGTTCATTCAGGTTCTTTGAGGATCTGAAAGACATGCTTGGTTTCACTCCATACCGCTTCTATTACTATATGTGGAAGTTTGTCACACCAGTGCTGCTGCTGGGTCTTCTGGCCGCAAGTATCATTCAGCTGGGACTGTCGCCACCTAGTTACAGCGCATGGAACCAGCAACTGGTGGGTAAACTTTAATGTTTAAGATACAATAATGTTTTGAAGTTACAATATGGCCATAATTTTATTCAGAACATTTTTATTCAGAGGTTTTATTCAGAGAGGATTGTACATATTCCACACAGACTTGGTTATGTTAATTATTTTACCTATAGGTGCTCTATCTATTTTGTTTTTGTAAACATGAAACATTAATGTTTAATATATTTAAGACTGACGTTTAAAAATCACTCAATTTAAGATGTAAGATAGATACCAATTTCGGTAATAAATTGGTCTTTTGTCCATCTATTCGCATACTGAATATATACTTAACATTTATTGAGCACTACAGTGATGGCATATTTTTGCAGGCCAAACCTGAAGTTAGCATCACCCTGGTTCCCTCAACAAAAAATCCCAATAGGATTTTTCCATTGGCTTATTAAGGTGGCCCAGTAGTGCACAACACAACGAAATTAAAAAGCAAACATAAGTTCACAACACAACAAAATTGAGCCACAACACCACGGAATAAAGCCACAACACAACGAAATAAAGCCACAACACAACTAAATAAAGCCACAACACAACGAAATCAAGCCACAACACGATGGAAATGCTCCCGACCACTAGGGGGCTCTCAGAGCTCGTTAATATTAGTATTCCTTGCCAATGTTCTATAAAGTCGACAGTCTTACATAGATATCAATACCATGATTAGTTTTAAGTATGTAAACGTTGTACATCGACGTGAAATATTAATTCAAAATCACTTGAGTGCACAATAGCTTCATATTTATACATGTGAATGATTTGACTCGCTACCAAGGATGAAGGGAACGTCTGACAATTCCACCAAGTGGTTAAAACGTATAATTTGTATCCATTAAAATGACTTTGTTTAACTTTTAAAAACAGACATGTTCAAATTCCAAAGCTTGTTACTTCCTGTTGGTAAGACTGACAAGCTTTGTAATTTGAACATGTCTGTTTATACATGTTAAAAGTAATTTTAATGAATACAAATTATACGTTTTAACCACTTGGTGGAGTTGTCAGACGTTCCCTTCATCATTCGCAGCGGTAGGGCGTCAAATCCATAGACAGTAAAAGAAATGGACACAGCGACCCCATTGGAACTCAATTGAGACAAGTGAAGCCCATTTTTAGCGATTTTTAGCACTTCCGTTTCTGACGCGCAGACTCAAACTAAGCTTGATGACGTCCGCAACCTGTCTGACAGATGTAAATCTTCTAGTGCTGTGCGTGCAAACTCATCGTTAATCTTGCAGAGACGGCGAGCTGAGCGGGGAGTTTTGGCGTGAGTAAGCAGGAGTAAGTATTCTGATATTTTTTGTATAGTATTTTAAAATGTAACTCCATACGCCATCTCTCTTGACATCTCCCCGATTGCCTGCGACTTCTCCTCCTGTCTGTAGTAATTTCTCTACTGGCGACAGAGAGTCGAGTGGTTATACGCAATCGTTACTATTTTTACAAAAACTGTTCTACGGGGCCAAATGTAACTAAAGGTAATGGAGCCCTTTATACATTGTGGTATTTTAGAAATAAATAATGGACAAATGGATCTTTAAACGCCTCAGATGTAAAGTTATTCACTGTCAAAGTGACGCCAAAATGAATGGGAGTCAATGGGGATGCTAACGCAAGTGAAGTTCTGCTACAAGATGGCGGCACCCGGCCGACTTCAACTTCCGGCACTTCCTTGGGCACTGGTCAATATTCACAGGTAAAATATGAAGAAATTGTGCACTCAAGTGATTTTGAATTAATATTTCATGTCGATATACAGTGGTTATATACTGTTGAAACTAATCGTGGTATTCATATCACTGCCGACTCTATAAAACATTGGCAAGGAATACTAACAACACCGAGCTCTGAGAGCCCTCTAGTGGTCGGGAGCATTTCCATTGTGTTGTGGCTTTATTCCGTTGTGTTTATGTTTGCTTTTTTAATTTCGTTGTGTTGTGCACTACTGGGCCACCGTAGCTTTTGGATTATTGCAGAAAAATATGCTCTGTGACCAAGAAAAATGTATGATTCTTACATGTTTTGTTCATCATGATAATCTTCACAAATGAATGCAATTTATGAACTTTGAAGACTAAATAAAATCACCAAGAGAAGTAAAAAGCTAAACGTGAACTATAAATGAACTACACCACGGTTGCATGATTTCAGCTTCTGACAACTCTTTCAGTCTTTATTTCAAAAACATTTTCCCTGAAAGTTTGAGTTAGAATAGTTTGCCAGAGCATGATTATAAACACAATGAGGCTGTAAAAGCGGATGCATTTCGGTAGTTCCATTTAGCCACTTATTAAAGGAATAGTTCACCCAAAAATTAAAATTTTGTCATCATTTGCTCACCCTCATGTTGCTCCAAACCTATATGAGTTTCTTTCTTCTGCTGAACACAAAATAAGTTATTTTAAAAAATGTTGGTAATCAAACATTTGATGGTGGCCATTGACTTCAATAGTAAAAATACTATGAAAGTTGATGGCTACAGTCAACTGCATGGTTACCAAAATTCTTTAAAATATCTTCTTTTGTGTTCAACAGAAGAAAGAAATTCAAGTTTGGAACAACTTGAGGGTGGGCAAATGATGACATGATTTTAATTTTTGGGTGAACTATCCCTTTAACAACTGCCTTTTTTAAAAGGCACTTAAAAGGGGGGGTTGGGGGAGAGGGTATTGATGTATTTTATGCCATAGAATAAAACATGATAATATTTTGAGCTTGTGTTAACCACAGACATTATTACAGACATTTTAATGAGAAAAAAAACAAAACAAAAAAATATTAGCTGTGCCTGAAATCAAATTAGATACTTATTTTGAATAAGTACTTTACGGCTGCTAAAAAAGTAAGTTCTATATAGTATGAGTGTGTGTAGTATGAAAGTACTCCGGACGAACTACATTCATTATGTTGTCATTATCATGTGACCTACCAGCGTCGCTACCATTCACAAATCCTCTCCTGTGGCCTCATGGGATAGTAAAGTGTCCAGAGTATGCACACTTCAGAATCTCACTGGAAGTAGTAGGTCATCCGGGTACGCTTTTATGAGTACTGTGAATTTGGTCATACTACTCTGGCACATACTTTTTTTCGCCTACTATATAGTAGGGAAGCACTTATAGCAAACCTGTAACAGTGATAAAGTGCATCTTATTACAGTAATTGTCAGTTTTAAAATGCTTAGGGTAAAAACATTTAATGGTGTGACTGTGACTTGTGCAATTATGATCACTAATCTATATGTGACTTTTGATCTAAATTAATGCCATTACACAGAAATTTGACTGAAAAGAAATGCTGTGGTTCTTTAAGCCCAGGGTCATTCTTAGGCCTTCGACGCACAGTTTCACCACAGGATTAAAGTGGAATTATTCCTTTGCCGGAATAATCCAATTGCTGTGTCTGTTCTCAGGCTCAAGAACAGTCTCTCAGCTATCCGCCCTGGGGCCTAGCGGTCTGCATCTCACTGGTGGTCACCGCCATCCTCCCTGTGCCTGTGGTTTTCGTTCTGCGCTGTCTGAACATCATCGACGAGAACGCAGGAGGCCTGTCCACCGTCTCCTATAAAAAGGGCCGCATTATAAAAGACACCGCTTGTAGGACCAGAGAAGACGATGAAGATGACACAAGTCTTCTCAACACGAAGTCACCGAGCGAAGCCCCGTCGCCCATGCCGGCCAACTACCGTAAGCAGAGCGGCCCTCCTTCAAGTGCAGACATCACGCTCAACGGCAGCTGCAGCACTGGATACGTAATGCCGAATATTACAGATATTCCGGACATGCCCGAATCTGATTTGTGAGGACCTGTCCAGTGTAATCTGTAACTGTGAGGAACAGCGTCATTTCATTTGCCCTATAAGAACCAGCGCTTCAAATGTCAGTCATCTGAGTAACCAATCACAATCTCCCTCTCGTCGAGATGAACAGGAATGCTAACAGACAGCATTCTCTTATTCTCTTTCTAACAGCCATCTTCATTCCACACATGTCCAGAAGAAAAGTTTCAACATTTCTAATTGTATTATATGTGTAGCTAGCACTAACGCACCCTACCCCCATCCCGACCCATTGCCCCAACTGTTTGCACGCACTTACCCTACTCTGTAGGGGCCTGTAGACCCCTGGTTTATGCTCTACTGTAGAATGGCTATTTGTAAAAACAGATTATGTTGCAAGTCAGGGCAGTTACTGTCCTCAAAAAAACGAGATTAGAGGCAGCTTAGCAGCTGTGGAAAAGTCTAGAATGTAAATGTATGCGTAAAACGTGGAAAACATGCAATACTTTTCTTTTGGATGTAATTAAATCATTGTGCATCAGTGTATGGATTGCATTTAATACAACCCCTAACTCATCGTTCGAAAAAAAAGTGTGCCTAATTAATTCTAAAAATGTTAATAGAATACAAAGAGTGAATGTTGTACATTTAAGGTATTCTGTAAATATATTATGAATAAATTTATTCTAATATAGTTTGGAATACAGATCATGTTTTTGGTAAGAAATGCTTAAAAATCCAGTGCGCTGACTTTTTTTGTTTGTTTGTATTTTTGCTGATGTGCTTTCATTGTAAGGAGTGTTGATACTCCTCCCTCTTCCTGTAAATATTTTTCATGAATTTGCCCAATGACGCAGTATTCTCAGTATTGAGATTAAATGATAATGGATTCAGACACACTTTTTTGCTTTACTACTTTGTTGCGCTTCACAACAACATGACCTAGAATGAAATACGAATTGGAAGGGGAGAACTGTACATGGACAAATATCAAGGATGCACCAATATTAAAATTCTGGCTGATATATACAGTGCTTAAAATTAATTAGACTACTTGTCAAATTTAAATTGTCATTTATTAGGCAAATAAACTGAAACAGCCAAATAGGCTTTATTTACACACAATAACCAAAAAATAAATTATAAATTAATATATATTATATATAAATGTATGTATACATACATATATACACACACATGTATGCATATATATATATATATATATATATATACACACACACATACATGTGTGTGTGTATATGTATACATTTTATATATATATATATATATATATATATATATATATATATATATATATACATATTTATTTATACATGTGTGTGTTATACATGCATGCATACATACATACGTGTGTATATATGTATAAATACATTTATATATATATTTATTTATTTATATATATAAAGCATTTATTTATACATATATACACATGTATTTATTTAAAATTATAAAATGTATATATGTATAAATACATTTATATATATATATATTTATTATTTATAGTATTTATACATATATACAAACATGTATGTGCATGTATGAATTTATATATATATATATATATATATATATATACATATTTATTTATACGTGTTTTATGCATGCATGCATACATACATACATACGTGTGTATATATGTATACATTTAATATATACATGTGTATGAGTTTATGTATATATAAAGCATTTATTTATACATATATACACATGTATTTATTTAAAATTATAAAATGTATATATGTATGTATAAATACATTTATATATTTATTTATTTATAGCATTTATTTATACATATATACACACATGTGTGCATGTATGAATTTATATATATATATATATATATATACATATTTATTTATACATGTGTGTGTGTTATACATGCATGCATACATACATACGTGTGTATATATGTATAAATACATTTAATATATACATGTGTATGAGTGTATATATGTATGTATATAAAAAGCATTTATTTATACATATATACACATGTATTTATTTAAATTTATAAAATGTATATATGTATGTATAAATACATTTATATATATTTATTTATTTATACATATATACACACACATGTATGTGTGCATGTATGAATATATATATATATATATATATATATATATATATATATATATATATATATATATATATATATATGAATGAGAGGGAGAGAGAGAGAGAGATTAATCAAATATCCAGACCTGTGGAAAAACCTGCACCCTTATTTACATAAAAAGGTTTAACAAAATAAGTGGGTTTAAAACATCTTTATTGTCCATTTTGATTTGTTCTGTCATTGGAAGGTCATTTTCAACAATAAAAATCGTAAAACAGGTAGTGTTTTAAATCAATGACATAACAATTATAAAATAAATGTTAAAACGTGGTGTTCAATCACAGATATTCAAATAAGCCTCTGCTAAAAACAAACGAGTGTAACTTGTCATCTTTTTGACTTATCCCTGAATCATTTCATCTCCACATGCCTCTTTAAAAACGAAAACATCTGAAAGCTAAGAGCAGTGCAAACACAACAATCATACCGCTACTCTGTCATTTAAGCAGAGATGATATTGAAAGATTCCTAGATTTCTTATTACTCATGACACATCTGAAGCGTTAAGGTCTACTGCTGGGTGGCCTTAGCAAAGCCCACTCGGTTATTCTCTCGATCAAACACTGTGTAGTACTGCCCTATGAACACATCACCCAGAATCCACAGTGGTCCAGCAGGGGGTGGGATATCCAGACCCATGAATCCACTCAGACAGATTTCCTTTCCAGCCTGGCTTTCCTGTAAACACACACGATAAAGAGGGATATAATCTTTAGAATGTCATTGTCACAAGAAAGAACCACTTGCAGTGTTTACAAGCTGCATATGATTTACGAGAAATAAAACACCAGGCACATGATTTTATTCTGACTCATGCATGACCTTTTCTCTAACAACACCTCAACTTCACAGTTCTGCTGATGCAAAGTACCACATCTAAACAGCAGCACTGAAGTGATAAAACAAGACTAACCTTGAGTATGTACTGTTCTCCAGTCAGTGAGTAAGTCTTTCCACCCAGGACGAATGAGATGGTGGGAAGTGTGGGCACTTTCTTACAGTCAACCATATACTAGAGAGGACACATGATTAATAAGAGAACATTATCAAAATGTTATATTTTCAAACATAAGTGACTATGGAAAACAACACATTAAGCATGCATGCTTTGTAATCTTGTAAAAAAAAAAAAAAAAAAAAAAAAAAAAAAAATGAATAATTCAAGTAAATAAAAATTGTGTTCAAATATTTGGGGTCAGTATGATTTTCCTTTTCTTTTTTTGAAAGAAATTAATACTTTTATTCAGCAATGATGCATTACATTGGTCAAAAGTGACAGTAAAGAAATGTGTAATTTTACAGACGATTTGCATTCAAACAAATGCTGTTCTTTTGATCTTTCTAGTAATTAAAAATCATGTATTCTACATGACGGGTGATGTTGATGTCCTGTTTCGATGTTCTGTCGTCTATTTTGTGATTCTGTCGTTTTTATTTTGTACAGCACATTGGTCAACAGCAGTTGTGTTTAATTGTGCTTTATAAATAAATTGAAATTGAAATTGAAATTAAAAATCATGAAAAAAAAATTTCCACAAAAAATATTAAGCAGCACAACCATTTTCAACTGTGATTTTCACCAAATCAGCATATTAGAATGAATTCTGAAGGATCATGTGACTGAAGACTGGAGTAATTATGCCATTTTTAGATTCAGATTTACTGTACCATCACAGGAATTTTAAAATAGAAAACAGTCATTTTAAAATGTAATATTTCACAATAACATGCTCACTGTATTTTTGATCAAATAAATGCAGCCTTAGTGAGCATAAGAGACTTCTTACTGACCTCAAACTTTTGAATAGTAGTCTATATTTGTATTAAATTTAAATAAATAAGATAAGTAAAAAATAAGTATAAGTATTTAAAGTTGCAGTACCTCTCCCTGGATCAGAGGGATTGCTCCAATAGCCTTCTGCAGGGCTTTGACCTCAGCTGCTGGGCCGGTGATCAGAGACGTCCCAGTGTCCACGATGGCTTCACATCCTCCTTTACACAGAGTCAGCTCGCTGCCAATGCTCATGCTACACACACACACAAACAGAGAGCTGTTAACACTAGCTTATTGTTTTAGGGATCTTCCGCATTGGCGGTTTAGTGGTAGAATTCTTGCCTCTCACATGACAGACCAGTATATTACATAACATATTACATATGCATGCATGCTATTTTTCATATGACATATTTGCAAACTCAAGTTTGAACATAAATGAACAAACAGTGCTTCAAAGGCACTGGATTTTTCTGATAAAGGGAAAATTAATATAAAGTTAAGGTTACCATATTTAAAACAGATAGAGCTTTCAAGCACTTAAAGGGATAGTTCACCCAAAAATGAAAATTTGATGTTTATCTGCTTACCCCCAGTGCATCCAAGATGTAGGTGACTTTTTTTCTTCAGTCGAACGCAAATTATGATTTTTAACTGCAACCGCTGCCGTCTGTCAGTCAAATAATAGCAGTAGATGGGAACTTCAACTATAACAGTAAATAAAACTTGCATAGACAAATCAAAATTAAAACCTGCGGCTCGTGACGACACATTAATGTCCTAAGACACGAAACGATCGGTTTGTGCGAGAAACCGAACGTTATTTATATAATTTTTACCTCTAATACACCACTATGTCCAACTTCGTTCAGCTTCCTGTTAGTGAGGTCAAAAAACGCGTTCTGAAGACGGATGTGATGTCTCGCCCATATACTTCAATGAGCGCGAGACATCACTTCCGTTGTCAGAGCGCGATCAGACCTCACTAGCCGGAAGCTGAACGAAGTTGGATATAGTGGTGTATTAGAGGTAAAAAATGATATAAATACTGTTCGGTTTCTCGCACAAACCGATCGTTTCGTGTCTTAGGACATCAATGTGCCGTCACGAGCCGCAGGGTTTAATTTGGATTTGTCTATGGAAGTTTTTTCGACTCTTATTGTTCAAGTTCCCAATCACTGCTATTATTTGACTGACAGACGGCAGCGGTTGCAGTTAAAAATCATAATTTGCGTTCGACTGAAGAAAAAAAGTCATCTACATCTTGGATGCCCTGGGGGTAAGCAGATAAACATCAAATTTTCATTTTTGGGTGAACTATCCCTTTAACAGTGGACAGTTTGTGCACTTAAAATGTGATTCCCACCCAAGGCAATGCATGCTGGAAAAGCTTAAACAGCCAGAATCGATTGACAGTTTGCAATGAGATACTTTCTTGCCTAAAAATAAACCATTTCCTAACTCTGCTTTCTGTATAAATCAACAAAATGTTAAGATGACCACTACATTTCACAGAACCCAAAAATCTCTCACCCATCCATGTGAATCTGCCAATAGGCCTGTCTGCTGATGTCCACATAATTAAAGTCTCCAGTGTAATATTTGGGGTCTGTGCCTCCAAGGAGCAACTCACCACCAGGTTGGGTGTCAGGGTTTCTGTCGGACAAATAAACGGGGACATCCAAAACAATCAGGCCCAAATGTTTTAACTGCATTTAATACATAATTATTACAGACTGACATGTAAATATTTGCTTATTTTATAAACATCTGGGATAACCCAGGATAGCCTAAATAAATTAATTTACCTGTTCAGGTAGAATGAGAAAATATTTTTTTCCACTTTCTTCTGGCTCATCATCATGTCAAAAACAGGAGGAACACCATCCACAGCGATGCGAGGGTAGGCCATGCCGAGAATACCATCAAACTTGGCGGCGATGAAGGCCACTCCTGGCTGTTTGATAGCTTCTCCAAATATCTGCTTCTCAACTGTAATATCCCCAACCTAAATGAGAAGTAACAGATCGGTTTCTTGCTTTCACCATTTCTGGTGACAAAAATGTTCAGACTTGTTACTCGTTCATTCCTACCGTGCATGTGTCCTGGCTGAGATACCCAGACAAGCTTCCGGATCCATACTGTATGGCAAATTCAGTCCCGTTCTTCACATAGGTGCTTGACTTGGCTCCGTTGTACTTGTGATGAAGCACTACATGGTTAAAAAAAAAAAAAAAAAAAATGAAATACTATAGTTAGAACAATCTTGTTCTCTATTAGTGTTGTCAAAAGTACCGGTACTTCGGTACCAAGTCGGTACTGAAATTTTGAAAATGTGACGATACCAGCATTTCTGTAGTACCGGTAGTACCGAGAATCCGGGTATTCGGTACCCACTGATAGGACTGTGGCAGTATTTACGTGAATATGATACGAGTGAAGCACAAAGCTTTGTTTACAGAAGAAATAATAGGTTAGAAATTAAATGTGACATCGCAGCCATGGAAACATTTTGGTTCATGCTGAATGAGAGAGAGAGACGTGAGTCCATTTAAGCTTTGTGTTCTGTTTTGCAAATCGCGATCTGGTCACCTGATTATCAGAGAATTAAACAATATTCCATTAGTTATTCCACTGAACATGGAATCTCTGTTTATTTTCCCAAATCTTCACTCATGCAGGGGATTATAAACGTTTCTTTCTTTCGTTCGCATTTAGGCCTATTATAGGCTATTCGCATTATTTACTGTGGTAAAGTAGAAAAAACACCGTAGGACAGAAACCTTTTTGCTTGCACGTCAATTTCTATTTAACACAGTTTGCGCTTGTTATTAGACTTTATAAGGCGCGTCAAGTTTATTTGTATAGCGCGTTTCACACACCAGTGATTTTTACTTTCGTTTTCTCTGACAGCGCAAAATCAAACATAGCCTGAATGTCTGAAGATAAAACTCGCTCTTCAGACCTTTTATAACAAGTGTCAGTTGCTTGTAACATCAGGAGATAACATGAAGATATTATTAAAGAGAAATGGTCTCTTTAGGCTGTAGTGTGTTGTTTCACTGACGATATAGCTAAAATAAACACGCACGTCTGTTACCCCTGTTGAAAAAACGAGCATATGCTGGTAAGGTAGGTTTTGAAGCTGGTATGGTGGTTTGAGCTGGTTTATGCTGGTCCAGGACCAGCTTAGGACTAGCATGGACCAGCAGGACCAGTTTAGGACCAGCACTTGACCAGCATACAGCTTCAAAACCTACCTTACCAGCATATGCTGGTTTTTTCAACAGTACAAAATGGATGTTTGAGCATTTATTTATTTATTTATTTATTTTATATTTCAAAATTTATTTCATTGAGGTAGCCTATATATATAAAACATTAAATATGATTTGGAGTGTGTGTGTTTGTGTGTGTATATATTATATATATATATATATATATATATTATATTATATTATATTATATTATATTATATTATATATATATATATATATATATATTATATTATATTATATATATATATATATATATACACACACAAACACACACACTCCAAATCATATTTAATGTTTTTTAAATAGGCTATATAAAATGGATGTTTGAGCATTTATTTATTTATTTATTTATTTTATATTTCAAAATGTATTTCATTGAGGTAGCCTATATATATAAAACATTAAATATGATTTGGAGTGTGTGTGTTTGTGTGTGTATATATATATATATATATATATATATATATATATATATATATATATTATATATATTATATTATATTATATATATATATATATTATATTATATATATATATATATATATACACACACACACAAACACACACACTCCAAATCATATTTAATGTTTTTTAAATAGGCTATATAAAATAGTAAAATAGATTTTGCTGTGGTACCGAAATTGGTACCGAGAACCGTAAAATTTTCATGGTATCGGTACCGACTACTGGAATTTTGGTACCGTGACAACACTATTCTCTATTGTAACATATCTGAGTGAAACGGCTTCTTGAACAAGAAAAACTATAGGGTGGAGCTTGATTTTGTCCATCAGGAATTGATTGGCTCGTTGGATGGTTGTGTTTGTAAAAGAGTGCAACAGAGAGGTTCCAGAAGTAAACTCCATTCATTTTCTGCACAGGGAACTGAATTTTTAACACTAACTTAAAAACCTTTAAAGACATCCTTACTGTGAGCTACGAGGTTGTTAATCGATAGCATTTGCTTCTGTTGAAGTCTGTATTATTTCAACTTAATTTTAAAATATTTGTGCTTAACAGTGGAATTCATGATAAAAAAACTACATTACCCATAATGCTGTACAGAAAATTCCACCAATCAGTCAAAACAAGAAAAACAAGCCAAAAGATCTCTTTAGCCCTTCCCACTCCCATGAAGCACTGTGAATGATGTAATCGAGTCGATTTCCCTACAATCTCAAAATACTTAAATGTTTGTATACTTATGCATGTTCTGCAATAAACATACATATATATATATATATATATATATATATATATATATATATATATATATATATATATATATATATATATATATATACACACACATTTTTAAATGCATAGTTTTATATTTCTCCATCGTTTTTAATTAGATTATGCTATTTGCAATGCTTTGTGGGATTGTAGTTCTTTATCTCACTAAAGCCGTTAAAGGGTTAGTTCACCCAAAAATGAAAATTCTGTCATTTATTACTCACCCTCATGCCGTTCCACACCCGTAAGACCTTCGTTAATCTTCAGAACACAAATTAAGATATTTTAGTTGAAATCCGATGGCTCCGTGAGGCCTCCATAGGGAGCAATGACACTTCCTTTCTCAAGATCCATAAAGGTACTAAACATATTTAAATCAGTTCATGTGAGTACAGTGGTTCAATATTAATATTATAAAGCAACAAGAATATTTTTGCTGCGCCAAAAAAACAAAATAACGACTTATTTAGTGATGGTCGATTTCAAAACACTGCATCGGAGCATAAATGAATCAGTGTGTCGAATCATGATTCAGATCGCGTGTCAAACTGCCAACGGCTGAAATCACGTGACTTTGGCGCTCCGAACAGCAGATTCGGCACACCGATTCATAACGCTCCGATGCTTCCTGAAGCAGTGTTTTGAAATCGGCCATCACTAAATAAGTCGTTATTTTAGTTTTTTGGCGCTCCAAAAGTATTCTCATCGCTTTATAATATTAAAATTGAACCACTGTACTCACATGAACTGATTTAAATATGTTTTTAGTACCATTTATGGATCTTGAGAGAGGAAGTGTCATTGCTCCCTATGGAGGCCTCACAGAGCCATCGGATTTCAACTAAAATATCTTAATTTGTGTTCTGAAGATTAACGAAGGACTTACGGGTGTGGAACGGCATGAGGGTGAGTAATAAAAGACAGAATTTTCATTTTTGGGTGAACTAACCCTTTAAGTACACAGTCTTGTATCTTTATATTTTTTTGCTTTAAATCAAAGTTTGTAATGTTATGATTTGTTGCTGGTTGACTTGGTTCATGGCTTATAACGTTTTAATGAAGACTTTTTTGAAATCCCTATGGGAGAAATGAATGGAAAAAATACTTCCGGAACCAAGGCCGCTGAAAAAGTGGGCGAACACTGTTGCTCTCTACTGCTGTGATCTCATGTGAGTGACAGGTTGTCCCGCCCTCATGCCAGTAAACATGTCATTAGAGAAGAAAAGTAATGTCTTGCAAGAGGGAGAGGAAGTTATTTTGATTAAAGATTATTAAGGCCACATGAACTTAGAAAAAAAATGATGTGCACAGATAAATCATTTATAATAAATACTGCAATATTACATAAAACATGAATTGTCAATTTAGATTTCATGGTAACCTTATCTCTTACATATAAAATTTAACTGCAGATACAGAACTTTGCTCACATCATAAAACACCCAAACATTCACACCAAAACCACACCAAGTAAAGTTGTCACTAAGGCTGATCTGCAAGAGTTAAACGCACTCAACTATGTTGAAAGTTAGTGATACAATCTCTCAAAAGTTCTTTTGCAGATTACAGGAACAAACTTGCTACCACTAAAGAGAGGTATCTGACAAACTTGAGCAACATTTGGCCACACCGAAATAACTTCTTGTTTCTTAAAGAATTCATTTAAAATGTACAGTTAATAATTTAAGGACAACACTGATCTGAGAATACTGTATGAGATAAAATTCCAAGGATCTGTGTGGACTTACAGCAAGCGATATCCATGAGGGAACAGTGGACCGAGGGCACCCACAGGTTGGAAGATCCGGTATCAAACACTACAGTGAAAGACTGGACAGGAGTGCCAAGGCCGATCTCTCCATAGTACTGAGCCTGTAAACAAAAACCCTCAATTCATTCAAAATTCAGCACCACAACAGACTATAGTACTAAAAAAAATAACATCACTTTCACACAGGTTTAAAATTACTAGGTTCTCAGGGGGGAATTTTTACAAAATCACTGATCGTTTCGCTAGATAAGACCCTTATTCCTTGTCTGGGATCATGTAGAGCACTTTGAAGCTGCACTGAAACTGCAATTTGGACCTTCAACCCATTGGTAACTGTTGGAAATCCATTATATGGAGAATAATCCTGGAATGTTTTCCTCAAACCTTAATTTCTTTTCGACTGAAGAAAGAACAAACATCTTGGATGGCATGGGGGTGAGTAAATTATCAGGAAACTTTAATTCTGAAGTGAACTAATCCTTTAAGATCTTGCATCAATTACCTAAGCCTGTTTACAAAACTGTTTACTGGCAATAATATCAGCTGTTTACTGGCAAAGAGGATTGTTGTGGCTTACTGTGGTAAAGGCATTGTCAATGCATGACAAACAAACTCATGACCAGCTGACTGAAACAGTCAATCACACCATCATGCTGTCCATTACAACTTATGACAGGAAACAGGGTAGCACATTTAACTGAATAAAGATGACAGAACAAGTTTCAAGTTCTCTTTTCCCCACCGTTAGTCACGTTCCAACATGTCAACATAGCGGTATTAATAATCATATGACATGACTAAGCAAAAAGGACTGCATGTTAAACTAGAACAACTGCTTGTCCTGCTACTTCCTGGATGTACAGTTTGTGCAACCTCTGCAGTTAAAAAGAGACATTCACATGCCTCTGACGTCAAATTAATTAATTAGTGATCTTCCGAAAAAAACAAATAGGGAGGTTTGGTAAATGATTAGAGTGCTTTTACATTAAGAAGAGCCAATTGATTAATGAGCAGGAAATAATGTAAACAAGCCAATACTCACATCCAGGTAGTTCTTGAGGGTTTCTGGAGTAGGGCCATTACTAGCTGGGAAGCCTAGGTTGTATTTCAGGGGCACAGAACCAGCCACAAGCTCCTCTACAGCTCGACCAGAGTCACTCAGCGTCCGTCTGATGGAACGAAACTTCTTTAGAGGAATCCTGGAGAGAAACAGAAACATTTGGGCTTACTAAACTGCACATGGTTATCTTGCGGTCAAACCAAATCACCTGCAGCAAACTACAAACATTCCCATGATAAATGCAAGTCAAGGCTCCTTTCCAGTTTCCACCCACTTCATCATGATGAAATCAAGTTATAATTTGTATTTGTAAGTAGTGCCGTCAAATCAATTAATCGTGATTAATCGGTACACAAGCTTTTATGTTAGATGCGATTAATCATGATTGATCACAGCACTCATTTGTAGACAATGCATGTAATTTGTTTTGAAATGGGCTGAAGAAGGTCAACCCATTAAAGGCATAGTTCACCCAAAAATTTAAATTCTGTCATTTACTCACCCTCAAGCTGTTCCAAACCTTTATAAATTTCTTTCTTCTGCTGAACACAAAAAAGATATTTTGATGAATATGGGTGACCAAACAGCTGATGAGTGACTTCCATAGTATGGGGGGGGAAAAAATACCATGGAAGTCAATGGAGACCATCAACTGTTTGGTTACCAACATTCTTCAAAATATCATCTTTTAAGTTCAGCAAAAGAAAGAAATTAATATAGGTTTGGAACTTGAGGTTGAGTAAATGATGACAATTTTTGGGTGAACTGTCCCTTTAAGTTGGGTAAGAACCTTGCCAATTGCTTACTATAAACATACAATCAATCATGCAAAGTTCAATAAGTGCTTTAAAATGAATTAGTTACATCAATTATGGTTAACAAATATAATATTTTCTCTTTGCATGTTTAACAATATGTGATGCAGTAAAAGCAGCAGTGTTTTGGACTTTGATATGTGAGTCAAACTAAACCTCTTTATGTGTGTCACTGATAAATTAGGTCAATTTATAACATTCAAGTCAAATGTAAGAACAAAACAATGGCATTCCACCATACGGACAAAAAGTCATTAATGATCACGTGTAGTTAAACATATTATTCACGTGTTTTTGAGCCATTTGGGTGAGATCTATCAGCTTCAGTGCATTAAACGAGGTTTCTAAAGGCTGAACCTTAAAGGGCCCTTCATACTGATCTATAAACAGCTCTTATTAGTTTCTGCTGAATCACAAACGATCAGCCTCTTTGTCTAGTGGGAGACCCGTAACGACCTCTGGGTGCTTTAAAATCGTTTTCACAAAGGACTGTCCCTTTAAACCTGGCGAGCTGCCTACCTTAACAGCATTTTTAAACATTTAAAATTATATAGAGGTTAAGAGACACATATAATCGTTTTAATTAACTGGATAAAATAATATTAAAACAAACTAGTAAGTGCAAATAACGTGAATGAACTACAATGACCACGCTGCGAGGTTTACAAGTCACACCGAGCGGATTGTGTTGTTGTTGTTATTGTTAAGTTTGTTTGTTAAACCTTACCGAACAATCGCGTCGGACGTCCACACAAAGGCAGCAGCTAGCAGCAGACAGGCGATTCTCATGTTGGCGAATCCTCTGGACCTGTTAACGCATCTGAGGAGTAGTATTTGTCTGTTAAGAGTGTTGTTGTGTGATCTGATATGTAGGACAAACGGCTGCAGTCAGCTGACGTGATGGTGCTGCTGAGCAACTTTTGCTCACCATCATGTGACGGAGCATTGAAGAACGTCAAGGCTGCGCTCGATTCTGCGCAATTAGTGTTTGAACAAAGGCAGTTTTTTTTGCAGTTTCTCTCTCTTTTTTTATTAACCAGAAATATATAATAATAAACAAAAATTTACATATTAATGTACAGAAAATACATGACAGAGCGTACAAACCATTGATTCATTAATCCAAAACTCTTTAAAAATATGACAAGTCTTCCTTGCTTTTTTATTTATAATGTTCTCCAAACTGGTGCAGTAGTCTTTTGTCTCCTGAAAAAAATTAATAAAATTTGGCTTGGATCCTGACCATTTCTTTTTGTGTATATGAAATTTCCCCAAAATAATAAACAGTTGTACAATACAGTTAAAATTATTATTGTTATTATTTTCATTGGAATAATACATACATATATCAAAATTATTTAATTTAAATATGACATTTGTTTTCCTTCTAATTAAATTTTCCACATCCACCCAAAAAATCGTTGTGTAGGCCTATATACAATTACAAAACAGATGGACAATAGATTCTTTTTCCATTGAGCAAAAATCACATGAATAATCAATCTCTAACTTAAACCTCTCTAACACACTTTTAGCTGTAAAATTTTAAATGTAACCTCTTTTACTTTATTATTTAAACAGTATGCTTCACAAATACACCAAGCTTTTTTCCAGTTTATATTCCTAAATACATTGGTCCACAATTGAATAAAGGCTCTGAGGAAATGTTTATTAGATACGGACGTGAGAAGATTAAACTACTGGTGATTAATCTGACAACTCTTTGACCGAAATAATTAAATCAAACTAATCACATTTTAATTTGATTGAATATGTTAAATATATTTACCTAAATATAGTAGGCTATATTAACTAAATATAACCGAATATATGTATATTAGCAGGCTATGGTGAATACTTCATTTCATTTATACAATTTACATAGGCTACATATTTGCATAGGCTAAAACCATGGCTAAAACTAGGGAGGACTAAAAGTGACACTTATGTAATAATGGAATAATCCATGAAATAATTCAAATTTAAAAAAAATAAAAAAATAAAATGGAAATAAATCACTTTTAAACGGACAAATTGACAAAACTGTTTATTGTTATTTAAAATGTAGTTATTATTTATTTTTACTGGAATTTAAAATGTACATTTAAAATGTATTTACTATTTAACTGAACTACATTTTAAAACATGAAGTAAATAAACCACTTTAAAGGATTAGTTCACTTTCAAATTAAAATTTCCTGATAATTTACTCACCCCCATGTCATCCAAGATGTTCATGTCTTTCTTTCGTCAGTCGAAAAGAAATTAAGATTTTTGATGAAAACTTTCCAGGATTTTTTCTCCATATAGTGGACTACAATGGAGCCCAAACGGTTGAAGGTCAAAATTACACTGCTAAGTGTATTACTGCCCTCCACAGGTTAAAGTTTGAACTAATTGTTATATACTTGCACTAGCATATTGTATATGACAATTTAGTTCAAACTTTGATCTGTGGAGGGCAGTAATACACTTAGCAGCGTCTACACTGCTGGAATTCAAATAGAGAAGAAGAAGAAGAAGAAGAAGAAGAGAGCTAGTTCAAGATGAGCATTTATGGTTAAAACGTATACATTTTTTAATTTTATTTTTTTTTAGAAAATGAGCGATGGTTTCTCTAGATAAGACCCTTATTTCTTGTCTGAGATCACTGTAAACTGTAATTTTGACCTTCAACCATTTGGGCTCCATTGAAGTCCACTATAAGGAGAAAATCCTGGAATGTTTTCATCAAAAACTTTAATTTCTTTGAATGAAGAAAGAAAGACATGAACATCTTGGATGACATGGGGGTGAGTAAATTATCAGGAAATTTTAATTTGAAAGTGAACTAATCCTTTAAATGTCAATTTATTGTTCAATTAAAAATGATTTATTAAAATATTATTTTATTTAACTTAATTTTAAAACATTTGTTAAATAAAAGTTTTAAATGTCTATTAATTTGTCCAAACGTGATTTATTTATTTCCATATTCATGTTTGAATTATTATATTAATAAATCTCAATTACATTTTCAAATAAAACCCTCACAAATAAAAACTAAGATATTTTAGTTTAGTTACACACTTTAAAACCCTATTGAAAATACACTTCTAATCGATGTAGGCTACACACATGATTGCGGAGAATAATACTTTCGTTTCCTCGACCTCGTACATCCCTAAAACGCTAAACCGTGAAATACTTGTGTGCTTTATCACGATTTCCCTTTTCCGTTTTTTTCAATAAAACGATACATAAGGTGAATTCAGCTTGACAGGGACACTTTTCAGCAATGTGTGTCTTCGCAGTTTCACCACTAGAGGTCAGTGTGATCTCGATAATGTTCTCGCTCCAGTCTGAGAACGTGCTAAAGGGCAATCCCGACACTGACATGAGATTCCACAAATTTGCTAGAGTTTTTGTTTTTTTAACTTGTTCAGCATAACAGAATGCTGAAATATAAAAGCGAAAGCCCTCTTATCACTTCTCACATCTAAACATGGGTGTCCTGAAGTAAATATGTAGCACATTTCCCGGTTCAGTACCACCACTGAAATCGCAACTCTATTACATAAGACTTCCAGATATCTATAGCTAAATGTTAATTTAAGCATTTAGTACGTGGGTCCTTGCTGTTGGTATATCCTTTTTATGCAGATTTTTCTGTGTAAAAATTGAATGTACTCTATGTCTGTGGTTACATTCTTTATTTTACAGATTCATATCACATGGGTTAACTTTGGTTGTTTTTACATTCCAACATTATGAAACTCATGTCAGCTGATTTTCAAGCTGACTCATTCTTTGATTCTCAACTAAAACACAAACATTTGCAACACGGAACCCATTATTTAATGTAAAAAAGAGGTCATTTTATAGGTTTTGTTTGTTGGGCCCATCAGACACTTGATTTTAATGACATTTTGATTAATGATAATTATAAATGGGCACATTTTAGTTCATAACAGGATACTTTATAAAGTTATGGGCGACTCTAACTGCAAGTATCCAGTTTCAGACTAAACACTGATTTTTTACTGGTTGATCTGTTTACATGTAGCCTAGCTAGGGTTAGCAGATCTCTTGATGTCAGCTGTAGGTAAGTGGGTGTTTCTGGGTGATTCACATTGAAAATAACACTCGAATTGACTGTCACATGCATACTTTGACTGCAGTGAAGCATGAATGATTCCATCAGTCTGTTTTAGTGTTATACTGTATGAATATCATGTGCATTTCGGTGCTGAAATAAATGAGCGAAGTGATAGCATTTTGTTCACATGAGCTTATGTTTATTTGACAACTGAGCTGCATAATTTCAAACAGCAAATGTGTAAAGCATTAAGGAAATGTGCAGCAGTCGCTCAGTTTATCCTTTAAAAAAATCCATAGATTTCTTCTACAACATGAACATTAAACATACAGCATATTCACAAACTATATACATCCACATGCCACTGTTTAGGCAAATGACAGTTGAGGCAAAGACACTATAGGGCCTATGAAATGTGTTACAATGCAGAAATAAATGGCAGCTGGTACATCACTGTTCCTATGCATTCATAAACCCAGGCCTAGAAAAATAAACACATTCAATGAAACTCCCACGATCTCCTGATCTATCCAATCTAAAAGGTCCGTTTACATGTTTATTCATGTCATGTTACAGTGCTCCACAACATTTGTACAATACACAGCATGACCCGTATGCATTTAGCTTTTACAAGGTCATGAATAGTGACAATGTTTCAGAAAAGGCAAAACACGTTTGATATAATCACATTTCTCTTACCTTACTTTTCAACAGACTAAAATGAGCCAGCTCACATGTTTGAATATGCTAGCTCAAGAGTATGATGTCATACATTTATAGATACATATATTCCAACACTTGCCTTTGTATTTATGAAGATTTCCTTAAGAAAAACATACATCATAGTTTGAGTTCAAAGGGCATTGGCTTAAAAACGAAGAGTGAGGATTGTGTTATAGGAAACTGAGAAGGCAAGAAAAAGTGCACTTTACCTCTGGATTAAATAACTACTTTTATCAGAATATATACAGTACAAATCTACCAAAAGAACACAGATTACATTCAATATCAAAGTTCCATAAGGTGCTATAATACCTTGTACATTTTTGCTAGAGGTGACACAGGACAATGATGTCAGATTGTTGGCGAAGCACTCTCAGTGATGATTGACAGGTGATTGGTCCTGCCATTTTCATTTGGAGTGCTGATTTCCTTCACAAGTGATTCAGACTAATTGTTCGGGAGAGAGAGAGAGAGAGACGGGGGCTGCTGTAACATTACATCAGAGGATTGTTGCTCACACCATTTGTCCAATTAAAATCGCTCAAAACATTTCGTCACCAGCCCTACCAGAGGAGCATCTCTGAAAAAATGAGTCCTGGCCCAAACTCTATGGTATGTTGAGGTATGTAGGTAACTCTTTAAAGCACTGAACACTGAAAAGAGCGAAATAGGACTGAAATCCAGTCATACTATAATAGAAAGTTATATCTGACAAATACTGCAGCAGTCACACCAGCCTGCTTGAGGTCAATATCAAACATTACATCCAAGAGTCCAATATGTGACTTCCATATCTTAAAAAAAAAAAAAAACGCTCTGCTAGGATAAGTGCCGTACTTTAGCTTAAAGAAGATTTATATGTATTGCACTAAACTATATTTCTTCATCAGAAATTAAAAAAAGACAACTACAACAACAACAAAAAAACCCAGAGCATAGTCTAAGATTTCACACATTTTCAGTCAATACTAATATGCCATTGGATGGCGAAACATAAAGGACTTAAAAGTCGCTGATGTCAATTGGATTTTCATTCAAATATCTCAAGGAATCAGTGCAAAAGGCACTGGCTGTTACAACGTCCCCCATTCTCCCCTAAAAAAATGATTTGTCGTAAAATTTTGAGTCCTAATAAGAATTATATAACGCAAACAAAAAAACAGAACAGCCTTTGCTTGGAAATCCATAGAAACACTATACTAAATACTCAATGACAATTAAATTAAGATAAACAGATAAATAGCAATTTTACAAGCAAACTAGTGTGCACTCAAAGGTCAAAAGATCAGCTTTATGTACCATCATTTTCATTTCTTTGGGGCTGATGACCAGCATCATTCTCCGAGCCATGGTCCCCAGACATAGGAGAGGCCAGGTCGGCCTCGTTGGACAGGTCACCATCAGGAGACGGCGGCTCGTTATCTTTTGAGGATGCTGCATCAAATCCGGAGGTTTTATCACCGGACGCACTGGGGAAAGCGATGGCAGCGGCGGCCGCAGCTGCAGTGGAGGCGTGCGTGGGAATCCCGGGGTAAAACCACGGGAACGGCGTGGTCAGCGCCGCCGCCGCCGCTGCTGGATACACCAACTTCTCCAAATGACTTTTATCAAACAAAGGCATGTACGACGCTGCTGCGGACGGGTTTATGAAGTAAAACGGCATGCAAAAGGGAGTTTGTTGTCCACCAACACCCGTCATTCCCATTAAAGAGTTCATAAGCGCCACGTCCGGTCGGGTGTTGGCGGAATCAGACGCGCCGTTCGCAGACCAGTTCAGTTTGGCTTTTTTGGTGACACGTTCGTCTCCGAACTCCTGCTTGATCTTAACTCCTTTCGCCGTGTCGCATCCTTTCTCGCATTTGCCATCGCCTTTCTCTGCCTCTCCTCCGTATCCGCTGTCAGTGTCTGTGTCGTTCTCGTTAAGCTCGAGGTTCTGAGTCCTCTGGATGACAGGGACGCAGTTGGCTTGTGTATCTCTCTGCGCGTCCCGCTCTGGAGCGTCGTCGCCTGGCAACTGCTGCTGCAGGATCCCTGCGCCCGGCTGGAACTGTGCGGAAACTTTGTGCAAGTGGTTGATGAGTCGCGTGCACCTCTGCTCACGCGCCGTCCAGTTCTCCACCTTGTTCAGATACTGCAGGACTTCTTTGGCACATGCTTGAAAGCCAGAGTGGAACGCGTCTAAGTCAGCCTGGAGGGAGGACTTTAATGATCGCTCTCCTGTCATAAAACAAAGACAAAGTCCTGTCATGTACCACAGAAAAATGACAGATAGATAGAAATATACTGTACATAGATTAAAAAGGATAGATACATAGATAGATAGATAGATAGATACATAGATACATAGATAGATAGATAGATACATAGATAGATTTCTCAAATTGCATTGTGTGGGTTGCATATTATGTAATTTACCATTCTGCAAAGCGATGATCTTCTGGTGCTGTTGCTCTGTGACAGCTGTCAAAGCGTTCAAATGCTTCAGCGTCAGTTCAAGAACTACTGCTTTTTCCAAGTGACCTAGAGTCTGTAAGACAATACGAACATTTATAGGATTTCCCTTCTTTCTTGCTTTCCTTATGTGGGTAATATACATTTACGAAACACATTTTAACAAGACTAAACAAAATTCAGGTGACTTTACCGTAAGTTTGAGATGTTCGGGTAATAAATCTTTCAGCTGCCCGATACATTCATTTATTCGGTCCCTCCTCTTTTTCTCGATCAGTCTGTGTGGTAACTTGTACGCGTCCTGCGAATGGGAAGTAGCAGCCATTTCAAAAAGTTCTTAAAGTAATAATTCTCACTCAAATCCTTAAATACGAGGTGTTACGTGAACTTGACGGACATCACGTTTCCATCACGGGTCCACAGTTTGCTTACCTTTCCTTCCTCTCTCTTCATCCCTCTTTTGGATTTGCACATGTAGAGAGACGAATATTCAACCCTATTAAAAAAAAACACATTTTAACCTCAATACACATTTAAAAAAAAACAAAAAAACAATAACAATACTTGCGTTAATTTTAAAACAAAACATCCGAGCATAAAATTACCCCAAGAAATCCGCGTGATCCAGGAACTGTCTGCCCTGCATTCTCGGTATTCTTTCATCCATAACTTTGTCCCACTTTCTTGTGTGCTTCTTTTACAATCAGGTTTCGTTAATCCAGTATCAGCGGAGCGGCAGTGCGTTGTGTCCGGTATCGCGCAGCACCTCTGAATGATGATGTGTGTGCGCGCTCGCCTGAGCTGCCACTTTGCCCAGCACTCTCGCGCACTCATTCTGCTCGTGGCGACTACCGCGCACGCGCGCCTCCACCAGGCAGGAACCGCGCGCATACTCACGTGTAAACTGCACCAGCTCGAGAGTCTGGGAATTAAATGGGTTTGAAAGTTGTCAGTTCATTGCTGAATAGACTCTGAAAAATAAACCACAGCATATCGCTCCAAACTCAAAGCATTAAAATATTAGTATTTTAAGTCTCAAAAATAATATCTACACATCTAAATATGAAATAGGCTACCAGGATATTTCATATATGCTATTATTTAAATGAATACATAGGCTTAAGCATTTATTGTTTCTTTCTATGCCTATATAAAATGATTAACTTTAAGTAAACAAACACTTAAAGGCACATTTATTTACTTGGCTAAATGCCTTCATATAGGCTGTTTATCAGGTTTGCCAAAATATAATTAGCACTATTTTGTCTTTTTTTTTTTTTTTTTAAATACATAATTAAATCAACAAATTCTTCTTCTTCTCCTCAGTAAGTATATTTATTAGTAATCTTTTAAATACATATTTTTAAAGATTTGCAAATAGACAGTTAAGATCGTCTGGTATATTTTACATTAAATAAACGGTATCAATTTGTTTGTTTTTTTATAATAACAAACTGCTATGGAAATATTTGTAGATAATCATTTATCATAAATATTTCCAACTTTATAATGGGAACTTTTCTAGAGTTCTGTGCATCATGTTTACCTTGAATTGACATCTACTGAGATTGCTTTGCTTAAAGGCCTACATGCTATCTGAGACGAGGTGTGACATAACACAACAACACATATATTGAATAAGCTCTCAATATAGTGTGGCTGAAAATAGACTACATTCTGTCAATAACCAGCCTTCAGAACATTTCAGCGGATGAACCCATAAGGTTATAAATCAGAACATGAAATATAAAACAAAGAGGTGAATTCAGACATATTCACTATAAGAAACGTGTCCTGCATGTAGTTAATGAATCTCCATAATTAACACAAAGTGAAATGAACACGTAGCATATCTGCAGTCTCTCATAATATTCATAAGAGATTAACTGTAACCCGCTCACATGCCCGCGGGTCACGTAACTTCATCAAAATCATGTGACTGACTCCAGGCTGTTATGAATAGATTTACACAGTGTGTTGCAGGAGGCTGGCAGGACTCAAACACTCGCCCACATGTTTGCCAGTGACAAGAATTGTTTCTGCTCTGTGAGATCCCTGTTTCCTGTTTAGTTTCAGGGAGACTGGCAGTTGTCGTGTGTTGGAGTCCCCCCTTTATGTCTCCCCTCTCCTTTCCTACCCTCCCTCCTTTCCGTCTCCTTTCCTGTGCTCTATATGTGGCTCTTGTGGAATCTGCTCCAAATGTTTTCCATATTAGTTCAGAGCCCTTTCTGATTCCGAATAGCGGCACCCGAGCAGGGATCGCGTAGGAAGAGAAGCCTCCAGTGAGGAGGGAGGGGAAGGGAAGGGCAGGGCAAGCGGGCGGCATGCAGTGTGAAGGAACAGTCTAGCTATAGAGAGCAAAAGAAACGACAGGCGAGAAAGAAAAAGAAGGACAAACAGCTAGAGGGCGAGAGCAAGAACATCCAGTCGGCCACAAAGGAAGATTAAGAATCTCAGCACGAGACAGGAGGAATTATGGGGTCGGGGACGAGTCCGAAGGGGTCAGCTGGAGGAAGCAATGCAACCTCTGGCAATGAGAAGAAGGGACAAGCAAAACCTGGAGGCCCAGTGCTGGAGGAAGCCCAAACATGTTGTGGCTGCCGCTTTCCTTTGGTGGTCGCTCTGTTACAGCTTCTGCTGGGCATCGCAGTAGCAGGCGTGGCCTTCCTCATGATCACCATTAGCCCCTCTCTGCTGGCCAGGGAGACGCCCCATTGGGCCGGCATCATTGTAAGCTTCCTTTTGCTCTTCATCAACCTCTCCCTCAACTCCCAGCATGCCTTGTTTACTCTTTCATGCATGAGGCCGTCACATCGGATTCATTGGCCACACAGCCTTATATACTGTACATAAGCATAGCATACCATACAATAAGCATGCTGTTACAGAGAGCATGTATGCATCTAAGTACAAAAATAACATACTAATAATTACACTCACACCGCAAGCCTTTTTGTGTCTAAAACGCTTTTGAGACATCATGCAATAACGGAAATAATAGAAATAGGTAAACAGCAGAATAGATAGATACTATTTTTGACATGGAAAAAAAGAAAATAATCACACTGGCTATGGCCTCCTCCGCCATGTTGCCATCAAATTAAACAGTTGCCATGCCAACTCGCTACTGTAAACAGAAGCTCGCAATGCTTGCCCCGCCTCTGAGTTCTTCTGATTGAGCCTCTGTTTTGGAACTGACATTGATGAGCGTGTAAAAGTTGAAATTCTTGACACGGCGTCTTAAAAACGTGGCATGCTGGCCAAACAATGGAAAAGTAGCGCATTGGAATGGAAAAAACGCCTTCTATGTGTGAACGGCCCCTTAGTGTTCAATTTAGAGTTATTGCTCAGATCTGATTTGTTTTGTTTGGCTGTTCACATTGTTTTCTAAAATGTGTTCAAGTGTGAACTGATCCTGATCCTGAATTGAATCGCATGCGCAAAAGACCAGATACTGCACTCTGTCATACAGGAAGGCCAATGAACTCAGTGTTATGCTTTCATTTCTCAAGTTGATGCACAGGCGACAAAGGGGACAAAGACAAGCATGAGGAAATGATATTTCAATATTTATGACACAACCCCTAAAGTTTTGTTTGTGTAAAGCTGACACCGTAATACTTACAAAAAAGATGTTATATATGACTGTTCAGACTGACGTCGCATTGTAAATCTGATTTAGGACCACATATGGAAGTGGCTCAAATCAGAATCGCTTTGTGCTGTTCACACTGTTATGAAAAAAAGTCACATATTTTACACAAAATTGGAAAGTTTGAATGTAATCCTGAGTTATAAAGCTGATTTGAGATTCACCACTGAGAGATTTTCATGAAATTTTGCTTGTTCAGCAGTGATTTACAAAGTATTCATGCTTCTTACCTTTGAGTAAGAGAAGTATTCAGTCGCAGAAGCCTATAATGAAAAATAGATTTAAATTTAAGAACAACTCGGGTTCCTCAGCTAAATGAATCTAAAAATACTACAGTTTGTTTGAGAATCACAAGAGAGTAAGTTCAAACTGTACCTTTATAAATAGCAAACAGTTCTTCAAAAGATTCAAGTCAGCTCAAAGAAATCCTTTAGATCAGATATAGTGAGTTCACGTAGACCATATGACAACATAACAGGACAATAACATTGCATGCATCAGTTCTGAGATGACATTAATATTATAGAACTTTTTTTTTCTAATTTAACTAAGTTTATTGTGTAATTTCAGTAAGCAATGCATTTGCTACAGTATTAATCTTTGTTCAATGTAAAAATACAAGTGTTCCTTTTTAGTTCATGTTAGGTCAGGTCCAAAATTAACATTAAATAAGATTAATGAATGCTTTAGACATGTTAACTAATGTGTTTAACTTATGTTAACAATAGAACCTTATTGTAAAGTGTTACCAACTTTGCTTTTTGTTGATAAAAATGACTCGATAAATTTCTATTCAAATTGCAATTTTACATTCTGTTTGCTACCTCAATTCAAATAAAGGAATCGAAATGAAAATTAAAAAGCATTCTCTGTTCAATTCTGAATGCCACACAACCCCCACGTACAACTCTTTTATCGCGTAAAACATTAGCTAACGTGGCAATAAAACATAAATCGATGTCTTTATGAGACGGCTATGTTGAATACACAAATTCAGAATCACAAACGCACGTGCTTTTATTGGAGCAATATAGATCAGAGAACTTCTCTGGCATCTCGAGTTTAGGCCTCACGAGACCAGCGCTGCTGTTCCAGGAGAAAAACGCTGAGGTCACCAAGACCTCTCTGCCTCAGAACCCGGGAAAAACAATCAAATTAGATACCACACGTTAGTCACAAGACTCCAATCACGCTGAGAAAAAATGGGGAAAACACAGAGAGAGAAAGAGAGACAGAGAAGAAAAGAGTGAGATAAAAAGCGTGAGAGATAAAGATATCTCGGAGGGTGGGGAGGGGTCAAGCTATTCAATTTGCAGCAGCAGTCAATATATTATCAGATGACAGCTCAATGCTGAGTTGCACAATGCTGATTACAATAAGGGTTATGGTTGGCTCATGACAAGCCTGGCACACACAGAAAACTTAGGAGCTCTGCTGCACTGCAAATAAGATTAGATCAATCCAGTAGACTGGTATGTGTTCATGGCAACAATGACAACGTTTTTCAGCAACAGACTGTGAGATGCACGTGATAACGGTGATCCACACTCCAACTCACTTAGCGTGTTTGATGGTTTATACTGTATATGGTACATGAGTGACAAATCTATTAAAAATTCTCTACTGTATTTTCGTGTTTTGCAGATGTGTGTGGTGTCTCTGCTGGGATTCATCCTCTTCTGCATCACCAGAGTGCCTGATGAGAGAGCATCAGTTCAATTTATCATAAAGGTGAAAAATAAATGCAGTTTTTGGATAAATTACAATTTCCCCTCATATGTAAATACATTTCAAATGAACTTTAAAACCCACAAAGGTGCATTCTTGCTCTGAGAGCAAGGGACTTCTATGATAAAATGTACTGGCTATCTAGCAACAGGTCTAGAAATAAAAAATAAAAATCTACATATTTTAACTGAAAAATTATTTCATCATATAATGATCATTTACTTACCACCATGTCGTTCCAACACACTATTATTGTATTTCTTCCATGAAACTGTCCAAGTAGCTCTTTGCCATTCACTCTTAAATAAAATAAATAAAGGTTCTTTATTGGTATTGATGATTCCATGAAGAACATCTAACAACCATGGAACCTTTAATGCACAAAAAGGTTCCTTATAGTGGAAAAAGGTTCTTTGGGTTGTTAAAATGTGACCACAAAACCAGTCATAAGGGTCAATTTTTTGAAATTGAGATTTATACATCACCTGAAAGCTGAATAAATAAGCTTTCCATTGATGTATGATTATATATTTGGCCGAGATACAACTATTTGAAAATCTGGAATCTGACGGTGAAAGAGAAAATCGCCTTTAAAGTTGTCCAAATGAAGTCCTTAGCAATGCATATCCACTCACAAAAAGAATTTTTTGATATATTTACGGTAGGAAATTTACAAAATATCTTCATGGAACATGATCTTTATTTAATATCCTAATGATTTTTGGCATAAAAGAAAAAAAATCGATAATTTTGTCCCATACAATGTATTGTTGGCTATTGCTACAAATATACCTGTGCAACCTATGACTGGTTTTGTGGTCCAGGGTAACAAATGTTCTTCATACGAACAAAAAAAAAAAAGTTCTTTTAAGATCTGATCACTGAAAGGTTCTTCTATGCATCACAAAAAAACCCTTTTGGAACCTTTATTTGTGGAAAGTGATTTTAAATGTCTCAAAAGACAAAAAAACACCATAATAGTATTATAAAAGCAGACCATATTACTTATAAAGCTCTATATAAGTCTTTGAATTATGAATTAGCAATCTTTGAGTCAGTTGTTTTTACGATTTTGTCTTTACGATTTCAGTTGTTATTTACGACTTACGCTGAGTCATGACTTGATAATAATAAAATGGATAAAAATGATTAAAAAATGGAAGCCGAGTTAAGGCGGCTCTGTGCCTCCTCAAATAAAGTCAGTCGTGTATGCCACATAGAAGCTAAACTAAATTGTGCCTGCTCTGACTCACCTCAGCCCCTTGTTTCAAAGTATACAGTTATATTTTCTGAGTAAAGCATATATGGCACCTCTGAGCAGCATTAAACAGTGTGTAAAGACACCTTCAGAAGTACCTCTGTGCCACCTTTGCAGTGTAAATTTGGCATTGGAAATGAGTTGGATTTCTCATCACAATTCTGAACAATTTACCTTGGTTGTTGCTTAAATACACTCTTAAAAATGAAAGATTCTTCATTAGCCTATGTGGTTCCTTTAACATTCTATTGAACCTTCAGATTGTTCAGATTTTCTTTACCCTAAGAAAAGATGGTTCACTTAGGGTGAACTGTTCACTGAATAACATCTTTTGTGTTTAAGAAATACGAAAGTATGGCATGAGTGTGTTAATGACAAAATCAAAATTTTGAGGTGAACTGTTCCTTTAGTTAGGCATATTTTTAATATTTAATGGACCATTGACATTGGCAGTAACATTCCTGAGTCATCAAGACAGAGCACTGAGCTGGTTTTAAATGAACAAGTACTGGCATTTTAGTCTATTAAAATCTTATTTCCATCGCCCGGCCTTAATCGTCACAAATGACTGCAATTGCTCTCCCACTTCCACCCAGCTCCTGTACTTCTTCCTGTGCACGATGGGGCTGGTCATTTCCGTAGTGGTCATCGCCTTCCAGTGCTACCATTATGCCCTGACTAACAGCTACCACTGCACGGAAATGATGGAGGATTGTATGTGCACCCTGGACCCCGATGACCCCATCGCCCGCACTTTCACCTACAGAGGTGTGACAGACTGCAGTGCCATCATCAGCACTCTACCCATGTATTACCTTCTGCAGATGGTGCTGAACCTGGCTCAAGCCATCATCTGCCTGGTGGGGGCCTTCCTGATATGGAAGCACAGGTACCAGGTGTTTTTTGCTGGGCTACAGACGGGATCTCCTTCTGCACAGGATTGGCAGAAAGTTTAGAGCACCGAGAGATTTCTGTCGAGAAGTAAACATGTGGAGCGTGGGAGTGTTTGTGCCTTTAGGGAAGAAACTGTTTGCTGCAATATCTTTCCCAATGGGAGTTTTCTGTCATGTGACCTTTTATCAAAGCAGTTGAATGAGTCTGTGTTTGTATTGCCATATTATAACATTTTGGAAAGTTTTATGCAATTTTTAGAGTTATTGTATTTTTCTACATTGGCTGTTTGAAAAAAAAAGTTTACCACTGCCAAGGAGAGTATTTTTATCTATGACGCAAAATGAGACATGTTGTTTAAAAAAAAAAAAAAAAAACGAGTGACACAAACTGCTGTTGTTGTTACTATTGTGGTAATGCCATGGATAAGAATTCATTTAATTGCCAGTATTAAATTTGGCTTAGTCAAAAAACAAAACACCTTGAAATGCAATCATTTGCACAAGCTTCACCTTTCACATGCATTTTCTAATTTTACACTTTTCTAAGTTTCGCTCATTGTTTCTGAGACAAAAATCCAGGTTGTTCCATCCCCATTGGCAGAACAATATTTTAAAAAAAATCTATGCAAAACAGATTTTAAATTAAATAATATTTTGTATTTTTACATTTAAAAATTATGCCAAACAATATATATAAATATATATATATATATAAATAGCATGTTTTTTTTTTTACATTATTTTAGTCAAATATGTGTGTGTGTGTGTGTGTGTGTGTATATATATATATATATATATATATATATATATATATATATATATATATACAGTACAGTCCAAAAGTTTGGAACCATTAAGATTTTTAATGTTTTTAAAATAAGTTTCGTCTGCTCACCAAGGCTACATTTATTTAATTAAAAATACAGTAAAAAAACAGTAATATTGTGAAATATTATTACAATTTAAAATAACTGTGTACTATTTAAATATATTTGACAAAGTAATTTATTCCTGTGATGCAAAGTTGAATTTTCAGCATCGTTACTCCAGTCTTCAGTGTCACATGATCCTTCAGAAATCATTCTCATATGCTGATTTGCTGCTCAATAAACATTTATGATTATTTTCAATGTTGAAAACAGTTGTGTACTTTTTTTTTTTCAGGATTCCTTGATGAATAGAAAGTTCAAAAGAACAGCATTTATCTGAAATACAAAGCTTCTGTAGCATTATACACTACCGTTCAAAAGTTTGTGGTCAGTAAGAATTTTTATTTTTATTTTTTTGAAAAGAAATTAAAGAAATGAATACTTTTATTCAGCAAGGATGCATTAAATCAATCAAAAGTGGCAGTAAAGACATTTATAATGTTACAAAAGATTTGATTTCTGTTAAACACTGTTCTTTTGAACTTTCTATTCATCAAATAATCCTGAAAAAATATATTGTACACAAATATTTTGTACAATTGTACACATTAAATGTTTAGTAATGATGTAAGTAATGAGTAATGATGCTGAAAATTCAGCTTTGCATCACAGGAATAAATTACTTTGTGAAATATATTCAAATAGAAAACAGTTATTTTAAATTGTAATAATATTTCACAATATTACTGTTTTTTACTGTATTTTTAATTAAATAAATGTAGCCTTGGTGAGCAGACAAAACTTCTTTTAAAAACATTAAAAATCTTAGTGGTTCCAAACTTTTGGACTGTACTGTATATATATATATATATATATATATATATATATATATATATATATATATATATAGCATGTTTTGTTTTTTTTTGCATTATTTTAGTAAAAATCTGTTAGCTTATAACTATCAGTTAGATTAACAGTCATGGCCCAAAGTTTTGATAAATATTATCTTATTATATAGTTTTATATCGACAGAGGTGTAAATTAAGCCATATTACATACTCGGACTTGCATATACACAGATGCAACACTTCACATTTCAACATGATTAAAGATAAAACACAAACATATCAAATCATACAGTACTGCTTTAACTGAAAGGATTAGTTCACATTCAAATGACAATTAGCCCAAGCTTTACTCATTATTAGCCCATATTTTACACAAAATACTTTATAATTTACTCAAAATTAGCCCAGGCTATACAAGTCATTCTAGGTGTATATGACTTTCTTCTTTCTGACACAATCAGAGATATTTTAATAAATATATAATGGCAGTGAACAGGGATCACGACTCAGAAAAAAGTGCCTCCATCTACATCCATCCATCATAAACATACTCCACACGGCTCCAGGGGGTTAATAAAGGCCTTCTGAAGCGAAGCGATGCATTTGTGTAAAAAAAAAAATCCATATTTAACAAGCTATGAAGTAAAATATCTAGCTTCCGCCATCCATATTCCGCCTTCCGCCTTCCCTATTCAACATACGGAAAGAATGTAACTGACGCAACGCCAGTTTACACTTTCTTCGTAACTTGAATTCGGAAGGCGGTCTGGCGGAAACTAGATATTTCACTTCATAACTTGTTAAATATAGATATATTTTTTTTTACACAAACGCATCGCTTCGCTTCAGAAGGCCTTTATTAACCTCCCCGGAGCTGTGTGGAGTACGTTTATGATGGGTGGATGTGGATGGAGACACTTTCACTGCCATTATAAAGCTCGGATTCGTCAGGATATTTATTAAAATATCTTCGATTGTGTTCATCAGAAAGAAGAAAGTCATATACACCTAGGATGGATTGAGGGTGAGTAAAGCTTAGGGTAATTTTCATTTGAAAGTGAACAAAAAAAAAAAAAAAGCAGTGTATACAGCAGTCAGAAATGAAAGTGACGAGGCTGAACAGGCTTATGGACTGAAGTCAGAGCAGCAGTGAACAGCAGCCAGTCAGAGATTGAGGGGAAGGGGGATTAAAGGGGTACTTTGACAAACAGCATGTCACTGCCTCCAGATACAGAAGGGTAAATGGTGTTTAACCTTTTTTATTTTACATAGGTCTATTGCATATTTATGGCAAGGTGAAAATTGAGCAAAACTTGATAATCAATCCAAAAAAGCTCAGTCTGTACTCATTAACTCATTGACAAAGAAACTTGTAAGCAAATTAAAACGACTGAGTGATTTGAACACTGCCAACAGGAAGAGAGCTGCCTGAGGTGTTAAAAGAGTCTGTTGCTTTAAAGAGACCTTCAGTCTGGTGTTTGGATGAGATGCAACATGATGCTTCGGCATAGGAAAAAAAAAAAAAACACCCATAAATGTAAGCTTTGTATGACTCATCTTTCCTTTGAGCTGATTTCTAATAAAAGGCATTTACATAACCCTCTCTCCTTCATCATCCGATTGCATGTCCTTTAAAAATGATTAACTGAGTTTCATACTTATGTGTTTCTCTCATGCTCCCAAACAAACTGAAATATGCTATCATTGGATCACATCCACAATTTCAAGTACCCCACTGTGTGCCCTGACACAAATAAGTCTTGTTTTATATTATATTACTATATTATTGTAATAATATTGTATTTGCATAACAACTGTACAGGAATGATTTTCTTTAATTATGTTTCCTCGATTAGCGAATCGCACAAAAGCTGTCAAGAATGTGTTAATCTAAAAAAAAAAAGAAAGAAAAAACACAAGTTCTATTTTAATATATGTTCAGTTGCAAAGCTGAATTTTCAGCATCATTACTCCAGACTTCAGTGTTTTCAGAAATCATTTTGATATACTGTACTGATTTGGTGCTCAAGAAACATTTCCTATTATCACTGTTGAAAACAGTTGTGAAACCTTGATACATTTTTTTCATAATTCTTTGCTGAATAATCTTTTCTAACATTCATTAAAATATCTTTACTGTCACTTTTGAATTTTGATCATTTTAATATATCCTTGCTGAAATAAATAATACTAAATACAGTATACTTACATGCTATTAGTTTTATGTTACTTGATAGATGACAATGTATGGACAAGAGCAGTGTGAACATTTTGATAAACATCTCCTTTTTCATTCCACAAAATAAAAAACATAAGGGCCACATTCTTCCAGATCTCATTGTCTCTCCTGCAGAAGTTCAGCAAGTCACTCCATAAACTATTAGGTTAAGCAGGAACGCTGAGTCAAATGAAAAATCCCCACTTGCAGTGCTTTTGGGAAAGAGTGCAGCAGGGGTGATCTCTCGCTGCTCCGAGAACAGCTCATGTGACAGATCTCATCTGCTCTCCGACCAACCAGCATGACAACAACACGCACAATCACATGCAGGCCCATCACATGCAGAAAGAAGGAAGGGAGGGTGGTATATTTAGATTAATGAGTGTGTTTATGCAGGATGGTGTACGCTGTCTTGCCCTACCAACTGCGCGCACCTTAATGATGGAACTGTGTTAAGTCTTTATGGAGGGATCAATCATCATTAAAATATTGACATGCATGCTGAGGAGAGAATGAATTTAAATGTCGAACAAATGAAATTATAAATCACTGAATAACTGCTATATCCATGAAATTTGCTTCTATTTGATTGTTCCTGTTCTGTGTTGGAAAGATGTGTTTGCCAACAGATGAGCGATCAGCGTGAGTGCATGGGGACATTTAGTAAGAGTGGCAGTTATCCAACTAACTGTCTTCTCGTCCCTGATGGTGCATTCCAGACGTGCTGGACTTTCCCTTGCTTAGTGACAGCTGTGAGCTATAATGGAGCCGTGAGGGGCTAATTTTAACCCGTGCCAGAGTGAAGGCACGAGCAGACGTGAGTCTTTGTGCTCTGAAGAAACTAGGCAGTCTTGTAACTTGAGTTATGTAATCAGATTACCTTTTTCAAGTAACTAGTAAAGTAACGCATTACTTTTAAATTTACAACAAAATGTCTGAGTTACTTTTACAAATAAGTAACACAAGTTACTTTGTTTTCCCATTTATTGACTGACAGCTCTCCTGTCTCTAATGTTGAGAGAAATCGAGAGTAAGTGCAGAGTTGTGTGTGCTGTGTGAACATGATGGTTCTGATTGTAGTTCTAGCATGCATTTACTCATCTCACTTGCACAAAAACAGATTCAGTATTCCTCAAAGTGAATTTAATCTAATGCTATTTCATGCATTCTAACTTATTTACACTGTGTGTTCACACCAGACGCGAATGAAGCGTTAAGCGCGAGTGATTGGGACTGCAAACTTTCCACTGTGGCAAGTGATTGACGCGAATAGACATCCTGCGGCGCGAATGAAGCGACGCGAATTGAGCGTTTCGGGCGTTTGACGCGCGAAACGCGCAAGTTGAAAAAACTTTGGCGAAAATTCGCGCCGCGTTAACCAATCAGGAGCTTGCTCTGGTAGTGACGTGACGTAGCGAGCTGAAGCAGAAATCCGAAACAACATGTACATCTTCATACTTTTATAGAAACAGGAATAAAAAGGATCTTGCTTGAAAAAGTGAGTGAGGAGGTTGGACAATCTGGCAAGTTGTAAAAAACGGTCTTTACATAGGCTAGATGACATATCAAATGTTTAAACTGAGAAAATGTATCATTTTAAGGGAAAAATAAGTTGATTTTAAATTTCATGGCATCAACACATCTCAAAAAAGTTGGGACAAGGCCATGTTTACCACTGTGTCGCATCCCCTCTTCTTTTTATATCAGTCTGCAAACGTCTGGGGACTGAGGAGACAAGTTGCTCAAGTTTAGGAATAGGAATGTTGTCCCATTCTTGTCTAATACAGGCTTCTAGTTGCTCAAATATCTTAGGTCTTCTTTGTCGCATCTTCCTCTTTATGATGCGCCAAATGTTTTCTATGGGTGAAAGATCTGGACTGCAGGCTGGCCATTTCAGTACCCGGATCCTTCTTCTACGCAGCCATGATGTTGTAATTGATGCAGTATGTGGTCTGGCATTGTCATGTTGGAAAATGCAAGGTCTTCCCTGAAAGAGACGACGTCTGGATGGGAGCATATGTTGTTCTAGAACTTGGATATACCTTTCAGCATTGATGGTGCCTTTCCAGATGTGTAAGCTGCGCATGCCACACGCACTCATGCAACCCCATACCATCAGAGATGCAGGCTTCTGACCACAGAACAGTTTTCCACTTTGCCACAGTCCATTTTAAATGAGCCTTGGCCCAGAGAAAATGCCTGCACTTCTGGATCATGTTTAGATATGGCTTCTTTTTTGACCTATAGAGTTTTAGCCGGCAACGGCGAATAGCACGGTGGATTGTGTTCACCGACAATGTTTTCTGGAGGTATTTCTGAGCCCATGTTGTGATTTCCATTACAGTAGCATTCCTGTATGTGATGCAGTGCCGTCTAAGGGCCCGAAGATCACGGGCATCCGTATGGATTTCCGGCCTTGTTCCAGATTCTCTGAATCTTTGGATGATATTATGCACTGTAGATGATGATTCTGAGAGACACTGCCACTCTGAGAGGCTCTTTTTATACCCAATCATGTTGCCAATTGACCTAATAAGTTGCAAATTGGTCCTCCAGCTGTTCCTTATATGTACATTTAACTTTTTCCGGCCTCTTATTGCTACCTGTCCCAACTTTTTTGGAATGTGTAGCTCTCATGAAATCCAAAATGAGCCAATATTTGGCATGACATTTCAAAATGTCTCACTTTCAACATTTGATATGTTATCTATATTCTATTGTGAATAAAATATAAGTTTATGTGATTTGTAAATTATTGCATTCCTTTTTTATTCACAATTTGTACAGTGTCCCAACTTTTTTGGAATCGGGTTTGTATACCAATAATTGTATGATGAAACAAGTTGCAATTGTATTATATTTTATTATAGATTCAACCTTCTGGTGCACTTCAGTCACTTTTGACCTAAAAGATTACATTTTTACATTTTGATTTTTGATTTTTGTTTAGTTCATCGGAATTGTATGACTCTTGGTGATTTTTGTGGCACTTGCTATGTGAACACTAAAAATTGTGGACATGATTTGAAAAGGTTAAATAGTCATAAAAAATAGTCACACTTGTACTCCTCATGGTCAAAAATGACTGCCAATAAAATTAATGGAAAATGGGTGGAAATAAAATGAGTGTACAATCTTTAAATCAGCAATGATGCAGAAAAAAAGCACACCGCAATAAGGGAATTAACTGGATTGATTAATTAATTGTATTAATTAGTACCATAAAATTACCCCAAAATACAAAATATTAAATAAAGAATATTACTGAACAAAAATGTATTATAAATTATTATAATTAATGAGTTACAAAAAATATTAATAAAATAGAATTATCAATTCATTGCTATATCCTTTTTATTAACAAAAGAAGGAACTTAATAATTAATATTGAATGATATCTGACTTTAAGGCATTTTTGTCTACTTTATGCTAAACTATTCTGGGACAGTGTTGAGTTGCCATGTCCATCATAAAAGCCTTTGAGATCCACTTGTGTGTGTAAATCTGAACTCTATACACAGATCTGATAACAAGTGCATCATATCAGATATCAGTGCGGACACATCTACATTATCTTCAATCAAATTATAAATTCCTTTAATAAAATCTCATCAAATATTCTCAAAACCTTGCATAGATGCTTGTTCAACTCCCCAAAATAATTTAACCTTCCAAACCTTAATCAGAGTTTTTTTTTAAAAAAAGGTTTAAAGAATAGACTAGAGAATCACATGAGTCTTTGGGTCACAGTCATTCTGCACAACATCCAGAGTCAAACTAAGCATTGTAATACCAAATATAAATTCTTTATTATTTTCTGTACAACTGTATATAAGGCAAGCACAAACATGCTAGTCACATCTCCGACATAAAATACACAATAAAAGTCATTAACAGTTAAGACTAGCGTTAGGTCTTTGTAGAAGGTGAAGAAAACCGATTCCAACAGTCACATGATTGTCTGATTATATTATTGTCTGATAATGTTTCCAGTCTTATATCTTTCATTAAAGTAATTGTGAATTATAAAAAACTATGAAACCGTCTAAAGGCACTTTATCTCTCCAGTTATTCCAGCACAGATTAAAGTCCACTTTGAGTTACAGCAATACTCCAGTTATGGACAGGACAATTAAAATGTGAGGGAGTTAATACTTGACGCTTAAAAAAGAAAAAAAAGAGAGAAAAAAAAAAAAAAATCAGACAGTCCCTTCCAAAGACTGTCCGAGTCCTGTGGGAGAAAACGGACATGCCCTCATAAGCGCAGGGTTTATGATTTTCCAAATAAACACACTCTGTGCATTAACAAACGTCTTCCATCTATAAGATTTAAACGAGAAAACACTTATGAAATGACACTCAAGTCTGTAGTCATTTCTGTTCATCTAACTGCACAACTGTCATGTCATGATGAAAAGTGTGATATCACCATGAGTGTAGTGTCGTTCATGGTGTGAACATCAACATCTGTGTGTGAGTGTGTGTGGAGAGGTGTGATAAGTTCATCCTCAGTGTGCAGGGGGGATTTGATGGTTTATTTGCGACGGTCCCAGAAAGCCCAGTCTCTGTTTATTCTTCCTTTGCTCCGTCATCTGTACATGTGGATAAACACACAACACACACATAAAACAGGCAAGTCAATTTAGTCAAAATAAAAACAGCCTAGACTGTAAAGAAGATGGCAAGTTTAACATTGCGAGACAATGGTAAAAACCCGGAGGTTCCCTTACCCTGCAGAGTAAAAAAAAACTGTAATAGATCTAATGAGACATTTCATGTACAGTTTTTGCATTAAAGAACAAGTCATCTTATATTTTACAGTGGAAAAAAAGCCAAATTCTCTGTGTAACAGCTCACAATTGATAGTTTTTCATTAAAATAATGTTTTCTACTTTGTGTTTTTTACTTATCAGTTAAGTACATTAATCTTTAATCAAAATGATTTCCCCTCCCTCTTGCAGCGACATCTCTTCTCTGATGACATGTTTACTGGCACAAGGGTTGGGACAACCTGTCACTCGCATGACATCACAGCAATAGAATGGTGCAGGTATGATGTCAGAACCTGGAATTCGCCAGTGGTTCCTTTGGGATTTTCCTATGCGTTTTTATAATGGGATTTTTCAATTTATGAGTAAAATAAAGACTGTGGTAAACATAACTTGGCGATACTTTGTTCTACAGCGTAAATTACACACACCTATACCGAAAACCACATTTTGAAGCAGTTATGTTTATTTATAAGACAGTTTGGGGTCTGAGTTTTCTCTCCATTTCTCTTGTTTGAGAAGCCGTTTCACTCTAATATACTGTATGTCACAACAGGGAGGAAATGACTATCGCAATGTTTATTTAATGCCAACTTTAAGATATTTTGATAAATGTCTCAGTAATTTTTTAGTACAATGGAAGTCAAGGGCAGCCAAAACTGCTTGGTTACCAACATTCTTCAAAATATCTTATGTTTGGAAAAGTCATACAAATCAGGAACAACTTCTCATAAAGACCAAAACCAAAATGACCTCTTATTCCATGGGTCACTTTTTTTTTTTTTACTTTCCCAAACACGCTGGGTTTAAACCTACATGTACAGTACTGGCCAAAACTGATGTCCGGCCAAGGAAAACTGACATTGTCAGCTTTTATTCAAATATTATTTAGAATGTGTTAAAGATTTTCTAAGCATATTGTGTATAATGAAACATTCCAAATTGTGCAGACATAACGGGCTTTCGCACCGAATAGTTCTAGGAACTCAGAACCCCGAGAACTAATTTCTCCCCCAGGCCATGTTCCTGGTTGCATTTGCACCGGGAATAGGAACTCTGAAGCGGCTGACAGCAGCGTCTTTAAGCGCGGCATTTACACTAAAAAACCTGTCGGTGGAAGATGCCATGATCGGAGCTGTGTTTGTTGTGTGTCGTGGGTTTCGTGATAACAGAGATGGAATGCAAATGCATAATTTATTTGACTGAAAGAACAAAAAGTGTGGCTGAGACAAAATCTCCTATGACAACTTTCAGTATTACATATCATCGAGGCGGAGAAAAGAACGCAACCCAGCAGACAAAAGGCAAATGCCGTTATGGCTGTTATCCATGTTCCTGACGTAAATATGTTTACACAACTTCCAGAGTGCCAGAGTTTGACATGCGTTTGACCAATCAACGTTCACTTATATCACTGATAGTTCCTATAGTGCTGGTTTAGAACCTACTCTGAAGTAGGAGCTCATTTAGTTCCACCAAAAGGAGTTCCCAGAACTAAAATCATTCCTAGTTCCTGTGGTGCAAACACGGCAAAATCTGGGTACTTCAGCCAATAGTTCTAGGAACTATGAAAAGGTTCCTCCAGTGTGAAAGCCCCAGTAACTTTTGGTCAGGCTGTCATACAAAGAAATTATGAACACACGAGAGAGAGAGAGAACCAACAAAATATTAGTAACTGATGTTGTTGCAAATGTAAGCTTTTTTCCTATGCTTTTTTTTTTTTTGCAGTTTTTATTTTTATTAAAATAGAACCAGTTGTTTTAGTTTGCCTTTTTTGCCAAAATGCCAAGTTTAGCATTTTGTTTTTCCCTCTTATTTTCCTCATATTTTGATGGTTTAATTGAACTTGTAGGGTCATTAAAAACAAATCACTTTTCACCACAACTGTACCATTTTTTAACCTAATGGCTGTTCCAGACAAAAAGAAGGGACTACCAAGTAAACAGTCCTAGCAAGAAAATGGAGTTGGAACACAGTGTGCTACAGTAAATCAGAGAGAGCCTGTTTGTCTGAACACATGACAAGTTCGGATTTCGCCTACCGCATCTGAGCTGGATCTCAGCCTGGCTCGAGCTGAGAGGTGAGGAGGATCTGTTTAATTAGGCCTGGCTGTCGGAGGAGAAATCACTTTAATAAGTTATTTAACATCTAACACTGCCAGGAGAATTACAGTAAGCCCGCTCCTCGTGACCGTCAGGAGGACCGTTGGAGGATGTGAGGGGCACCACGGTGTGGTTAATAGGTCTAGTTTGACTGTTTCTGGCCCACTGGTTTGGATCAGTGCCGATTCTCAATGACTGTGCAGTTCTTGTGCGTTTCTGCACAGAATACAGTTCAACTCTGAAGTCTAGGGTCAAACAAACATGCAGACCTTAGCGAGACACTTTTAAAAAAAAACTGAGCCGTGGGGCAGCAATTTCTTTTCTAACGTCATTCCATTAGACCCAAAGTTCTCTATCCCTGTGTCATGTGAATTGGTTAAACTGTTTGTGTGGAATCACATGTGGGCCAGGCAGGTGATGGCAGTGATCCGACACAGCGGAGCAAAGCCGGAACATCCACATCGCCCCGGGGCACCGCCCCACCCCTGCTCTGACGCACTTCCACAGCAGGGCCTAATAGTAAACACTTCAGAGGCCCCGTGAGGAAAAAGACTGTTTTGCTCGGTGAAACCGGGCTGTCCCATTGGATGGCGTGCTGTATGTTACCTGTTCTTTAAGCTCAGACAGCTGGCCAGACAGCTGAGCCACAAGACAGACAGTGGTGTCCAGTCTCTCCTGCAGCGATCGGATCTCGTTCTGTTCGCTCTCTCCCTCCGAGCTCACCAAAGACATGGCCCGCATCCGGGGAAACCAGTCCAGATTCTTCTCCTGAAGGGAAGAGAGAGATGTGAATGTTATTTCCTAAGCATCTTTAGCATTATGGATATTTGACTTTTTTTGCAATAAACTTATTGCATTTTATATATTTATATTACATTTGGGTCAATAAGATAATTTTTTAATAAATGAATCCCATCCCCCAAAAAATCAGTTTTCTCCAAAAATATTAAGCAGCACAACTGTTTAACATTGATAATAATAAGAAATGTTTCTTGATGTTTTACTATTTTTACAGTATTTTTGATCAAATAATTGAAGCCTTGGTAACTTAAGAGATTTCTTTTGAAAATGCTAAAAATTCTTACTGACCCCAAACATTTGAATAATGTACATGTTTAATAATAAATATTTATAAATTTATATACAGTTTTGCACTCCATTTTGAGTCATTCTCATTGCATAAAAAGACTACACACTCTTAATTTTTTCCCACTGATTTTCAAGAAAGAAAAAGGAGAAAATAGGAAAAAATACTACTAATAGCTTAAGTGCAGCTCTTCAATTGGTTAACAGATGTATTCAACAAATAAATAGTTTAAATAACTAAATAACAAATTAAAGATAATAATAGGAACACTTCACATAGCAGGTAATTTGTAGTATGACTAAATGTGGTGAATGTGTAACAAAAGCAGGATTTATGGCTGTAGAATTTAACAACTTCTTGGAGGACATTTTACCCTGCTGACAGTCTCGCACTCTACAGTGCAAGTATAGCAGCAGAGTTTTGTTGCATAACAGTAGATGTTAAAGGCCTCCCTGAAGAAACTGCCTCCCTGGCAAATGATGGGCCACAAAAATGGGTCGCAAGTTTGTTCTAATAAGGTCATGGATAGAAACAATGCAAAATAAATATACACTACTGTTTAAATGTTTGGAGTCAGTAAGGTTTTTTATGTTTCTTATGCTCACCAAGGCTGCATTTACAGTCATGTGAAAAACAAAGTACACCCTTTTGGATTCTATGGTTTTATGTATCAGCAGTCAGGACATAATAAAAAAAAGCATCTTGTCTTTAGTAGGTTTTAAAATTAAAGGTAAATACAGATACCTCAAATGAACAAACACACATGACATATTAAACTGTGTCATTATTTATTTAACAAAAACATATCCAAAAGGGAGAAGCAATTTGTGACAAACTAAGCACACCCTATGATTTAATTGCCTAGTAAATAAACCATGACATGGCATATTATATGTTATGTGTTACTGTTCATCTGAGGTTGTAGTTAACTAATTTTAAGACCTGCCAAGGACCAGATGATTTTTTATTATGTCCTGATACATAAAATAATAGAATTTAAAAGGGTGTACTTTCTTTTTTACATGACTGTATTTGGGCACAAGAAGTGGTTTTCCCATTTTGGAACAGTCACCGTTGGCATATAAGCCAACAAAGATTGCTAAAGTCAACAGATTTTATGAATAGACCTACCAATCTCTGTGTAAAAGTAAAATAATGATACTGCCATCTTTCAAAAGTCATTTTTACCCCCCTGTAATTTGGCTCTAAATCTCAAGTGAAAATTGTCATTTTGACCACCCTCTACAAAATTGGATTACTCTGTAAATATATATATCCATGACATTTCATATTTTGGTTTTCGTCACTATTTATATTTGTCATGAAAAATTATTATAAGAGGACACAGCTCTTCAACATTGCGTGGGAGTCGAGGACAGTTCCCAAGAAGTGGCAGACCGGGTGGTGGTTCCCCCGTTCAAAAATGGGGACCTGAGAGTATGTCCCAATTACCAGGGTATCACACTTCTCAACCTCCCTGGTAAAGTCTACTCCAAGGTGCTGCAAAGGAGTGTGCGGTCCATAGTCGAACCTCAGATTGAAGAGGAACAATGTGGATTCCGCCCTGGTCATGGAACAACGGACCAGCTCTTTATTCTCGCAAGGATCCTGGAGGGGGCCTGGGAGTATGCTCATCCAGTCTACATGTGCTTTGTGGATCTGGAGAAGGTGTATGACTGGGCCCCCAGGAGATACTGCAGGAATATGGGGTAAGGGGGCATCTTCTCAGGGTTATCCAATCCCTGTACGTCCAAAGCGAGAGCTGTGTCCAGGTTCTCAGCAGTAAGTCGGACTCTTTCCAGGTGGGGGCTTGGCCTCCACCAGGGCTGCGCTTTATCACCAATCCTGTTTGTGATATTCATGGACAGGATATCGAGGCGTAGTTGTGGTGGGGAGGGATTGCGGTTCGGTGGGCAGGGGATCTGCCTTTTGCAGATGATGTGGTCCTGACGGCATCATCAGTCCGTGACCTTCAATACTCACTGTATCTTTTCACAGCTGAGTGTGAAGCGGCTGGGATGAGGATCAGAACCTCTAAATCTGAGGCCATGGTTCTCAGCAGGAAACCGATGGAGTGCCTGCTCCGGGTAGGGAATGAGCCTTTGCCCCAAGTGAAAGAGTTCAAGTACCTCGGGGGGACAATGAAGCGTGAGATTGGACGGAGAAGAGGAGCAGCAGGGCGGTACTGCAGTTGCTTTACTGCAGTCGCATCGTTGTGACGAAAAGAGAGCTGAGCTGGAAGGCAAAGCTCTCGATCTACCTCCCTCACCTATGGTCATGAAGGCTGGGTCATAACCGAAAGAACTAGATTGTGGGTAGAAGTGGCCGAAATGGGTTTCCTCAGGAGGGTGGCTGGCCTCTCCCTTAGAGATAGGGTTAGAAGTTCGGCCATCCGTGAGGAACTCGGAGTAGAGCCGCTGCTTCTTTGCATCGAAAAGAGCCAGTTGAGGTGGTTCGGGCATCTGGTAAGGATGCCCCCTGGATGGCTCCCTAGTGGGGTGTTCCAGGCACATCCAGCTGGAAGGAGGCCTCGGGGGAAGACACAGGACTAGGTGGAGAGATTATATCTCCACACTGGCCTGGGAATGCCTCAGGATCCCCCAGTCAGAGCTAGTTAATGTGGCTTGGGAAAGGGAAGTTTGGGGTCCCCTGCTGAAGCTACTGCCCCCGCGGCCTGACCCCAGATAAGCAGTTGAAGATGGATGGATGGATGGATAAAAAAAATTGACAAAAGTTTCTGAAATTTGGTTGATTTGACATGGAATGACCCAAAAGTCTTTAATATCACTTTTGTTCAATATAATGCATCCTTGCTGAATAAAAGTATTAAAACTTGCAGACCATAAACTTTTAAATGGTAGCGTATAAAACGCAACAACCCATTTAATCGTGCAAAGTCAGAACAGCGAAAAATCCAATTAAGAATGCAAACTTAGACAGGATGTCTGACATCATCCTCAAACAAAACAAACAAAATTAAACAATCTAAAAGAATATGAAACCCAGACTACATTTCAATATTAAATGGTGCTGTGAATTATAGCCTGACTACGCTAGAACATGGACGAGTCATTAATCATGACCCCTCTCTACTAGTGATAGTAAACTAATAAATATGAGCAGGTGTGCTAAAACTTCCTCAAGATCTTCCCTCCAAAATCTAAAGCATATAGAGGTAGATCTGGACAACTTAAATGCCTGGATGCAAAGATAACTTTAGAAACAGGAAGCAGTCATGCATATCAACTGCAGTCAGTGTTATAAATGCTTTTTTGTGTTTTAGATAATAACAGTGAGTCATTATGTTTGTAAAGTGTGTGTGCCCACGCAGTAGCTCACGTACAAGCTATTTGTTTGTGTTCCACATATTGTGTGTTTGAGTGTGTATGTGCTAAGTGTGTGTATATGAGTTTATCTAGTCTGGGGTGTGTGGTGTGTGTGAGATAAGGAGGGGGGGTAACAGTGCGGTCTCTCATCACAGCAGTTATGTAAGGTGCTTTTCACAGTCAGCCTGACAGGAGCACTGCAAGGTGCACAGAGAGTTCCAGGATATGTTTAGAGGTGGGAAAAGACTGCCTTCCCTTACACAATTATAAAACAACACACTCACGAGGAGACACACCCGGGCACGAGCAGATTCTGACTCAAACACAGTGTTTTTCTCCGCTATACAATAGGGAATGAGGCTTTCCAAGAAAAACACACTGAATAAACACTTTGCTCTTCTGAGAAACAGGCATATGAGCAAGGTCAAGCAGTCTTTCAGACATCTATCTCACTGAAAATGAGCAATCTTGTTATGCTGAATGTTTCATTGGGATCTAAAACAGGAAAAAGTGGAAAATTAGGATTAGGCATAATTTGCGGCTAATTGGTTCCAGGGAATGGTGCATTATGAAAAACATTAAAGGAAGTGGGAAAACATAGGTGAAGTGAGGACGGATGAACAGAGACCAGATTGTGAGGGTCGAGTCTCATGAACTGCCCCATTTTTTTAGTAAAGATGCAACCTGAGGATACAAAGGGAGCAAAAAACCAAACATGAAAACAACACTGTTATAACTGGCCAGCGGGGGGAAAAAAACAAACAACAAAAAGATAAAGTAGGGACAAAGTATCTTTCTCATGAAACCTGGACAGCAAAGAGCAATGGAGTTTAGTCAGGGTCACCTGATCATAACATAATTTATCTATGCTTAATTAACATTGAACATTCAATGATAAAGGCCATCCAGTTGCTTCATAAACTGTGCAAGGCAAATATTAACTCATATTATTTACTGAATTAACAGTACCGTTTGGGGTCAGTAAAATGTTTGTTAACACTTTACAATAATGTTTCATTTGTTAACATTAGTTAACTAAATGAGTTAACATGAACTAACAATTAACAATACTTCCACAGTTAAAACATGTACTCATACATTACATTAATTAATGTTAACAAATTAGACCTTGTTGTAAAGTGTTACCAGATTTTTTAATGAAATTTTATGAAAGAAGTCTCTTATACTTGCCATGGTCACATTTTTTTTTCATTAAACATACAGCAAAAACATGTTGTGAAATATTATTACCTCTTAAAATAACTGTTTTGAATAAACTATAGTGAAAAAAATTATGACAGAAGTTTCATTTTTGAGTAAATTATATCTTTATAGGCTGGAAATTCTTTTTTTAAATATACAGTCTCACAATGTTGCACTACTAGTCGAAAGTCTTTTTTATATTATTTATTTTTTATTAATTCATACTTTTAATCAGCAAGAGTACATTAAATTAGTATTAAAGACATTTACAATCTTACAAAGATTTTTTCAGATAAATGGAATTTTCTATTCATGAAAGAACCCTGAAAGAAATGTATCATGGTTTCCACAAAAATATTAAGCAGCACTACTGTTTCCAACATTGATAATAATAAGAAATGTTTCTTGAGCAGCAAATCAGGATATTAGAATAATTTCTGAAGGATCATGTGACACTGAAGACTGGAGTAATGATGCTGAAAATTCAGATTTGCCATCACAGGAATAAATTAAAATATAAGAAAACAGTAATTGTAAAGAGTAAAAATATTTCACAATAAAGCTTTTACTGTCAAATAAATGCAGCCTTGTTGAAAATTAGAAAACAATTTTAAAGACCCCAAACTAAGCCAAAATGAACCTGCTTATCATTTAGGGATAGAAGAAAGTATATTAACATCAAAGAAATCACATCACCAAATGTGGTCTAATCACAAACAGCACCTAATAAACACCACACCAGCTAACACCTAACAAACGTACATATATATGCTTTGGCACATGCATACTGCAGCAGACTTGTGTGTGGGAAAGGTGTCTGGACTATCATTAAAGTGCCATTAAACTTCTTTTTCCATCTGACAGACAGCATAATCATTCTATCACGTGTCCTCGTCTCTCATCATCATAAAGATGTTTTGCAATGGAAAGGCAGTTTCAGAGCGCTGCCATCGACTCGGCTCTGGAAATAGCAGCATGATTGCAATAATCAGTTTGATTAGTATGGCTGGCCGCTGCACACGCACTCCTGCAGTCATCTGTTCACACACACACATATACACACATCCTGAGACACCCAGCTGGGAAAAACGGATCCAACAGTGAATACGTGACCTTTGAACTTGCATTGATCACAAGTCTAGAGGCCAAAGAGTTTTTTTTTTCCCATCGTTCCTGCCGACAGTGCATGACGACGGTGTTGCCAAGGAGACGCCTGACTCACTGTGTGATAATGAGCGGCGTAGCAGGTGTGTGTGTGTGTGTGGGACAGGAAAGCACGTGTGAGGATAGGCTGAGCTAATAGCAGGCCACTTGAGATGGGTTACATAACAATGCTGTGACTGCTGCAGTACCTGCTCACTCTCTCTCCAGCAGCCTGTGAGTGATAATCATACACACACACACACACACACACACACACACACACACACACCTGCTTCAATGTAAACCTGCAGTTTAAACTGTGCTGCGCTCACTAAAAAGTGTCTTTCTCTAGAAGTGTTTTCTCTTTGAATATGAGCAGAGAAGCTAGGGTGTGCTGCTTTTGCAGAGGGTTGCATTAGTTGTGTTTTCAGGTGAATGGAGCCTACAAACATGCATGCACTCAACAATTTAAAAGCCAGACTGTAGTGTTTTTCATTCAGTTACTGTTTCCTACCCCTGCTGAATATCCTTATATGAGACAGAAAATAACACTGACGAAACGAAACAACCCTTAGTTATGCGTTGCCCATGTCTCATCTCTCTCATCGCAGCTTTAATGAGGGCCCTTGTGTTTGTAGCAACACACAGTAATTAGTTAATGTAGTACTAATAGAACTCAATGTGTCATTAGCAGGACTTCATGGAATCTGAGAATGCAGAATCCTGCAGAAAGCTCTGTGGATTTCCACTGAATCAAAACATTTTAATATGCCATTTTATTGGCCAACCTAACCAACCTTTGGCCATTTTCAGATTATCAGCATCTGCCGCTAACAGTGCCTACCCCTGCTTGGCTGTTTAACAGTGTTTGCACTCCTTTCTGTCACTTCTAAGATCTACACACACAAATTACACTTCTATACACTACAGAAAAAGTTTGGGGTCAGTGTGATTTAAAAAAAATGAAGTAAAAAAAAATGAGAAATGAATACTTTTATTCAGCAAGGATGCATTAAACTACAGAAGAGGATTAGGGCCAAGCAATAATAAAAAAATAAAACCATCTTGAGATTAAAGTTGTTAAATTTCGAGAAAAAAGTCGAAATAAAATGTTGAGAACAAATTCGTTAAATTATGAGAAAAACGTCGTTAAATTTCGAGAAAAAAAGTCGAGATAAAATGTTGAGAATAAACTCATTAAATTATGAGAATAAAGTCATTAAATTACAAGAAAAAAGTCGTTAAATTATGAGAACAAATTCGTAATTTAACGAATTTGTTCTCGTAATTTAACAACTTTTTTCTCATAATTTAATGACTTTATTCTCAACATTTTCTCGACTTTTTTCTCGAAATTTAACGACATTTTTCTCATAATTTAACGAATTTGTTCTCGTAATTTAACAACTTTTTTCTCATAATTTAATGACTTTATTCTCAACATTTTATCTCAACTTTTTTCTCGAAATTTAACGAGTTGTTTCTCGTAATTTAACGAGTTTATTCTCAACATTTTATCTTGACTTTTTTCTCGAAATTTAACCAGTTTTTTCTCGAAATTTAACAACTTTAATCTCGAGATGGTTTTACTTTTTTATTATTGCTTGGCCCTAATCCTCTCCAAAAGTGACTGACATCATATGTAATTCAAAATTACATTTTAAAAAACATATTTTAAAATAGAAATCATCTATTTGAAATAGTGATAATATTTCACAATATTACACTTTTTACTGTATTTTTGATCAAATAAAAAAAGCCTTGGGGCCAGATTTACTAACAGCTTCCGCCAGTACAAACCCTCTTTTGGTGTTAAAAAAACTGTCAGAATTTACTAAAGATATGCAGTAAAAAATTAGCGCTAAGAAGGCGTGGACACAGTTATTTTTGCAGCTGATCTTATTATGGGAGGAGAGTATATAAATGAATCATGAATGGTGATTTACTAAGGTTTGCGCTAGTCAATTTACTGGTATTTGCGCCATTATTTACCGCCCCAAAAAAGCATGTCATAAACCAGACGCTAATTTGTGCTGCTCTTGGTAGCTTGCGTTGGTCATTATGGAAATGATCCGGCTGCGTCTGTGTTCGTTAATTTGCGTGTCATCAGAAGAACTTTTGCAAAACTTTCCACTGCCATTGGCGCTCTTTTGATAATTTGCCATTTAGTAAATCTGGCCCTATGTGAGCAATATAACAAATCTGTTATACATGAACTCATTCTTTTTTTTCACATTTCAAAATAACATTAGAAGTCATCAAAACTTTAAAGGTGCCCTAGAATTAAATATTGAATTTATATTGGCATAGTTGAATAACAAGAGTTCAGTACATGGAAAAGACATACACTGAGTTTCAAACTCCATTGTTTCCTCCTTCTTATATAAATCTGATTTGTTTAAAAGACCTCCGAAGAACAGGCGAATCTCAACATAACACCGACTGTTACGTAACAGTCGGGGTGTACGCCCCCAATATTTGCATATGCCAGCCCATGATCAAGCCATTAGACAAGGGCAGAACGTCTGGATGTGACATGAACTGACATGATCCATGATATCATGATATTTTTAGTGATATTTATGAATTGTCTTTCTAAATGTTTCGTTAGCATGTTGCTAATGTACTGTTAAATGTGGTTAAAGTTACCATCGTTTATTACTGTATTCACGGAGAAAAGGGCCGTCGCTATTTTCATTTTTAAACACTTGCAGTCTGTATAATGCATAAACACAACTTCATTCTTTATAAATCTCTCCAACAGTGTGTAATGTTAACTTTAGCCACGCAGCATAGCCTCAAACTCATTCAGAATCAAATGTAATACATCCAAATAAATACTATACTTACATGATCCGATGTATGCAAGCAGCATGCATGACGAACATCTTGTAAAGATCCATTTTGAGGGTTAAATTAGCTGTGTAAACTGTGTTTATGCTGTACAAGGCAAGCGTGAGCTCCGGGGGCGGGGGAGCACGAGAATTAAAGGGGCCGCAAACTATATATTGGTGCATAGTTTATGATGCCCCAAAATAGGCAGTTAAAAAAACGAATTAAAAAAAAATCTATGGGGTATTTTGAGCTGAAACTTCACAGATACATTCAGGGGACACCTTAGACTTATATTACATCTTTTAAAAAGAAGTTCTAGGGCACATTTAAAATAACACAAATGGAAGCAAAGCATTTACTATATGTATAGTAACCAAAAATGGTAAACAAATCAATCATGTTTTATTTTAAGACTCTTCAAACCTCATGCACACGCTTCATGTCCTAGGATGCTTTTTAAAAATCTGTTAAGGAGATTCCCTGCAAAATCTGTTCTAACTTCTCCATTACAAAAAAATATTGATTCATAATTAATTTCTCATAAAGACATGTAAGTAGGCACAATTTTAAATGGTCTTGAATTGTAAAACTCTTGTATAGCTTACCTGTAGCTCAGTGGTTAGAACGTGGCACTAGCAATGCCAAGGTCATGGGTTCGATCCCAGGGATTGCACATACTCATAAACAAATGTATAGTATAATGCAATATAAGTCTAAGTATAATGCAATATAAGTCGCTTTGGATAAAAGCGTCTGCCAAATGCATAAATGTAAATGTAAAACCCATATTATTGGACTGCTCTACTTGTAAATTTACACTTTAATCCACTTTGACAATTTTGTACACTACCATTGGTGCAGAAAATATGAAAAAGATACATCACCACACAGACTGTTCTCCTTCCCTCCACAATAAACATTAGCCCCACTCGGCCCATTATAATAAAGAGGAAGCACTCTTAACGAAGGTTTTAATTACCACAATACTTTCAGTATGCTCTGTGAGATACCAGGAGCAAAAGATCATCACACGCACATATATAAACAAACAAATGAGTGTGCACACACATCGAGAGACTTTAGGAACTCCATCAAGGGAGTCTTTCACTTATTTTGAAGTTCACTAGCTGTCTCCTTTAGCTGGTGCCTACTGAAGACAGTGCACTCGGAGTCACACTACCAGAGTGTTTGGTTTATCACTGCCAACAATGTCAAAAATGACAATGAATTAAGTTATATTATATCCAATTTCATGCTACAATTACGAGTTCTAATATTTAAAATTGTATTATTCAGGAGATAGTTACATAATACTCAGTTTATTAATTATCCATGAATTAATTAAAACTTGAGTAAAAAAAAACAAAAAACAAGATGAGTTTCATCCGACACTGTCAGACACAGTATTGGCACAGACATGACTGACTGAGACAAAACAAACAAACAGCATGCTGATTGACATACAGTGGACTCCAAAAGAGTATTTGGACATTTGAAATGTCTGAATTTAATTAAATTACATAAGAAAATAAACAAATTATGCTTTCTTAGAACAAAATTTGTTAGACATCTTTGCATTTACATTTAACCAACTGGTCTGGTGATTCTTACTGAATCTAATCAGGTTCACACAGGTGTTCCTTTAAAGTAACCACAAGTATAATTCAACACATTAACTGTGAACATGATCCAAAAATGTTTGACAACCACAAAGTGTCCAAATGCGTTTTAAGGGTCACTGTATAATGAGGACTAACCTTAATCATTTGGGCCACGTAGCTCTCAGGCCCTGTGTACTCGGTGGGGTCCTTCACCTTCACCAAGACCAGGAAGTACAAATAGTGCCACATGTTGTGCTCTGACTTGATGTGCTCCTCAAACGACACGGTCTTGTTATCAAACTTGTCTCTCTCAAGTCCTGAAAATGAGCAGATAATAAGAATGAATGGTTCTTCAAAGAAATGGCCCATTCAATCTGTCAAAATCTTTTGTTTTATTCATGGTATTCTACTGTTTATAGTCACTATAAAACTTTCCCCCACATCTGTTATTCTCTAACATAGTCTTTATGTCCTCTTTAGTGGAGTAAATGTCACCATGATCATAGTTGAATCCATCAAATAAAAAGCCCTGTCACAGACCTCATATACAAATTCAAAGGCAGTCAGAGTAACAGAATGTGACAGGGCATGACATCTGCTTAGAGATGCACCACTGGCTAGCTTCCAAGCCATTTTAAGATGTTTCGCTGGTGTGCAGATGTCGAAAAGAGCTGTGTTATTCTACACTTTTGTAGCATTGTATGTTTTGCATTAAAATCGACAAAAAGTTTTACGTGATCATTTTCTGCCCTCACTCTGACATTTATAAGAATTTTTGCAACTGTACCTTTAAAATAACTTCTGCATGAGGAATACACTGAAATCTTAAAGAGGTCATATTATTGATTTTGATTTTGTTTTTGGGGTCTATTAGAATAAGTTTTCATGCTTGGATTTTCAAAAAAAAACACCTTACTTGATTTAAATATGTTATTTAATTGTGAGTTTGGCAAGCAGTTTTTGAGATTTCAGTATTCCCCCATTCAAATAGATAGGACTTGGTCTTGGATGCCTGAAATACCTGCCCTGAGGCGTTGCAAGTACAGGGAGTGCAGAATTATTAGGCAAGTTGATTTTCTGATCATATTTTTTTTCCAAGTACATTTTACCAATTCCAATCCACATCAATCTTAATAACTACCATTAATATTGTTTTTAATCATTTATAAGTGATACATAATAGTTCATGAAGGCTGGAAATGAAAAACGCCTATTATTCAGGTGTGCAGAATTATTAGGCAGGTTTTCTTTTACAGGCCAAATGAGCCAAAAAAGAGATTTAACTCAGACTGAAAAGTCAAAAATGATTAAATACTCATGAGAAGGACGCAATACTAATGCAATACTAGAAATTGCAAAGTTAAAGCATGACCAATGGACAGCAAAACGCTCATTGGGTCAGCAGGGTCATACAAAAACAGGTGGAAAAGAAAAGACGCATGTTAACTGCAAAAGAATGAAGAATTAAGGTGAAGAATTAAGTGTGAAACCATCAGGAACCCTTTAGTCTCCAGCGCCACCATTTTCCAGAACTGCAACCTACCTGGAGTCTCCAGAAGTGTGAGGTGTCAGGATCTCAGAGACTTAGGCTAGCTAAAGAATCCTAAAAAATGACCCGCTCTTAATAAAAATCACAAGCTGAAGTGTTATAAAATACATTAAGACTGGGTTTTTATAGGCCTTATAGACAGACAGATTGAGAGTGACTCTTGAAGGACCAGCACCACATCCTCTTGTACCACCGTTTGAAGAATTCATCTTCCAAAATCTGACAGTAAGTTTTAGAAGATCATTTTTAGTCCATATCTGCAAGACGGACATTTCAGGATAAGAGATGGACTAAAAGTGAACTCCCACACCTTACTGCCAGATTCTTCAAACGGTGGTACAAGAGGATGTGGTGCTGGTCCTTCAAGAGTCACTCTCAATCTGTCTGTCTATAAGGCCCCGCTGACCCAATGAGCGTTTTGCTGTCCATTGGTCATGCTTTAACTTTGCAATTTCTAGTATTGCATTAGTATTGCGTCCTTCTCATGAGTATTTAATCATTTTTGACTTTTCAGTCTGAGTTAAATCTCTTTTTTGGCTCATTTGGCCTGTAAAAGAAAACCTGCCTAATAATTCTGCACACCTGAATATAAGGCATTTTTCATTTCCAGCCTTCATGAACAATTATGTATCACTTATAAATGATTAAAAACAATATTAATAGTAGTTATTATGATTGATGTGGATTGGAATTTGGTAAAATGTACTTGGAAAAAAAAATATGATCAAAAAATCAACTTGCCTAATAATTCTGCACTCCCTGTATGGCTGCCGAGTGAACAGACTTTCCTTGAAAGGGACTTTGTTAACGCTCTGTTTAGTTCCGGTCTCTATGAAACCCTTTCTTCTGAAAAGCACAGTGTGCTCTGATTGGTCAGCTGGACCAGTGTGTTGTGATTGGTCAAACGCTTCAAGTGTGTTTGGGAAATGTCACGCACCTTACCTTAACTGCAATTTCAACACACTACTAACACAACTAAACCAGGGTATGCCTTGGGTGGGAATTATTTAAATGTGGAGTTGGAGTGGACTTTGTGCTTTGTAGGTTTGTAGACCTATTTCATGCTCAAACAGCAACATTACACACTAAAGAAAGTTTAAAAAAAAGCATAATAGGTCCCTTTGAAGCTCCATCATAGCACTCAATTTATTCGAGGATTCCCAATTTGAGGTATAAAGAATAATTCATATCAATTTGTGACTGGAAGATTCAGTGATTTGGTGAAAAGATTAATTGAAAAGCCAAATATTTTCATCTTTTCACGACCACAGGAACCCTGCAATTCATTTTCATTTACATGAAAAAAAAAGAGCAGTTTAGAAATTCTACAACATATGGAAACGAACACTTATAATATGAGCTAATCCTGTTTTTCATATGTTCCCTTTAAGCAATACATACCACAAATGAAGCAGGTGGTCTTCAGAATTTCTTCCTTTCTCTGTTTCTCACTCCTCAGGTCAGCAAAGGTGTCAATAATCACACCAAAGATGAGGTTCAATACAATGATGATGACAATGAAGAAGAACAAGAGGTCATACACGACACGTGCCGGGAACATGGGCTCCTGAGGAGCAACAGCAAATGGGTTATAAATGAAGTATTTACTTTATATTTTTAATCTGTAAAAAGTGAAATATTACAAAATAAGACCCCAATAACAACAACAAAACCAAATGATTGGTCCACAGTTTTCAATCATCCCCAAAAAAGACAGACAGACCCTTTGAAGCAGGCGTGACTGATTTTGCAATGCTTCAAAGAATACAGACAGATGCTCAGAGAGAGTATAAACGAATGCAGGGGTCTGTAAAAGAATGATGTACAGACGCCTGCAGATTCCACCGCTTTAAACATGGATTATACTGAGAGTATTAGTGACGCCAGGAAGGATTTATTGGCGTATCTCATGTCTGAATGTGTTGCGCTGATGACATTCTGTTCACCTCTTTGGAGAGCTTCCGCAGAACATCTGCAATTCCTCCTCCGTTCCTCAGCCCATGGTTCAGAACCGTAATGATGCACATCAGCAGGGTGTCACACACACGCTCTGTACCATCTTCATCCTCTTCTTCCACTGGGATGAAAAAGCACACCGATATACAGACACAGATAACACATTATATATATATATATATATTTATATATTACATACATATATACACTGATTTATACATTTAATATTTTAAGTGTTTATGCAAATTAATAAATAATTATTTAGGTTTATATATATATATATATATATATATATATATATATATATATATATATATATTGCTTACATTTTTATTTATATATTTAAATATATATTTTTATTTATATATTAATTACATATTCAGATCAATTAATTTATATTCAGGATTTTTATATATTTATTTTTTTATTCAGACTAATTATTATAATTATTAATCAGGATATATTTCTTTAAATATTTAAATTTACAATTATGCATTCAGATTCATAATTACATTTTTAAAATGTACTCTCCATTCATATTTATAAATAACACATTCAGACTTTACATATTTCCCTGCTCCAATCAATCAATCATTCCATTTATTCATCTATCCATCACATGCAAATAAGAGGGATTTTCACTAGTGGTCTCAGACTTTTGGACCCCACACAGTTTGAGAAGGCCAATTGACTTTTAAAAGAAATTTTGCAGGAGCAGAGACTAAGAAAAGACACATTAACAAAGTAAGATTGAAGGAATGAGCTTGAAAAGGTAAGTAAGGAATAAGTGAAGGACACAGAAAGAGATGGGAGACAGAGAGGGGGAGGTCAATGAAAGAAAGAGGGTAAGAGTGTGTGAGAGAAAGAGAGCGCACGTGTTGATATCTAGAAGCACAGGTGATCTTGAAAGACTCACAGGGCAAGGCAGAACAAAGAAGCACATGAGTCATCTCCTCAACACACACACACATACACACACTCTCTCTCACGGGTCATCTCAGCACCTTAACCTCTATAATAGATACACAGTCCAGCCTTTCACAAACAAACACTTCAGAACGACATCCACCATAAACACACACACAAATCACACAACATGCCACCACTAACGCAGATTATGCTAGAACATTCAGCTGAAGTGTGAGACAGAGGTTAAATCAAAAGAGAAACTGCAGTGCTGCACAGTAAACGCTGAATTATTCTTCATGTCCTTTTCAATGCGACATTCAAACTACACAATTAAATCCATGAGTCTAGGATTTTACAGTCTAACAGTACACAAGCAGAGCTGTACAATGGAAATCACACCACAGACGTCATTTAATGTTTAACCATTTAAACATTAAATGACTATTTAATGTTTAAAGATCAATATGGAAAACTGGAGTCATAAAAAGTATCACGTAAGTAAACACCTAAATCACTTAAAAATGCATAAATGTCACTACATTACACACAAAATATATCATCTGCAAATAAATGATGCTAAAGCTTTTCTCAGAACATATAAAAACCATAAAGTGTCCAAATCATTTTAATTTTACACAATATTATCGTTTTATTTAAAAGCATCTTTTTGTGAAATAATGTGCACGTGCTCTGTTTCTTGAAACAAATGGCACTTGGTTTGATATTTCGTTGTTCATTTTAAGAACATTGATACATTTTACATGTGGCCTAACTGTCCAGAATTTTTTTTGGGGGTGCCACTGCCACTGTAAAAACAAATACAGAGGTGACTTACCGTGGTGAGAACTAAAGGGGGAGTCAGAACAGGACTCACTCAGACAGCTCACAGACTTCACATTCGGCCTCTCTAAAAACAAACCAAACAAATATTCATCAGTTAAATTGAGTTTTTTTTGGTAAAAATATCAAAATCTGCATTCATAGAATGCATTTGTGAATTCAAAAGTTTATTAGTTTATTTGTCATATTTATTTTAGTTGAAGTTCACCTACACTGTAAAACCGAACAGTGAAATTAATTAAAGGTGCCCTTGATTCAAAAATTTAATTTATCTTGGCATAGTTAAATAACAAGAGTTCAGTACATGGAAAGGACATACAGTGAGTCTCAAACTCCATTGTTTCCTCCTTCTTATATAAATCTCATTTGTTTAAACGACCTCCGAAGAACAGGCGAATCTCAACATAACACCGACTGTTACGTAACATGTCGAACATCTTGTAAAGATCCATTTGAGGGTTATATTAGCTGTGTGAACTTTGTAAATGCGCTGTAATATAGTCGACAGCTGGTGTGGCAGGGAGCACGCGATTTAAGGGGGCGGCGCCGAGTGTAAATCAGTGCATTGTTAATGATGCCCCAAAATAGGCAGTTAAAAAAATTAATTAAAAAAAATCTATGGGGTATTTTGAGCTGAAACTTCACAGACACATTCAGGAGACACCTTAGACTTATATTACATCTTGTGAAAGAACGTTCTTGGGCACCTTTAAATGAAGTGAGTTTGTTTCACTCAAATAATGATGAAAGTTCATTGTACTAATAATGACATTGTTCATTGATTCTAATTCCCAGCATGCTTTGCGTCAGACTGTATTAATAAATGTTGAAATTAAGTGTTATTTTGTGTGTTTTTGCACAAGATTAACATAGGAAGTAGAGATGCACTGATACTAAATTTCTCCACCGATACCAATAGCCGATTATTCAGAGAGATATCTGCCAAAACCGATAACGATACCGATAGTTTGGGGGTTCTGCCTTTTATCCTTCTTTTAAATTATTAATTATAATGAAATGATTAATTAATCATGATATTTTGAAAGAAATGCAAATAAAAACTTATTCTGTCCATTTCATCAACTTGTTTCTGAGTAACTGGTATCAGTTATAAACAAACACATTACTCAAATTAATATTAACACACATTAACTAAATTCTGAAGATTAAATTAATATTTCTAAAGTTTCTGAATGTTATTAATTCATATAATTACTATTAATATTGAACATCAAACTGGTTTATTAGCATTTTCCTGCCCTCTTTTGATTGATGGGATATTTGGCCCTGATTATCGGCTATTTTTTAAGTGTGAAAATTTGCTTTTATCGGCCGATATATCGGTGCATCTCTAATAGGAAGACATAAGTTAGTATTTAATGTTAAGTTATGTTGGGATTTACAGGGGGTTCTGTTATGTTAGTTTTGTAGGTTACCATTGTGGTAAAGAGGAAGAGCAGGCGGTTAGCTTGAGGATAGGCTGCAAAACTTTTAAGACCATAATATACTGTATGTGGTTTGATTATATACATGAAAGTATATAATGACAGACTCTTTGATAGTTATAATAGCACGTGTTATTTGCTATCTAACATTTAACCAAGATCTGAATTTGATGTTTATGTAATTGATTGTACTGTATGTAATTAATATTATGATGAGTTGGGCGAGGCTGAGAAATGTGGGAGCGAAGGGATGCCGGTGACGTGATTGTTAATGAGACACACCTGTGCACCACAGTGGCCTTGCTCCGCTTCCACGGCTCTTGGCCCCACCCCACTTGTCACAAAAATTGAAAGTTCAACTAACTTAATTTTTTTTTACTTAGTTTACTTAAATATTTTGAGGTAATAAGTTTCCTCAAATGTTTTGAGTATTCTGAAATTATTGAGTTTTACAGTGTACCAAGTTGAAAGTTTTGTATTTTAACAATAGAAATGTTTTATTAAATCATGTTTGTTTTACTGTAAAAATATACATTTTATTTAGTTTATTTGTCATATCTACTAAGTTAAAGGTGTTTTTTCTCAATAGAAATGTTTTATTAAATCATGTTTGTTCTATTCCAGTGTGCGTGTGCCCTTTCTGTCCCCAGTGCTTGTGCAGTGCTGCAGTGCACAGAGGAAGTGATTACATAAGGGAGTGTGGCCACTGCTGGGTTATGCAACAGGTGCCATGTGCTAGCAGGTCCTCTCCCATCTCAACAACACTACATGGCCATGTGTGTTCATATAAACACATATATCTTCACCTTCATGCATCCACATGTGTGTGCATGCATGCACAGATGCACTGAGTACATACAGAATTCATCACACATGTGGTAATCTCACTAAAAGAGACATTTAACCGCTATCCATACCAAGTCATTTACAGATACGATATGCAGGGTTGCACATCAGCACATGACAATGACTTCATCCATGCAGAACATTTGGGAAATATGAAATGAAAGACCAAAACCACAAGTTCTAAGCAATGTGCAGCTGGAAAGACAGGAGGCCATACAGCAAAGAGCATGACGGGGACATCATGTACACTTCATGCTTACTTAAAGTAGGGAGGCGGTCTACTTCCATAAGGAAGTCATCTTTAAAGAAGAGGAAGCCCACAATGGAAAAGAGGTAGACCAGGATGATAGCCAGAACAGCTGTGAGGAAGATGGAGCGGCCGTTCTTTGTCACACTCCTCATCACGTTTAGGAGCGTTTCCTCTCTACGTACAAGATCAAACAACTAGAGAAGGAGAACGAAAGAAAAAAGGAAGATATTATACAAACATGTTGTTTACAAAATTAAATAATTATAAAAAGAAAAATGATTTAAATAAGCATTGTTCTAAGGCCCAAATAAATTATGTATTAAAATTGATCAAAAGTGAAAATTTTTTTTTGTAGCAATGTAAAAGACTTTTCAACTTTCTATTCATCAAAGAATCCTGAAAAGGTATCACGGTTTTCACAAAAATGGTGTGAGCACCAAACAAGCATGTGACATGCAAGGATCATGTGACACTGAAGACTGGAGTAATGATGCTGAAAATTCAGCTTTGAATTACAGGAATAAATTACATTTAAATATATATTAAAAAGAAAGCATTTATTTTAAATTGTAAAATTTCACAATATCACTGATTTTACTGTATTTCTGATCAAATAAATGCAGTCTTAGTGAGCATAAGAAACTTTTATAAATATTAAAAAATCTGTAAAGTGTATACATTTTTACAATAATAGAAAACAGATTTGTTTTTTATTTCTTACTGTTAAAACTATTGCTGTCAATAGAATTTCTCAGAATTTCTGGTTAGTTTTTAGAAGCCAGAATAAAACCGTAATAACAAAAAAAAAATCTGTAATTATGTTAAATGATTATATTAACTATTTAATTAATATCCTAAGCCATAAAAATACATTGAGAATTTTTTTCTCTAAAAGCAAGCATCCCTGGACCCCACTTTTAAAAACCCTGAATAAATCATTAATTTCATTTATAACAAAAAATTATATTGCAAAAGGTGTGAAGTCATACCAGGATACTGTAGAAGAACTCGTGTACGAACAGACCCAGCATGCACACAATGACGTAACTGACGTGCAGAAGGAAGAAGATGTCCATGATAACTGCTTTGTACCCTCGTGTGAACGTGCCCTGGTTCCCCACAAAACTAACCAGGAACACGATTTTATTCAGCAGCTGTGAGAAGACATTAGAAAATAACGCAATAGCATCTTTACAATCACATTAAAACATCCTTCAATTCAAACACTTTACACACATAGCAAAAAAAAGATAAATGCAAATAATATAATGCACCTAATCATATAAATCATGCATAGTTGGGGGAAAATGTTTCCATATTCTTTGTTGCTAACTTTAAAGTGTATATGTACCTGTTTACACCTTGTCTGATAGGGGAGAGAAGAAATTGCTGAATAAAGTTGTTTTTTGTTTTTAAACAAAAAGTATTCTCGTTGCTTCATAACATTAAGGTTGACCCACTATAGTCACATGGACTATTTTAACGATGTCTTTACTACCTTAATGGACCTCAAAAGGTGCAATGTCGTCGCTGCCTTTGTGTGATTCAGAAACCCTCGGATTTCATCAAAAAATATCTTGATTTGTCTTCTGAAGATGAACGATGGTCTTACTGGTTTGATACGACATGAGGGTGAGTAATTAATGACAGAAATTTCATTTTTGGGTGAACTAACACTTTAAAGGATTAGTCCACTTTTAAATACACTCTTCCTGATAAATTTACCCACCCCCATGTCATCCAAGATGTTCATGTCTGTCTTTCATCAGTCGAAAAGAAATGAAGGTTTTTGAGGAAAACATTCCAGGATTATTCTCCTTACAGTGGATTTCAATGGCTACCAACAGATTGAAGGTAAAAATTACAGTTTCAGTGCAGCTTCAAGGGCTTTAAACGATACCAGATGAGTAATAAGGGTCTTATCTAGCGAATCGATCTGTCATTTTCGAAAAAAATACAACCGTTTATGCTTTATAAACAAAATATCGCCTTGAACGCACTTTCCGCTTCCGCATTCTCCATAACGCTTACGCTGAATGTTCTACGCCTTCCCTATTCAAGTTACGGAAAAAAACGAAACTGGCGCCGCGTTCGTTCCGTAAGTAGAATAGGGAAGGCGTAGAACATTCAGCGTAAGCGTTATGAAGAATGCGGAAGCGGAAAGTGCGCTCAAGGCGATATTTTGTTTATAAAGCATAAACGGTTGTATTTTTTTCAAAAATGACCAATCGATTCGCTAGATAAGACCCTTATTACTCATCTGGTATCGTTTAAAGCCCTTGAAGCTGCACTGAAACTGTAATTTTGACCTTCAATCAAAAGCCATTGAAATCCACTGTAAGGAGAAAAATCCTGGAATGTTTTCCTCAAAAACTTTCATTTCTTTTCGACTGATGAAAGAAAGACATGAACATCTTGGATGACATGGGGGTGAGTAAATTTATCAGGAAAAGTGTATTTAAAAGTGGACTAATCCTTTAAGTGACCAGGTGTAAGCAGACCTGGTGCAAATTCATGTCACTTGGTAGAAACTTCTCAGATTAGGCAGACGCCAACATGGACAGTTGCGTGACATGTCCTCATCCTCAAAACCATGACCAAGGTGAAAGAAAATATATACGATCTCACTTGCAGCGAGGATAAACATGGTTTGTGGCGACCACTAGAAGACGTGGCGAGTGGCATCTAGTATAACAGATCCCAGACTCCTAGAATCTGTTTCAGCACATGTCTCTGTTGGTCCTTCATGTGGTGCCATAATGGCTGAGGAGACACCAGCTTGAACAGACGCAAACAGACTGACACAACAGAGGGACGTGTCAGCAGTTTGAAGGCTGGAGCTCCAGTTGGCTGAGAGGGAGGCATGAAATCACTCTCATTTTTTATTTGAACGCACATCAAGCACATCAGCCGCTTCTGTCATCATAACTGACACTGATGCAAAATGGCAACTCAAGATCCTGAGCTGCCATCTTTCATATTTAGCCAGATATAGAGCGGCTTTTTATAATTAATGGGTATTAACAATTAATCACCAAACACGAGGTGTTAGTGGCTGGTCTTTTCTAATAGGAGTTTGGTTGGTTTATGAATGTAAAATATACTTTGACATTTAATCAATTCACGGACGCTGAATACTGATGGGCTAAATGAAGCGTGAATGGTTGATAATGAATTTGCCTTACGTTGGCGGCCCCCAGAAGCAGCAGTGTGGGTCCTAAGCCCAGTGTGTAAATGGAGCGGAAGATGACGGTGACCAGAAACGCCAGGATACCTCCACGCGGGGGAAGAACAAACAATGTGAAGGTGCTCACGACCACTGCCACCCAAAGCAGGATGGACAAGAATGGTGGCAAGATACCTAACAGAAAGGACAAAAAATGCATGAAGATTTTTGGGTGAACTACCCTTTTAAAAAAAATGTCATCATGATTTAATGACGCCTTTGAAATCATTTTTTCACAAATTATGCGTTTTCCATTTACATTTTTCTGGATTCTGTTTTAATTAAATATTAATAATCAAAAATGATAATTTAATAAATTAAAATTTTAACAATAATAATGCCCTATGAAATGTCAGAAATTCTGTGTTGTCTGTTTTAATTTTTCTGGATTCTCTTTTTATGATTTAATACAAATGTATTATCAAAAACTGTGGTAATCAAATGAAAGCATAAAACTTTGCAAACAAAGTGCTGCACAACAGAGGTTTACATTTAAAACATGGATGGAAAAACAGTGATATGCCTTTAAAAATGTTTTAAAAACTACTACTTTAAGAAGTACATTCTACTCTACAATATACATTTATGTCATATTTGTTCAAGTTAAACTGAACCTTTATTTTAGCAATTTGTAGTGAAGAACTTTGCATGAAAGCTTGTTTCCGCCATGAAATAAAAAAGGTAATTGTGACTTTTTATCTCACAATTCTGATATTTTTCCTCAGAATTGCGAAACTAACGATATATAAACAGAAATACAGAAATATAAACAAACAATTTTGAGTTATAAAGTCAGAATTGCATGATATAAAGTCAGAATTGAGTGATATAAAGTCAGAATTGTGAGATATAAATTCGCAATTGCTTGTTCTAATGTCCAATTGTGAGGAAAAAAAGATGGGTTTATTGCGAGTTTATATCTCACAATTCTGATAACTCTCAATTGCATGTTATAAAGTCAGAATTGCGAGATATAAACTTTATAAGATGCGATTGTGAGTTTATTTCATGCAATTCTGACTTTATAACTCGCAACTGTTTATATTTCGCAATTCTGAGAAAAAAAAAATCAGAATTGAGAGTTATAAAGTCAGAATTGCGTGATAAAAACTCACATTTGCGAGAAAAAAAAAGTCAGAATTGTGAGAAAAAGTCACAATTACCTTTTTAATTTTTTTATTTAGTGGCAGAAACAAGCTTCCAAAGCTTCTGTTTGCGAATAGTTTTTATTAAATGAAATGCTGAAATGCTGAATAAAGTGACTTTTAGAGCAGCTCTAGAGAAGAAGCTTCTGTGAAACTCCACAAAAACGACATAATGTGTGCTTGAGTATGTGCAGCAGACAAAACTGCACTGCTAATTCGCACAGAATATTACAATTTAATATTCACAGACACTAGTCCATATGCGATTTGATGTGTACTTTTGATTTATTCATCCAATTTTTGCTAAATTCCATGACATTCCATGTTGTACAGTAAATTGCATTTTTATGAATGGATTCTGTGATTCTGCCTGCATTTTTCATGCGGTGGAAATCATAGGGCCATAATTATGCAACTTTTTAGATATCAAGAATCAAAGCCATACCTTCATCCCCATCATCTCCAAACGGGTAGAAAAGAGCCACAGCCAAATTGATTAACACAGCCATGTTAAAGGAGATACTACCCCATAGAGATATATGTTTTGACACCCAGAAAAGTGGTGCATTATCTGCAAACACACACCAGTACATCAGTATAATTACTCCGGCACAGACTCAAACTGGTGATAAATTGTTACAATTGTTTTTATCACAAAGTAAAACAACCCACTTCTTATTTTCTTCTGCCACCTCATCTCGTTGTAGAGGTCATCAAACTGCTGGAAGAAGTCGTTGACCTTGCTGCCCTGGTCGTCTCGCTCTGTGGTGGTGAACACACGCACTTTTGATTCTTCTGTTAAGTACTCACAGATGTTGGGCACAGGAAACACAATCTGCTCCATTGTGCGATCATGACGAACAATCTACAAAATTTTTTGGGGAAAAAAAATTGGGAAGATCAGTAATAAATCATGTTTAACTGATACACTTTGACTTAAAAAAAAAAAAAAGTAAATGGGACTTCAAATGTGTCATATTAAATCCACAGAAAAGCCAGTTATCGTAAACTCTCAAATTGTTGTACCTCTATCTGAGCAGTGTGGTTGGCGTAGTATCGGAGCGCTGCTTCTCCTTCAATGCTGGGGTCTGGGCCAGGTTTCAAACTCTGCTGGAGGTTTTTTTTGTGGCGTGCCAACTGATCATAAAAAACAACGCAACAGATTCAGAAACTGCAGGGCGATTCTTCAACTATGGCCACTTCTGGCCCTGTGGGGGGCCACACTCTTACTAGTTTCAAAACTAGAGATATTTTAACTCACTTTGCCTCTCTAGTTTGAATTTGTTTTTAATATGTCTGCTAATAATGTCCATCAGTGGACATACATGACAAACATGACCAATACAGGTGAATTCTGTCATTTTTGCTCAAAAACATGACATGAAACATTCCACCACAGTTTCATTTTCACCTCATCTTAAAATATTGCATTTGGTAACATTGTTTGATTAAAATGACTAATGTGGAAATGACATTTCTAGAATAAAATGGCAACTATTTTGTCTTGCTAAGTCTAATTTCATAGCTAGAATTTTATGTATGCTAAATACACAATTAAATAAAATTGAAATGGACAAGAACAGTAGCAAGATACCTGAGATCCAAAACAAACGTCATCCAAAAATTGTAAATGACAAAATTTTTGGGTGAACTATCCTTTTAAAAAATGTTATTATGCAACTAATTTTAAAAAATGAATTTTAAAAAATGCATATTTTTAAAAAACTTTTTGCATGACTAAATAAAAATTACAACATGATTGGAGTCTGTATTCAAGTGATATTGATTTTATTTTTTTCTTTATTTTCTTCATATATCATGTTTCATCTCTTGGTAAACAAGTACACTAACTTTTGATAAAAATGTATTATCTAATAAAGTAAGAAGAATAAAGAATATATAATAAAATAATAAAGAATAATAACAAACTAATAAAGAAGTTTGATGTGGTGGAAATAATGCTATAACTGAGGGACAGTCATAATTTGTGTAAAACAAAATAAAATTATATATATATATATATATATATATATATATATATATATATATATATATATATATATATATATATATATATATACACACACACTTATAATTATATTATACTCATAATTTCTAATGGATTTTTGCACAATTGTACATCAATAAAATCTACACATTTGAAAAGTAGCAACAACAACAAAAAAAACATAACAGAACAGAAAGAAAAAAAGCTATAATTTGTTAGTTTTAATAAAAGTCAACCTCTGAGACAAAGTGCTTGAAGTTGCAGGAACGCCATTAATCTATTAGTGACACATTGGTGACTTGGCTAACACAAATTACATTAGCAATTTAGCAGTTTCATAATGCCAAAGCAACCCCTGGATGAGTCAATTCATGAGGTCAGGACTGATCAACCTCATTACTTCAAAATCAAAACATTTTAAGATCAGCCCACGCAGAGGAACTCTGATGTTTATCTCAATGACTGAATAGCCACAGTGATGTGACCAAGATGCATTAGTGAGACAACAGCATCCAGAGACAACCTAATCAAAAACAGCGCTCTGAAAATCAGTTCCAACAGATGAAGGGATCAAAGGGCAACGAACGATCAATAACGCTCAGCAAGATCCAAGCAATTCATTTAAGAACCATCTCCTTAAAAAAAACAAGGCAGTTCATACATGATGAAGACTGCTCAGTCTCTTGAAACAAACTACTTACTTTTCTATTTAGTAACCAGTCTCTCTAAAAAGGCAGACTGTCACTTTGTACCCTCAAGCAAGGACACGTCCTTGAGACAAACAAGCAATCATTCCACACACCCTCAGTTTCCCTTCATCGCATAATGGCCTTAAGACGGTAAATAGGAGCGAGGGATTTACATGCTCGTTTTCTTACAGGCTGAAAGAACACAAAAGATGTGCGCACTGAGACACTAAGAAGGTGAAATCATTTCGTCTCCTCACTGAGGTCTAAGCCAACAATGTTTACAGTGCTCTTTTCATTTCACATCAAAGCTAACATCAGGAATCTGTTTATAAGAGCTGGAAGAGAGCAAGACACGCAATAGAGAGCTAAACTGGCACCAAATAATGTCATTTACTTTGTCATGTACCAAGCAAACATGGGAGGATCTTGTATTTGGCAGTTGTTTTTTTCAGCACTGTAGCTAACAAACAACCATGCCAACAGTGCTGAGCAAACAAAAAGAAATGGAAACCACAATGGGAAAAAAGAACATGGGAATGTTCTTTGTGGAAAACCGACTGTTTACAGTATCATTCGATTTAATTTTCTGAGGTACAAAGTACATTTACACAGTGTTCTCTCATGAACATAAGTTCATATTATTAGATCAAACAAGCTAAATGCTTTGGTAAATAAACTATTTAATAATTTCCGTTTATAAATTTAATTGTGCCCAAAACAGACATTTCAAACCATCTGCATCATTATGCAACTACATGAATCTACATGAAAATACATGAAAAGTATATATATATTTTTTTAAATTCTGAAGCAAACACGACTTGAACTTGGTTCTTGGTCAAGGTTAGTTACCGCCACAATGCTAGGGTGTAATAGATGGTTTTTAGCATGTTATGATATGCTGTTTCTCTGTGGTTACTTACTAGAAAACTCCAAATTCTAAGATTGAACAATTGTAACAGTGACACTTGCCTTATCAAACACCACTCATTAAAATGACATAAATGTACATGTTTAGGCATTTCTTAAAGGGGACCTATTATGTCTCTTTTAACAAGATGCAATAGAAGTCTTAGGTGTCTTTAAGTTTCAGCTCAAAATAATCCAACAGTTCATTTATTGTACCATACCCAAATAATGCCCAAAATGCACATTTTTTGATGAAAGAAAAAAACATGCTGTTTTTGTGCGTCTATCTTTAAATGCAAATGAGCTGCTACTCCCTGCCTCCCTTTTCCAGAAGAGGGCTGTGCCTTTACACCTTGTGCCTCGGATAATCCAGCAACAACAAAACAGGAGAAACAGTATGAGGCCATTTCCATTTTTGCATTCCACTGCGCTGCTTGCGTTTTTTCTCCCATTCGGGGCTATTTACTAGGGGTGTAACGATACGCTCAGGTCACGATACGGTACGTATCTCGATACAGAGTTCACGATACGATACGTATCACGATATTTTGAACAAAATGAAACTGAAATTCAAACAAGATTTATTTAAAAAACATGTTGTACATACAAGATCACATTTCAATAAAATAAATAAATATAAAATTTTAATAAAAACCTTCTGTATTCAAATTAACAGTTGAATAGGGCTGTCTGTCACTGAAAAAAAATGTTAAATTTAACATGAACTTAGAATTATGAATAGGGGCCGTTCACATATCACGTCTAAAAACGCGTGGAAGGCGCGGCCGCACCGCTTCTCCTTCTTTCCAAAGCGGTTGCGCTCCTGTGGCGTCGGTCGTTGCTATGCAACCATGAACTGAGCTCTCCAAGAGGATCAGGATGTTTCTGCAAAGGATAAATGATTTCTAGCCCTTGCATTAGTTTTACTACGAGATATATTGATGGAGATAAGATATGACATGGTAAGAAACCACCATGAACAGCTATGATCAGCTATGATCAGCTGTTCGGCTGAGCTTTTGATGTTTTGTTACGGAAAGGCCATAGCTGATCGGTTGATTCTTGTCACACGACCTGCGGTGCGCTTGCGGCATTCTGAGAAGTTGAGAATTGCATGGGCGTCGCGACCGTGTTGATCCCATTATGAGCGCGCCTGCCGCCCGGCTACATTTGAAAATAATAACTGACTTGCACGCGGAAAAGACGCAATATGTGAACGGCCCCTAACTTAAAGCAAAGCATCGCAAGCGTCTTTTGCTTTTCTGTGAGCACAGCTGTTGCTGTGCACTGCGGTGAAAGAAAGCCACGACTTTTCTCACGCGACCATGCAAGAGACTGACATGAGAAACGTTTAAACCTGCTTGCAAGATTCAATGTGTGCCCGAAACACTTACTGAACTAGAGAGCTGATTGAGACACACCATCTACGATAAATCGTTATACCCCTAATACTTATAGTAATTAAAAAATGTGGTAGCATTGGATCGGGACAGGAAGGATAACTCTGGGAGTTGGAAGGGGTGTGTCGCGATTCTGCCTTCTCACATCGCGATACAGGTTCGTGGACCTGCGTATCGCGATTTCGGTTTCATATCGCATATCGTTACAGCCCTACTATTTACACACAGCGAGTCAATGGAAAACACAAGCTGTCGAGTTGCATTTTTAAAAAAAAGTTAAGCTTCTTTTAACCTGAGTGCTACGTTTTTAAAACGCCCTTTCCTGCGCAAGACACTGTAAAGATTCGAGACACAAGCGCAATGGTCAAACACATCCGTCTAGCGCATTTACACAGAAAAACAAAGGAAAAGTAACACAGAGCTATTGAACACAGAATGTGTTTTCCATTTCAGTGTTTTAATCCAAAGTTGCGGTATTTAACTTATGTGCAAATTTGGAATATTGCATAAAACATTTGCGAATAAAGCACTGTTTTCATCCAGTGAGAACAAAATTGTCACTTCCTGATAAACTGGTGTTTAATATCATGAAAAATGGAAGTTGCTGCAGTAGAAGCCACGGTATATAATCATTTTTGTATATAATAAATTATTTGCACCTCAGAGAGCGCAGACGAAATGCAATAAATGCTGGCATGTCATCTTGCATTCAGATGCCTGGTGTTTGAGAACACAATCGGGCAAAGACTAGGGCTGCGCGATTTATCGCAATTTTATCGCACGAGATTTGGCAAAGGCTGCGATTATTTCACGCGTAGCTTGTCAGAGTTGTACGGCTCTGTGATCAGTAGTAAATGCTTCTCCATCTGAAAGCCAGAGGGCGCTCTCGGGCAGAAACTGCAAATATGCCCTGCTGCCGAAGTAGAACGCGTCATTCCAGGAAATCCTATACAATCGCTGTAGCTGAATAAACAGAAGATTGAAACGTTTTGATTGATTAAACATGATTAATAAACACACGACTGCCATATTCTGTGTAAGAAGCCACTTCATCTGACAGAAGGATGCTCAACTGTCGTTATGAAGTGAGTTTGGAGTAAAACATATTATTAAATGTTTTCTTTTGTTGGACAAGATGTTAATAAATGCTTCTCATGTCTGGAAAGATGTTTGACGCGTGTTGCTTTTTCAAATGCACATTATAAGCGATTCAAACTTTCAGATGTTTTCAGATGGATTAGCATTTGGACCCATAATTCATTGACAAGCCACGCATAAAAAAATAATTGCAGCTTTGCGATTTCATAAATCGCACTAAGACAAACCGTTTAAGCGCGATTTCAATGGGTTTTTTCAAATCGTACGATTAATCGTGCAGCCCTACGACAGACTTTTCTCAGGCATTACAGGATGACCTAAACAGCATTTCAGATGCTGTTCAACGAGATCAGTCCACTGGTTGGTCCAGGTATGCCGTCCCATCGCAAAGTCGCATATCTTTTTTAATGCGCATCAAGGAATTTATTCGGTAAGGGTTTCCATCGCAGTTTATGCGCATGTTTTCGTATCGCATACAAAAATTCATTTGACTCATTTGTTTTTTTCGTTTTTTTAATGCAAATTTTAAGAATTTATGCGCATCTTGCCGTTTCCATCCAGCGTTTTTTTTTTTTTTTTTTTAATTTTTTTTTTTTTTTTTTTTATGCAATATCCCAAAATGAGAATAAAAATAGGTGGATGGGAACAGCTATTGAGGAGATAAACATGGTGGTCTATATACAGCTCACTCAGGGGAGGATCTAAGCTAATAGGGCAGATTCTGTCACATTGTGACATCACAATGTATAGAAAATGCAAATGACTCATTTTGAGACACTGTTTATGATTTATGGGGAATATAAAAAAGGAGTGGGTGGATTTTCACTATTATAGGGGGGTTGTGTACACACGATGCTGACAAATTAATATTCAAACACCATGTAAAAGTGAATTTTGTACATTAGGTCCCCTTTAAAATAATTTCTGTTTATTTATTTCTCAGTGTCAGTGAAATTACAAGATAAGGGATTAATCCCTTCCTTTGACCTCCTCTCTTTCTTTCTCTGCTTGACTCTTATATCCTCAGGCCCTACTTGTTTTCTACCAGTGAGAATCTACACAAGACAATGAGACTGACAAACAATGTGCAAATGGTCCAACTGAGGTAGAACCTCCCCAACTAGATCATATAGCCATAGGCCAGTGTTTTTCAAACTGTTGTCCATCTAAAATAGCCACAGGGTCTGAGTAAAAGTCCTGAATTTTAAACAAAAATCTCACTGAAAACAATGGCAGGATATATTATTCCAGCAAATCAAACAGTGAGAGAATTACACATATTTGCACTTGAGTTCTCTCTCACTCGTCTGTGTGAAGTGTGTTTGAAAAAACAGAGATAGCTGAACACCTGAAGTTATGTCATTATGAAAGCAGCCAGTTAGACAGAAATAAACTGTCTGACAGATGGCTGAGCCTGTCAAAAAAGCGTGTGGAAGTGAAAGTGAAGATAGAAACTGAGAAATGCACAACTGGATTGAGGATTTCCTCACAAGAAGCATTAAACCTTCTTCAGAGGGATTCTTTTTTTTTTTTTTTTTATGGCAAAAAAGCATGTACTACTATCAAACTTTAAATATGACTATCTATATGACTATCACATATCACTATCATATCACTAAGCACTTTCTGCAGCTCATACTCGTTGATCACACTCTCTGCCATTATAAAGCTTGGATATTTATTAATATATCTCCAACTGTGTTCATCACAATGAAGAAAGTCATATACACCTAGGATGGCTTGAGGGTGAGTAATGCTTGGGCTAATTTTCATTTGAAAGTGAACTAATCCTTTAACCCTGATTAGCTACCATATCCTGCTAAGTATTCAGTTTTATAGGTTTAGCAAAGCAAAATGTAAATCTTTCTAAGTACTCCTGACGTAAACACAGACCCTCTTGGGAATCACTGGTGTAGCTCACAGTGTTTTGCAGTAAACATGTAAATCTTACCTGATGAGCCAGGATGTAGATGTTGTGGCCAACATCTTTAGGTGTGATCTGATCTGATGTCTCTAGCTCAATCTCTCTCTCTTCTCCTTGAACATAAGCCTCCTTCATCACATCAACCTGTAGATGTGGCATCAGAACATTACTGCATTTATGGACATGTTTTAGCAGATAACAGATGATCTAAACTCTATTTATTAATTGCACAGCAGTTCATTCAGGTACTAAGAGTGCTGATATACAGTATCATCCAACAGCAGCACTACTGTATGATATTTATGAGCTCACCAGTTCATTGGGTCTCATCTTGTACAGGATCTTCTCTGCATTCTCGCTGTCATGACGACTCTCCATGATGGCCAAGAGAAGTTTAGATGCATTGTTCTGGTTTTTCATTATAAAGAAAAAAAGCATTTTTAAATTACCGTGAAGTAAAAAATATTCAGACTTTTCCTCCTGGAGCTAACGATTTTATGTGCCAAATCAAAAATTTGCAATGCTTCAGAACATTTTGTTATCTATAAAATTTTATTATACACCAATTGCCTCCTTATTCAGACTACGTGAGTAACTGCAAACAAACAAGTACCTTCAGCTCCAGCACAAGGTCAAGTCGGTTCTTTCCCAATGGATCAATTGGATTCACAATGAGCGCGATGATGATGTCAATGCCGTTTGACTCATGCCTGGCTATGCATGACTGCGGAGGAGGAAATACACAATCTATGATCACAAACTATTATTTGTTAAGCCTTAGACATGTAGAAAATACTTATTTTTGCATTTTATCTTTAATAAAGCTAGAAATAAGTTCAGATATGCTACTAAATCTAACACTTGGACTCTATGTGGAAACAAATTTGTCCCCCATTTTCCAATGAGATGACGTTTCAAATAAATACCTGGTTTTCGTGGCAAGGACCCTGGCAGTACTCTGTGATGGTCTCAAGCGTCTGTATGACAAGGTCTACATTCCTCTCATTAATGTAGAGCCCCAGCAGGCCCAGTCCTCCCGTTGTGCTGCCACAGATACAGTCAAGAAACTGCAATGTCTCGCACACCAGGTTATAATTGGTTTTGTTGTTCTGATCTCGCAGAAAGTTCTGTATACAAGAGAACAGAAAGATTTGGACTAACAACACAAGTCTAGTCCTGAGTGGCAGTAATTGGTATCTCAATTCAGACAGATTCGTCTCTAACTAGGTCAGGGGTCCCTTGAGATGTTTATCTGCACAACAAAAAATGTTACCTTTCAAACATCAAGGAGCTTTTTGTTCTCACAATGGAAAAACACTAATTTAAAGCCCTATGATTTTTTGACACTGTAAAGGAAGCATCCCTGGTTTTCACTTCTAAGCACACTATGCCCAATCTCATCTTGCAGTGTTTAGTAATACACTAAAATGGTTTACAGCCAAACATACTAAAGCTGAGCAAAATTGGACCAATAAAAATGATGGAAGATATGCATCACCTACCTGCAAATCCCTGTTATGATTCTCACAGAGCAGCTGAAGAAAGCGAAGGATGGGTTTCATGATGGTGATGGCCTGGCTCATCTGGGCCTCCTCCACCACCTCCTCCATCCCGTCCACTCCGGACCCCATTGACTCCATCTCAGAGTCCAGTTCCCGGCGAAAGGTGCTGTAGGCCTTTGAGGTGACCGAGGAGGCATCTTTAAGCTGACCCCGCATCTCTTCTCTGAGGTGCAAGGAGTCTCGAACTTCATAAGACAAGAAAGAATGATTGTTAAATTGTTACAGAATCAGTTATTTTTGTATCATTCAGAATTTAACATTATCTAGAATTAGCATTTACTTTTATGTTTTCAGTTTTCATTTTCATTACGCTGAATGTTCTACGCCTTCCCTATTCTACTTACGGAACGAACGCGGCGCCAGTTTCGTTTTTTTCCGTAACTTGAATAGGGAATGCGTAGGACATTCAGCATAAGCGTTATGAAGAATGCGGAAGTGGAAAGTACGTTCAAGGCGATATTTTGTTTATAAAGCATAAACGGTTGTATTTTTTTCGAAAATGACCGATCGATTCGCAAGAGAAGACCCTTATTACTCATCTGGTATCGTTTAAAGCCCTTGAAGCTACACTGAAACTGTAATTTTGACCTTCAACTTGTTGGTAGCCATTGAAATCCACTGTAAGGAGAATAATCCTGGAATGTTTTCCTCAAAAACCTTCATTTCTTTTAGACTGACGAAAGAAAGACATGAACATCTTGGATGACATAGGGGTGAGTAAATTTATCAGGAAAAGTGTATTTAAAAGTGGACTAATCCTTTAAGTTTTTAAACTAAATTTAAGTGATTGTCAGTTTTATTTTATATTTGCTTCAGTTGTATTTTTAAATCATTTTTGCACTTCAGCTTATTTTGTTTCAGTTAGTTGCTAAGGAAACATTTCTAACTTTCGTTCAGGTTTTTTTAAGTTTAGGTAAAGTTTTTTCATCAAATATTTTTAATTTATGTCAGCTGTATTTAAATAACTGGAAATTATTTTTAACAGATTTCAATTTATTTAACTATAACAAAACTCTATGGGATGTAATATTAATGAACATTTGCAAAACATTAGTCAATTCAAGTTCAAAACCTGTCATCCATACTTGGTGCTGTACTTTTGATAAAATATATTTATCAATATCACAATATCAAGCAATATTACACAATCAAGAGCTGTGATTCTGTGATATTGATTGGTATTGCTTTTATATTATAGTTCAATAAACAAGAAGTAATAGAATTTTTAACAACTTAAACTTCGAGACAATATTACAAGCTATAACAATGATATTTTTCAAATGAAGCCAGAGGAGAATTAACACATTTAGTAACACACACTGATGAATCAGTGTTACTGAACGATTTGGTTAAGCAAATGATTCACTGTGACTCATTCCTGAGTGAATCAGTGTTTTCAAACAAATCTGTTGAGGAAATGACTTAGTAATTCACTCAAAGACAGTCTCTTGTTGACCTAGTGCATTATAATGAATTTTAAGTCCCAAGAATGAAAAGATTGGAAAAAAACAAATATGTGCAAATGTGGAATGGTAAATTTGGTAACTGAAAACCCGATATTGATAGACTAAGCCTCCCTTAATGTCTATAGTGGTAAGAAACAGCCAACAATATATATCTTCAGAACTGATATACCAGTTCAAAATCATCCATAGTACATTGTAGGTACTGCTATTGAGAGAAATGGACATTTTTGTTGTTTTATGATATATGTTCAGGCACATTTGAATCTTATTATTCGAATCTCAATTTCCATGTAGTCTAACTGTCAACAATGTTTCTCTTCATCAAACAATCATGTCTTGTGCACTACACTGCAGTGTTAAATAAAACACTGCTTTTTAACAGCAGGCCTTTGATACAGTGCCAGCTACCCCTCACATGACCTCATGTGACAGGATATGGAGCACAGCAGTTGAAATGGGGACAGATACTATTCATATGCCTGATTGTCCCTTCATTTATGCTGCCTCTGGCCTGAACTGCACTCACATGAATAGCTATGCATTAAGCCACACTTGTTTGTGATAAACAGGCTATTCACAGGACCAATGACATACTTCTATTTCAGACGTAGCGTATCATTTAGAAAGTCTAGGTCGGTTTTTTTGGACTAAACATGATAAAGCAGAACACTGCAATTAGGACACATCTCTATTTTCAGCAAGAGACAGAAGGAGTGATTTCTAAAGGTTTATTTTTAGGCTTTAAGACATCACACCTGGTTTGCGGTCTTTTGGGGCCTTCCTTTGTTGGAGATAAATTTCCACCAAGGCACCAGAGTTAGTAAAACGGCAGCAGTTATTTTACTTATAGTCCAGAGAGACCTTGATGTTTAAACGCAATATCTTAATAAGTATATACAAAACATGTCCATAGCCCACAACTGTTTAAAATGGCCAGATTTATTATGTCTCCAGTTGATTAAATTTCTTTTGTCAAATTCAGATAACACCAAATAGGTTTCCATGGTAACTTCTCAATCATTCTCAATTTCATTCAGACCATTAATCAACCTATTCAAAGAAACAAAATCGGTTATCTATGGCAAATCTTCAGCTATATAACCTCTGATCTCATTTACAGTATTTAAGTATGAAGGCGAACTTCTGAAAATATGCAAAGAAATATTTCCAGGTCAATCTCACACAGAAATGTCTAAAATATATATATATATATTGTGCATAAAGAAAACAAAGTAACTTGATTTTTTCTCCTGAAAGAAAGTGGAAGTATACCTTTCTTATATCTGATTCCAGAACCCTCCCCCTCCTCTTCTCTCTTCCTGCAGCTGAGCTCAAACATGTTGACTGACACACTAGAGCGGATCTCTTTCTGAGCCTGCTCCATCCGGTCATAGAAGACCTTGAAGAACTTCTCGGACTTCTTCTGCTTGTGCAGCTGATGGTAGAAAGAGTTCTGCAAGGAGACATAACATCATCTGGATCTTGTGGATGCCCTGTTGTGAATGTGTAACAGCACCTGTATATACCTGAATTTGTGTATTCCCTCCTCTTAGCAGTGCAATTCCCAGCAGAATGCTTTCCTCAAAGATACGGTCATTCTTAGTGCTGACGATGAGGTCGATGACCAGCTCGGATGCTCCCACGTTGTCCAGCGCACACTGGATGTCTGCTACGCTAGTGCCTGGCTTATCAGAATCCTGCCCTGGGGAGCCACCTATATGCACATGTACACATAGAAACACATGGAGTCAGGCATGAGAGAAGCAGAAGTTGGGCAACAGGATGAATATGGTGGGATGAAAGTGCTTTTGCTGATGGTCATCTGTGTACCAGACCTCCGGAAGAAGAACTGCTCCCGCTGCTGTACTCCAGGGCTTTGGTGTGGGGCCGCTGGTTGCCAAAGTAGTGTGTAAGGAGACTCTTCCTCAGTGTGTTACCCTGAGGAAACAACAGAAGGCGGCAGTTGAGTCATCCTCAAAATATGGCATGATTTTTCATTCAAGAAATCCCATATATAGATAAACAGAGGTATCATTCTATAACTTATATTATCAAATTATTAATACTTTTATTATAATTAAATATTATGGAATGCTTTAAAAAAAAAAAAAAAAAAAAAAAAAAAAAAAAAAAAAACAGAACTTGCAGGTTCTAAATCTGATTATATAAACAAAGTCATTAAGATATTTTAAATACTATTAAATAAATTAATTTATAAATAAATTAATACTAAAGGATGCATTAAATTGCTCAAAAGTGACAATAAAGACATTTAAAATTTTCTATTTTAAATAAATGCTATTCACAAAAATATCAAGCAGCACAACTATTTTTAACATTAAATAAGATTTTTTTATTTAAAGCATATTCTATGCTAATTGGGTATTTTTGAACACCTAATCAGCATAGAATGATTTCTGAAGGATCATGTGACACAGGAGCAAATTACATTTTAAAATATATTCAAATAGTAAACAGTTATTTAAAAAGCAGCCTTGGGGGCTGTTTACACGACACCATTTTCAACTAAACTTTTTATGCGTTTTGGCCGTTCATTTACACAACAATGGCGTTTTGGTGGCCTGAAATCACAAACTTTTGAAAACGGGTTTCAAAGTGGTCGTTTTTGAAAACGATACTGTTGTCATCTCTGTGTAAACTGCAAAAGCGCAAATCTTTAAAAAATGGTGACGACATGCACATGCGCAATACGTGTTTAGTCTATCCAGCTTATTTTTCAACATGGAAATAAGGTGTTTTCTGTGAATGTGCAAGACTTCCGATTTATTATCTGCTATAGGGAAATAACGAGAAGAATATCAAAGTGCAGTAAACTTTAAAAATAAGGAAATGTAAAAATGAGGCATGCGCAAGGCAAGTGTTCTGTAAAAGAATGTGTATATGCGAAGGCGCATAGTCTTTCTTTACAAAGTGACATCGCCAACTACTGGCCTGGCATGCATAATACAGTCTTTTTAGTCATTTGCGTGGAACCGTGTGAACAGGTATAGTTTTGATAACGTTGGCACCTGTACAAAGAAAAAACTTTTCCGTTTTTAGTACATCGTTGTCATCGCTGTCTTTGAGTGTGTAAAGGAGGGAGTGCTTAATTTCCTGTGTGTTTTGATTCCCTTCACACTTTCACATGTTTTCCTCCCAACTGTGTTGGATAAAAACACACACTCACATGGGAGAACTTTTACATAACTAGTATAAACTGTAGTAATTGCTGTAATTATGCCAGAAGTGTAGCGAAACCTCGGGGAGGCAGAGGGTAGACAGCGAGTGCTGAAGGTAGAGAGCAGACGGCTGCCTTGAAAATCTGCTTCCCAGTGGGAGAGAAACTGAACGTGTGAAAAAGACAGAGGGTGGGGGGGAGAGTGGCTGGCACAGAGACTGAGAGCAAGCGAGAGAGAGAGAGTTATGTAACACCTGGTGGCGGCTTGCTGAGAGATCACGAGGAAGACACGGCGGAGGGAGCGGGATGGTACTGATCGTTTCTCCCTTCCTTTGTCTCCTGACCAAATGTTCTTTCTTTTATTTGCATCCTCCCTTTCTGTCTCATTCTCTTTCTTTTATACATCTGGTTGGAGCTATTTTTCGGTGTTTTTGAGTTTGGAGAGAGAAAGGCTACGTTCACGCAGTCACTGTTCAGGATTGACAACCGTATTTACCAACAGGTGTGACTCTCGGTTTGTCCTTTTCATTTGACAGCTCGAACAGTGGCTCAAATACCATTTGTATCAAAGAAGTATGAAATATCAAAGATGACCTCTTTCATTAGACCAGAACGTCTTTATAATTGACATGACTTTTCAGGAGGACTCCAAAAAAATAAATAAAAAATAAATAAATAAAATAAAATAAAAAAATAAAAAAATAAAATAAAATAAAATAAAATAACAATAAAAAAAAAAAAAAAAACAATAATAAAATAAAGTAAAATTTATTTGCTGCTGGTCTTTTTATAACTAAAAATAAAATAAAATTAAAATCATAATTTAAAAACAATTACAAATAAAATTAAATTAAATCAGAAATTAAAATCAGATAAAATAATGAAATTAAAATCAAATAAAAAATTAATAAATAAAAAATACAATGAAAGATAATAAATTAAATAAAATAAAACAAAAGAATTATAAAATCAAAAATATTAAATGAACAAAAAATAAAATGAAAATAATATAAAAACAATAAAATAGAAAATAAAATAAAACAAATGAAATAAAATTAAATAATGAAAGAGTAAAATAAAACAAAAACAATGAAAAATAAAATAAAATAATATTACAAATAAATAATATAAAATAATACAATAAAAAAAAAAATAACATAAAAAAAAAAAAGTTAGTTCAATATGTTAGTTCACCTTTAAGTCTACTAAAATCTACAAAAAATACTGAGAACAATATATTCTACACATTTTGTCCATTCAAATGCCAGTATGACAATGTCCCTCCCACAAACACCACCGGCAACTGACTAGCTCAGTGGTGGCCAATGTCGGTCCTGGAAAGCCACAGTCCTGCAGAGTTTTCAAACACACCTGAACAAGCTAACCAAGGTCTTAAAAGTTACTAGAAAGCTACAGCCAGTTGAGTTTTTATGAGGGTTGAAGCAAAACTCTGCAGGACTGTGGCTCTCCAAGACTGACGTTGGCCACCCCTGGACTAGCTAATAGCAAATCATGGTTCTTGAATCCCCTGTAGGCACCAAGAAACAAGTAATGTGGCAGACAAGCCATGACATTTTACTCACTTTACCATTCTACACTGTCGCACAGGAGGATAATGAAACTCAGGGTGGCTGTGTGGCCATGTATGTGCCAACGCAAGAGTGACAAACTGCCACAGAGAGAAGACACTTTTCTCTCTCACTCTGACAGGCACGTGTTGTTGCTGTTCCCACTCTCTCAGTAAACACTCATCAGCAGTCAGCACAGACTGTGTCTGCTTCCACTGTCTGGACAAACCGTCACACACACACACACACACACACACACACACACACACACTTACTTTAAGAAATAGTACATCAAAAAATTTAAGTTCTGTCATCATTTGCAGGACACAAAAGAACATATTTTTAAGAATGTTGGTAACCAAACAGTTTTGGTAACCACTGACTTTGGTGAGACATTTCTCACAATATCTTCTTTTGTGTTCCATAGAAGAAACAAATAAGTCATTCAGGTTTGGAATGATGTGAGTAAATGATGACAGATTTTTTATTCCTGGGTGTACTATCCCTTAGGTTTCAGACAGAGCCATAATTAACCGTACAGGTATAAGTCTATATTCAGGGCCTCTTCATGTCATGTCCTGCTCCTGCTCACTGTAATTGGACATGCTTTCCAAGAAGCTGCTTTCTTTCCTACAAAATCAGCTGTAATGGGGGAGTTTATTGTCTCTCCTGATGCTGCAGTCTTTCTGCACTTCTGCTGTGGACATGATGGGAAGAAGGAGGAAAGTGAGAGATGAAGGTAGCAGTGCCAGTCTGACTCATCCGTCTGCTGCTGCATGTTAAAGAAAAAAACCTGCGCAGGTGAAGTGAGGACAAAAGAGACAGTGAGAGCAAGAAAAAAGACAGATAGGAGAAAGAGAGAGAGAGAGAGAGAGAGAGAGAGAGGAGGCTGAGGGAAAGATGGAGGGATAGATAGAGCAGTGGGGAGGAAGAAACAGACAGGCTGACTTTTTTAAAATGTGCACGGGCACGCCACACTGCGGCTGGCCTGGCTAAGCCTGGGATGCTTCAGCAAGCTTCAAAAAAAAGCCCTAGCTGCCGTCTTGCAAGTAACTGAGAACTCAGGAATGGAGGGATCCAGAGAATGAGAGATAAGGAGATAAGGTGTTCTGTGCTGCTGGTCTCATCAAGTCAGGTTTTGTCTTAGGCCTCACGGCACACCCTGGGTCATATCGCCTCCCATTACAACACATGGAGCTCTGCTCTAAGCTTACAGCTGCCACACTTTCTTTACCAAGTTTTGGACATGTTAAAAAATTTAATAGATGTAGAAAAAAAATACACACACACACACACACACACACATATACAGTAAAAAAAAAATTATATTAAATTATATTATATATATATGATCAAATAAATGCAGCCGAACTTGCTTTTTAAGTATAATAATATTAAATTTTTAGAAGGTGCTAAAGTTATAATAAAGTCAGGTGATGTGTATTAAAACCAAACAATCCTTGCTAATTTGAGCCAGGGAAGTTATTTTATGTTTTAACCATTGAAGCGACAATATAAAAGGCCTTCAGAACAACTTCATTGGCACTATAAAGTTAATGAACTTAAACTTTGCAACCATGCACTTCCATTTTTTTTTAAAGGAGGAGTAGGACTTTGGGTGGAAAAAATTTATGGAAGAGAAAGAGTGAGAGAGAAAAATCCATACACCTAAAATTTCATCAGGCAGTTTAGACATGAACACCTTGGCTACATCTTTTCAGAGTTGAGAAATGGTATAACAGAAATGGGGAAGTGAGAAAGAGTTTGAAAAAGATACTAGTTAATATATTAAAGGATTAGTTAACTTTTATGGTGCTTTTGCATCTTTTTTGAAGCTTGAAAGCTTTCAAGGATGCAAAAGCACCAGGAAAGTAGGGTCAGAAATTAACAAGGTCTTGGAGCAAAAATGCCACCAAAATGAACAAAAAAACCACCCAAATTTAACATTAGGGATAAAAAAATGACCTAAATCTATTACAACTCACAATTTAAGTGAAATGTGAAAATGGATGAAGAGTGTCGAGTGCAGCATTACTTTTAGATCTGCTCACCTGCATCAGATTTCCTTTTAAGAATTTCTGCATCATTGAACACACTTGTTACTGTTGAGCTTATGAATGGAAAGGCCAATCAGAGACGCCGTTGTTCAGTGCACATGCTCACCGAGTTTTGCATTGTGAATTCTCTCATCATAAACAACAAAGTGCAGATACAATTAAAGTAAGAGATTCATTTTGCAGTTTAGACAGCTTGTAACGTGAGTTTTTGCAAGAGTTAGACTGAAGTCATGGACTGCTTTAGTGATGAGGAACATTCTTTGCTCACTTACTGAATATAATTTATTCCCAGTTTTAATAAATTAATTTTTTTTTCACGCTACTAAAATAACCAATGTGAAGTCCTGATTTTGTGCCCATTTGTGTGCCCATGGGCGTGCTGATCTGAAAACGAGGTGTGTTCAGGTGCATTGTTGGCGCGTTACTATTTTGAGGTAACTGAAATAGACTGTGCCATTGACCAACTGAAACCAGGTCTAAAGTCAATGGCCGCAATATTTGTTTTGTTATTTAGAGAGTGCATTAGTAATATGCGCCTATATGCGGCTGCACAATGTGCATACATTCTGCTTATTATACAAACAGGAAGTGCAGCAGCACACAAACATGCCAAATATTAAAAATAAAAGGATTACAATGTAAAAGATTATTATTGTGCATAAAGAACAGGCTTTTCTCGTAGATGGTCTGCTTGCACGCTTTAACCTCGCGCACGAGCAGATACGTTTTCTCACCATACACGCGTTCAGTTATTCTGCTTGCAAATTCCGCCTTGTAAATAGGGAATACGTGAGCACAACTGGCTTATAAAGGGAATGGGAGACGAGAATCTGGTTGGCGGGTGCACTGACCATTTTTCCTGTCCTTAAACTAGCAAAAGTGGATTCGGACATGCCTTAAGTGCACTTGCGCTGTGCACTTTAGACCACGCACTTAGATCGTTCAAATAGGGCACTTTGTATGTCTCCATCTATCACACCTGATTCAACTAATGTGCTCATTAGTAGAGACAGAAAGACCTGAAATGGGTGTGTCAGAAATAGGGAGACATACAAAATTTGCAGGGCTGGGGGTCCTCCAGGACAGGTTTGGGAACCACTGGTCTAAAGTATTCTAATTGATTGAAATAATTGGTTAAATTTAAAGGGTTAGTTCACCCAAACCCATAAGACCTTCGTTCATCTTCAGGATAGAAATGAAGTTCTTTTTGATGAAATCGGAGCGATTTCTGTAACTCCATAGACAACTACGCAACTACCACTTTGATGCTTCAAAAAGTTTGTAAAGAGATCGTAAAACTACTTCAGCTCAACCGAAACTGCTTGAATGCGCAAGATCAATCCTCTTACGGAAGCTCAAATGTGCTGCTTAACACACGAGAATGAACCTCATTGGTTCTCGCACATCAAGCAAACGCGCTTGAGCTTCTGTTTACCACAACTGATGTGTGAGTTGATGAATGTTTATATGTGAATAAAAACCTAAATTCAATCTGTTCAGCATTTAAAGTGATCTGAGTCCCTTCAGAAAATTTGGACTAAACTGATCAATTCATATGGATTGGTTTTACGATCTCTTTATGAATGTCAAAGTTTCAGTTGTGAAGGCAGGAAATCTCTCAGATTTCATCAAAATATCTTCATTTGTGTTCCGAAGATGAACTAAAGTCTTACAGTTTTGGAACAACATGAGGGTGAGTAATTAATGACCGAATTTTTATTTTTGGATGAACTAACCCTTTAAGTATTTCACATAAAAGACAACACAGATACATTTAAAAAGGTAATTATATATATATTTTTTTTTTAATTATATAAAAATTAGGGCTGTCAATCGATTAAAAATTTTAATTTAATTAATTACATACTCTGTGATTAATTAATCTAAATTAATCGCATGCATAATTTTTGCTGTGAAAGTATTACAATATTTCAATTCGGTCTTCGGTGGTGACAGACATGGTCATCCACACAAACAGTAAAAAGTGCCCTACCCACGTGATTTGCAAGCCCGATACTGACAATAAAGTACCCGTCACTCTCACTGTAATTCTTTCTTGCCCTCTTTGCAAAAAAAAAAAAAAAAAAAAAAAAAAAAAAAGTAGTGAGTTTATAGCTTTGTAAGAGAAGATGCTTTTTTGCTAAACTCGAAAAGTATTAAAAAGTAGCATTTAGAAGTTATATTAACTAATAATATAATTTTCTACCATATACAATTGATTGCACCTAGCTGACAACAACTTGCTTTGTTCTGGTTTCACCTCACTCCAGTCTAAACTAACTGATTTTATAGGTAGGCCTAATTTACTACACATTGTCATTTAAATAACCTGAAAATATAGTGGATTATTAAGGCTAATTTTACTAACCACTCTTGCTAAATGGGGTAAGCACACTTATGTTCTCATTTCAGAGTTGTTTGAGTAAATGATTCATTATAGACCGTGTGGACAGATCAGTTGTTGTCATGATTCATTCAAATGAATCTGTTCAACTGAGTCATTAGGTCGCGAATTGGACATTAGCGGGCGTTGACGCGTTGCGTGCGAATCGCGACTGTTATTAGGATATCGCAAAAGATTTGTCAACACAGAAAACACTTCACCACTGGATAGGATTTTCTTTTTGTTTACTGAAAGTGTGGTTTATGTCAGCTGCACGTGCAGGGTGCCTGTCAGAGAAGATGAGGTGACGTTCTTCTGAGCACTATTCACACCCAGCGGTTATTCAGGAAAAACTTTCTCCGAATGCGCCTCGTGAAACATGGATTCGGTCTTACGAACTTTTAGCATTGTGTCACTTGATTTAGATTATTATGTGTGAGGTAGAGAGAGTGCAAAGACGGTGCTTACTATGAAGACAAAGAGAGCTTGCGCGCACAAGGGAGGAGCTCTGCTTGTTATGTCCGTCAGCGCAGCAGTCATCTCCCCCCTCCATACTAGAACGGCTCCAGGTTCAAAGGTCATTACGGAATGAATTAATCTGCGTTATTTTTTTTAACGCGTTATTTTTTCTAACACGTTATTTTTTCTCAGATTAATTAATCGAAATTAACGTGTTATTTTGACAGCCCTAATAAAAATAAATTTAAAAAAAAAAAAAAACTAAATTATATATAAAGGTAAAACATTCCCCTGGAAATCAATTCCAGGAAGCACATGCTAATGGTTAATGGTCAAAGTTAATTTCTGAGCCTATATGAAAGTATAATAAAAGTGGTCCAAACAACTCACGCACTATTGCACTTTACACCTAGTCTTCTGAAGCCAAAATGTAAGTGATTATTCACTTAATAGCTCTGTTCATTCGAGTGGATTGAATCATTCTTTTGAGCCATATCTTTTCTTTGAAATGGTTTATCTGGTTCACAAAACTGTTCTGAAACGTCTGTTCACAAATGAATTTGCTCATACAATTCTGAACCATCTTCAGAATACATTGTTTCACTTTAAGAACATTTCAAGATGTTGCTGCATCTCGATCATAAGCTACACTGGCTTTGGTTCTGACTTTAAAGGTCCCGTTCTTCATGATCCCATGTTTCAAACTTTAGTTAGTGTGTAATGTTGTTGTTAGAGTATAAATAAAATCTGTAAAATTTTAAAGCTCAAAGTTCAATGCCAAGCGAGATATTTTATTTAACAGAAGTCACCTACATCGAACGGCCAGTTTGGACTACATCCCTCTACTTCCTTCTTTAATGACGTCACTAAAACAGTTTTTTGACTAACCTCCGCCCACAGGAATACACAAGAGTTGCGTTTGTAGAGTGTGTTTGTCGCCATGTCGTCGAAACGCTGTTATTTTCATCCCGCAGTCCAATCACCGGGTCTGATTCCGGCTCAAATTGATAGGGTAAAATTAAAGACATGTTTACAATAACACTGAGCGCGTGCATCTCCACGTTATGGTAAGAGGCGTGACCTTTCCGGGCACGGTGCGCTAAGCTGCTGTCGAATCACAACACAGGAACCGCTGGCACAATCAGAACTCGTTACGTATTTCTGAAGGAGGGACTTCACAGAACAAGGAAGTCATCAGCCCGTTTTTATGACAGTGGAAACAGCGGTATACAGATAAGTAAATTATGTGACAAATACTGTGTTTTTTTACACGCGAAACATGAACATGTTATATTGCACACTATAAACACAATCAAAGCTTCAAAAAACCACGAAAAACGGGACCTTTAACACTGAACACTACTCTCTAATATCAATCTTAACTCAGGGTTTCTGTAAGCATTCACCCAGTCTAGTGGCCTGACCGCTCTGCGATTGGTCCAGACGCCCCTTATGACCCGCTCTCAGTGGCAGCAGTGTTCAATGTGGCTCTCCTCATAAACAGTGCCACTAGGAGCAAAACAAATTAGTTTTGCATGTGAGAGCAATTGGAGAGATTGTTGATTTGCAGGCAGGGCCAAGACAAACAGCAGGGACGTAAACAACCATTCCTGAAGATGACCGACCCTGGTGTCATTCGGAAGTGGGGCATGTGATCGGCTAACATCATTAGGGGCACAGGATGTGTTTGTGAAAAACACTGTATGCCATCAGCACCTGAGCCGTGGGTGCTTGGGCCTTGTTTTCGGACACACCCGAACACTCGGCACCCACCAAAGTGAGCATTTACACATGCATAAACACGGCACGTTACACAAACAGTACTCTGTACACATTCACAGATGCTTAGTCTCATGCACAATTAATCTGCATGATCCACTTAAATCTATAGCTGATAAACAGCCAACATTAATTACAACAACCTTCCGTTGAGGCAGTTATAAAAGCATGTAGGATGGAGATATCAATTTATTTTTGGTACCAAATGAGCACAAACCACTGAAGCACTTAACTAGGGTGTGAATCCCCAAATAAAGATCAAACCTCCCTAAAATCAAGTCAAAAACATTTCTAATTCACATTAATTCACAAAAGTTGGATAACAAACAGATGAACTTTAAAACTTTTGATCAGCAAGACTGCATTCAGTTGATCTAAAGTGACAGTAAAGACATTTATATTGTTACAAAAGATTTGTTTTAAAGGGGTCATGAATTGAGAAATCAACTTTTCCTTGAGCTTTTGATATATAAGAGGTCATCATGCTATAAGAATATCCTGTAAGTTTCAGAACTGAAAACATCCTTGTTAGTCCAATAAAAGCTTTTATTGACACCAGGTCCATCGAACGACTGATTCTGTAATGCGTCTATCTATAGATCCACAGAAGAAATCAACGCCTACTTCATCATTGCAACGTTAGGCCCGCCCACTGGCGTGTAAGTGAGATGAGAAGAAGAGCAACACAACAGGACAAAAATAACATTACCTTTCAAAGGATCCTAATGCTAGGAATATGGTTATTTATTTTCAACAATGTGAATGTCTCAGCTGAGCTTTATTTATTTATATTAGGTACATTTCCTGTGGATTCTTTGGTAAATCAATCGCATTTCAGTGCAGGCTTTGCAAACAAACTTTTACGATATAGATTCGACAGTAATGCAACAACATGCAAGTAACTGTGTTAATTCTAATGCCTTGATCTGATATGTAATAGGTACAGTCAGATGTTCTTTATCTATGTGTCAGTAAATCAAACCAGTGACTAACGGTCAACTTCTAGTTGTTACTCTTAGTAGGATGAAAATAATCCTTTTTTTTTTTTAAAAAAACGACGATTAAATTATATAAAGAAAGCGATCAAAGAACACTCCCTTTGCAATCGTTGGAGCTGTCAATCAAACAGCGCGGGTTTAGCAGTGACTGAGTTCTGGACACACGCCAAAACGTTTTATTCAACGAATCTCTTAGTTATATCGCGTTTGCACTGTTAGTGATGATGAAAAGCATTTGTTAGTGTGCAGAAACTGAGTTGCAATGACAAGATCACTGCTTTCATGCGCTCAACAACCATGTCTGTGATTGGCAACAGTGTTCATCTCTGCAACTTTTCATGCCACGATATAAATATAATTTATAGATCTAAATGTAATGCAGCACTTTTCACGAATTAGTTAACCTTGAGAGCTGTAATCAGGGCTGACCGATATATCGCATGCGATTGTCACGCGCATTTCGTCAGTAAAGCCGGTTCCCTGATTCGCCATCACCTGCTTTCAAATGAAGCGGCATTTAATAGACAGAGCCATAGATCACTGACAAGCCACGCAATATCGCGTTCATTATCGAAGGCGATTCATCTGCGTGCTAAAAGAGAGAGTAATAGAGTGCCCTAGGGATGACGCGTTTTTGTAGGCCAACCCGGAAGTTAGCGGTGCACGGGTTCCCTCGGTTGAAAGCCTTTGCATTTTTCCCATAGACTTTTGGAAAATCGCAGAAAATAAGCTCTGTGTTTAACAAAGGGATATGACACTTACACGTTTTGTCTATCAAGATAATCTTTACAAGTTAACACAACATTTATACATTCTGAAGCCTAAATAAAGTCGTCATATATAAAAGGCTAACAGCAGGCTATAAACGGACTACAGCACACCATGGTCACGGATCAACGTCGTCACCACCAAGCTTCCTCAAACTGTATTTAGAAAACAACTTTATTTACAAACATGCTCGCTGATTATGATCTGTGCTGTGTATGAATACTTATCCACTTTTTCATGAGAAATGCTGTCCAAATGTCTCCATTTTTAATGATGACGTCTAAAGTCCCCGCCAAAGAAAGTAGTCCCTTTTAGCAATTTGTTAGCAACCGCCGATTTTAAGACACAATAAAAGTTTAACAAATCACAAGTGGGTTATAACAGGTGTGTTTTATGTCATAGATCAAAACGTGAAAGTATTTAGAGGCTTTGTTAACCACAGACCTTATTTCAGGCGATTTAGCAAAAACCCATTCAAAAAACCCATAGACTTCACGGCGTTGGAAACGGAAGTCCTAAAATGCTAACTCGCTTCCGGGTTTTGCCTACAAAAATGCATCATCCCTGGGGCACTCTATACTTAGCTGTTTCAAATGGAAAGATGTTAGCCAATCACAGTAGTGGGCGTTTACACTGAAGTCTCACAGCAGACACGCCCCTTAAATCAGAGGGCTCAAATCAGGGTAGGAAAAATGCCTTTTATTTCTAAATTTCTCAATTTTTTTTAATGTAAAAAGTATACTAACATTATAAGTGCACCCCAGAAAACATTTTAAACAATGAAACAACACAGTTCATGACCCCTTTAAAAAAAAATGCTGCTCTTTTGAAGTTTCTATTCATTAAAAAAATCCTGAAAAAATGTATCATGGTTGCCACAAAAACAAAAACATGTAGGCAGCACAACTATTTTCATCATTGTTAATAATAATTAATGTTTCTTGAGCAGAAAATCAGCATATTGGAATGATTTCTGAAGAATCATGTGACACTGAAGACTGGAGTAATGGCTGCTGAAAATTCTGCTTTGCATCATAGGAATAAATTACAATTTAAAATGTACAAAAATAGAAAAGAGCTTTTTAAAAAAATAAAAAATAAAAAATCTGAATATTTTACAATATTTTATATCAAATAAATGCAGCCTATAGTCTGATAAGTAATCAGTTAATGTCCTCTAAGTAAATAACAATGGTGGTGTGTAGAGATGCACCGATTGATCGGCCAGGGATCGGAATCGGCCGATTTTCCTTATGATCGGCCCGGATCGGTGATCGGCCGATCAGTCTCACTTCTTACCGATTCCGAGCCGATCTTTTTTGTTACCAGCGGCACAGGCAATAACGTCAAATGCGCGTTCCCGCTCTCTTCTCTGTCACGGTGAAGTGACACACACCCGCGCGGGCGCCTCCTCTATCTCACTCGCCTCATTCGCTCCGGTTAAATAGTGCTTACTGCGCATCATTTTAGTAATTCCCGCAGGTTTCGCGGTCACACCGAAAGCGCGCACTCTAGTGAAGCGAACAAGCCACGCTCAGTCTCAAACAGACTCACAAGTACCAAAATAAGCACCTTCCTGCGCTCAAACTGTCAAATACATACACAAGTATGTCAAAACCAGCGGCACAGGCAATCTTGGCGAGTACACAGATAAACGCTGTCAGTTTTTAATCGTTAAATAGCTAAGAAAGTGAACCCATGTCGTGTGTTTCTTTGTCTTTTGTTCTTTGATTAACATGACAGACAGCAGCAGGAATATTGGACTGCTGTCCCTTTAAGAGTTTATGAACGGTGTTCAACAGACCCAATACTGTTTAACAGTATTAGGTCTGTTGAACACCGTTCATAAACTCTTAAAGGTCCCGTTTTTCGTGTTTTTTTGAAGCTTTGATTGTGTTTATAGTGTGCAATATAACATGTGTTCATGTTTCGCGTGTAAAATAACACAGTATTTTTCACATAATTTACTTATCTGTATACCGCTGTTTCCACTGCCATAAAAACGGGCTGATGACTTCCTTGTTCTATGAAGTCCCTCCTTCAGAAATACGTAACGAGTTCTGATTGTGTCAGCGGTTCCTGTGTTGTGATTCGACAGCAGCTTAGCGAACCTTGCCCGGAAAGGTCACGCCTCTTACCATAACGTGGAGATGCACGCGCTCAGTGTTATTGTAAACATGTCTTTAATTTTACCCTATCAATTTGAGCTGGAATCAGACCCGGTGATTGGACTGCGGGATGAAAATAACAGCGTTTCGACGACATGGCGACAAACACACTCTACAAACGCAACTCTTGTGTATTCCTGTGGGCGGAGGTTAGTCAAAAAACTGTTTTAGTGACGTCATTAAAGAAGGAAGTAGAGGGATGTAGTCCAAACTGGCCGTTCGATGTAGGCGACTTCTGTTAAATAAAATATCTCGCTTGGCATTGAACTTTGAGCTTTAAAATTTTACAGATTTTATTTATACTCTAACAACAACATTACACACTAACTAAAGTTTGAAACATGGGATCACGAAGAACGGGACCTTTAAAGGGACAGCAGTCCAATATTCCTGCTGCTGTCTGTCATGTTAATCAAAGAACAAAAGACAAAGAAAATCAGTTTCAGCTCTTGACTGAATACGTTTTATAACTTTAATGGTAAGAATTGATCTGTATTAATATTTACAATAAAGACTACAGCTATTAATGTAACCAATGTAAAATAATACTGAATGTGTCATTTTACATTTGATTATTTTAATTTCTGTAGAATTTTTACCTGAATAGAAACCCAGTTAACCCAAAAAACTTAGTTTCATAGTTTATTCTATTGCATTTATTTGAGTTGTTTATATTTTATTACTGACTTTTACTTGTTTTTTTTGTTTTTTTTATGAAAATAAATCTTTGCATTGAAGAAAAGTAGATTTTTGTTTGTATATGTTGTCAATTATAGTTCTTAGAAAGAAAATCGGAATCTGCAAAAATCGGTATCGGCCGATCTCACTAACAAAAAATCGGAAATCGGAATCGGCCAAGAAAATTGCAATCGGTGCATCTCTAGTGGTGTGGCAAGTTCAGACATTGTGTCCTATAGCAAATTCCACTGGTCTTGCTCTGATAAATTTTCCATTTCTTCTTAGACGATTCTATTCAAAATATATTCCTGAGTGCCAACTATGGTGCCTTCCAACTGTGTTTTTTGACTATGCAGCACAAACAGACAAGTATAGGTATCAATAAAGAACATGATCTAAGCTCTTGAGTACATTCTGCTCCTAAAGTTAGTCCTTTCACTAAAGCTCACTGCTGCTGCAAACTGTGGACCTCCTGTGGATCATCTACAGGTGTGTTTTTCTGACTCTTAAAGAAGGAGCTGTACAGCATGTACTGGCTTATTTCCATGGTGACCACACACCTCTTGCACCACGCTTGATGACTTATTTAAACGATGAGGGTGGGAAGGGAAAAAACAACACCCTCATGAATACAGAACACAAACACATACTTACAAACAGTTTGAAGAATTTTCAGCAAGAGATAACATATTAAAGATACACTACGAAAATCTGGGTTCTCTATTGACATCTGTGGTTAAAACATGAAAGTGCACAGCTCTGAATATAAAAATAAATATCGTAGGTTTACCATAGTGACTTGGAGTAAAGCAAGAACATGGTTTTGAACACAAATGTTTGGATTCACTAGTTCTAACAACAAAAATGAAATGAGAAGTCCTTTTTAGAAGTGAAACGATGTGAAAATTAATCATATTTATTCACTTTACAAATATTTCCCTGGTCTTTTATCTAAAAGTAATAAGTTTAAAACATTCCAATCAAATGCTAATGAACAAAATTCCCTAGCCTGTTATAATTACCCAATGAATATTCAGTTTTATTAGCAAATACAGTGGGGGGAAAAAGACCACTAGTTAAAATACTTATTTTTCTAATTAAATTTGAGTGAAAAGTTGAATAGAAAATTTAGCATGAATTTCAGTAGTACAAAAGTTAAGCAATTTAATTGTGCAGAATTATAAATATTTCTTTTTTAGGTTTGTTTATTGGTTATAAAAAAAAAGATAAACAGATAAACAATGCATATTTTTATATATATAAAAACTTTACTTCACAAAAGTTTTGGTCACACTTTAGTTTAGGGTCCAATTCTCACAATTAACTAACCATTAACTATGACTTTCGCCTCAAACTCCTAATTACTGTTTTTAATAGTTAGTAAGGTAGTTGTTAAGTTTAGGTATTAGGTAGGATTAAGAGATGTAGAATACGGATATGCAGAATAAGCCATTAATATGCGCTTTATAAGTACTAATAAACAGCCAATATCCTAGTAATATGCATGCAAATAGGCACCTAGTTAGTGAGAACTGGACCCTAAACAAAAGTGTTACCAAAGTTTCTTTAAATCTATATTTTTCAAAATCCTAAAACTTTGCTTATTTCCAAATTTTGAATCCCAGACTTTCAATATGTTCTCAAACTTGTATGTCCCCAACTGTATGTCTCAGTGCAGAAGTTAAATGTGTTGCGAACATGTTTTGTATAGATTTTAAATGCTGAATGTAGCAGCAGGGACGCCACATCTTGCTTTATTTCATTGTAATAGCTGTGAGAACAGGTCTGCTGGCATGTAGCATTGGCGAGACCCCTGGGTTAAACGTGTGTGTGTCTGTGTAGGCTATGGTCTAAGAGCTCTGAATGCTCTGGCGGGATCTGTGTGTGGGCTGAAACAGTCGTATTCCACTGCACTCATTGGGGAGACCTGCTAGCACCGAGCTTGTGTATGCACTGCGCTTTAGAGCATGTACGTGTCCAGTGGTGTGTGAGTGTGTGCATCTGCATGTGTGTGAGGAGCTTAACTGTGTGAGGTTGGTAATCTGTAAAGCTGCTTTGCCTCCGGGCGGTAGTGTGAAACTTGGCTGGAGAGAGATACAGGCAGGATGAGAGAGAGAGAGAGACAGAGAGAGAGGCAGGCATAGTCTGTTATGTAACAGGGCTTTTCTTTCCTTTGTCAACAAACAGGAGAGACCTGTACACACACACACAAAGTTCGTCACCAAATACTGGCATGAGAGAGTTTACTTCAAGGGCACGCCCGACTCGTGAGACGTGAGGTATTACTCTATACAAACACACTCCAGAACAGGCCGTGGTTAATGTTTTGTAACAAGAGCTGGACGCAACGCCTTGGAAATGAGGCAAAAGTATGCGCTGAAGAACAGAACTGGCCTGGCTGTCTAACAGAGGGGATTTTACATGTAACCCGAGCCATGAACACTCACACATTTAATCATATTCGGCAAAAACATGAACCCTGTGTGGTGCCTCTATGACCCCCCTTACCCCCTTTTTCATGGAAATGGTGTTGGTGCTCCTGCCAGAGTTGGAAATTTGGCCAGAGGGATTTATGAACAGGCCTGCGTTTTCATTGACGTAACGGACTATGTTAGAACACAACCTGCCCGTGAACATAGTACAGTACATCACAGTCTTTGTTTTGAGAACTTTGAGTTTTAACACCCAAAGTGATTTAAATCAGTGTCATTAAGCAGTCATCAACAATGTGGCTTTGATATAATGGGCATAATTTATTTAAATATGTAATGATTAAAACTACTGTAACTGTTTTTTTAAAGAAATTAATATTTTTATTCAGCAAGGACGCATTAAATTGATCAAAAGTAACAATAAAGATTTTTACATTGTTGCAAAAAAATGTATGCTGTTCTTTTGAGCTTTCCATTCATCTAAGGATACTGCAAAAAATGTGAAATATTAAGCAGCACAACTGTTTTCAACAATGATAATAATAAAACAGATATCTGGAGCACCAAATCAGCATATTAGAATGATTTGAAAGTGATCAGAACATGATGACTGCTGAAAATTCAGCTTTGCTATCACATGAATAAATTACATTTAGAAATTATATTAAAATCGAATAAATGAAGCATTGGTGAGCATTATAGACTTCTTTCAAAAACATAAAAAATCTTATGGAGCCCAAAGTATAGGTAGTGTACAATATTTATAAATCATTTTGTTTCAGACAGATGGAGTAAATAAAGTGGCAAGAAATGTGGTCCCAATAAAGTCAGAAATAAAACTGAATGATAAAATAAAATGAGAGAAAATTGCTTTACAGTATATTTTATTCTTAAATCATGAAAATATGTTAATAACATGTAGTTTAAATTACACGCAACATTATCTTACCAAAACTAACATGTTAAATTTAAATATTTCCCTTTCTTTGCATTTTCATGTAGACTTCAGTTAGCAAGCTAATTGCTTAGCCTGCTAGCTTAGCATAGCCTTAACCCATTTTAGCCCACCAGCAACTATAGTTGCCGCAGAGTATAGTTGTCATTTTCCTTTTGTAAGTATTTTTCTAGATGTTATCCATGTTTTATATCTCAATGACATGCAAGAAAACAACCAAATAAAGGATTCCAAGACAAAAAAAAAAGGTATTCACTTCCTTCCTGTCACATGAGGCTGCCAACTTCCAACCCCTACTTCCAGGAAGCATGGTGAAGGCAAACCCTCTCAAAGAAACGTAATTTTCATGTTACTAATAAATATTTTTTGTTGACATTTATATATATCTACATAATCGTGAAGGTCTCTAGAATCATCCAAACAAGACAAATCTTACAAGAGATCTATAGTTTTTGGCATACTTAGTCAAAAGTCCAAGCGGCAACTATAGTTTCTGGCAGGTAAATGACTTGAAGTACATATATCATGAGGAAATGGGGTATACTGTGGATAGATTAATAAATCAAGGTTATTGGTCTTGTTTAGTGCTTTTTGCTTTAACGATTATCCCACCTATAACATACACTCTAAAAAATGCTGGGTTAAAAACAACCCAAGTTTGGTTGAAAATGAATAAACCCAGCAATTGGGTTGTTTTAACCCTGCGATTGGGTTAAATGTTTGCCCAATGTGCTGGGCAGTTTTATTTAACTCAGCTATTGTTTAAAAATTACTATATGGCTGGCTTAAAATGAACCCAAAATAGGTTGGAAATTAAAAATCAAACATAATTACTTGAAGCAACAATAATAAAAGGTAAACATTTATTAATAAGCAATTTAATAAATGTCTATTGTTTAATTATTATTCATTAAACTTACTAATAAATGCTCATTTATTAAACATTAAATAAAAGTTAATTTCCAACATACTTTGGGTTCATTTTAAGCAATCAATACAGTAATTTTTAAAAAATAATTGAGTTAAATAAAACTACCCAGCAGGTTGGGCAAACATTTAAGCCAACTGCTGGGTTAAAACAACCCAATTGCTAGGTTTGTCCATTTTCAAGCCACCTTTTCAGGTTGTTTTTAAGAGTATAACTTCAACCTTTAACTGACATCTCTATAAATAAAATAAAATGAATAAATCTGTCAAAAGGAAGAGATGAGAGAGCAATCTTTCCACAACTCTACTGTCCCACCCCCATGTCCCATGTAAGTTTTTCTTCATTCAATTTATTTTTTATTAATTTATTTTCATTTAATTTTTGATACACACTGCCCTGCTGGGGCAACTTAATGGCTGCACTTTGTTCTGCACTATGTTCCACCACTTTAAGACAAATGGATTTGTTGGGTGTTGTTTTTTCATAGTCAAGAGATTTTTTGGGTTCGCATCGAATGTTCTTTGACTTTTATACATAATAAATCCATTTATGAATAAAGATTGATCAGTTAAAAGCAGTTATTTTGAGTTAGATGCCAAATGTTCTCCTATTTCAATTTTACATTGAGGGGTGCATACAACATATTTACTATACAACTATAGTTACCGCACATTCAAATAAGATTTTCAAGAAAAAAAAAAAAAAAACCTGGGGAAAATAAATGCAGAACATGTTCACATAGGACACTATTAACACGACTATATGCATAAAACCATTCAGAAAAATTTGGGCACAAATGGGATAACTGAATTTTTTAATAGCTAGAACTTGTGCTACTTCATCCTCACTTTAAAAAAAAAAAAAAAAGCACAGCACTCAGGTAAATAATGTAATTATCGATTTTCCATTTTTGACTGAACTGAAATGAAAAATTGACAGAAAAATTGTGTATCGTTAAATTGATGGAAATTGTGTATTAAAGATAGGTTAGGCAATTTCGCAGAATCTAGCGATAGCAAGCCAGGGCCCTGTCCCAAATGGCACACTTCAAATGCACTTATGTGTGTGATCATGAAGTCCATGAGATCGTAGAGAAGGCAGAAGTACAAAACTCAGTTCCTGGATGGCCACGGCACAGCAGAGTTTAGCTTCAAGCCTAATTAAACACACCTGATCCAGCTAATCAAGTCCTTTAGGCTTACTTGAAAATTGCAGGTATGGGTGTTGGAGCAGGGTTGGAACTAAACTCTGAAGGGCTGTGGCCCTCCAAGAACTGAGTTTTCCATCCATTTGTCATTTTAGGTTTCAGAAGGGTGCTCGCAAACGGCCCCTTTGAGGCTGATATGTGTGGTTGATGGGCACTTTTGCCAAGCCCACACTGAGGAGAGCTCCAAAGCAGACTCCTACCTGACAGTTAAAGGTGCCATCGAACGTTTTTTTTTTACAAGATGTAATATAAGTCTAAGTTGTCCCCTGAATGTGTCTGTGAAGTTTCAGCTCAAAATACCCCATAGATTTTTTTTAATTAATTTTTTTATCTGCCTATTTTGGGGCATCATTAACTATGCACCGATTCAGGCTGTGGCCCCTTTAATTCCTCACGCTCCCCGCCCACGTAGCTCGCGCTTGCCTTAAACAGCACAAAGTTCACACAGCTAATATAACCTTCAAAATGGATCTTTACAAAGTGATGCAACATGTCTAATCGCGTAAGTATGGTATTTATTTGGATGTTTACATTTGATTCTGAATGAGTTTGATAGTGCTCCGTGGCTAAAGCTAACATTACACACTGTTGGAGAGTTACACAACATGCCTCCAAAACATATGAACGCACACAGCCAGAGCAAAGTCTGCAAAGCATCACGAGAAATGGCATAAGAAACGCATAAATCTGAGTCCAAGGACTTGAAGAACGCCGAATTACAGTAATTACGACATCGCATGAACGCAGCATATGCTTGTTTTTTTGGTTCAGGAGGAACTGTAAAAGCAGTTTGTTTGAGGCACTCTGTAACTGTGTCTACAACTCTGCATAGCTTTATGGATTCGAGCCAAATGTAATGATTGGACAAACTTTTTTTGGCCCGATACTTCCATATAAAGTCTATGTGTGTTTTTTTTTTTTTTTTTTTTTTTTTTTTTTAAATAAATACTGAAATATTCCATTAAAAAATGAACTGTTACTTTTGATTTCATGGTGACTTTAACTCATCATAGAAACCATGCCCTCTCCCTGGAACCACAAGTCTAATGGTTCTGAACACAACTACTACACAATCCTGCTATAGTGTCAAAAACAGTCTAAATACACTGCACTTTGAAGCTTTGTTGTCAATGTTCTCTGCTGTGACCGTTTGGCCAATACAACATATCTAATATTACAGCAGAACAACAGCACCTGCTTGACATTTCAAACATTTCGTACATTGTGTGCTTGCCACACGCTCACGTTCACGTTCACCTCACCACGTTGACACAAGTGATCATTCGAGAGAGAGAGCGAGCGTGAGAGGCCAATTATATCTGTTCATGAGTCATGACCTGATGCTCAGCAACCAAATCACTAAACACTGGTGAGCGAGATAGAAAGAGATCAAAAGAGAATGGCTTCTAGCTAATGCAAGAGAAATTCAACCAAAAAACAAAGACTTAGAGAAAAACATTGAGATAAGCAAGTGGTAAATGAAGGGAGAGGCCGAGCGAGTGAGCAAGAGCGAGAACATGATGAGCCACGTGAGTTTGGCTCAGACACTGCAGGCCGGTTACGTAAACACCCCCCACTCTGTCGCCTCATGGACTCAGCAGACACCGCGCCTCTCCAATCCCTCCGCCTGCTGCTGCGCCACGCTTTTTCTCTTCCCTCACATGGCTTCTCACATGCTCGCTCCCTCCCTTCTTCTTTCCCCTCACTCACCCTCCTACTCTCTCTCTCCCCGGGGAGCCGGCGGTCTGTGCCGAGGCAGGCCTGCGTGAAACTGCAGCACCACTCTCAGGGCGGGAAGAACATGGCAAAACAGCTAAACCCCGTGGAGAACGAGCGCTCCAAAATAAACAAACACATACTGACGTGGAATTATGCAAACTAGCGTTTTGTGGTGGAGAGAGGGAACAAATATGAGTTGCTTTTAAACTGGATGATGGCATGTTGTCTTCTGTAGAGCTGCTTTATGGCTGAATCAAATATGTTTCAGAAATTTGTTGCAACATTTACACTGTTATTGAAGTGGGCTGCATTTCCCAAAAGCATTGTGAGCCCAAGTCGAATGTGAAGACAACGTTCTCTATGATAAATTTAGCTTAAGATGCTTTTGGGAAATACAGCCCAGAACTGAACCAACACTGAACTAACTTGAGCTGAATAATGACACCATTGTCTTCTGTAGAGCTGCTGAATTGAACTTGTTTCATAATTGATAAACTTTCACAGTTATTGACTGAACTGAACCAACACTGAACTGACTTGAGCTGAATAATGATAATATTGTATTTTTAAAGCTGCTTTACAGCACAATTTGAATTTGTCTCATATTTAATCAAGTGTGCTGTGAAACAATCTGTAGTGTATAATGCACTATATAAATAAAGTTGATTTAACTTAAGTCATGTATGTTAAGTCAAGTCACCTTTATCTATATAGTGCTTTTGTTTCAAAGCAGATTTACAGTGACAAACAGGAAAATCAATTATGCAAACAGAATTCAATTCTGCTGTAAAACAGCTCAAAAAAAGATAACAGTGTCATTATTCAGATCAAGTCAGGTTCGGTTCGGTTTATCAAACAAATAATGAAACAAAGCTAAAATGTTACATTTAAGACATTCCGCAACTCACTGTGATGTCATAATGACTATCAGTGTTGTGGAAAGTTAGTTTGAAAAGTAATGTATGTACAGTGGGTTTTTCACTCTTTGTTATATTGCAGCCATTTGCTAAAATCATTTAAGTTAATTTTTTTTCCTCATTAATGTACACACAGCACCCCATATTGACAGAAAAACACAGAATTGTTGACATTTTTGCAGATTTAATAAAAAAGAAAAACTGAAATATCACATGGTCCTAAGTATTCAGACCCTTTGCTCAGTATTTAGTAGAAGCATCCTTTTGATCGAATACAGCCATGAGTCTTTTTGGGAAAGATGCAACAAGTTTTTCACACCTGGATTTGGGGATCCTCTGCCATTCCTCCTTGCAGATCCTCTCCAGTTCGGTCAGGTTGGATGGCAAACGTTCGTGGACAGCCATTTTTAGGTCTCTCCAGAGATGCTCAATTGGGTTTAAGTCAGGGATCTGGCTGGGCCATTCAAGAACAGTCACAGAGTTGTTGTGAAGCCACTCCTTCGTTATTTTAGCTGTGTGCTTAGGGTCATTGTCTTGTTGGAAGGTAAACCTTCGGCCCAGTCTGAGGTCCTGAGCACTCTGGAGAAGGTTTTCTTCCAGGATATCCCTGTACTTGGCCGCATTCATCTTTCCCTCGATTGCAATCAGTTGTCCTGTCCCTGCAGCTGAAAAACACCCCCCACAGCATGATGCTGCCACCACCATGCTTCACTGTTGGGACTGTATTGGACAGGTGATGAGCAGTGCCTGGTTTTCTCCACACATACCGCTTAGAATTAAGGCATCTTGGTCTCATCAGACCAGAGAATCTTATTTCTCACCATCTTGGAGTCCTTCAGGTGTTTTTTAGCAAAACACCATGCAGGCTTTCATGTGTCTTGCACTGAGGAGAGGCTTCCGTCGGGCCACTCTGCCATAAAGCCCCGACTGGTGGAGGGCTGCAGTGATGGTTGACTTTCTACAACTTTCTCCCATCGCCCGACTGCATCTCTGGAGCTCAGCCACAGTGATCTTTGGGTTCTTATTTACCTCTCTCACCAAGGCTCTTCTCCCCCGATAGCTCAGTTTGGCCGGACGGCCATCTCTAGGAAGGGTTCTGGTCGTCCCAAACGTCCTCCATTTAAGGATTATGGAGGCCACTGTGCTCTTTGGGACCTTAAGTGCAGCAGATTTTTTTTTTTTGTAACCTTGGCCAGATCTGTGCCTTGCCACAATTCTGTCTCTGAGCTCTTCAGGCAGTTCCTTTGACCTCATGATTCTCATTTGCTCTGACATGCACTGTGAGCTGAAGGTCTTATATAGACAGGTGTGTGGCTTTCCTAATCAAGTCCAATCAGTATAATCAAACACAGCTGGACTCAAATGAAGGTGTAGAACCATCTCAAGGATGATCAGAAGAAATGGACAGCACCTGAGTTAAATATATGTGACCCGTCACGAAATCCAGGGACACAAGTCGGCAGCACAACTCTCGAGCAAAATGAGAAAGAAGCATTTTTTTTCAAAATTGGTGATTTTCGTTTTTTTGCAGAATCTGTTAGTTGAGATCATGAAGAAGCCTTTCCGTGTTTGAGATAGCAGTATTGGTATATTTAAAAGCGTACATTTTGAGGTCGAAATCGGCTTGTTTTTCGGAGATTCTAGCACGCAGTAGGGGCGTGTCATTGTCTGTGTGTATTTCCATACTGGGAAGCGTGGCTACTTATTATGCAGCGCTCTGGCCGGCTCTAGCTGATATCAAAATTACACCGAAAATGTTTTGAAGTACTTCTTCGACAAGCCGGATGCTTATGAACAAGCGCTCACTGATTCTGAAGACGATCTGAGCGACGATGAAAGCGGCATAATAAGACATTACCTCTCTGGAGTCTGGTAACACGCCGGCGCGTTTTGCAGGTTTTTTTTCACATTGCAGCAAAACAGACTTAAAATACTCCATCATATTTTGTCATAGAGACATAAGTAATATATATCAATTGAAACTATAGAATGTCTTCTTTTATTTTTGTACACTCAGAGTAAAAACAAAATGTTGTGCTTTTTGAAAAATAAAGAAAACTAACATGATGCGTGATCTCTCATCTCCCTCTGAACGAAGTCCAATCTGATAGTTCTCAGAAAATGAACTGTAACTTAGTGAATACTAATCATAAAAAAATTATACTTATGTCTGAAAAAACGTTGAAATGTCAAGTTTTAAAATGTGTAAGTCAAATCGAAAACAAACCTTCTGTGTTTATGTAATCTGTATGAAAAGAGAGCCATGTCAGAAGTCCGTGATTCAGCTCATTATCCGCTAATGCGGCCACACCCACGGAGCCAGCGCTATTCAGACGCAAATTCAGTCAATACATGCATACATCGCCTCAATCGTGTATTTATTGTCTTGAAAAGTGTTTTGAATAGCCATAGTTAGCGATCTCTGGCCTCTGTTAGTCCAGTTATTTCCTGGATTGCCTATTCTTCTTTAACAGGCTTCTCAGGTGAGAACATTTCATTTCATGATTATAGTGACCAAAATGATCACGGTTATCATAGAATCCTGTTCAAAAAGTCAATTCACCAAGTTTTATGTGGAAAACCAGCAAATAAAAAATAAAATTAGCATCAATATGTACTTTTTCTTTACATAAACATTAAAATAATAACATTAAAAATGATGGGCAGATTTTAAAGGAGTGTCTTGCAACATGTTATCTACAATGCACAAGTTCAAATAGAGTTTTGACAAAAGAGTCACATATTTCAGCCTCTAAATCATTTTTATAAAAGTAAAAAAAAAAAAATTACTGACATTTACAATGCACATTAACCTTTATTATTAATAGTATGCGGTCCATGCAGCTTTACAGGGGGTATGGCTTATCTAAATGAGATGTAAATGAGCCCTATTGTCACTCCCAGCAGGTGAGAACAGGTGAGATCTGCACAAACTTTAAAGGGGTTTTTCTCCCTCTTGAGCTTTCTTGATTGCCTACCTTCAAATGGCCACAACTTCTCCAAATATTATCAGATTTCCATGTGTCACACATCGTTGGAAAGCTTGGAGACTGCACTTTCAGAATCTGAGAATAACTCAAAATCCCCCAAAACCGACTTGTGTCCCTACTTTCCGTGACTGGTCACATATGAGTGTCACAGCAAAGGGTCTGAATACTTAGGACCATGTGATATTTCAGTTTTTCTTTTTTAATAAATCTGCAAAAATGTCAACAATTCTGTGTTTTTCTGTCAATATGGGGTGCTGTGTGTACATTAATGAGGGAAAAAAATGAACTGCAATATAACAAAGAGTGAAAAATTTAAGAGGGTCTAAATACTTTCCGTACCCACTGTATGTATTTTTTCAACAACACTGTTGAACACTGTTGATATTTGAAATCAACCAAAACAAACCCACCCCTCTCTTCATTGTTCCGCCTCCAAAACTCACCCTCCAATCCTAACCACCCTGCTCGGAGTCGGTCTCGAACCCCAGCCAGTCCGCTGCTGGCAGGCAAGGCGAGTGCACTGATAATGACGCCAAACACCGCATTCTCTAGTGGTTGTCAGTGTGCAGTGGTTTACCTGCACAACTTTCACTATCTGGCCACTGTTACACACGCAATGCGAGAGTGGATGTCTGTTTATCACAGCTGACGTGCCACAAAATGCTTCATGAAAATAAAGCACAGATAATGAACAAACAACAAGGAAGCACAAAAAATGGATGTACAGTACACAAGAGTAAATACAAACAAGTGTTCATTGTTAGTCGCCAGCAGCACAGCAGCTCCAGACAATCATGACACTCAAACCCAGTTTTACTCACATGTGAAGCCGAATCAAAGCAGCCTCCGCATCTGTTTTCAGGCCTTCCCGCTTAGCTCTCTCCAGCACTGGAAAGCTTTTCTAATATAAACGCGGGGTATTTTTTGAGCTGTTTTGTATTGTGTCTCATCATCTCTCTTTCTGCATTTTTTTTCCTTTTTCAAATCTCCCTCTTACTCATTCTGTCTCCTTGACCATCATATGCCCCCTAATGCTGATTGGTTACAAGTTTGTTGTTGGTGTCAGCCCGACTAACTTTCAAACAGTGTTGTTGAAAAATTACACACCCCACCTTTAAAAAGTAACTTATTGCGTTAGTTACTTTTTAAGAAAAGTAATGTGTTATGTTACTTTTTCTCACCTCTGCTGGGCTTTTTTTTTATAATAAAAAAATAACTATTTTTGGGCAAATGCAAAGGCCCTTTCACCAAAATTGAAATAAAAAGGCTGAAGGAAATGCAAATTCACTCTTGTACAGTAGAGGGCGCAGCTCAAACAAACCTTTCAGCTGTGCTGCAATTCTGGATTGCAGAAGAATAGGATGCAGGGATGCTAAAAATGTAGTCATTTTTGCTGAATCATCGAAGGTCAACAGCAAGTACATTGGTCAATAAAGTGAGATTAAATGCATACAAATATTTGTTGGAGGTTTGCATAGTGTTCTGATTTTGCATTTAACTGATTTTATTCATTTTGAGGAAAACCGAATCTGGTTTTGTACAAGTGAGATGAGTAAATGCCTGCTCACATTTAGTCTAGAACTACAATAACCATCATGTTTACACACAATGGCTCTGCTCTTACAATTCTTCTCAACATGAGGACAGGAGAGCTGTCAGCCAATAAATGGGAAAACAAAGTAACTTGCGTTACTTATTTGAAAAAGTAACTCAGATATTTAGTTATAAATTTAAAAGTAATGCGTTACTTTACTAGTTACTTGAAAAGTAATCTGATTACATAAATCGAGTTACTTGTAATGCATTACCCACAACACTGATGACTATAAATGTCATAATGTTTATGATGCAACATCTGGGAACAAATCTGTTTTTCCTGTCCTTTATTCTTTTTTTTCCCTACTCTTCCTTCTTATTTTTCTCTGGCTCTCTTTTTCCCTATGTGCAAGGCTCAGCTGTAGTCAGCTCTCTGCAGTATTGATTTGTGGTGCTGGGTGATTTGGCTACTTGCTCTAACACTACGAGCGTGTCCTCATGTGCCTTTGCTTATGTAACGGCGCGGGACTCTTTCTCTGCTGAATGCTGATTAACTGTCTGGAGCTTTAGGACTCCCAGCATTCACCCTGCCACAGATGCCAACGACACTGCAGAGGCCCGAGAGCTGCGCTTCACTTCGCACGCCCGCATATGCACACACACGCACACTCTCACACTCTGGGAGGGGTCATCAGGTTCACAGTACTTGGTTTTGGCATTAGCGCCCTCTTCTGGTGGTTGTTGGCATGGCATCAACAATCCCTAGAGGGCATTATGACATCACAGGTGGCAGGTGCATATTTGATGTATGCTATACAACATGAGCTGATCTGCTACTTCTTATTGTTAGTTAGTGGAAAGTTGTATTAGGAACCCCTTTCTACATTATCAGTCAAATTTTTTTTATTGTTTTTTTTAATTATTGTTTTTATATAAAAAAAAGTCTCATGATCAAGGCTGAATTTATTTGATGAAAAATACAGTAAGAACAGTAATATTGTGAAATATTATCGCAATTTAATATTTTTGTAATTTATTACATTTTAAAATGTAATTCATCCCTGTGATGAAAAGCTGAATTTTCAGGATCATTCCAGTCTTCAGTGTCACATGATCCCTCAGAAATCATTCTAATAGGCTGATTTGCTGCTCAATTATTAATAATGGTTCTTATTATAATCAATATTGAAAACAGTTTTAGCTTTTTTAAAATTACATTTTTAATTGTATAAAAATAGCAAACAGACATTTTAAGTTGCAATAATATTTCAAAATATTACTGTTTTTACTGTATTTTTCATCAAATAAATGCCTTGGTGAGCATAAGAGACTTCTTTCAGAAACCTTTATTATTCCAAACTTTTGTACATTTCATACACTCTGTGAACAAGATGAGTCATAATTTTGGTTCAAGACTAAGAGAACTCATTCATTCATAAAGAAAAACATGGAATAAAAAAAGGCTGAAATGAGGTTATGGAAAGGTTCTCAACACACTTACCTTCTCCTCAAGCGTCTCCTTCCTATCCAGCATCTCTCGCAGAGTCTGAAGGATCTTAATACACAACTTCTCCTCTTTCTCCATCAGTTTTTTGGTGTGTTTGATAAGCCTGAAAGAAAATATAGTATCATATTTAACAATAACCTTGTAATATAAATCAGGAATACCAAAATGGCCACCTGACCATCAACTACAAATATTTTATAACTATGAATTTAACTGTAATAACTACATTTTCAGAGTTTTCAACTCATTTGACCTCATACCTAGCATATTATTCTTCATTTTTAGTGGAGTAATGATGGCTGAGATTGTATTCCTAGATTACAGACAAAAGTCCCATTTTAAAAAAATTTAAAACCATCACAAACTGGATTTTGTATAACAGTCCTAATGTATTTAAAGGGATAGTTCACCCAAAAATGAAAATTCTGTCATCATTTACTCCCCCTGAACACAAAGGAAGATATTTGGAACAGATCTCGCCCACCGTTGACAACCATAGTATTTTTTTCCTACTATGGTAGTCCATGGGGGGCGAGATCTGCTTGGTTACAAACATTCTTCCAAATATTTTCCTTTGTGTTCAGCAGAACAAAGAAATTCATACAGGTTTGTAATAACTTGAGGGGGAGTAAATGATGACAGAATTTTCATTTTTGGGTGAACTATCACTTTAAATACATTAGGACTGAAAGTACACTACTGTTCAAATAAGTCTCTTATTCTCACCAAGGCTGCATTTATTTGATCAAAAATACAGTAAAAACAACAATATTGTGAAATATTACATTTTAATGTTTTCAATTTAAATATTTTTAAAATGTAAGTAACATTTCTTCTTCTTCTTCTTCTTCTTCTTCTTCTCAAAGTTCTGCTTGATGGTTTTGTGGAAACCGTGATACATTTCTTTTCAGGATTTTTTTGTAACAATGTATAAGTCTTTACTATCAATTTTGATCAATTTAATGCATCCTTGCTGAACAAAAAAATATTAATATCTTTAAAAAATAAAAAAAAAATCTTACTGACCCCAAACTTTTTAACAGTAGTTTACATAGTGTACATCAATCCACATATTTGATATCGGTCAATACAATCACTTGATTTGCAAGCCAGATTTGAGGAAAACTATTAACACTTTAGGTGCAAATGAAACTATCACATATCATCAGGGACCGCATTTAAGTATGTGAATTGTCACAATATATTTCCATAAGTCACATCATTTCAATGAACGAATCACCAAAAAAAAAAAAAAAAAAAAAAAAAAAAAAGCTATGACACATGTATGTGACTACAAAACAGGAAATGTGTTTTATCTTAGCCGTGTAGACTTGTATAAGCGCACCGCTAACACAGACCTACTGTGATTTTAGAGGTATATCTAAAATTGCTTATATAAGGAACTCAGAACCCCAGGCACATTCACAACAAATACATTTTATAGCTCATATATGATGTTGCTGGTATACTAATCACAGCACAACCAGGTCCGACACATATACGTATATATATGAATATGTTCTCAATTCTAACCGATAAACAATCATTTAAGGATGTTGCTGACATGTATGTTTGGAAACATAGAAATTCTCAAGGATTTATAATGTCATACCTATACCTAAGGCTATTTTTAACACTGCCACTGGACCTGTTTAATATATTCATTGCGGATGACGCACAGCTTTAATTTGTTAGATGTGGGTGCATGTCTCACTTCGACATGAAGGCTCCATCCTCACTGCGGAGCTGAGCAGACTCGGGAAACAGCATCTCTGGGCTGTGCAGCACGTCTACTAATACAGAGAACTCCGCTTGTACCCGTGGACTAAACTGCTCCTCCAGATATGCAACGACTCCCTGAAACACATACACATGTCAAATCATCAATGTCATAGACAAAAGGCTTTTAACATACACAAGTACCATTACAGTTATAATTAAGTCGTTGTCGTATTATAAATGCAAAGCCTAAACCAATTTATTAAGTTAAGTTAAGTGGAAAAAATAAAATAAAAAAAAAACTATGGGTGTTTGAGAAATACGTTATACAAATAAATTTGTACCTCATTTCTCATTCGGCACAAATCCAAACGTGTGCACTTTGCAAGTTTTGCGTGTTTGCTGTTAATTAAGTTAAGTTGCTTTGGAATACAAGTCGCAGCACATTTAAAATGCTGAAATAACCTAACATGTATTCCGGTACTTGATTCTAATTGGTCAGTTGCCTTGAGAAAACTACACGGATGAGGGTGTATTACAGGAGACAGTTTTGGTTTTGAAGGTAACGTTACCTGCAGTTTCTCAATGATCTTGTAATCGTGGGCACCAAAGGGCTCCTTGCGTGGACGGCCACGGGTTGACAGCTTCCAGTCCTTCACTGCACGTTGCACCATGCTGGTGTGTGTCTTCAGCGACAGGGCGTTGACCTGACCGTCCAGGTCCACTGGAATGGGGATGGCCCGACTCTTGGCTGGGAAGGGTTAGGAGGAGGAAAGCGTTTACAAATGTACACATTTCTAGACTACAATACATTTGTAACCTCACTACAAATTAATGAAAAAACCTTTACGCATTCTCTTATAGGAAATGCATCAAATACATGTTAAACAAATTAATAATCTCAAACAGTCTTCTGTATTTTCTGGTACAATTTTGTGAGAATATTTCCACAGATACATTTCTTATTCATACATTATTTATTTTGCAGGTTGCATGCTTTTTGTGTGATGTACTTATTGAAGTAAATGCTATTATCCTCATAAATACTGTATGAAAGTGAGTATGTGAACACAAGCTTTAGACATATATCAAGTGAAATATTAAAACCTGACTATCCAGAATTAATCTAGGGATTAAAACTAAGCTGTCATCCAAGATGTTAATGTCCTTTCTTTCTTCAGTCAAAAAGAAATTAAGGTTTTTGAGGAAAACATTCCTGGATTTTTCTCCATATAGTGGACTTCAACAGTTTCCAGTGGGTTGAAGGTCTAAATTGCAATTTCAATGCAGCTTCAAAGGGCTCAACACCATTCCAGCCAATGAATAAGGGTCTTATCTAGCAAAACGATTGGTAATATTTCTAAAAAAAAAAAAATAATTTTTTTTTTTTTTTTTAATTATATAAATTTTTAACCACAAATGCTCATCTTGCACTAGCTCTGTGGTGCGCCACACATTACGCAATTATGCTGGAAAGGTCACACGTGACGTAATGCAGGCGGAAGTACCGAGACGATATGTCAGACGATTTTTAAATTGGAGGAGAAAATTAGTTTTGTAACCTACCGCGGTACGTCATGCGTGACCTTTCCAACATGATTATGTAATGCGTGGTGCATCACAGAGCTAGTGCAAGATGAGCATTTGTGGTTAAAAAATATAAAATTTTTATTTTTTTTTAGAAAATGACAGATTGTTTCACTAGATAAGACCCTTATTCCTCGGCTGGGATCGTGTAGAGCTCTTTGAAGTTGTACTGAAACTGCAATTTGGACCTTCAACCCGTTGGTAGCCATTGAAGTCCACTATATGGAGAAAAATCCTGGAATGTTTTCCTCAAAAATGTTGATTTCTTTTCAACTGAAGAAAGAAAGACATAAACATCTTGGATAACATGGGGGTGAGTAAATTATCAGGAAATTTTAATTCTGAAGTGAAAAAATCCTTTAACAATTGTTAGTGTGAAAAAAGTCTATTTGATGTAATTTATTTACCTTTATTGATCTAATATTTATTTGTTTAATTATCTTTACTAAATTCTCAAATTTTAATGTTTTAAATTGCTTTTCTATAAAATGTCTTAATTTTTTATTTCATTAGGTGCCTATTGCAGCAATTTTGAAATCTGATCGAGGATTGCCAATATTTAAAAACATGTCAAAAAGATTCATTAGCAGGAAGCAGTTTTATACCAGGTATGACCATTCATTAAAAATAGCATTTTACATGCAAACCAAAAACCTCTGTCACATGCCGGCCTTATATTTGGGTTAAAAGACACATCTCTGCAAGAAATGAAACTTACCCACATCAGCAAGGGTTTTGATGCAACCCTCAATGTTAGTCTTCTGCAGGGAGTTGAGCCAGGTGCAGTTGTAGAGTCTGCAGGCGGACTGCAACACTTTAATGAAAGTTGCATTATGGGCCTGACGAAGAGATACAGTATAAATATTTCATAGGTAACACCACATTAATATGACTGATTCACAGAGGACAAATATGTCTCCTCTCCACGTCAGACGAATGAGATAAGTTGTGGTCAAACTCATTCTCCCTCTACCTGAAGGTTTGAGTTGCTGACAGAGAACTGGGAGCCAAAGAAGCCCTTGACGATGGCCATGATGGTATCGGTGACGTATTTTTCGAGGCATGTGTCAGCATGCTTCCTGTCTGTAGTGCTGATAGACACCTACAACAACATCATCACAGTTCAGGATGCTTTTTCACCCACATAGCAAGCACAAATCAGTCACAGATGATTTAAACAGCTCTTCAACCCAGTATATAATAAATTACGCCTCACAAATTGCGAGGGAGGTAAAGAGAAAAAGAGAGAGAGAGTTGGTGTCATTTAACTCACCCTGGCCATGTCTACAAGGAAACTTTCGAAGAGTTTCCAAATGTGATTGCTGGTGTAGATCTCCTTCATCTCCACCTCAGTGTCCACATAGCAGTGGTTCACAAAATTTACATATGCTATTTTTACCTGCAAAAGAATTAAAAACAATGCTTAAAAATGGCTAGCTGATGTCACTTACCAAAAAAAAAAAATGGTTTAAAAATAGTTATATTATGCATAAAATTGTGGTTTATTATGTTTTTAGGGCATTATACTACTTTTTATACCATGGTAAAGTATATGTACTCTGTAATCATTCAGTACCACGGTATACATTGGCCCTAAAATATATCAGGACAATTGAGCCACACTTTTTCACTTTAAAGTAAATTTTTGATGATTATTTTATTGGTGTGTTATTTAATCTAATGCAGTAACATTCATAAATTTTAAATGTGTAGACAACAATATATATATACAACATATAGATATAAGTTTGGGGTCGGTAAGTCTCTTATGTTCAACTTAAGCTGCATTTATTTGATCAAAAATACAGCAAAAACTGTAATAATTGTAAATTAATCCTCTTCTATTTTATTATATCATGTCAATACTTCAGAAATCATTCTGATATGCAGATTCGTTGCACATGAAACATTTCGTATTATTATTATCATCATCAATGTTGAGAACAGTTGTGCCGCTTAATATTTTTGTGGAAACCATAATACATTTATGATTTTTTGAAAACAAAGTTCAAAAACAGCATTTATTTGAAATGGAAATCTTTTTGTTTTTGAATAAAAGTAATAATTCAACATAATACTGTACATGTTCTTAAGAGTGTTTAACTTTTAGCTTTTTTTGGGATGCATAAATGACATACAACAGCTATATCGCTTTGCAAATATGTGAGTTTTTCAAGAGAACATTCAGATCGGGTAAATGTTCCGTTACCTCTGGAATGCAGCCGTCGTTTGTGACCACTTTGACAATATCATCAAGTGGCAGAAGCGAGTTGCACTTGAGCTCGGTATCAACGTTCTTGCCCTCGGTGCAGGCTGCCAGCAGCTCCACCAGTGTGATGTGGTACGCCAGAGCCCCGTTCTCATCCCGCCCAGAAGACATCATATTTTGCAGCGCCGGAAAAGAGGCACGGTCATTATAGAAGACCAACACGTCTTCTCCTCCATTCACCAGCTACCGCCCAAAACAAACACACAATGTCTGATTTATCACAATGAACACTATAGAAATTCACTTTCCTGTGAATGGAAGTGTTTATGGGCAATTAGTGGAGAGTGATACAACAATGAATATTAAGATATTCTCAAAATGTATGAATAGCTATTACAAAATACACATTTTTAAGAAAAGTTCAAAACGTACTGAAAAAAAAAAAAAAAAAAAAAGTTACATAAAAAAAATGCAAAAAATATCATTTTAATATTATGTGTATTATGAATATGAATAATGTTTGTTTTGAATCTGAAGTGCACATAAAATTGCATTAAATTCAAACTCCATCTCACCTCATTCATGATTTTGCATTGACATTCCTTCACGTATTTGCCATCGGCTTTGACAATGGTTTGGAGGAAGCGCAGGTACTCCACGTGACGGCCGTGGGTCTCAATGCAGTGCACGAAGTGATGCACCACACGGTCGCTGATCTCGTTGCACAGGTGGTAGTTGTTCCTGAAGATGTAGCACATGGTCTTTGCCTCCAGAAGCTGATCGAAGCAAAGACAGAATCAAATAAAATATGAATCAGAATTCCCTTTCAACACCAAAGAATCTATTATTAATTGCAAGGACATGTAATGCTCATTAACAGGGTCCTTCTCAAAGTGAAATCAATTTGTCCTATTAAAACGCACCCCGGGTGTGAGGAAGAGGTTGAGGTGTTTGTGCAGCAGCGCCTGGTTCTGAGGGTTGTCTCTGCAGAAGTACTGAAGGAAAGTGTGGGCTAGAGTCATGATCTCGTCCATCTTTTCGTCCCCCTGAAGATGGAGCAGCAAGAATTTGGCAGCATGAGAATCTCAAAATGATAATCTCCAAGTCTAGAGTCATTTTACTGTAGCATATGATGAGGTTAAACCACTTCTGAATTCATTTGTTAGTGCCTTGTTGTGGAATCCATCAAAAACTGAACTGGTCACATGATTCAATGTCCACACACCTTCTCATATGGGATCTGGAGGAGGTCCAGCACCACAGTGTGAGCTCCCATGTTCTTCAGCAGCCTTTGCTGCTGCACGCGAATTTTCTTAGCAGGAGAGCAGAGTTTACTGAGACTCAGCAGGATCTGTCAGACACAATATCAAACACAAAATCATGAGACTGGCATTATATGTAGTGATAATTCTGCTGTGTATACGGCTGTTGTGTAATATATAAAACTTGTACACTTTGGAGCTGAGGAATATTGAGTGAAAAAGTTCCCACCTCTTTCACAATTTTGTAGTTGTTGGCTTTGTTGCTGTCTATTTGAGGTTTATTGCTCCCATCCTGCACTGGGCTCAAGATACCCGCTTCCTGTAAACCAGAAATTACATAAAGTCAGGTAACATCACAGATTTTTGATTTACTATGACCGATACTCATACAGATTATTCTTGTTTAAGTGTCTCATAACTTATATGCAGAACTATTTAACTCCATTATTTCTGCTTCAGTGTCAATTTTAGTATTATTTATATATAGTATTTATTAATATTTTAATTAGTATTTATTAATATTTGTAATTACTAAATTTTTCATTTTAAATTTAGTTTAAGTTTTAGTAATTTTGTGTTTTTTAACTATTTCTAATTATCTTTAATTTATCTTCATTTATATTTTATATATTTATTCATATTTTATATTTTAGTTTTTGCAGTTTTAGTATTTCAACAAACAAAAAATAGAAATGTTATATTTATATTTATGCTTTTGTCATTTTTATTCATTTTTGTTGGGTTTTTTTTTTAAATAGTTTTATTTAGCTTTGTTTTATTTCAATTTAGTTTTAGTAGATTTAGTATTTCAAAATTAAAAAATCTTGCTTTGCCAACTAATAGAAATAAAGTTTATATTACTAAAAAAAATGTAATATTTTATTTCAGCTTTATTTCAATTAACAGAAACGTTTTTTAATAGATTTAGTTCACAATAACAACACTGTTCTGCTAACAATATCAAAATGAATAATAATGAATATTAAAAAATTATTAAACTACAAGAGTAAAAACAATGTGTATTATGAACATTATATTACTATCATTGGTAGTATGAGTTTATTACTTATACAGTAATATAATATTGGTCAATTATTAGAACTAAATAATTAGTCATCTTTTGAGGGTCACAGAATTAATTAACATCAAACATTAATCAGTGTATCAAAAAGTATAACAAAATAAGATTTTAAATGTAATCTCTACATTGTATTCGCAATGCACTGTGGCGAAGAAGCAAATCTGTTGCATTATAATTTAGCAAAACGCTTCCAGTGTTTCTCCTGCAAGTAGGTGCACACCTCCAAATTCTGCTCTTTGTTTTGACTCTCAGCAATATCTTCACCACCGTAACCTCCACTCTTCTCAACCCACAGCTCAGACTTCTCCACTGTCAGACGCAGCTGGTCCAGACTTGCCTTAATCTTCTTATAATTTTCCACATCCTCCTCAGAAACCAGCAACTGGACCTGTAAAATAAATACCATTAATTGCCAAATATTGGGTTATATCAATAAAGCAGACCATTTAAAATCTTGTGTCAGTCTGATAAGTAAGAAGACAGTATTATTGAGAGTGAGACCTGTTTGAAGGCCTGCAGAACTTCAGCTCTCTGACTGAAGTGTTTGAAGATGAGCTGAAGAGAGCCGGAGACCAGTGGAGGGTAGTCCTGCATGATGAGGTGAATGAGCACCCGCAGAAACGTCTGACCACCTTCATCATCAAGGTCCACTGGGCTTCTCTCCTTAGCACTGTGAACACAAAAACACAACTGAGTACTGAATAGGGTGACCATATGTGCCATTTTCCCAGGACGCGTCCTGTCCAGGATTTCTAAACAGCCATAATTGTTCATATTGTTGTTTGTTTGTTATTTGTTTAAATTAATTCAATTTATGTATTTGACACGAATGGACACAGGACAGCACACTGTACTGTTTTGTTATGGTTAGAAAATGTATCACAGTTTCCACACAAATATTAAGCAGCACAACTGTTTTCAACATTGATAATAATAAGAAATCTTTCTTGAGCAGCAAGTCAGATTTTATATTTTATATTTCAAAGTATTACTGTTTTTATTGTACTTTTAATCACATTAATTAAGCCTTGGTGAGCTTAAAAAGCATTAAATGTACCATCTCCAAACAAACAGTAGTGGAAATTTCAGCCTGTTTCTCATAAAGGTCTCATGTGACTTAAGAATATAGTTATAGAATATACTTTCATAGTGGTTTTTGTTTCTTTTGGAGCTTGACAGCAATTATGATTAACATACACTATCAATTTTGATTTGGTTATGTCCAACTGATAACTAATCCATTTTTTAAAAAGTCAGTATCGGTGCCAATATCAATCCAGCTATTGCAATAGTTCATTCTTAAGCACCAAACACATCCCAAATAAACATTCAAATAACACAAGGCAAATAATCATTCCCTCACCTTCCCGAAAACATATTCTCTGCTTTCTCTGCAATTTCCTCAATGTTTGGCTCTGGAATATGCGATAGGAATATTAAAACATACACATACACAGCCTTAAAACAAGAATAAACTCCTTAACTGGTATCTGTAAAAAGAATGTTTACTATATTAAACATCATTAAATGTCTCTCACCAGCCATGACAGGAACTTCCGTTACCGAGGCAGAAGTGTCCAAAGTCTGGTCACCAAACTCTTTTTTATAGATAGACAGCAGATAGGTGATGCGGTAATCGAGACGCACATTCAGAATGAACTATAAAAGAAAAAGATGAAATGTGAAATGATAAAATGATCAAATGATGCCAACATTTAAAGGACAGTCCACCCAAACGCTTCAAAACATTCATAAAAAGATTGTAAAATAAATCCATATGAATCAAGTGGTTTAATCCAAGTCTTGAGCTTCTGTTTACCAAATCTTGAGTGCTCTATGTATGTCAGCTGATCAATGTTATATGTGAATAAAAACCTAAATTAAAAAGGCACAATATGTAAGATTTTTGGATTAAAATATCCACTAGAACAATGTTAAATATTTTGTTGACTTGTGTACTGACATTTTCCCAAATGTTTCTAAGAATGTTTAAATCCACAATGTTGATTCCACAAAATCAAGGCATCATCAAGCTACGCCTTTGTTTTGAATAGCGACCTCTAGAGGCGAAAAATTACATATTGTGCCTTTAAAGGTGCCCTAGATTCAAAAATTGAATTTACCTCGGCATAGTTAAATAACACGAGTTCAGTACATGGAAATGACATACAGTGAGTCTCAAACTCCATTGTTTCCTCCTTCTTATATAAATCTCATTTGTTTAAAAGACCTCCGAAGAACAGGCGAATCTCAACATAACACCGACTGTTACGTAACAGTCGGGGTGTAAGCCCCAATATTTGCATATGCCAGCCCATGATTGAGTTATTACACAAGGGCAGCCAGTATTAACGTCTGGATGAAAGGCATTAGACAAGGGCAGAACGTCTGGATGTGCACAGCTGAATCAACAGACTAGGTAAGCAAGCAAGGACAATAGCAAAAAATGGCAGATGGAGCACTAATAACTGAAATGATTCCATGATAACATGATATTTTAGTGATATTTGTAAATTGTCTTTCTAAATGTTTCGTTAGCATGTTGCTAATGTACTGTTTAAATGTGGTTAAAGTTACCATCGTTTCTTACTGTATTCATGGAAACAAGAGCCGTCGCTATTTTCATTTTTAAACACTTGCAGTCTGTATAATTCATAAACACAACTTCATTCTTTATAAATCTCTCCAACAGTGTAGCATTAGCCGTTAGCCACGGAGCATAGCCTAAAACTCATTCAGAATCAATGTAATCATCAAAATAAACACTGTACTTATGCGATTAGACATGCTGCATGACGAACACTTTGTAAAGATCCATTTTGAGGGTTATATTAGCTGTTTGAACTTTTTTTTTATATTGTTTAAGGCAAGCGCGAGCTCTTGGGGCGTGGAGCACGGGATTTAAAGGGTCCACACACCCTGAATCGGCTCATTTCTAATTATGCCCCAAAAAGGCAGTTAAAAAAATGAATTTAAAAAAATCTATGGGGTATTTTGAGCTGAAACTTCACAGACACATTCAGGGGACACCTTAGACTTATATTACAATTTTTTTTTTTAAAGTTCTAGGGCACCTTTAAATATGTTCATCAAAAAAAGTGATCATGTCTCTTCAGAAGACTTAGACGAAACCAATTCAATTCAGATGGATTCAATCTCTTTATGAATGTTTTGAAGTGTCAGAGTTTTAGGTGAATTGACTTTCAATGGATAAAATATCTTTATTTGTGTTTCAAAGGTGAACTAACCCTTTATTATAATTTAAAAAAAACTTTTCTTCAACAGTGTGGAGGAGATAAACTTGAGTTTTGTGTAGTGTGACTAATACATTTAGTTCATTCCAATAGATTTACAACAATCTGTGATCCTGAGAATCACCTGCAGAATCTCAATAATCCTGAGCTTGGTGTCCATCACCATGACGTTCTCGTTGTCAGGGAGACAGATTTGCTTTCCGTGGATTGGCTGAGCATCGGGGAGACAGTGGGCCATCATCAAGCCTCTGCTCAGAACCATCTGAGTCACCATCTCACCCACACCATGGATGGTACGCATGACATTATTACCTACACAAACACAGCCTGAAGTGTTACAATGCCTCGAGTACAAACAGCTATTAATCTTGTAAAACAAATACTGAAGAAGCTTTACTGGAGTGAAAATAGACAACTTTAAAATGTGGTCTCACCTCCCTCAGGGCTCTTGTTGAGTTTGGACATAAATGTGAATGTGGGTTGGACAATGTCCAGGATGGCCAGCAGGGTGCGTGTGAGGCACAAGAGCTCATTAAAGCTGTAGAAGCCAAAGTAGACCAGGTTACGTGCCAGGTGGACCACCTGTGAGAGAGACAGACAGAAGCAAAGCCATTAAAATTCAAAGTGTTAGAGTGTGAATCATTGGTATTCTGGTTAGAACTAATGCAGCCAATCTGCCCTGTCCTCTGGACACATCATATTATATGCTCAGGAAAAATATCAGACCTGACACACAAATACAAAATAAACAGCAGTATAATAGATGTAAACACTGTCACTAACTACACCGATTTAGATGTCACAAGCATCAAGTAAAACATGACGTGACGTGATTCACTAAAAATAAAAGAGTCAGCTCATAAGGACTACACTGGTTGTGCTGTGTTGTTTTAATTCTTTACAAAGAACAAAGTCATTTGTTTGGAAATCCGTTGGACTTCACTGTTCCAATGTATACAGATGGATTTGATCTCCCAAAAAAATTGCTCATAAGGTCATTCATTTGGGAATCGACTACACTGGTCATGCTGTGTTTTTGATTCACTAAATAAAACCAACTCTTTAGAGTCATTTGCTAAGGAATCGGTCGGAATACACCAGTCATGCTGTATGAATAGATTTGATTCACTAAAAAAGCAGTTTATAATAATTCAATTATGATCCGATGCTTCATGAAGCAGTGTTTTAAAATCGGCCATCACTAAATAAGTCGTTATTTTGTTTTTTTGGCGCACCAAAAATATTCTCATCGCTTTATAATATTAATATTGAACCACTGAACGAACATGAACTGATTTAGATGTGTTTTTAGTACCTTTATGGATCTTGAGAGAGAAAGTGTCATTGCTCCCTATGGAGGCCTCACTGAGCCATCGGATTTCAACTAAAATATCTTAATTTGTATTCCAAAGATCAACGAAGGTCTTACGGGTGTAGAACGGCATGAGGGTGAGTAATAAATGACATAATTTTCATTTTTGGATGAACTAACCCTTTAAATTGGGAATCAGACAACAATAGCCATTCTTTTTGTTTTGATCCACTCAACAGATCAAACTCATAAGAGTAATTTGATCAGGAGTCATCTGAACTACACCAGTCACGCTGTACAGGGGAATTTGATTCACTTAAAAAAAGCAACTTATAAGAATCATTAGTTTGTGAATTGAACTACACTGTTTGCACTGTATGATTCTGATTCACTACAAAGAACCAATTCAATAGAGTCTGTTCAGGAATCAGCTGGACTACAACATTTTTGTTGCATGGACAGATTAGACTTATCAACAACAACAAAAAATCATAAGGGTCATTCATTTGGGAATCGGACTACACTGATCACACTGTATGCTTTTGATTCACTGAATAACCAACTCCTTAAGAGTCATTCATTGACTACACAAGTCACACTGTATGGTTAAATTTGAATCACTAAAAAAGCAGCTTATAAGAGTTAACAGTTCAGGAATTGGACTGCACAGTTTGTGCTGTATGGTTTTGAATCAATACAAAGTCATTAATTCGGGAATCATCAGGCTGTACGTTTCGCGCTGTAGATTCAGAAGCGGTGTTACTGAGTAGTAGACCAGGAAACAATGTTGTAGTATTTCGGTATGGTTTTCTGTTCACAATAATGGAAAATTACATGTGTGAGAACTGCTACAGGAACCAAACGTCATCTCACCTCAAGTGTCAATTCATTCTTTTCTCCGTCTCCAAATGGATCAGGCTGACTGACAACATCTTTGAGATATTCATCCACGAAATGCATAGTAGGGGCAAACTTTCTCTTCATCTCCTCTCTAGACGTGTCTCTGAACTCATAGTCATACCTGTGGACCAAATTTACATTCAGACAAGCCAAACAACACAAAGCAGTCTTATAAATACAGCCATGTGATGCGAGAAGCAACACTGGAAAAAAGTGGCTTCCATCTTACTCATTGACGGAGATCTTGGAGGGTATCTCGGTCCAGAGACGTGCATAGCGAACGGGCACCACGGCCTCCTGTGGGTCGCGGTCCACGTGCATGTGCAGCATTAGACGACAAAATGAGGCACGCAGGTTGTAAGGCAGACAGTCATCAAACATGCAGCGCAGGATTAGATCCACTGGCAGCTGATTGGAAATCTGATTGATGGCCAGATACTGCCGGTCCAGGCACATTTTAGCAAAGAGATTGAGTTGACACCTGCAAGAGAACGGATAGGACACTTGACACAGCTGTATAAACATTCATAAATACTTCAATTTAAAATGAATCAAGCAACCTGCCTAAAATAAAAGTTAAACTCACCTATAATAGGTGATGATGTCAACATCCATCTTTTGTCCATCCTTGGCATCCTGAGCCAGGTGGCGGATGGACTTCCCATGAGGCTCTTTGTGGTTATCAATCCAGTATAGCCACACTTCTTCATCATCACCATCCTCCTGGATTAAAGATGGACTCTAGGGACGTCTCTGTGTGTGGGATCAGTCTAAAGAAACACAAGCCCTTGTCATATATCTTAACATAAAAAGCAAAATGACCTTGTCAATAGCTGTATACTGTTATTGCAGTTTAATCCAATTATTCTGAGTCATTGTTATACAGCTAATCTCAGAAGGCAGCACAGAGGAGCTCTTACTTGGTCTGAATAAGGATGTCTGCATTGATGGGGTTCAACATGAATTTGCAAATCAGCTCCTGAGTGACAGGAATGGCTGTTTTGTTGGAGACACACAGGTCAGACAAATAATCCAGAAACCTGGGGGAAAATGCACAAGAAACATCCTGTTAACTTTGAAACCACTTCTAACCAATGTGAAAATGGTACTTACAGTATATCAAATGCAAGAATCACATCTAAATGTTCAATACTGTGCAGAAGTTTGGGGTCAGTACATTTATTTTTTAAAGAAATTAATACTTTTATTCAGCAAGGATGCATTAAATTAATCAAAAGTCACGATAAAGACCTTTAGGGGAGAGCGGGGTAAGTTGTCACACTAACATTTACTGAGTACCATACATCACAATGGTATAAATGTCATATCAAACGAAAGAAGGAAGTCTTGGGCACATATGTTGTTTTCATTACATTTTCATATCTTATCTCATTACGGAGTTGTAGACTGTTGAATAGAGAATGTGCAATTGTGACAATTTGCCCCATCGGCGGGTAAGTTGTCGCACTAGATTATCTAAAAATAAGAACACAACTACTTAATTGTTATTATTGATTAAAATTTTTTAATTCAAACCAGAACAGGAAATATAAACAATCATGCCTAGAGAATTTGGAAAAACTATTATTTCAATCCAAACAATACACATTTCAATCAAAACACATTAAGTGGCAAGACCAGTTTACTTTGAACTTTAAACTCAAACTTTCTCTGGCTTGCACATAGATCCATGATAACTGAATGGAATACTGCAGATAACTCGCTTAACTTAAAATGTTTCATCTCTGAACATAACTGACTTAACATGTTGAACCTCTTTTTTGAGCATGTTATATGCGTTTATTTGTACTGGGGCAAGTTGTCACACGTGACGACTTGCCCCAAAGTCATTGAGACAACTTGCCCCAAACTGACGTGTGCTATTGTTGGCTAAATCTCAAGGTTCGCTCAACATAACACGTCAGCTAAAGTATCAAAAGACACGTTATTGTCTCCTCTATGTTGCGCAAAATAATAATTTTTAACATTCATATCTAACAAAGTTGTATTGCATAAAATTTAAAGTGCAAATTTTTTACTTTTTAAGACAAAAAATAAGAAAATTGTGCTAACCTCAGATTAGAGCGATCTTGACCACATGTGAACAGGAAGTTGACTATAGAAGAAGTCGTCACACAAAGTGGCTATTTGATTTTTGAAATAGAGCCTCTAGTTTTGGAGTTATGAACAGTATGACAACTTACCCCGCTCTCCCCTACATTGTTACAAAAGTTTTCAAATAAAATTAAAATAAATGTGGTTCCTTTTTATGCATCACATTTTTGTTTAAAATAATTACAGTATATTAGAATGTCAAAGAAAATCTCTAATTTGATCTCAATATAATTGGTTCCAAATTACAGAAATTAGTTTTCCTTAGAGATTGCTTTACGATTCCTTTAGCACATTCTGCCAGTAGTGGTTAGTTTCAAACATTAGAGTGGATGTCTAAATCTCTGTGTCAGACCTGGGCTCTCGGTTCCTGCGCAGAAGTTTGACAAAGGTCTCAATCTCACGCGCTGTGATGTGCTTCTCCAACAGCTTGCGGTTGTTGTGCAGAAGAGCAGTGATTGTGTCTTCGGCCAGGATCTCATAGCCAATCTGAGCCTGCATAATTGAAAAATTCTTGGCTATGTACTCCTGTGATGAAGAGGACACATGTATTAGTCTCATACATTGACTGATTTAATTGGAGTTGATCATTGAAGATGTTCCTTGCCTGATTCTTGCGGTAGTCTTGTTGGGAATGGCGCAGGATTCTGTAACACAGCTGTAGCATGTACTTGAATGCAGAGTTGCGCTGCTCGCCCAAATCTTCCAGCTTCGGCATTGGCGAGTCTTTAACCTCTGAAAAAGGGGCTTTAAGAATTCCAAAGATCTGCAAACATAAATATTACAGTCAGAAATCTGACATGAAATTGATGATCCTTAAAGAATCAAGTTGCTGTGAGTTCACCGTTTAAACAAACCTGTGCCAGGATGTTTTGCTCTCTCATGAGTTTCTGCCTCTCTCTGTTGGGGTTTGAGATGACCACAGACAGCACGTCCTGGCCGTTGTTCGGCACTTCGCACACAAAGAAGACCAGATCTTCCAACAGCTTAATGGTAAACCTGAACGTAAAAACGTAAGAGCAAGTCTGTTTTTAAAACTATGAATGTATAATGGTGATCTCATTTACTGCATAACAATCCTTTGCTTATATCACTTGAAATATATATCTAGATGCCCACCGGAACATCTATCCTAAAGGTGAGGTCACATTTACTGTTCCTCTACAACATTTTCCAGTAATTCCAATAGGAATCCACAAAATTAGAAGTTTCATGTGCAGATTTCGCTCATGTTCAAGTTGGTCACTTGAAATTGCTGTGCTGACCAACAGAAAAGCTGCTTGATTGGACATGTACATAGAGACATACATCTCTACCTAAAAAATAAAGTTTTTTGCAGCGATACCATAGACGACCCATTCTGGGTTTCGCAAAGAACATTTCATTGAACAGTTCATAAAAGAACCAATTTTTTCTATCTAAAGATGTTCTTTTTTTCCACTATAAATAACCTTCTGGGCAGTGGAAAGTTTCCATAGATGTTAAAGGTTCTTCATGGAAACATTGATGCCAATAAAGAACCTTTACTTTTAAGGGTGCATGCTATTGACAATGGACCTGTTTTTGCTAATGTGAAAAGAAAAGGTCCATTGTGACCACACAATGAAGGCTAATGTGACCAGACCTTTACACATTCAAAAGGCCTCCAGTAAGTATGACATTACCTGCGTTCATTTGCTGCTGCGAAATTGCTGATACCCAATATACGCACAAACGACTCCAGGACCTTGTTGGCATCATTGGCAAAGTCCAAGTCTCTGACCTCTGACAGGGGGACAGAATTTATGGAGAACGCCTCCTTGTCCTCCTTCATGTGGCAGGTGCCGATCTGTATGAATAAAGAGAGAAATGACATGAGCTTTCATTGACAAGGATAATTTTTCTTCAAATTATAATGGAAGGAAATAAACAACCTTGAGCATAACGGGCCGTTCTTCCTCAACATCAATAGGAATGTTAGTACTGGTCACCCAGGTGTTTGTGCACAAGTTCCTGAGTCTCACATATGAGTTCCTGAATAATAAAAAAAAAAAGGTACATATTTTCAAGGGATGTACCAATGAACTTACTGTTGTTAGCGTCATTCTTTGATGTTTGATCTACAGGAAATACCAAACAGTACATGCAGCATAGTGTGGACCCCTATTCCATCGATAGCACTTCAATAAAACACCTAACCTTGACAAATGGTTTCGTAAGTACATTTTAAAATCCAAAAGGTTGCTCTAAAAGGCTTTGTGAGCACTTGAATGCATTGAAACCACTTGTCCTGCAAACCTGTACTGCAATTTTTTCACACCTACATCTCTTAGCTTGCACTTCTATCCAATTTTGGAAGTATGTATTGCCTCTGTAAGGGGGATTCCTTGTACTGTTCCTCACTGTGGATAAAAGTATATGCTAAACAAATAAATGCAAATCTAAATGTAAATCCACTGTGAAACTGTTTTGCATTCTCAGAGGGTTTTCCTGGATGAAAGTTATTTTGGTGTACAGGAACTAACCTGGGAACCAGGCAGTCTGCCCGCTGTAAGGTGGTGGCATCCAATTCAAAGAGAGAGGCGATGTCATTGCCGTGGGGCACTGCAACGAGGGTGTAGGGGATCTTGTCAGCCTGCCACTTCTTTTTAGAGTACAATGAGTCTGTGTTGGTCTGATGTTTGCACAGAGAGACAGAGGAAGGTCACATTGGTGAATAAAGAGCCACATAAGACAATGCAAGTACACTGAATCTGCACGTATAGGTAACTATATGATTTTTTTTGTTATTTTTATTTTTTTATTATTTTATACATGAAAAAAATTTAGGGTGAGGGACCTCAAACCAGGGTTATTATAATTAACTAAACGTAAAACCATTAAAAACATTTTTGTAATAAAATAAATGTTAAGTGAATATATATATATATATATATATATATATATATATATATATATATATATATATATATATATATATATATATATATATATACATACACACACACACACATATATATATATATATATATATATATATAAAAAAAATATATATATATATATATATATATATATATATATATATATATATATATATATATATATATATATATATATAAACAAACTTCCAATAGTTGCCAAGGAAACATTTCTCATTTTCATTTATGTAAAATGAACTAAAATAACTAAAAATAAAACTGAAATAAAATTAATACAAACTATACAGACATAAAATAAATATGACAAACAAAACAAAACAAAAATTAAAAATAAAAATTAATTCAAACTATTAATAAAAACAATAGTCTGAGATACTATAATAGTATCTGAATGATATTAGCACTGCCTCAAACTGGTCCCACTGCAAAATAAAATAAAATAAAATAAAATAAAATAAAATAAAATAAAATAAAATAAAATAAAATAAAATAAAATAAAATAAAATAAAATAAAATAAAATAAAATAAAATAAAATAAAATAAAATAAAATAAAATAAAATAAAAATAATAGTGATGCAATCCCAGTGGAAGTCTATGGGGCAAAGCATTTAAAAGCAGCAATGTGCAACACTTATTTTTCTTAAATCATGACAGGATTTCACGATAACACATAACACTAATGTTTAATGTTTAACACTAATTTAACTCATGTTAAAATAGACAGTGTTTATGTCTTGTGGCTATACTTTTATTAACGTGTATTTCCTGTGCAAAATCTTGCACTTTATAGTTCCATTGTAAGTGCACTACTGCAAAAATATTTGTGCTTGTTTTTAAAAACTGAGGAATGTGTAGGAATAATTTTCAGCATAAATCGACAGCATTGCACCTGGAATTCCTATAATGGAAATCCAGAGAAAAACCCAGAGGTCATCTACAGTGAGAAAATTATGCAGGACTGCATCTGTGGCACAGACTGTTTTGATGGAGGGCTATTTGGAGAGCAGCATTATAAATTCTCCTCTGCTCTGACTCTCTGCAGCTCCTCTGACTCACTCCTCCACGGAAGCAGACAGCACGTCTGCCTGACTCTCACGGGGCACCCCCAGATTCAGACATTATGTAAGGAGCCCCCTCTGCGCGTGTGTGCGAGTGTGTTTGTCTGTGAGGCTGCTGAAGCAGAATGCTAATACAGCGGAAAGGTGCAGTGCGTGATGCAGGCTGAAGAAAAAAAAAAAATCTCCGGAGAGTAGGAGGACGAGGAGTTGTGCGAGTCTGTCTGTTGCAGCGTGAAGGAAGGGAGAGAAACAGATTACATAATAGTGAAGTTGTGCAGGAGAGTTGGGCTGAGCCGCAATGCTGTGTATCCGAGGCAGAACGGGTTCTGTTCGCTTAAGCAGAGCGAGTCAGAAGCAAAACTTCACCTAAAGTTTAACACAATCTGCAAATGTGATTCTTTCATATACAATCTATTCGTTACGGCTGTTTTCGCTTTAATACTTTAAAGTCTCGCATCAGTGTTTTATCGTACGCTAGGTCCAGGACATGAGTTTGCAAACTTGTGTTACACTTTCTGCTGTGATTGTGAGGAAAAAAATGTGTGGAATTCTGGTGAATGGGGAAAAAAAATCTTCTGTGGAACTCAGCAGAGCTTTCTGTGAAATTCCTTGCAGTCCTAGTTCCATTGTGTAGGCTGGCATCCATGTGAGGTATGACTTACCTCATTTTTGGTGCTGATACTGTCTGTTCGATCTTTAAAATCAGGATTCACCTGAAACAGAGCCAGAAGCGTTTATGAAGGCCCTACGACATACACACACAGACAAAGGCAGATTCTTTCAGCATTTTTATCTTAGACAATAAGCCCTCTGTCTGCCCTGTGCACAGTGGATGGCTGTGACTGATTCTATGTGACAATAACATTGAGAAGACTGCCACCTGCAGCCCATCTTCTGCACTCTCACAACTATAAAATATAATAATAAACCCCACTAGAAGAACATTTTATTACACAGAGGTTAATTTTTTATAGTTTAAGAGAACTAAATTCTCATATGCATGTACATTGCCGTTCAAAAGTTTGGGTCTGAAAGATTTTTTTGTTTGTTTTTTTAACCAAGCCTTCATTTATTTGAACAAAAACACACACAAAAAACAGCAATATTGTGATTTACTATTCTTTTAAAATAATTTGAATATATTTTAAAATGTAATTCATTCCTGCCACAGAGAGATATTTTTTTCAGGATTATTTAATGAATAGAAAGTTCAAAAGAACAACAACATTTATTTGAAATAGAAATAGAAATATTTTGTAACATTATAAATGTCTTTACTGTCACTTTTGATCAAAGTGAATAAAAGTGTTAAATTCTTACAAAAAATATATATATATATCTTACTGACTCCAAACTTTTGAACAGTATAGTATGTCACATAAGTATTAATAACAATTATAATAATAATACATTTTATTTATAATGCGTTTTTCTTAAACTCAAAGCGCTACAAGTACAGTACAAATGCATCCATAAAAGCAAAAAAAACAAAAAAGTATCAAGATGTTTTTCAGGTATTTAGTCCAACACAAATTAGACTATTGTTGACATACAGTAAAAATACAGACCTATAAAATGAAATGGAATATTATCATATCTCAGATTGGTCTTGGGAGAATTTAATGAGAAATATTTGTCCTCAATTTCCTTGATGTCTATAATAAACAGTATATAACCCGAATTCCGGAAAAGTTGGGACGTTTTTTTAAATTTGAATAAAATGAAAACAAAGACTTTCAAATCACATGAGCCAATATTTTATTCACAATAGAACATAGATAACAACAAATGTTTAAACTGAGAAATGTAACAATTTTATGCAAAAAATGAGCTAATTTCAAATTTGATGCCTGCTACAGGTCTCAAAATAGTTGGGACGGGGGCATGTTAACCATGGTGTAGCATCTCCTCTTCTTTTCAAAACAGTTTGAAGACGTCTGGGCATCGAGGTAATGAGTTTCTGGAGTTTTGGTGTTGGAATTTGGTCCCATTCTTGCCTGATATAGGTTTCCAGCTGCTGAAGAGTTTGTGGTCATCTTTGACTTATTTTTCCATTTGCACCAAATGTTCTCTATAGGTGAAAGATCTTGACTGCAGGCAGGCCAATTCAGCACTCGGACTCTTCTAGACAAAGCCATGCTGTTGTAATAGCTGCAATATGTGGTTTTGCATTGTCTTGCTGAAATTCACAAGGCCTTCCCTGAAATAGACGTCATCTGGAAACATGCAAGCTGCCCATACCGTATGCACTTATGCACCCCCATACCATCAGAGATGCTGGAAGGTCTCTCTCTTCTTTAGCCCGAAGGACACGGCATCCATGATTTCCAACAAGAATGTCAAATTTGGACTCGTCTGACCATAGAACACTTTTCCACTTTGAAACAGTCGTTTTAAATGAGCCTTGGCCCACAGGACACGACAGCGTTTCTGGACCATATTCACATATGGCTTCCTTTTTGCATGATAGAGCTTTGGTTGGCATCTGCAGATGGCACGGCGGATCGTGTTTACCGACTTTGGTTTCTGGAAGTATTCCTGGGCCCATTTAGTAATGTCATTGACAATCATTCCGATGAGTGATGCAGTGTCGTCTGAGGGCCCGAAGACAACAGGCATCCAATAAAGGTCTTCGGCCTTGTCCCTTACACACAGAGATTTCTCCAGTTTCTCTGAATCTTTTGATGATGTTATGCACTGTAGATCAGTGGTTCCCAAACCTGTCCTGAAGGACCCCCAGCACTGCACATTTTGTATGTCGCCCTTTTCTGACACACCTACTTCAGGTCTTGCAGTCTCTACTAATGAGCTGATGAGTCGAATCAGGTGTGTTAGATGAGAGAGACATCCGAAATGTGCAGTGCTGGGGGTCCTCCAGGACAGGTTTGGGAACCACTGCTGTAGATGATGAGATTTGCAAAGAATTTGATGTTGAGGAACATTGTTTTCCTCAATCTTTTTACGCACTCTTTCACAGATTGGAGAGCCTCTGCCCATCTTTACTTCTGAGAGACTCTGCCTCTCTAAGACATCCCTTTTATAGCTAATCATGTTACAGATCTGATATCAATTAACTTAATTAGTTGCTAGATGTTCTCCCAGCTGAATCTTTTCAAAATTTCTTGCTTTTTCAGCCATTTGTTGCCCTCGTGCCAACTTTTTTGAGACCTGTAGCAGGCATCAAATTTGAAATAAGCTCATTTAGTGGACAAAAGTGTAATATTTCTCAGTTTAAACATTTGTTATGTTATCTATGTTCTATTGTAAATAAAATATTGGCTCATGTGATTTGAAAGTCTTTTAGTTTTCATTTTATTCAAATTTAAAAAACGTTCCAACTTTTCCAGAATTCGGGTTGTAGATCTAGAAGAGAACTGCTAATACATTCTGACATTCTTTAAATATCTGTGGGCCTGTTTACACCTGGTCACTTCATGCGCATTTACTAATCAGTCAGCTATTTGTTTTGTTAAATCTCTTCCATTTACATGTGACCACGTCTCCACAAAACTAATATAAATTCAATCTTCAATTCCCATTGAAGATTGCTACCAATTTATTTATCATCAGCTAATTTCAAGATCAAAGATTGCAATAGGAGAGAGATCGGCACCAGCACTGGCAAGATAATTTAGTCACACTACTTTTAATAAAGTTGATTGTGTGTGGAGCTTCAGAATGTGACAATGAACTTTCAGTTTTATTTGTGGCACGCTCTCACATGTTTTTTTATTTTTTTTATTACTATTTTGGGAGGAGTAAAATGTACATATGTGGCTCCAACAACCAGATACATTTACACTTGTCCAGTTTCATCTGGAATGAGTCTCAAACCACATCCTAAAGCGGTTTGAGTGACTGGATTTAAATATGCCTCGAATACGTTTCAGAGGGCATTTACACCTAGTCTTTTCACGATTGGATAACTATCAGTTCAGAGAAAATGTATGAAGTGACCAGGTCTAAACAGGCCTATCATTCAGATACTCTTACTTCACGGTCAGTAGAGTAAATACAGCTAAAGTGGCAGGCAGGTGAGTTTACCGCTCTAGGAAAATCTTCATGTGCAGCATGCAAATAAATGTAAACCACAGGCATTCACACAAACCACATCATATACTAAACAGCTCTTTAAAAAGAAAACAGGATCAGTTTCTGGGAAGGACCAAACAACGTAGATGGAATGTGTACCTCTGCCGCAAGGTAGTTTCCTGTGGCGAGGTGTTTGAAACGAAACAGGCTGTTCCACTGACCGGCTCCTCCTCTGCAGGGGTCATAGTGTACAACCTGAAGCACAAGGATTAGAGACTAGATTAATTCTGTACAGGATGATATTGACAAAACTAAGTATGAATAGATAAGAACATTTACTATTGTTCATAGACTATGGTTTGGGGTAAAAATTAAGAAATTAATACTGTTCTTTTATTCAGCAAAGATGCATAAAACTGATGAATTATGACAATTTTAAGACATTGTTACAAATAAAAAAATATTTTTTAACCAAATTCAGTTTTTTTTCTTTCTATTCTTCAAAGAATCCTGAAAAAGTATCATGGTTTTCACAAAAATATTAAGCTGCACAACTGTTTTCAATATTGATAATAAAAATAAATTTAATTTGAGCAGCAAATCAGCATATTAGAATGATTTCTGAAGGATCATGTGACTCTGAAGACTGGAGTAATGATGCTGAAAATTCAATTTTGCCATTACAGGAATAAATGACATTTTAAAATATAATAAAATAGAAAACTGTTATTCTAATTTGTAATATTATTTCACAATATTATTGTTTTTACTGTATTTTGACCAAATAAATGCAGCCTTGGTAAGAATACAAGATTTTTTTCAAAAACATCTTACTGACCCCAGATTTTTAAACAGTAGTGTATATCCCATTCATAAACCATAAAATGTTATGATAAAATTTACTTCATTACACACAGAGAAATTTTAGTTTTTAAAAAATAAACTGAAGAAAAAAAAAAAGAAAATACTTTTATTTCATCATACAGAACTATACCTCCACTTCCCAGAGTGCTTTTGAACTAGTGGCAGATGTTGCTGATTGGCGGAGAGTGGTCCGTAGGAAGACATACTGCTGCTTCTTGTACTCATCACAAGTAAGAAACTTTTCTTGCTCAGCATGAAACAACCTCACCACATCCCCCTGAGTGAATCAAAGTGAAAGACCCACATGGTTACAGAGAGATTATGAACCACGGTCAATACACAAACCTAAATCAAAACATCAATAGCCACATAACTAACAATCCACAAAAAAAGACTCACCCCTTTTAAGACATCATCTCTGTATTCACTGAATTTCATGAAGAGAGTGACCTTCCAACTGGTGTTGCAGTTCAAAGCATTAACCTGTCAGAATGGAAATATAAAACACACATCTTTATTGAATTTCCATTACTTTTTCATGACCTTTCTAGTTGTTTGTGGTTACTGGATAAAATCATTTTGATTCAGGGTTTGGTATGAATGATTCATTGACTCAAAAGAACAATTCATTCATAAATCATACATTTCTATAGCCTGGAATCCTGAACTTCCCTGATATTTTTAGGTTTTCCAGGTAATTAATACAATGCATCAGAACCTGTGCCTCATCATCTGGTCAGAACACATCTGGTTCCGCCTTACCAGAGATGGTGATATTATTGAGAGATATGAGGGTCCGTGACTCTACCATTGGAGAAAGCGTAACGGCTAACTTGGATCACGTGTGCCTTGATAACCAATCACATTACAGCCTTGATGACATTGAATTTTGTTCAGAGTTGTGCGACAGTCAATCACCGTTTTCAGGTACCACAGAAATTAACGAGAAGTGCCGTAAACTGAATCATAACGGTCACACAATTGTCCGTGACTTTTTATAAAACAGCATTTTTTTCAGTGTAAACTCTAAAACTAGATCAGTCTAAGGATTCATTAAATGATAAGCTATTTCCTCACAAAAGTGGTTTATTAAGCGTAGTGAAGCCTCTCCTCCATTGACATCCATTAAAAAACGGCCTCTTGTCTCCTTCCCCGCTTACCACAGCATTAGAATTATGATTTTTTTGGCTCAGGTTGCAAGGTTTCAAAGTTTTCAAGGCTTTGGCCTTACCTCTTTGCAGCCACGGTTATCCAGGAGTTCGATGTTGCTGGCATGAAGAGGCTGCCCTGCGTTTACAGGCATTAGAACCACTTTATCTCCAACCACCACCTACAAACATAAACACACACAAAAATAACACTGCATTCCACATCAACTGGTTCTGTTGTTGCTCCTTTTCAGCAATAAAGCAAACAAAATGAGATCACATCCTGTGACATGCATAGTTTAGAAATTGGTGTTTTAGAGACATTTATACTTGACCCCATGAAACTGGAATTTTGTGGCTTTCAGTCAGTGGTGTAAAGTATTTGAGTAAATGTACTGTAATTAGTTACTGTAATCAAGTATCTTTTTGTTTCCTAAAAACATATAATACCAAGGCACTCGAGAATCTTTAGAAAAAATATAAAAAGCCTTTATTCAAGCCTTTATTCATGCCATATTTGAGCCATGATTGAATAAAGGCTTTTATATGAAAGTTTTTAACTATTCCTACACTCAAAGAGCACTGGGATACAGATTCTACACCCCGCACAGCACTTTTTGCATTCCTTGTTTCATCTTTTTGGTTACTTTGTAGCTTTACTGATTTTTTTTACCCTCTACTTGACTACGTTTTTTTTTTTTTTTAATTAGTATGTACTCTTCAACACATTTGTGATGATTAATGCATTTAGCATGAAACCTAACTTTTTCTGCAGAAGTTTATTACCGCTACAAAAAAGGTAATATCACACAAACTTGTCAACAAGACTACACTAATAGGGCATAATGTACTGTATTTATTTAACAGAATTTTCCGTATTCATTTTTTAGAATTTACAAATTTAGGGTTCATGGAAATGTCCATAAAATTACTGAACAGTGTTCAGGAAATGAGCTGCCAGTATTTTTTCTGTTATTTTACGGATTTATTTTTTACAGTGTTACTTTATGTAAGTGCATTAGCAGGTAGATTCTGAATCACAGGTGATTCATACAGTATATGAGATGAGGACATGACCTCACTCGGTGATGAGGCCGAAACCAGCACGTCCAGTGCAAGTAGGCTTTGAAAATTTTATTTTAAAGGTGCCCTAGAACTTTTTTTTAAAAGATGTAATATAAGTCTAAGGTGTCCCCTGAATGTGTGTGTGAAGTTTCAGCTGAAAATACCCAATAGATTTTTTTTTTATTCATTTTTTTAACTGCCTATTTTGGGGCATACTTAGAAATGAGCCGATTCAGGGTGTGCTCCACGCCCCAAGAGCTTGCGCTTGCCTTAAACAACATAAAAAAAAAGTTCAAACAGCTAATATAATCCTCAAAATGGATCTTTACAAAGTGTTCGTCATGCAGCATGTCTAATCGCGTAAGTACGGTGTTTATTTTGATGTTTACATTGATTCTGAATGAGTTTGAGGCCGTGCTCCGTGGCTAACGGCTAATGCTATTGGAGAGATTTATAAAGAATGAAGTTGTGTTTATGAATTATACAGACTGCAAGTGTTTAAAAATGAAAATAGCGACGGCTCTCTTGTCTCCGTGAATACAGTAAGAAACGATGGTAACGTTTTTTAACCACATTTAACAGTACATTAGCAACATGCTAATGAAACATTTAGAAAGACAATTTACAAATATCACTAAAAATATCATGTTATCATGAATCATGTCAGTTATTATTGCTCCATCTGCCATTTTTCGCTGTTGTTATTGCTTGCTTACCTAGTCTGTTGATTCAGCTGTGCACATCCAGACGTTCTGCCCTTGTCTAAAGCCTTTCATAATGTTGGGAACATGGGCTGGCATATGCAAATATTGGGGGCGTACACCCCGACTGTTACGTAACAGTCGGTGTTATGTTGAGATTCGCCTGTTCTTCTGAGGTCTTTTAAACAAATGAGATTTATATAAGAAGGAGGAAACAATGGAGTTTGAGACTCACTGTATGTCATTTCCATGTACTGAACTCTTGTTATTTAACTATGCCAAGATAAATTACATTTTTGAATCTAGGGCACCTTTAATTAAAGCTGCAGTCTGTGATTTTTGGCCCTCTAGCGGTTAATACACAGAACTGCACGCGTCTTGTGGAAGAACATTGTAGCTGGAGCTACTTTTCTCCGTGTATGTCTATGGCGAGTCACACAGTTGCTGTGATACTCTGCGGCGGGTCCTACCAGTCCGGTCTGTAATAGTCCGGATATAAACACTTATTATAAGTGTACCATAATGATTCAGGGCAAGACAAAAAAAAAATGGTTTGGAAAATGGATTCATGTTGTACATTCTCATTATATAATAATTTTTGTAAATTTTTAACACCATAAAAAAAAAATAAATAAATAAAAAAAAAAAAGTTATGGACAGCAGCTTTAACATTTTTATTTTTCTGTTATATTGATGAGAATTGACGGATATTGGTTTTCTTTTGCCCTTTTTAAGCACTTGTGTCTGTAGACGTTTAAGAGTCTGTTGAGTCGACCTTGATTTATTGTAATATTGAGGTGTTCAGTTTTATTTTGATTTTAGAAAAACACAAATCGACTGTTTTTCACTGGCATGTCTCTTAGGTATTGAGAACTAGTGTATCTTTGAGCCTACATTCAGCATGAGTAAAGTACTTAAGTACTATTAAAATAAGATACTCTAAGACTTCTACTCAAGTCATATTGGAATCGGTGACTTGTAACTTGTAATGGAGTCATTTTCACTGTAAGATATCTGTACTTTTATTTCAGCTACTCTTTACACCTGTTTTCAGTCCATGTCTGTTAGCCTCGCCACTAGTCTATTTCTACAAGTTGACAGTTAACTTTTAGCAGATGTTCATATTTACAGTCTTTCTCTTCTGGGACAATGGATTAAAAATATTGATGATTCATATTGATTATTGATGAAAACTGCATTTGTCAAGCCATTTCATGGGGTCTTTAAAGTGCAGATACTAACGTGAAATAAGAGCACTAAATATTCAACAGAATAGAGAACTTGTTTACACACACAAATATAATATCCATAGCATGCTGCAAGAGGCAGTGTACACAGTTTGTAAAGAACATGTGAGTGAAGTGTGTTGTTTAGCACTCTCTTCCTTTCTATACACAACATAATATCATAGGCAGCCATGTAACTGTTGGGCACTACTTAATAATCCTATATAGATTTGGATACCAGTTGCATACTAGACCTGATAGTATTTGGATACTATTTAATAATTCAGGCTTGAAAAAAAAAAAAAAAATCAAGACAGTCAATCAATAACTTTGTACGAATATGGTTCTGTAACAGGCTGTTAGGGTTGCATGTTACATGCGTGTCAGCATGCTGCATACTTCTCTGTGTACACACACACACACACACACTCACATGCATGCAGATTATATACCTTCATGATTCAGTTGCTGAGATGAAAACAAGAGGAGAAACCAGATGAGTTAAGACAATAAGATGTTAATATTATGATGAGAGGTGATTAGCTTTTTAAAATGGGTAAATGACCCATAAATCACTGCTGCACTCATTAATTTCTACTTCAATGTTTAAAAAGAGAGAGAGAAAAACATGATAAACATCAAAACCTAAGCACAGTGATTGTTTCTGATGTGTTTGTTCTGTTAGTGGAGCAATGCCTACATTGTCTCCTTCACTGCGCAGCTTCCAGAAAGGCTGGATGTAGAACCAGGAGCCCTCATTTCCCGAAGGGTCCAGAGAGACACGCATGGCGTTCTTCTCCAGCAAGGCAGGCAGGCGCTTATTCACCGTCAGGTACTTATTACTTTTAATATGGAGAAGCTGAAAATGTAAGGACAGTGTATCAAAAATACTGTAACATACCGCTGAAAAGTTTGTGGTCACTGGTCAGTAGGATCGGTTTCCACAAAAATATTAAGCAGCACAACTGTTTTCAACATTGATAATAATAATAATGCTTCTTGAGCACCAAATCAACATATTATAATAATTTCTGAAGGATCATGAAGACTGGAGTAATGATGCTGAAAATTCAGCTTTACCTTCACAGGAATAAATTACATTTTAAAACACACACATATATATATCTGCAGAAGTCAAATGAAGGGACACAATAAGTTTGGTAAAATGTCTGAAACCATGGCTTTGGTGAAAGCTCACAGAAACACTTAGATTAAAGTGACCAATCAAACAGGCCATTCCTTCTATTGGTTTTGGAGCCGTATATCACCCACGCTGTCAAACGCCTTTTTGGCCCTTGAGCAGTGCACTAGCAGCCTTGGCAACAGTGTGAAAACAAACAGAACGTTCTCGACGTCCAGGCAAAAGTGTAAAAAACAAACATTTGTTGATAAGAAGAGGGAAGCTTGACTATACCTGTATAACCCGACTGTATTTGACAACCTCTCCCAGCAATTTCTTATTCTCAGTGTCATTTTGTTTCTGCTCCAGTTCCGCAGCATGCTGAAAAATGCAGTAGGAAGGACAGCAAACTATAATTAGCAATGCCTAAATGCCAAGAAGTAGAATTCTATTGCATAATCATTGATTTTAAAGAAGTTAAGATGCATATCTACTGTCTGCAGCCTGTTATAATAAGGGTACCTGTAATTTCTTGAAAAGATCTCCTTGTGTGTTGTTCCCATGTTTCCCCTGTTTTGCTTTCCAGAACTGTCTCTGTGCAGAGTACCTATTCATTGGACACACCTTGAAGAGACAATCTAGACAACAGAAAGAAAAATGATTCTAAAAGCTGCTGAAGATTTCTAGATACACATTATGTGTCTCACAAATATATAGAATCCAATGGATCCAATCCTTTATTTGAGATGCTATGCTTTTGAGTAAATAAAAGGGCAGCGCTGCCAAACACAAGTATGTCATTTTACTCCAGCAAACCAAATAAATGTATGATTTCCTTTTGAGGCAAACAAAATATTTCAGTGAAGACAAACTCAAATACACTTCCTCAAATGTCCTTTTTGGCAAAGTGACAACTGAATAAATCCAATAGAGTCAAAGTGTATTTGCTAATGGAGTAAAGAACATGTATTATAGAGCATGCAGTGCAAAATGTCAGAAAGACATTTAGGGAGCCATCAAATTTTGTCTATTCCAAAAAAGGTTTAAGCATAAAGTTAAATTCTGTATTTCTGTATCCTCACTGTAGCAGCTGGAGTTTAACAATGTCTATTCCAAAGAGGCATTACAAGTGTTGTGTTTTGGGATGTACCAATAAACTTGTGAAAAGTGACTCCCGCCATCCGATTAACTCAGGACATAGTGGTTCATTTTCATTTTTGAAGTTCCCAAAGAAAGTAGGTAAAGTCTTGTACGCTTGTGCCAATCGTTTTACGCCGGACTGCTTTACAAATGAGGGTCTGTTCAAAGCTGGATTTTCACAAAGGTTGAGTCTGAAAGATGGGTCAATACCAACGCTTCATGCTCAAACTTCATATCAAGAACTGATGCTGCCATCACATGCTATCGGCATTATTGTAGAGTTTCCTAGTTAAAAATTGCACATGAACGCCCTTTCTGACATTTTTGCTGCGTGAGATTGTCCTGTTTTGTTGTTGTCAGTATGCCAGAGCATGAGTTCTTGAAATTCCACCCTCTTCTGGAAAGGGGGCCAGGAGCAACAGCTAATTTGCATTTAAAGGGACACCCTCAAAAACGGAGCATTTTTGCTAATGCCCAAAAAATGGCAAATTTAACAAAGATAAATTATTAGTGCGGTATTTTGAGCTAAAACTTTACATACACACTCTGGGGACATCAGAGACTTATTTTACATCTTGTAAAAACAGACATAATAGGTCCCCTTTCAGGAAACATTTTTTGCAGAATAAGATCTCTCACTTGGATTTATATACATACTCCTTGATATTGAGGTTACATGAACCACCACATAAAGGTCCAGTCTCATTTACCGTTGGCCAAGAAAGTTTTGCAGGCAAAATCCAGTCATTGTAAGAGAAAACCACACAATCTGAAATTGTACGTAAAGGCGATTTCGCAACAGGTTGACGAGTTTCAGCGCGTAGACCAAAAATTACGCTAAGGTGAAGACAGCTTCTTCACATATGTGTACTTTAAATATCCGAGGGGCTGATTTTAATTGAAAATTGAAATTTTTAAATTTTTGTTATGGAGAACTCTCATTAAAAGGATATTTCACCCTTATTATATTTTTGGGGTAAACTATTACTAAGAAAAATCATCACATAGATTAAAAAATGCTCAAGTTATCACATGGCCGTTGCATTCAAATTTACAGGAAGCTTGTATTGACAAGTACTGAGCCTCCCTTTGGAGCTAATGTTTCAACAAAGCCCTCCAGCACAAGAGGAAAATAAGAATTTACAGATGGTGCAATTCTGATTCTTGTAAACTCTCCCAAATTGCACTTGAGGAACAACACTGTTTACCCACCTCAGCTTACAATTGTAGTCATTAGGCAACAGCCAGGCACCCTACTGAGATCTCACTATAAAGCTAAAGACGTGGGGCGCTGACAGACTGCATGGCCTTGGCAAGAGCAAAGATTCAGTGTGTAGGAGGCTGTTACTGCTCAAGGGCCGAGTAATTAATCAGTGGCTGAGCAGGTGTTAAGAAACACACACACAGGAAGTTACAGCTACATATTTATATTGTTTGGTGTTGGGATTTCTTTTGCCTGACACTTTTATGAGTACACTACAATGCTGGGGAGGAAGTAAGCAAAAGCAGTGATGCTAACTTAACTACACTACCAGTAAAAAGTTTGGAAAACTTAATTGTAATCCCTGCACAGATGTCAACCTAATAATAAACGAATAAAGCTCTGATTTCAAAAATAATTAAATTAGCTTAAATGTTGTTTCAAAGATACTTTTTGGTAGCTTGAAACAACAGAAGTAGCCTGTAGCTACTTTTTAGTTAAAAGACTAGCTTCACTGAAGTTTAACTACTTTAAATTATGAGTAACTTTGTGTTGTTTCAAAGTTGCACCCCCAACACTGATATATCCTTCTTCTAGAACTGGTATAATCTTTCTACTCCTTTTAGAACATTAAGATCATGTGACTTTAGCCAACTAACTTTGGACTAACTGTCCACTAGAGTCAAATGAAAGTCACACATGGTCAGCCTCTGTTTTTTTTTTTAAATGTGTTGACTGATGAATTGACTGATTGATATATCCATTATAACAGCCCACTGGTTAATAATGGTGCTAATATGTTAACATTGTTCCATTTACTGCGACGAATGCTGTCAAAATGACTCACCTCTGAATTTTTTCGGTGGGTTTGTAAGATCCCCAGCCTCAGGCTGCACCACACATCTGTCATCCACCAACCTGAGGGGAAAAATATGACAGCTCATTAGTATTTATACAATGAATGATTCATTGTCAAAGATTTCCTTAAAATATAAAATAACTAACAAAACTACATAGAAATACATAGAATTGGCAGCATTTTTTCCAAGATAATTTTCTTTGTTCAGACAAGCAGCAGATTTTTTGAAAATATGGGTTGTATGACCCTACAGAGAATAAGCAGTTTGGGGAATGGATATATATATGGTTTAGGAACAAAACCAGCAACACTTGTGGCATGGAGGGGTCAAAAATAAACAAAAAGTTAAGAAACTGGAGCTATGTATCAAAACTTTATTTTGCCAACACGTTTCAGCACTCGTCAGGACTAAAAGGTTTCAGGTAAGTACAAACAGAAACACACTTCAAACTTGCAATGAACCAATGAAAAAATTGCATAAAAGAACATCCACCAATCACAAAGCTTACAATAAAAAATCATGCATCAACCAATGATCATCAAAGAAAGAGTTTTTTTTATTAAAAAAAAAAGTTGTATATTATATATATATATATATATATATATATATATATATATATATATTATATATATATATATATATATATATATATATATATATATATATATATATATATATATATATATATATATATATATATACACATATATATATATACACACACAGTACAGTCCAAAAGTTTGGAACCACTAAGATTTTTAATGTTTTTAAAAGAAGTTTCGTCTGCTCACCAAGGCTACATTTATTTAATTAAAAATACAGTAAAAACAGTAATATTGTGAAATATTATTACAATTTAAAATAACTGTTTTCTATTTGAATATATTTCACAAAGTAATTTATTCCTGTGATGGCAAAGCTGAATTTTCAGCATCATTACTCCAGTCTTCAGTGTCACATGATCCTTCAGAAATCATTCTAATATGCTGATCTGCTGCTCAAGAAACATTTAATGTGTACAATTGTACAAAATATTTGTGTACAATATTTTTTTTTCAGGATTATTTGATGAATAGAAAGTTCAAAAGAACAGTGTTTAACAGAAATCTAATCTTTTGTAACATTATAAATGTCTTTACTGCCACTTTTGATTGATTTAATGCATCCTTGCTGAATAAAAGTATTAATTTCTTTAATTTCTTTTCAAAAAAATAAAAATAAAAATTCTTACTGACCCCAAACTTTTGAACGGTAGTGTATAATGCTACAGAAGCTTTGTATTTCAGATAAATGCTGTTCTTTTGAACTTTCTATTCATCAAGGAATCCTGAAAAAAAAAAAAAGTACACAACTGTTTTCAACATTGAAAATAATCATAAATGTTTCTTGAGCATATCAGCATATTAGAATGATTTCTGAAGGATCATGTGACACTGAAGACTGGAGTAACGATGCTGAAAATTCAGCTTTGCATCACAGGAATAAATTACTTTGTCAAATATATTTAAATAGTACACAGTTATTTTAAATTGTAATAATATTTCACAATATTACTGTTTTTACTGTATTTTTAATTAAATAAATGTAGCTTTGGTGAGCAGACGAAACTTCTTTTAAAAACATTAAAAATCTTAGTGGTTCCAAACTTTTGGACTGTACTGTATATATATTTATTTATTTATTTTTATTTATTTTTTCATTTAGGATGTGGTGCTTATACCATTCAAAAGTTTGGGGTCAGTACATTTACATTTTTTTTTCAAGAAATTAATACATTTATCTATCAAGGATGCATTCAATTGATCAAAAGTGACAGTAAAAAGTATAGCTGCATGATTCTGAATAAATGAGAATAATGATTTTTTTTGTTTGTGTGATTCTCCACAATTCTGAATAGACTACAAAATAAACTAATTGCTGCACTCTATTTAAAAAATATATTAATTTGAATTCATTATTTTTGTAAAAAAAAAAAAAATCGTTTTGGATAAATAATAAATAATTATTTGATAAATAAAGACTACTCTTGTTTCATTACTGGATGAAACAGCATCTCTTTGTCATTTAGGAATAAGATCACCTGGGTGTTAGAATCGAGATTGCGATCTTTTAATGATTAATTGTGCAGCTCTAGTAAAGCTATTTATAATGTTACAAAAGATTTCAAAATGCTGTTCTTTAAAAATTTCTATTCATCAAAAGAATCCTGAAAATAATGTACAAGTTTCAACAAAAACATTAAGGAACACGACTGTTTTCCACATTGATAAGTAATATTCTTAAGCACCAAATCAGCATATTAGAACGATTTCTAAAGGATCATGTGACACTGAAGACTGGAGTAATGATGCTTTGCCATCACAAGAAGAAATTTTCAGAAGAAAATTTCACTTTAAAACATGTTAAAACAGAACACAGTTATTTTACTTTGTAATAATATTTCGATACAATATCAAAGAAATGCAGTCCTACGTAGATGCAGCCTCACACACCAAAAGCGCGTGCACCACTGATCTATTACTGGAGTGTACAAACCATGCTCAAACAGAGACAGAAGTCAAACAGAGTCACAACAAGTACCAAAATAAGTGGCTTGAGAAAAAGAACGCATGTTGTGTAACAGTATTGGGTCCGTTCATAAACTCTTAAAGGGACAGCAGTCCAATAATCCTGCTGCTGTCTGTCATGATAGTCAAAGAACAAAAGACAAAGAAAATCACTTTCTGCTCTTGACTGAATACGTTTTATAACTTTAATGGTATGAATGAATCTGTTTTTAATATTTACAATAAAAACTACAGAAATTACAGATAACCAATGTACATTTGATTACTTTAATTTCTGTAGTATTTCTTACCTGAATAAAAACCTACTTAACCTGAAACATTTCGTTTCAGAGCTCTCTTTATTCTATTGCATTTATTTGTGCTGTTGTTTGACATTTTTTTTATTTGTTCTTATTTTATTACTGACTTTTTACTATTTTTCTTTATGAAAATACAACTTTGCTTTGAAGAAAAGTAGATTTTTGTATTATAGTTCTTAGAAAGAAAATAGGAATCGGCAAAAATCGGTATCGGCAGATCACACTAACAAAAAAACAAAAACAAAAAAAAAAACGGAAATCGGAATCAGCCAAGAAAATTGCAATCGGTGCATCTCTACGTAAAATACTTGTTTCATAAACATTTAAAAAATGTTTTTACCATCCCCAGACTTTTGAGTGGCATACTGTCTGAATCTAATGTCTGTTTCCAAATACACTAATTTTTGCTCACTCTTTCCTTATATAATTAACCAAGCCATTCACTATGTTTGCACACTGGAAAAAACAAACAGCATGGCATGTCATGGCTAGATGTTATGTTAGAGATGAGCCACAATTTCCATCAGATATTTAAAAAATGGATCAGATTACATTACCTGTAACAAGAAACTGCAGAAAATCAGTCCAAAAGATCAGATTTGAAAACCAAGTCAGATTTCCGTTCAGTCAGTTCAAACAAAGCCAATAATCCGTTTCCAAACATGGGCACTATACCATGGATGGCATATGTAAAGCAGCAAATTAGTCCAGCATCATTTAGTGAACACCTGCTGTGGACACTGACTGGTCAGAAATGTTTCAATGCTTATTAGTGCCACTGCCATGCATCACATCAAAGAGTAGAAGTTTCTAAGACACTCAGTGGATTCACAAGACTGAAGCAGATCAGAAAGAACATGGTAGAAACAAAATGAGCAAATGGAGAATTTAAAAAGACCTCTGATATTGATATTAAAGCCTCAAAACTTCAACACATCAGGTTTTATTATGAAGAAAAGAGACTAGGCTTATATCAAAGCAAACAGGTTCCTCTCACAAGGACAATTGAAAATGCTCATATAATCCTAAATCAACAAACTACTCAACTCTCTTTGAATGCAAAGCATATTTGCCCGCCTATTGGTCAATGCAAACCCATACAGTCTATTTTAATTACACACTATCCTCCGGCATTGTGTCCACAGGCGCTCATAACAGAATAAGGTTACAGAAATTTTAAAATCTTTCAGAATATGATTTGTTTAGTTTATTATCAACAATTTACCAGAGATTTGAGGAGCAATTTAACTGAAGTGCCTCTCCTTAAACATAAAAAGGGGTTTTGTGAAAGCTTGGACCAACTTTAGATAAAGGAGGAAGCTGCAGTGCTCTTTGTAGGCCTGATAAACATACTACCACCCAGGCTTCCCCCACTGTTATAGTTAAAACTAAAAATAGGCAATAACTTATCAACGGCAGTTCATGGTTTTCTTAATGATAGCACTTGACTCGGCTTGGCTATCTTGTGAACACAGATCTGTAAATAATACTTCAGCAATAAAATGTAGAAGTTCACAACTGCGCTGAACTAACCGGAGGAACATGGGTGTGTAAAGGTCACTTTATATGTTGTGTTGACAGTAAAATGAAGTTGCTTTTATTGAATTCATTTGCCGTTTAATCTGAATTTATAAATATGCTAAATGCTTCAGGAATCAAACCAACAATCAATTAGTACAACTTTAAGCTAATCTTTCTCGCTTGCTTACAATGGCAGAAGGCACAAAAAAAGTGATGAATGGTGAGAGGTCACACTACATACACTGCACATTTAAAAGGAAGTGCCACAGTGTTTGACAGAAAGGCCGTTATCGGAGCAGTTGCACTACCTTCTGACTGTTACTCTCTCGTCTCTCTAGCTCATACCAAAGAGCTGGGCAGGAGCACAGTGTTTCCCCAACCTTTTTTTTTTTTATATCCCTTTGTACTTAAGTACCCTTTCATCAACAATAAATCAGAAATATGCTCCTTTAAACTGACAACAAATTTGAATCAAGTGAAACTCATTTATGTTAATGAAAAGACTATGACCAGGTTTCATAGACAAGGCTTAGAAACCAGGATTAGGCCTTCAATTACGGCATTTAAGTAGCTTTTATAAAGTGCCTTAGAAAAATCATCATTACTGGTAGGGCTGGGCTTATGATAAAACAATGGTACTGGCATGTTTTAAAGGGGACCCATTATGCAAAAGTCACTTTTATAGGGTGTTTGAACATGCGGCTGGTGCAAAAAATTGGGGGGGGGGGCGCAAAAAAAATTTTTTTTTTAGAAATGTAGGAAGGAATAGGCAAAGGCGATTTATACGCATTACGCCGTAGCCATGTAGGCTGTGCGTAGCATACGACGTAGCCGGTGCACCTCCAAAAATGTAACAACGCGTCAATTCTACGACCGCAAGCGCTTATTGGTCTGCTAAAACCCTCGCCTGGCGCGGAGCACTCAGAAGAGCCTTTCAACTTCACTATAAATGAAAAAACTTTAAAATGTCAAACTGAACAAAAGCATTACCTATTTGCCTTTTGCCGTTTCTGTTTGTACGCTTCTCTGATATACATGACAGCTGCTTCTTCTTCGGCTTTTGTTTTGATACTCAACATGCCGCGGACACTGCCTCCTAGTTCATGTACGGACGCGGAAGCCAGAAGTATAAATGAAACGCAAGCCTACGGCGCAGAGGCTCGCGTTCAGTATATAAATCGCCTTAAGATAACCATTTAACAAGAATAATAATGTATCTATCTAAAACATAGATATATTTAAAGCGCCATAGTAATATAAAAAAAAATCAAATTAAAATATATATATATTTATATCGTCCTAGAACAATGTTCGGCTTAAAAACAAACATAATGTAACTGAGTATATGCTACAAATTATGAAAAAGGGTCAAATCACATTAGCGCTACATTCTAAAATTGTATCTTTACAATCTAAAAACAAAATGTTTGGCAGAAATTAAATACAAAAATGAAAATAAATAAAAACAAAAGAACAGACTTGATTATTATTATTTTGATTCTCAATAGTCACTTTACACAGTTTTATCGTACAAATACACTTAGTTGTAGGTGAAATTCTACATATGTATTATGTGAACAAAAACAAATTTTCAACAAATATTTGAGAAAAAATGTATTTTACAGATTGAACTCCGTCTGTTCGGCGCGCGGCGGCGCTCGTTCAAGTTTGTGCTGTGAAGGCTCGTCCACGCCTGACTGCAAAATGGAAATATTTCTCGAATTTCACTTTTCCAGATGGAGAATATGTCTTGAAATGTAAATTATGCACTGGAAATTATTAAATGTCACTTTAGCTTAAAAAAAATTATTAATAGGGCATGTTTGTTTCCACCAATCACTCCACAAGTTAAGGTTATGTATGATGACAGCAGTTAGTGCTATAGACTCCCGGAACCCACAGAGATTGCATGCATGCCTGCAGTTTGAAAAAAAAATTCTTTGAATGGAAGTCATGGGAGCACTCGGGGCAAATCTCGGCCAGACTGAAATCGCCCAAAAAGAGGCGGTACTCCACAGAGCGTGACTCGACGCTGATTGGACTATATCAGAGGCAGAACAAACAGCCTAGCAGTAACTCTGTGGTTGAATGTGATTGAAAAATCCGTCCCTTTCTCACTTTGGTGGTGCGTTGCCGTTTGAACACAGATTGCGTCCGATCAGTGGTGTAAACAACCAGCCAATTGGTAAAAATCCACTCATTCCTTTTTTTAATAACACCTATAAATCAGTCTCTCCAAACTAACAGTTCCAGATTTTAAGTAAGAGTAGGGGGAAGCCCCGCCCATGACTGGTGATGATCTGCCCTATTAGCATAGATACCGCCCTGAGTAAGTCGCAGCAGTCCGCCATTTCTGTTTCCTCACTGTACCAGCTGAATATATACAATGTCTGTGCCAAAAAACATTACAAATGTTCTGTTATTGGATGTACCAACGAATATGAGAGTCTCCATAGACTCTCGGCATCTGAGCCACTGAGGACACCGTGGTTGAATTTCATTTATGAACGAAATGGGCAGAAGAAAGTCGGTAGAGTGTTATATATTTGCGCAAATTATTTTACTGCGGACTGCTTCACAAACGAAGGCCAGTACAACGCTGGATTTGCGCAAAGGATTAACATGATGGTACATGCTAGTCGTTGAGTTGAATCAGCTTAACTCCACAACTACTACACAAAGTTATCCACTAACCATTCAGAAGTGTCCAGTTGCATTCTAAAAGTTGTAACTTCTTCCTGAGTCTCTCCATCAGCGTCTGACTCCGGTTTGAACAATGTAAGGTTGAACAACGCTACTGACAATCAACATTTTGGCTGCTTGAGATTCTCCAGTTTTGTTGTTGTTGAGTATGTGAAGCACAAGCTGTTAAAGCTCCACCCTCTTCTGGAAAGAGGGGCGGGATCAGCAGCTCATTTGCATTTAAAGGGACACAAAAAATGGCATGTTTTTGCTCACACCCAAATAGGGGCACATTTGATTGGTATTTTGAGCTGAAACTTTACAGACTCATTCTCAGGACACCAGAGACTTATATTACATCTTGTGAAAAGGGGCATAATTGGTCCCCTTTAAGATATGTCAGTGCAAGTTGGTCTCAGTTAAAACAGCTCAAACATGCATTTTAATCTGGGACTAAAGCCTTGTTTGTGAAACCAGGGGTTTATGTGGTAAAATATGTACAATAAAACCACGAATTGTGGGTAAAGCTGTTCTATTTAAAGGTGCCCTAGAATTAAAAATTGAATTTATATTGGCATAGTTAAATAACAAGAGTTTAGTACATGGAAATGACATACAGTGAGTTTCAAACTCCATTGTTTCCTCCTTCTTAAAAATCTCATTTGTTTAAAAGCCTCAAAGAACAGGCGAATCTCAACATAACACCGACTGTTACGTAACAGTCGGGGTGTATGCCCCAATATTTGCATATGCCAGCCCATGTTCCCAACATTATGAAAGGCATTAGACAAGGGCAGCCAGTAACGTCTGGAGCAGTACAGCCAAATCATCAGACTAGGTAAGCAAGCAAGAACAATAGCGAAAAATGGCAGATGGAGCGATAATAACTGACATGATCCATGATATCATGATATTTTTAGTGATATTTGTAAATTGTCTTTATAAAAGTTTCGTTAACATGTTGCTAATGTAGGCTACTGTTGGTTAAAGTTACCATCATTTCTTACTGTATTCACGGAGACAAGAGCCGTCGCTATTTTCATTTTTAAACACTTGCAGTCTGTATAATTCATAAACACAACTTCATTCTTTATAAATCTCTCCAACAGTGTGTAATGTTAGCTTTAGCCATGAAGCACAGCCTCAAACTCATTCAGAATCAAATGTAAACACCAAAATAAATACTATACTCACATGACCCGAAGCATGCATGCAGCATACATGACGAACATCTTGTAAAGATCCATTTGAGGGTTATATTAGCTGTGTGAACTTTGTAAATGCACTGTATTATAGAGTCGCGAGCACGATGGGCAGGGAGCACGAGATTTAAAGGGCCAGCAGCCCTGAATCGGCGCATAGTTAATGATGCCCCAAAATAGGCAGTTAAAAAAATTAATTTAAAAAAATCTATGGGGTATTTTGAGCTGAAACTTCACAGACACATTCAGGGGACACCTTAGACTTATATTACATCTTGTAAGAAAAACGTTCGATGGCACCTTTAATTATTGCAGGTTTACAAGTTCAGTTTATCAAGTGTTTATAAGCATTGGTGCACTTAAAGACATTCTGAATAGCTTTTTTAATTATGAAAAAACAAAACTTAATTTAATTGAATTATTATTAGTTTCAGTGCTTTGAGGCAGAATAAAGAGCACTGAATGTTTTAGCATTGTGAAGAAAGAAAGAAGACTCACTTGTCTCAATTTGTATGAATTTCCTTGTTCAACAGTAAGAAGTTAAATTCTCTTGAATTAGGACCAAGTTGCAAAGACCTGATTTTCAGGTCTATATCATCAAGTAACAGCAAGTTATGTAAGTGTGTGTTGCTCCCAGAATTTTACAGCTAAAAAATTTAAATTATTTAAAAAAAAAAAAAAAAAAAAAAAAGGCTTCATTACTGTGCCACTTGCTTTGGCACAGTCGATACCTTCAAGGTTTTTAAAATCCTAACAGAGAAGTATAGGGAATTTTATGCAATTTATCTAAAATGCTTTATTAAAGTCTGTCTAGCCTCACATTAACCTTTAGGTATGTCTGCATTTAATAACAATCCCACATATTTAACAAATTGTCAAAAAAAACAAAAAAAACAAACAAACAAAGAGCTACCAAGCCACCACAGAGCCACTCCTCTGAATGATGACTAAGCCAAGTAAGTGCTGCAAATGGATATTTTCATAGTGACAAATTGTTTTATTGTTTAATTGGTTATGCCTGCACACTTCCTCATCTTCCTGTGTATCTAAATAGGCATATTAAACAAAGACATTAAGTACATTAATAGGATGTGTTTTAGAAGGGGGGTTAAACAGGAAAGGTGCTAACAGTCTAGTTTTACACGCTCATAAATGAGTAACAGAGTGCTTCTAGTTCTCTTTAAACTGTTTGACAGCCCAGCAATCTTCAAAAGACACAACAAAGTACACCAAGTTAAACATGAACCAAATGCAAGCCTGATCGGCAGCATTCAAACATGCTAATTATAGCTCCATTACTTTATGACATGAGCTGAAGGAGTTAAACCTTGTCTAAGCAAAATGATCATACTTGGCTTGCTACAAGTGAAGCATGTTATAACAAATCCTATTCTCTCAATCATATTCTCCTGAAAGACATTGGGACTAAAAGCAACTACATTTGATTTTGCAACCTTAAACTGATTCAGTATACAGAACTAAACCACCCACATTATTGTCCTTTTACTCTTAAATTATGGCCATAAATGTTTATTATGTAGAATTTCAACCAATCATGCCTCTTATCAGTCTTTCCTACAGTACATCACAACAAGTCCTTGGTACCTACACAAAGACAAGCCTTTTCAATTGAAGTCCATTCAACTTCCATTAGCCTATATCTCTACAAACCCATGACAGCCTGGGAAATAATCCAAAACCGCCTTGTTTAGGATCAGAAGAAAGGCTTTGGCTATGTCCGGCATGGAGTACTGAATACTGCACAGTATACACTGCCTACTGCTTCCTAAGTTTGCAAAATAGTAAGAAAAACAATAGGCAATATGCAAACAAAAGTAGTTTGATTCATTTTTGAAACATGTCTTTTGGACATTTTGCAGTCTGATCAAATAACGTTCTACTTCATTCATCACACTGGAAATAGAAAGTTAAGGCAAATTATGGCATTCTGGGAAGATGCACTCCCATAAAGTGCAAAAGTGCCCACCCACTTTTTCAGCAGCCTTGGTTCCAGAAGTATTTTTCCAATAGGTTTTTCATAAGTCTTTGTTTAAGAGTTATAAGTCACGAACCAAACCAACCAGCTATGAGGTGAATCACAACATGACAAACTTTGATTTGAAGCAAAAATGCATTTGACAAAAAGCAAAGATAACCCAGATCAGACAAAACAAAACCAGACAAAAAGACTGTTCTTAAAGGTACAGTTCACCCAAAAATGAAAATTCTGTCATAATTTTATAACCCTCAAGTAGTTCCACACCTGTATGAATTTCTTTGTTCTGCAGAACACAAAGGAAGATATTTGGAAGAAACTGGGTCAGTAACCCCCCCCCCCATTTACTACCATAGTAGGAAAAATAAATACTATGTTATTCAATGCACAGCAAAATCTCCAGAGTTAAATCAACTCTGCTCAGAGTACATATGGTCCCTCTCTAAATAGTGTTAAAATAACACTGAAGCAGAGTTAAAGTTAATGAGATAATTAAGCAATTAATAAGGTTGTGACTGAAGTCAGTTACAGTTGTTGTGTTTCTCTTTTCTTCAGTGATTCTGCTTGTTAACAGCAGGTGTTCATCACTAATTCACAATCATCACTTCATTAATTGTTTAATTATCTCATTAACTTTAACTCTGCTTCAGTGTTATTTTAACACTATTTAGAGAGGGACCATATGTACTCTGAGCAGAGTTGATTTAGCTCTGGGGATTTTACTGTGTGGGGGGTGAGAACTGTTTGGTTACTGACATTCTTCCAAATATCTTCCCTTGTGTTCAGCAGAAGAAAAAAAAAATCATACAGGATTAGAACAACTTCCTCCGAGCAGCTATTTCGGGCATCCAAGACCAAGTCCTATCTATTTGAATGGGGGAATCAAAAACTGTTGTTTGGTGAACTCACAATTAAATAACATATTTCAAATCACCGACCAAATCTGACCTGAACTGTCCCATAAATGTTGTTTCTTATGCGTTTTCTTATGCATAAGCTTATTTTTCAGGCTAGACGAGCCAATGCACATGTGCAGTCCTAAGCATGAGTCTCAGGTTTCTATGGTAACCAGAGCTTCTAATGGCAGCTGCAGTGACACAATGACTTTATCAATCGGCGATTGGCTCTTTTACTTAGAAGGCGGGGCGTATTCCGCCATATTGCGCGTTGCAGTTTCTCCCATTCATAACCAATAGGAGGTAAACCGTCTCTCTATATCTATAGTCTTTGATATAACTTATATAAAGCTTGAATGATCTGGATCAGTATCGGCCAATCATAATAACAGGAAAACGGTAGTTGGTATCAGCTTCAAAAATCCTGATCGGAACATCCTATCAAAAGAGTATTTGTGTACTTTCTTTACTGAGTTGAACATCTCCGAGTCCAGACAGGAAGTCTGTTTGTTTGATGACAGTCAGAGTGTTATTTTGGCACAATTTGCTCGTCACGATTCTCTGATTGGTGGAGATTTCTCAGCAGAATCATGGGTAATGTAGTTTTCTACCAGGAATTCCACTGCTGAACGTGATTATTTAAAACATGATTTGAAATAATGCAGGTTGATGGCTTCAACAAAAACATATGGGGATTGCCAACCATGTAGCTCACAGTAGCTCTGTATTTAAAAGGACAAAAATCAACTCACCTGGAGAAAATTAATGGGATTTTTTTTTTAGATTTTTATTTTCAGAACCGGATTGTTGCGCTCTATTGCAGTGTTCTGTACTGTACATTTTAGCAGATGTACTGTAGTAGGTCATCTGAGGTCTATGCACAAAACATACTCTTAGTGTGCACAGTATGCACATTGCAGAGACAGTAAGAATAGTATCCTATACTCAGCAAACACTGCCTGTCTGTTTCCAAATATGGAACAATATGACTGGACGAAAATATTGCAAGCGGTAACAAAAGATCTAACAAAAACTGGATTGTCAACTATGCACTACAACACTGGGACATGCAGTTTGACAGCTCCCTTTGATACAAAATCCGGTCATATGTCACACTCCCAATGCAATTGCACATTACTACTACTACTACAACTATCTGCAAACTAGCCAGCATTTCAGTTTATGCAGTCAAACAAAACCTCTGTGGTTACGTTTGAATCATAGCAAGAAAGTGAAAAACTACACAAAGTTTTACAAACGTAAACAGCACTGTCATGATTGTGAAAAGTTAGAGAAGTGACTGTTGCTGCAATCCATCTGATGCAATGATACAAAATTTCTTTAAAGCTAAAAAGTTTAAGCAAATAGAAGCTGTACATATTGTGACCACAGTGTATAGATATCTGCAAAGCAGACATGCACATTTGTTCTGCACCTTAATTGCTTGATGAGTCATTGCACAACAATGCACAAGTGATTCAACGCAACCTGAAATGGAGATGGGCGTTTCAACATCATGTGGTTATATATTCATAATCTTTCATAAGACTCTCAAGCAAATGTGTTCCTACATGTCCACGTGAAAATGAAATGAAATCTACTTCTTATACAGTGTAGTCTCAGAAACTGTAAAATTAAATTTGGATTTTATTAAAATTAATTAATTAAAGGTGCACACTCACTAAGATTTTATCTGCATATAGCTCAATCTTATTAATTCCAAAAGTTCCAGTGTTTTTGGATTTAAATCCATTAATATCATTACTCTGAATTACAATGTTGACAGACATCAAGGTTAGTTTACCCAAAAATGAAAATAATGTAATTTATTAGTCACCCTCATGCCGTTCCACACCCGTAAGACCCGTAAGAGCGCAAATTAAGATATTTTTGTTGAAATCCGTATTTTGTTGACAATTTCAAAACACTGCTTCAGTAAGCTTTGGAGCGTTATGAATCAGCATGTCAAATCAGTGGTTCGGAGCGCCAAAGTCACGTGATTTCAGCAGTTTGACATGCGATCCGAATCATGATTCGATGCGCTGATTCATAACGCTCCGAAGCTTCATGAAGCAGTGTTTTGAAATCTGCCATCAATATATAAGTTTTTATTTAGTTTTTTTGGCGCACCAAAAATATTCTCATCACTTTATAATATTAATATTGAATCACTGTACTCACATGAACTGATTTAAATATGTTTTTAGTACATTAATGGATCTTGAGAGAGGAAATGTCATTGCTGGCTATGCAGGCCTCACTGAGCCATTGGATTTCAACAAAAATATCTTAATTTGTGTTCCGAAGATGAACGAAGGTCTTACGGGTGTGGAACGGCATGAGGGCGAGTAATAAATGACATTATTTTCATTTTTGGGTGAACTAACCCTTTCATGTCTTCAATGTAATGTGTTTGTTGTATATTGTTTTATTTGCTATACTTTGTAAAGAGCACTGGCTGAAAGAGTTATATAAAGTGAACATGATTATGCTGCCTTCAAGTGCTATCGGAAATTTGATAACTCCCACTTCTGAAGTCGTGATTACGAGTTTATCGCATTCAACTTTCGAAATGGGAGGGCGTTCATGTGCAATTTTTACTTTGGGAACTCGTATTTACGATAATTCCGAGAGCACGTGAAGGCAGCATAATTAGTAGTTACTTGGCCAATTGCATGACAGGTCACATGACATCAAAATGGCGGCACCCATGAGGTGGTGACCCGCTCCATGTAGAATAAAACAGCTTTTTCTAGAAGAAAGACATGTCTGGAGTCTTCATTTCATGCAATTTACATAACTGCAATAATATTTTTCTCAAATGTGCGGTTCATTTTTCCATGTGCGAAATGTTTCTAATTTAAAAAAATACTCAAAAATGTACATTTTAAAAATTAGGCCTACATAGATGTATGTGTTAGGGTGTAATCTAACAGCAAACTTTGCATTCCTGTTCATGATTTGCATGAGTGCTTTTGAAGCAATGCTGTAACACTGCACCTCTGGCCTTCAGTATGTACTCAAATCACTTCCTACTTCCACTCAACAAACTCCATCTGACATGAGGAGGATAAATATCTTTGAAATTGTTTTAGAAGTTTAACATTTTATTTTTGCATTTTAGGCAACATAATCGCATCGGTATATCTGAATGAAATATATAACTGCCTTGTTTAGTTATTTTTAAGACCAATATAATGAGCATTGAGAGGCAACTTACCCTAAAGTGCTGATAAATCCATTGACAGTTCCCTCCGCGTACAGAGACACGATATCCCCAATGTGAAGGAAACTGGACCTGTGTTCCGACATATCTGCAAATGTTTCAGAAGATTTTCTGATACTTTAACCACTCTGTTTCAGCGCAATGTGCCCAGTCGACTCAGTGTCTCAATCCACTTGCTTCTGCGCTTTGACAGTATCACATTTTAATCCAGCCGCCCAGAGAAGAGATGTGCTGAGCCCGTGACTTTTGAGTTGTGATTCCTCTAACTGTCGCGTTTCTTCATGTTTTCAACTTCTTCCTGTGAGACAAACGAGGCTTTTTCTCACCAATATGCCACTCGAGTGGGAGGAGACTCACCCTCTGTCCCGTGAAATCAAGGAAGTGATGCTGTCTGTCTTTGCTGTGGTATGCAACTCACTAACAGCAAAAAGTGAGAATGCAACTTGTGTGTTTGCGCAGTCGTGCACGCCTGTGTCGGTGAGGTGGTGCAAAATTATTAATATTTATCGTCAAACTTTTTATTTTATTAATGACTTTAAAAAATACTGTAATGTTTTTGTTTCGTGAAAAAATGAGCATTTAACATTTATTATAATATCAGTGAAAATGCATTGTTTTGTTTTTAATTGTACATACATGCAAGCATGCAACATTTAGCAAAAATAAAAAATCATAGGCCTAATATTACTTTATAAACATTCTGTTTTTGTCATTACACAATAAATTAAGATGTTTTAGATGTTTGTTTGTTAATTTAATGCCTTTCCGTGCTATTTGAAAATAAGAAAAGTTCCTTATCGTTTACAGCAAATTAATATTGGTAAAATACTAATCTGAATATGAGATTGTTTTGTAACCTAATCTAAAGGAGTCACTCTTAAAGGTCAGATAAAGTTTCTTTGAATAATCTATAGGCCTGCTTTGCATAATCAAAGAACCCACTGTGTGCTTATCAGACATGTGCAAAGTCTTCATTTGTAACTCTTTGTTTACATACTGTTTAATATTTATTCAGGTGTAATTTGTTGAATAAATATAATTAATGACATGATGTCTTATCTATATATAGATATAGTATATGTTATAATAGCATACAAAAATTGTATGCTCTTTCTAGATCTCTTGAACATTAAAGGGATAGTTCACCCAAAAATGAAAATTTTGTCATCATTTACTCACCCTCATGTTGTTTCAAACCTGTATGAGTTCCCTTCTGTTGCACACAAAAGAAGATATTTTAACAAATGCGGGTTACCAGACAATTGATGGCACCCACTGACTTCCACAGTATTTTTTTTTTTTTTTCAGTGGGTGCCATCAACTGTCTGGTTACCCACATTCGTTAAAATATCTTCTTTTGTGTTCAACAGAAGAAAGATTTAGAATCACTAGACAGTGAGTAAATGATGACAATATTTTCATTTTTTGGGTGAACTATCCCTTTAATTCATTCCCCAACTTCAGGTTTGATTAAACTTGCCTGTACTGCCATCTAGTGTCACTGGCATAAAATAAACAAAATAAAGCCACATGGTCACGTTTTTTTTTTTTTTTTTTTTTTTTACACTGAATTTTGGTTTTATAATGTAATACAGCTCTACAGCGTAATGTTTAATCATTTACACAGAAAATATATTGTTAAAACTACGTGTGGAACTTACCTAGATGATACTGATGATAGAAATCCCCCATATTTAAAATAAATGTATACATATGTGTAATTATATTTAATTAATTATATAGCCCTGTTGCTGGGTTCCTCACTGACACACACACAGAGAAGAGAGAGAGAGAGAGAGGTTACACTCTAAAAAATGCTGGGTTAAAAACAACCCAAGTTGGGTTGAAAATGGACAAACCCAGCGATTGGGTTGTTTTAACCCTGGGTAGTTTTATTTAAACCAACTATTGTTTAAAAATTGCTATATGGCTAGCTTAAAATGAACCCAAAATAGTTGGGAAATTAAAAACCAGATGCAATTAGAGGCAACAATAATAGACAAAAGGTGAATGTTTATTAATAAGCTTTAATATTTTATTAATATAAATTTAATAGTTTATTAATATAAATTTATTAATAAGCAATTTAATAAATGTTTATTGTTTAATAATTATTCATTGAACATTAATAAATGTTCATTTCCAACATACTTTGGGTTAATTTTAATTAAGCAATACAGTAATTTTTAAACAATAGTTGAGTTAAATAAAACTACCTAGCAGGTTGGGCAAACATTTAACCCTACCGCTGGGTTAAAACAACCCAATTGCTGGGTTTGTCCATTTTCAACCCAACTTGGGTTGTTTTTAACCCAGCATTTTTTAGAGTGTAGATAGGTTACAAAGCTATCTCGTGTTTTTCAAAGCATAAACCATCATGAATTAAAAGGACATTTCTAACAGCTTGTTATGTTATTGTTTTTTTCTTTTACTAGACTTTACAATTTACAATATCAGTCATCCCAATTTGTCATTGACAATAATACAACGTCCAATAAATAAATAAATAAATGTTAAGAATGTCAACCAGGGGTGCGTTTCCCAAAGCAAACTATGGTCGCAAGTTCCATCGTTACCAATAGAGTTCAATGGGACCATAGCTGGCTAACGATGCTGTCTGGTTGATCTCAGCATCAACCCTATCACGTGGTCACTGAGGAAAACTAAGATGCTTGACATTTGCTCACAGTTTCCATTGAGGTTACAGCTCATGTGTGACTGCGACATCTAACCTGCCCTGTACCTGTCATTTACTTTCTTACCTGTCTAAAGAAACATGAGGTCATCACGACATCACACGCAGTACGAGATTACACCGCACACACGCATATCAACACAATACAGCTATGCTCCACCTCCATTGACCTTAGGCGACAAGGCAGCAGAGCAAACCTCCCTCACACAATACCTGCTGAGCCTCAGAGCTCATGCTTGCAGTATTTTATCATACGCTTATTTCACTTTAAACGAAGCAGGATTCAGTTGTTGCGTCTAACATTTTCGGATAAAAAGCTAGTTGAATACATAGCAGAGACTTTGTACATTTGGTCCAATTGTTTTCCCTCCAGCAGACCGATTCGCAGATCACCCGGGAACAACTAAGCGGTAAGTGAACCAGACTTAAAGAATCGAGATTTATAGTTGCCAAATAGCCTAAAACTCGCTTGTCTGAAAAGATGCAACTGCAACGATAAACGTTTTTGATCACGCGATTAACTAAACAAAGAACTAAGCTAATGTATTTTAATACTGCCTGTTTTTTTACGAGAGCATTGTACAACAACAGCATGCCTTACTGTAGTTTATTCATAAATAAAGTGGATTTATTATTATCATCATCACTGTAAACCTACACTAGTTGCCTGTATGCTAGAGCAGGATCAGGTGCCTTTTCCCACGCTGCACTGTCACAGTGATGGTGCAAGTCAAGTTTCTTTATCAAATGCACAACGATAACGCATCCAATATTAATTAAATGTAGGCTAATGTTGGAAATGTAGTTGGGTCATTAATCATAAAAGGTGCCTTTTCGTGTTATGCATGAAAATATGTGTAAACAATGACAGAACACTAACCTTTTACTTGATAAAGGCATATTTCCTAACACCACAACAACAAAAGTTGTCTTCTTTGTGTGTTGTGTATTCAGGTTACCATCATAACCCATCTTTGCTAAAATGTTATATATCTTTTTTATCACTTTATCCTATATTCTGTTTGGTTTCTTATAAAGTCACCCCCTTAAACCATGATTTTTGTATAAACAATAGATAATTGAAAACTGGATATTTGATAATGACTAAACTAACTGTTAACTGTAGGTTTTTATCTAGCTGATCGGTTTTGTAACGCCAAAGATGTTATTTTCTGATAGAATATATGAAAAACTTTTATGTAAATTATCAATTAAATACACTTTTTTAAAAAATAAAATTTTTATATGGAAAATGCACCCATTTCATGTAATGACCCAGTTTCTCCAGGCTCCACAAAAGAAAACAGACAATTTTAGATATAAGATAATAGTTAAAAGTAAGAAATTGAATATACAGCATATTTAAATACAAGTATTTATGATATGAGAAAGGATACAATATGATGGACTGTATAGGTTACAACATAAGGAATATCTCTTTAAACATGCTGAATGAAAAACTACAGACTGCCTATTGAGAGTGTGGTAAAAAAATAATAATCCTCCTGAATTGTTTGCTTGAAAATTGCATAACATTTGTAGGGGCTTTCAATGTCTGAGTATTGGTGAATGCAGATTAACCCATTTAATCCCATTTGTGACAAATTTATGTTGAAGAGTTTGGAGATTCTAGAAAGAGTTGTTGTATTATACACCGTTATAAACTACAAATGAAAGTGCAGGTTTTCTTGAAGTAAATTCCTGTTTTGCTACGCATGTAGTTTGTTTCATTGGGTTATCTTAGGAGACAAAGACATGTGGTGGAGAAATTTGGGGCTTAAATGAGCTAAGGGTTTAAAACTGGCATACTGTACATGGCTAGTTCTACAAGAGTTGAATTAAACATAGTGGGTGGCTTTTCTAATCCTTTCTTGGTTTTCAGAAGCTCCAGAGACATGGATTTAAGATTGGACACATTTTTGTGGGAATGACTGATTCTGATTCTTAATCAGACTTCTGTTGTTGGATATAATGCTGGATTACTCAAGATGACTGAGTTGAATTATGCTTTCATAAGTGAAAACGGGAAGGAAGTGGATAAAACTTTGGACTGGAGTTGTATAGACTGGCATGCAAGGAAAACGGTAAAAGGGACGGATGCACAGACTCAAACCCAATGTGTGCAAAGCGAGGACAAAGACACACAAACGGCTAGTCCCTTCATAATGCGAATAGATTTAGGAAGGACGTCGTCCAGACTGAGGTATGGTTCCCTCACGGAGTCTGACGGCATACCCGCACATTTATTCCAGTTTGATAGACAAGCCCCGGCCCGCATCTCCACGTCCCCCACTCTGAGGAGGATGAGGAGTACGAGAATCTCCTACCGAGAGCCAAGCAAGTTGGACGGTCCTTTAGGAGAGGAGTCTCCCACTCCGACGAGTCCCATTTCTCCATTATTCCGGCTGAAATCTCCACTGGCTGTTCAGTTGGATGGAGAGAGCGGGAACTTTGAATCTTCAGTGATTCATGGGAAAATGAGATCACACAGATCAAAGACCCTTGACAATGGTGTCATTTGCAAAAGCAAAGAGTCTCGTGATTCAAAAGAGCCTGTTTCTGATAGCAATGAGAGCTCCACCGATGACAATGAGCAGGTATGTGTCATTAAAATGATACAGGCTTGTGTTCCTAACCCTACATATATCTTAATTCAAACTGTTTTTTACATGGCGCTCTGGAATACTTCATTCTGATTGGCCAATCGCCCTATCTACTCTGGTGTTCTGATATTTCCATATCTAATTTCCTAATTTCCCATCGTCCATAACAACGCTGTACATCAGACTGCTCATACAGATAAAAAACAGTGTTATAGTGTTAAAGCAGAAGCTTTAAGGTAATATAAAGGTAAAATGATCAATTATACACTTAATATATATTTATGTTCACTTATGTATTTATTTGGTAAGTAGCAGCGTAAAAAAGATACTATTATAGATTTTATTGGTATTTTAAATTAGCTTTTTATTTTTATATTTTCTGTGCTTTTGACATTTTTATTCATTTTTTAAAAACTATTACTAGTTAATATTAATATTAATTTATTTTTTATTTCAGTTTTAGTTAAGTTATAGTGTTTTATTTATTTATTATTATTATTATTTCAGTTAGTAGTTTTAGTGATTGAACTTAAAATGATTTCAGTTAGTTTCCAATGCATTTAATTTATAGTTAACAAAAATAGGTTAAGTTTTAGTTAATGATAATAACCCTGGTCCTGATCACACTGTCAGTGTTTATTTGATTTTCTGGTTACATATTATCCTTTTCTAAATCGATAATAATCAGTTTCATATGATATGTGATACAATTTTTTTTTAATGTGGCCTGTAAATGAAATGGCAAGAGTCTTTCTGCTTTTATCAAAGAAAGCCTCTTGTCTCTTGTCTCATTATTCTTTGACCTCCTGAGGCAGTAGTTCACAATAAGAGCTTTTGACAGCAATTGAATCAGTAGTTTCATGCATTGACAGCTTCAAGCAAACCACGTCTCCTCTGATGAGGCTCCATTCAGCGCAGTCAGCAATCACCAAATAATGGAGGGGTCAGTGAAGAATCAAAAGTATAAAAGCGAAGCCCCATTCACTCCTTTCACACATTCATCCAAGCATTTCCACAATGGAGTGAGATACCTTTAGATGTGAGAACTATAGAAGCCTAGTTGTATGATGAAATCTTCTGAAATTGATATTATGCAGCTGATGACTTGTGTTTTTTCTTCATCAAGTACTTACTGCTCACGTTTTGTTGTATCTGCTTTTAATTACAGGTTAAAGATCTCTGCCATAAAAGGTAGGTGAGCTGTCCTTATCTAATGTTTTGCATAAACCGTCCTCACCCGAGTCATATTTGCATGTGAACCGTAATTACGTCCTTAGTGTCCTAGTCACTTTGTTCTGTGTCAAACCAGCATTTTCTCGTTCACTAAAACTACACGGCCAGTACTTGTTGCTCAACATCTCTAATTTGAATAGTTGTTTCATTAATCCAGGAATTTGTTTGTGTGGAAACACAACGTTTGTGGTAATGAGGCCAAAGCAAGACGCTTTTCCAGTAGAGCGCCACCATGCTGGCGCAGGGGGTGCTGGGATAGAGGGAAGTTCATTGTTCATTGTATTGCTGCTTTGTTAGCTGCACATTAACTTTTAATGGAGAGTTATTAAAGTTCCATCATTCGGCCCTGTACAGCCGAGACAAACTCTCATTAGTGACGCTTTTCCCCCTTTCGGGCCCATTCTGCTTGGACCACGGTCATCTTTTCAGCGGTGGATAATTAGTGGCCTTAATTACAGTATGGCACCGTCTGATTGCAGTGCTCATCCCTGGACGGCGATTGGATGGGACAGTTTTGTTAAGGGGGCATCTTTATTCTGTGGAGGTGCGAGGACAATGCTCCCTTCTTTGTGGTCGTTCTGGGGCTGGGATAGTCGGCATAGAGGGCCGCTTCATTCTAGGATCGCATTGTGGATGCGCCTCTAGATAACAAGCCATTAGCAGTGACCTGTTTTTAATGTCTGTAAAAAGGAGATGCGCTGAGTGGCTTTTTACTGGTAGGGCTCCAAAGCCTAATGTACTGGCATCTGTGTGTCTGTTTGCATCTGCAAAAGAGAAGTTGGAAGTGTAAATAGCGAAAACATAGGGGTTTTTATGAGCCTTTCAGAGTATCTCTGAAAAGGTCCAAAAGGAAGAAAATGACAAAGTAAAAGGTTAATAAGGAAGTATTTGATGGGTTCATTGTGCCAGGTACCGTGGGAATGGGTGTTCCCTTTATAATGCTAAAGAATTCATATCTCATAGCAACTTTATATGAGTCAAGTTTTTATTGGTATATGAGCCAATTTTCAATGCGATGAACACAGAAAGACTGATAATAGTATCTGCAGTTGTTATTGTAATTAGTTCTTCAGTTGGGGTTCTTGTTATGTTCTTCACAAACTCAAGGTGTGTACACCAATCTGGGCATCCATCCATCCATCCATCCATCCAAACAATGGTGTAATAACTTTATTCATGACAGATTTATTCAAGCATACATTAAGTAATAAAGACAACAGGTTAAGTAAAAATACAATGAATATGTAAAAAAATGCCCCTCTCTAGAATACGTCCGTCCATCCATCCATGCATCCAACCATCCATCCAACCATCCATCCATCCATCCATCCATCCATCCATCCATCCATCAAACAATGGTGTAATAGCTTTATTCATGACAGATTTATTCAAGCATACATTAAGTAATAAAGACAACAGGTTAAGTAAAAATACAATGAATATGTAAAAAAATGCCCCTCTCTAGAATACATCCGTCCATCCATCCATGCATCCAACCATCCATCCATCCATCCATCCATCCCAAACAATGGTGTAATAACTTTATTCATGACAGATTTATTCAAGCATACATTAAGTAATAAAGACAACAGGTTAAGTAAAAATACAATGAATATGTAAAAAAATGCCCCTCTCTAGAATACATCCGTCCATCCATCCATGCATCCATCCATCCATCCATCCATCCATCCATCCATCCATCCCAAACAATGGTGTAATAGCTTTATTCATGACAGATTTATTCAAGCATACATTAAGTAATAAAGACAACAGGTTAAGTAAAAATACAATGAATATGTAAAGAAATGCCCCTCTCTAGAGTCCATCCATCCATCCATCCATCCATTCATCCAATCTCTCTGTTTGGCCTATGACTTTCAAATTTCTAGGCCTTTACATTTCAGATAAATATTTGTAAAGCCAACAGTCAAAGTTTGGCTTGATCAACCTTTATTTTTTACTTTATTGTTGTAGTAAAATCAGATTTGTATTTATTACATAGATGGAAGGTATGATTGACTCTTACTTCCAAGCTCTTATTGCTCCCCCATACCCGCGTTTGAAGATGTAAGCCCCTGTAAACTGTTTATTGACACGCATCACATAATGGCACATCACTGAGTCTCTGTACAGATGGATAGGCACAAAGCTGAGCGTGACTCAAACAAAAACCAGACTGTCGAGTTGTGTGTGAAAACAATCATAACACTGCCTAAAAGCCCTTAGGATTTTATGTCAAAATGTAACATGGGAACTGAAGCAGAGCAGAACAGAACAGAAATTCGCTATAAGGAACTATACTCTTGCTTTATCTAATATAGTGATTATAAACTGTAATAATGATTATACAGTATAGGGAACTGCAAAAGAGCGGAAGAGACAAGAGACTGTTTGTAGTCCACCACAAAAGTGAGCTTATGAATGTTTACATTACATGATTTTTTTTAGTAATATTTTCTTCTAAATTCAATTCTGTTTTCAATTTCTTATACATAAATGTAAATTTGTAATGCGAAGAACAAAGATCACAAAAACAACTTTTATGTTTTGTTTTTTCACTTTTAGTGTTTTAGTTTAATTTCATTTTAGTTTTGCATTGGCTTTGCGGTTAATGAAGGTTTTTAAACCAATAGTGTTTGTCTTAGTTTGGCTTTTCATCTATAATTGACCCTGGTTAAATACAACAGAGGCACAAGAGGAAAAAAACAGTCATTTGACTTGATTAATAATGACTTCACTCCTACTGCCGCAGGCTAAAAATCAGGGTGCTGGTTTTCCGCCCTGCTGCTGCTCTTTGTTGTTAACCAGTGAATATAATAATCTGTATCTTCCAATATATCCTACTGCTCACTTGTCCGTTGACAGACTTTTAAATCCACCATGCAATGGTGTGCAGGTACAGCTGTTACATGGTATGGTTTTGTTTATCATCTTTGCAAACGCAGTTCCGGCTACCTAATACTAGCAAGGCATGTTAGAAATGTGAACATGGAATTCTTTGATTTCCTGCTAAAGCAAATCTGGCTTGAAATTTCAAGTTTAGCATGGCTAGGCTCTGCGTAAAGAGATTACTACAGCACTTTGGCCAAGGTTTATCAAACCTTCCCAGATTAATTTAGTGAAATAATTGTTTTCCGAGGTCTAAGGAGCTATTGTGCTATTCTGGACTGGATAAAGGTTGAATTAGTTTGGCAGAATTGCAATTCACGTGCAAATCTACCCTCTAAGCTTGTGGTGAACTTGTAGAAAGTGTCGTTATACAAATTCAAAGCAAATAAATGTTGAAAGTGATGTTCTGTGGTTAACCAACATTTCAGTGACATATTCATCATGCATACTTTGAAAGACTGGCTGCCTCAGGGACCAGAATGTTCTGTGAACTCACCTGTTCTCTTCTGGTTTGCTTTTTCTCAGGCTGCAGGAGAGGAGGCGGAGCTCTGTAGTTGTGAGTCTTCCTGGATTGGATGTTTCCCCTGGAGATTTGTTTGTGTCCAATGGCGTTGCTGATATTTTAAATAAATCAGCCTATTCAGGTTAGTCATGCCTCAGTCAATGTCATGACTCAGGGTTTGATATGAATTGCTAACATATAGTAACATACAGGTGCTGGTCATATAATTAGAATATCATCAAAAAGTTGATTTATTTCACTAATTCCATTCAAAAAGTGAAACTTGTATATTATATTCATTCATTACACACAGACTGATATATTTCAAATGTTTATTTCTTTTAATTTTGATGATTATAACTGACAACTAAGGAAAATCCCAAATTCAGTATCTAAGAAAATTAGAATTTTACTTAAGACCAATACAAAGAAAGGATTTTTAGAAATCTTGGCCAACTGAAAAGTATGAACATGAAAAGTATGAGCATGTACAGCACTCAATACTTAGTTGGGGCTCCTTTTGCCTGAATTACTGCAGCAATGCGGCGTGGCATGGAGTCGATCAGTCTGTGATACTGCTCAGGTGTTATGAGAGCCCAGGTTGCTCTGATAGTGGCCTTCAGCTCTTCTGCATTGTTGGGTCTGGCATATCGCATCTTCCTCTTCACAATACCCCATAGATTTTCTATGGGGTCAGGCGAGTTTGCTGGCCAATTAAGAACGGGGATACCATGGTCCTTAAACCAGGTACTGGTAGCTTTGGCATTGTGTGCAGGTGCCAAGTCCTGTTGGAAAATGAAATCTGCATCTCCATAAAGTTGGTCAGCAGCAGGAAGCATGAAGTGCTCTAAAACTTCCTGGTATATGGCTTCGTTGACCTTGGACCTCAGAAAACACAGTGGACCAACACCAGCAGATGACATGGCACCCCAAACCATCACTGACTGTGGAAACTTTACACTGGACCTCAAGCAACGTGGATTGTGTGCCTCTCCTCTCTTCCTCCAGACTCTGGGACCCTGATTTCCAAAGGAAATGCAAAATTTACTTTCATCAGAGAACATAACTTTGGACCACTCAGCAGCAGTCCAGTCCTTTTTGTCTTTTGCCCAGACGAGACGCTTCTGACGCTGTCTGTTGTTCAAGAGTGGCTTGACACAAGGAATGTGACAGCTGAAACCCATGTCTTGCATACGTCTGTGCGTAGTGGTTCTTGAAGCACTGACTCCAGCTGCAGTCCACTCTTTGTGAATCTCCCCCACATTTTTGAATGGGTTTTGTTTCACAGTCCTCTCCAGGGTGCGGTTATCCCTATTGCTTGTACACTTTTTTCTACTATATCTTTTCCTTCCCTTCGCCTCTGTATTAATGTGCTTGGACACAGAGCTCTGTGAACAGCCAGCCTCTTTTGCAATGACCTTTTGTGTCTTGCCCTCCTTGTGCAAGGTGTCAATGGTCGTCTTTTGGACAACTGTCAAGTCAGCAGACTTCCCCATGATTGTGTAGCCTACAGAACTAGACTGAGAGACCATTTAAAGGCCTTTGCATGTGTTTTGAGTTAATTAGCTGATTAGAGTGTGGCACCAGGTGTCTTCAATATTGAACCTTTCACAATATTCTAATTTTCTGAGATAATAAATTTGGGATTTTCCTTAGTTGGAAGTTATAATCACAAAATTAAAAGAAATAAACATTTGAAATATATCAGTCTGTGTGTAATGAATGAATATAATATACAAGTTTCACTTTTTTAATGGAATTAGTGAAATAAATCAACTTTTTGAAGATATTCTAATTATATGACCAGCACCTGTATATTTATACTCACAGAACTAAATCTTAAAGGAAGCATAAGAGTATTAAAGTTGTTTTACAGCATAATCTGCAAATTACAATACTTTAACCTTGTTTTGCTCTTATGTTTTGTATAAAGTTAAAGGATTAATTCACTTCAGAATTAAAATTTCTTGACAATTTACTCACCCCCATGTCATCCAAGATGTTTATGTCTTTCTTTCTTCAGTCAAAAAGAAGGTTTTTCGGGAAAACATTCCAAGATTTTTCTCCATATAGTAGACTTCACTAGATGGGTTGAAGGTCCAAATTGCAGTTTTAATGCAGCTTCAAAGGGCTCTACACGATACCAGAAAAGGAATAAGGGTCTTGTCTAGTGAAACGATTGGTCATTTCCTAAAAAAAATACAAATTTATATACTTTTTAACCACAAATGCTCATCTTGCACTGCTCTGCGTAATCACGTTGGAAAGATCACACGCGACGTAGGCGGAAGTACCGCGGTAGGACGAAAATCTCATCTCATTTTCTCCTCCAACTTCAAAATTGTCCGACAACGTTGTTTTACTTCTTTTTTGTAAAGGGCGTTTGACTTAATCTTTGCACGTTCGCTTTGTAGACACTGGATCGGTACTTCCACCTACATGTTTATGTAATGCATGGCACATCACAGAGCTAGTGCAAGATGAGCATTTGTGGTTAAAAAGTATATAAATTTTCTTCTTTTTTTTAAAAAAAAAAACACCAATCGTTTTAGATAAGACACTTATTCCTCGGCTGGGATCATGTAGAGCCCTTTGAAGGGCACTGAAATGGCATTTTGGACATTTCAACCCGTGAAGTTGAAATGTCCAAAACCCCAGGTGAAATTCACTATATGAAAAATCCTGGAATGTTTTCCTCAAAAACCTTAATTTCTTTTCGACTGAAGAAAGAAAGACATTTACATCTTGGATGGCATGGGGGTGAATCAGGATCATGAAATTTTAATTCTGAAGTGAACTAATCCATTAAGCATTGTATTATTGCATTTTTTACAGACACTAAGAAATCAAAGTGGCCGTTCTCGAGGCGTAGCACAGTAAGTGCAAATATTCCCTTATTTTAATGTTTCAGTACCATCATGCAGTTATCTCTCCCATGACGTTTTGATCTGCTGCCAGTTCTGTGGTTGTTTCCATCTGCAGATACTCTGTTGTAATTTTTCAGATGCTTCGTGTCATTCAGATGATGTCTAGCACATAGTGTTCACTGACCCACTTTGAGCTAAATCAATTTGAATGCACGCATACCCTCCTTGTTTACTGTTAATCAATTCCGTTAACAGAAAACAACAATAAAAAGGCATGTCTAACAGAGCTCAAACATGTCCTGATATCCAATCTTCTACACAGTTTGTGCTCAAACACAAAGAGACCTGTTGAGGGCAGGGCAGTGTGATGTTGAATAAATGTGAGTGCTGTTTTCCAATAGACAAAAGGGAAGACTCGCAGCGTGGCCGACATTGACAAGTGTCTCGCTGGCATTCAGATCCAGGAATGGAGAGACACAGACTTTCAGACATATAAGGTAAGAGTTCAAAACTGATGCTTGCTATCTGTTGAAAACCACCTGAGATCAGCTTCAGAGCTCAAGTCAAGACACCTAGGAGTATACATATGTAAAAAATTTAACTAATAGATATCACCATACTTCCCCAGTTGATTGATTACATTAAGAATTACAAAATTCTTGAAATGTTATGTTTAAGTATGCAAATGAGGCATTATCTAATTAAATACAGAAATTTGAACATTGCATAATAAGGTTTTTACAGAGGGGATTTTGTAAGCTTGTTTCTTTGTAAGCTTGTTTCTGTGGCGGAATAAAAAAATTAAAAATGCTGACTTTTTTTCTCACAATTGCGAGTTTATATCTCACAATTCTGACTTTTTTCTCAGAATTGTGGGATAAAAACTCGCAATCGCAAGAAAAATGTCAAAATTGTGAGATATAAACTCGCAATTACAAGTTATAAAGTCAGAATTGTGGGATATAAATAAACTTTCAATTGCGAGAAAATGTCAGAATTGTGAGCTCACATTTTTCTCAGAATTGCAAGTTTATATTTTGTTATTCAGACTTTATAACTCGCAATTGTGAGTTATATCTTGCAATTCTGACTTTATATTTTTATTTCTGCATGAAAAAGTGTCTTGCCTTAAGGACTCAATTTCCTCTGTCCTTTTTTCAGGATATGTCTTTGGAGGACTTTTTGAGAGGTCGCTCTGAGCTGGAAGCAGCGGAGAATCCAAAAGCCTACCGAAAACAGGAGGCCATTTGGGAGCTTTTCACCAGTGAATGTGTCTACTTCCTTGATCAGCTTATGGTTTTAAAAGAGGTGAGAACATGGTACCTTCAAATAGAAGACAAATACAATTTTGGCTCTGGTGCCAAACGACCATTTCGTCACTCTGTAAGGATAGAGCTTAAATGTGTTTGCCTTTGTTCTCCATATAGGTGTTTTTGACCACACTATCAGAACTGCAGATGAGAGATTGTCTACAGGACATTGACTCCTGGAGGCTCTTTGCAAATCTCAATGAGCTCTGTCTGGTAAGACTTCAATTGGTTTGTTGGAAAAATGAGACTGGAAATTTAGCAGCTGCAGTTTTTTGACTGTAGTCTGGTTTATCATATAAAATGTTGTTCTCTTTTTTGTTTCTTGCTGTATTTCAGGTTAGCTTCGGCTTCCTTACTAGTCTCTTGCGTGTCATTAAGGAGATGTGGACCAATCCAGACAGCAATAGTACTCAATCTCTTCTTGAACTCCTTAGAAAGGTAGGATACCATGGGTTTATAATAAATATATATATATATATATATATATATATAATGTATGTATGTATATGTATATTACCATTCAAAGGTGATTATTTGAGCAAACATACAGTAAAACAGTAAAATTATTACAATTTAAATAACTGTTTTCTATTTTAATGTATTTTAAAATGTAATTTATTCCTGTTAGCAGCATATTAGATATGGCAATCAATCTAATATGCTGATATTTTTGTGGAAACACTTTTTTTCCCAGTATTTTTTGCTACATTTAAAGTTCAAAAGAACAGCATATATTTGAAGTAGAAATCTTTAACAATGCAAAAGTCTTTACTGTCTCTTGTGATAAACGTACATACAAAATAACTCATACAATCTGAAAAAAAAAAAAAATACTCACAGAAATGGAAAGTCACGGTCAGTTACCTTTAAACACAATATATAACTGCCCAAACCCACACATGAGATCTGACCCCTGAGCTACGTTGTGTTTACATAATGTATTATTATATTAGACAATGATTGTTTTAGGCAAATGATTGTTTTAGAAAACAAACAAAAAAAACTGAACACTACTAAACATTTGTTCCCTTTTTGCTGAAAGATAAAGAGAATGTTTTCCCTATTGTTCTGTTCTGATCACTCTCCCATATTGACTGTTGACTTTACAGGCGTTTGGTGAGAGCATTTGCCATTGTCTACAGAAATACTGCCTGAATTACAGTACGGCCATCTTTTATCTGGACAGCCTGAAACTCAGGGAGGACTTTGGCTCTTTCGTGAAGGTAAATGTGGCAGGCAAGATTTGATATGGTAAATCAGGGCTTGGTCTCAATGTACTGACAAGATCTAGGGAACAGGGCAAATGTTATCACACGAGGTTCAGACCATGCAGGAACATGGTGACCAGGTCGCTGGTGAAAAAGTGTTGACTTAGCTACCTTCCCTCGCTTACATTATAAGCTCTCACTGAGTATTGTTCATTATTGTATACTTAAGCTGTCTCCACATCAATTTTGACCTGTCACTTTTTGCTTTTCCTCTCAGTTGCACTCAGCTGATTTGTCATTTGACAGTATTATATTCATGACAAGAAGTACAGTATTATTAAAAAACATGTCCCTATTATGCTTTTTCAGATATTACCTTTATGTGTAATACAGCTGTTTGTGAATCTAAAATTCTGCAAAATTTGAAAGATCAAAGTGCACGTCAAACAGAGTTTTGTCACTCAAAAGAAATAATCTATTCTAATCTGCCTGAAACAAGTCAGCAGTAATTCCAGTCTTACTTCCTGCACGAACCTATGTGCATTTTCCAGACAACAACATCTACTTTGACCTGCCCTCAAACACTTTAGTAGTATCTGAGGCTTGGAAGAGTTTGCTTCATGTAGTTGATGCTGTTTTCTGCGCTCCAAAGCAGTTCCACTCCGCATGCACTTCCAAAGGATGAGGACTTGGGCTTGAATTGATGGGGTAAAACCAAAGCCATTGCGGCTGTTCGTATCACTGTGCATACAAGCACTGAGGAAGCCTTAACAGCTAAAATTCAGATATGGTAATGGACATTTCGGCTGCTCACAACAGACTGGGCCATCTGACCAATCAGAGCAGATTAGACTCTTGGTAGCGTTTTAGAGAGAAAGAATCCTTTATCGTACCATTTCAAACACTGAAAAAAAACTCAAAAAAAAAAAAAGAAAGAAAGTGGACCTATTATGTCCCTTTTTACAAGATGTAATATAAGTCTCTGGTGTCCCCAGAATGTGTCTGTGAAGTTTCAGCTCAAAATACCCCACAAATAATTTATTATACCATGTTGTAAATGCCCTTTTTTGAGTAGAAGGAAAAAAATGCTGTTTTGGTGCATGTGTCTTTAAATGCAAATGAGCTGCTGCTCCCCACCCCGCTTTCCAAAATAGGGTGGAGCCTACAACTTGTGCCTCAGATACTAATCATCTGTTTGTTTTTTGATTATCATCTCTATCTCGGTCAATATCACTTGACATTGCAGTGCTTTATCATCTGCATGCGTTTTAAAGCCATATCAGTCTGAACTTCTGATATATGGTTTTCTGAGCGCACACATCTGAAGCATGCGCACAGAAAGCTGGCTGTCAGATGGCGCGTCCTGTGAGTATTAAACCAAGTGTTATTGCGATTTAAACTGGCAAAAACACACAAGGTTATGTCAAAAATGCACAAAATTGACATTAACACAGTTGGTTATGTCTGTGAACGTAAACAGCAAGTAAAGAAATCGCATGTGTATATTAGATTTGTGTATTAAAGTGAAAATAGCATAATGTACAGTACCTACTGCTATATATGTAGTTAATATGAATCAAACAACAAAAGAAAAACAGAAAATCACTCACTGTTTGTAACACGGTTCGTAGATACGGGAAGAAGGAGGTGGGAACCGGCGAACATTCAACATAACTTTAATTCCAAAATAAACAAAGAACAAAATGAAAGTAATTCCGGCAGACCCTCGCGGACGTCTGCCGGCCACACAAACATAATAAAACATAAAATAACATCCAGGCCTGGTCCTCTCTCGTCCTTCACTGTCGCCGCTCCTCCTTTTATGCTTCCGGAGCTCCTCCGTGAGGGACTCACGGCCGGTGCGCCTCGCAGGTGAAGCTAATTATCTTCTCGCGTCACCGGCCTCGCGCCATTCCCTCACGGCTCTCGCCTGCCCTGCTCATCTCATACCCCCATCGCCCCTCGCAGGCTGGGGGGTACTCCCGAGCGCTCTACTCCCTCCCGGGGCCTGTCTCGGTGGCCGCAACACCTGGGGGTAAGAACAGACGAGACGAGAGAAAGGAGACGGAAGCACAGGGAGCGACAGAACGAGAGAGGGAAGAGAGGGGGGAAAAAAATCTTGGTCCGGTTCCCGGACACACTGCCGCTCAGTCCTCAGCCAGCCGAGAGGCTCTTCCTCGCGGTGCCATGCGATGGCACTGGACGCTCTGATGGCAGCCGGCAGTGAGTCCGCCGTCCCCTGCTCCTCCCCTTCATGGTGGACGGTAGCAGGCTCCGGCGCAAAGCAGACGACAGCACTCCTCTGCTCCCTCCAGGACGGCAGCCACCCCACCTCCTCCCAGGAGCACGGCATCCCATTCTCCGTCCCACCTTTCACAAGGCTCCAGTACCACCGCCTCGGGCAGCCTCTCGCAGTCTTCACTCTCCGACAGCATGTCCCTCCTTCCTCACGGGTTTCGGCACCAATGTAACACAGTTCGTATGTACGGGAAGAAGGAGGCGGGAACTGGTGAACATTCAACGTAACTTTAATTCAAAATAAACAAAACGAAAGTAATGACGGCAGACCCTCGCGGACGTCTGCCGGCCACACAAACATAATAAAACATAAAATAACATCCAGGCCTGGTCCTCTCTCGTCCTTCACTGTCGCCGCTCCTCCTTTTATGCTTCCGGAGCTCCTCCGTGAGGGACTCACGGCCGGTGCGCCTCGCAGGTGAAGCTAATTATCTTCTCGCGTCACCGGCCTCGCGCCGTTCCCTCACGGCTCTCTCTAGCGCCCTGCTCGTCACACTGTTTCTGAGTGAATAACTTGAGTAGCTTTAATAAGAATAAATTTCTTACTTGAATGCTGTTGTTAAATGCTCTGGCAAGGAGATAAAGATGGCGGACTGTGTACAGCGCACTCAGGACGGTGTCATTGCTAAATTGCTAATAGGGCAGAGTCCGTCAGCAGTCATGGGTGGGACCTACGCATTTGTGACGTTGCAAAAGCTACAGTCTGCAAACGGCTTGTTCTGAGACACTGCTTATGATTTAATGGGATTAAAAAAGAGGAGTGGGTAGATTTTCACCATTATAGGGTGGTTGTGCACACACTGCCGACACATTTATGTTCAAACACCATGTAAAAGTGAATTTTGCATAATAGGTCCCCTTTAATAGTACATCTTTCTTCCCATCCCTCGCTCTTTCTCTCATCCAGTGGTGTGAACGTAACGAGCAGTGCCGCAGGCTGCAGTTGAAGGATCTGCTGGTGATTCCTCTGCAGAGGTTTACACGGTACCCTCTGCTGTTGAAGAACATTGGGAAGAGGAGTTGCTCGGAGGCCGAGGAGAACACTATACAGAGCATCGTGGATCTTGTTGACAGAGCCATCTGTAAGTCAATGGCATTATTGTGACAGTTGAAAGTACAGATGCACAATATGAAAATTCATGGCAATACTAATATGCAGAAAATTATTTTCATGTTACGTCTGGTAAATGATAAATGCCGGACATTAAAACTTTATACTATTTGTCTAAATAAATTAAAAATAAAACTGTTAAAAATAAAATAAGTAGTTTTAAATGCTAAAAATGAATATAATATAATAAAAACATATAATGTACTACTACTTTTTTTAGGCAATACTTGTGTGGAAAAAAATGGATTTTACTTTCTACAGCTATGCTGCTTTGTTTCTCATATGAAGATGCTTTGATCCTGTTTGTGTAAAACGCTCACGTCAAACCAAGAATTAGAAGCAGTGAAAGGTGACTTTTCCTGTTCTCGGAGAGAAGCTGTTTGTGAGGCGTGTTGTGACAGCCACTGTGAGAAAAGATATGCAGTGTGACAGCTGCAAAATCAGAGTGAAAGACAGAGCTATTCTTGACTGAAAGATGTGAGCCAAAACAGTTGATGCCAAGTATGCCATGTTTTAGTTAGCCATGAAGTGTGACAGTGCATTTTAATTTACGTGTCGTGTGAAAGCCCAGTTATCTTTTCTGAAGCATTACACACCTTGTCATAAATCCATTATATTTTCATCATGTACATTGTTTTGATAAGGAAACGAGATTAATGCATTCATGCATTCTTTGTTAGCCCTTTCGTGTTAAAATAATTTTAAAAATTATACTGTTTTTTAAAGATATTGTTTATAAAATTATTTTGATTTAAAATGTTTTTTTGTTTTATAAAATGGATGAATTAATATATATAATTTACTTACACAAACTTGTTAATCAGAAATGTCGCTATGATGGTAATAACCATGTGGTAGAGATACAAGATTTTGCTATTGACACACAACAGGGTCTTGTCCTATATTTAGTCATTTTAAAAGACAAAACATTTTTATCTTATTTTGAAACAAATAACCCATTAACTGACTATGTGTGATGGTATACATTTAACTTTCAACATAAAAATGCAGTGAAATTTATGGAATAAAAAATTTAAAAGGTAATTGCAACTTTTTATCTCACAGTTCTGACTTTTTTCTCGCAATTGTGTTTATATCTCAGTTCTGACTTTTTCTCCGAATTATGAGTTTATATCTCACAGTTCTGACTTTTTTCTCGCAATTGTGTTTATATCTCAGTTCTGACGTTTTTTCTCACAATTGTGTTCATATCTCAAAATTCTGATTTTTTTTCTCACAATTATGAGTTTATATCTCAAAATTCTGACTTTTTTCTTGCAATTGTGAGTTTATATCTCAAAATTCTGACTTTTTTCTTGCAATTGTGAGTTTATATCTCAAAATTCTGACTTTTTTCTTGCAATTGTGAGTTTATATCTTGCAGTTCTGTCTTTATTACTCACATTTTGTGAGTTATTAACTTGGAATTGCAAGACAACGTCAGAATTGCAAGATATAAACACAGTTCTGACTTTTTTCTTGCAATTGTGAGTTTATATCTCAAAATTCTGACTTTTTTCTTGCAATTGTGAGTTTATATCTCAAAATTCTGACTTTTTTCTTGCAATTGTGAGTTTATATCTTGCAGTTCTGTCTTTATTACTCACATTTTGTGAGTTATTAACTTGGAATTGCAAGACAACGTCAGAATTGCAAGATATAAACACAGTTCTGACTTTTTTCTTGCAATTGTGAGTTTATATCTCAAAATTCTGACTTTTTTCTTGCAGTTGTGAGTTTATATCTCAAAATTCTGACTTTTTTCTTGCAATTGTGAGTTTATATCTTGCAGTTCTGTCTTTATTACTCACATTTTGTGAGTTATTAACTTGGAATTGCAAGACAACGTCAGAATTGCAAGATATAAACACAGTTCTGACTTTATTTGCAATTGTGACTTTATAACTCACAATTCTGACTTTGTACTAAGAATTGTGAAATATAAACTCGCAATAGACCTCTTTGGAGCAGACGTCACAATTACGTCACTTGCAGCTGCGCGCGCATAGTGGTTGCAGAAAAATAGCGGTAGCAATTGGAGGAAAATGTGCAAAATCCACAGAATATGAGAAAAACGTTTTGTTGTGCCTCTGGATGTTGGAATCGGAATGCAAAAAAATATAGTCTTCATTTTTAAAGAAAACCATCGTTGAAAACGTCCTTTGAAGCTAAACGGAGACGTTTCACAGACTGATGACACCTGCAAGGATTAGTCTACTATTAAAGCAGGAATTTGATGTAAACAGTAAGTCTACATAATATTCACATATACAGTTCAGAGGACATACATACATAGCAGTTACAGCATGACATAATATTTAAACCTATAACATTTTACATAGATAACTTTTAAACATAGTCTATAAAATTTTTATTTCACAATTCTGACTTTTTTTCTTGCATTTGCGTGTTTATGACTCCCAGTTCGGCCATTATAAATCGCAATTGTGAGTTTATTTCACAATTCTGAGGGGAAAAAAGTCAGAATTGCGGGATAAATTGCAATTCAGAAAACGAGTATAACGAGTTACAGGATAACGAGCATATCTCACAATTCTGTTTTTCTTTGTAAGAAATGTGAGATATAAACTCAGGTTTGCGAGAAATAAAAGTCAGAATTGTGAGATATAAACTCAAAATTAACTTTTTTTAATTCTTTCATTTCGTGGGTTCCATAGACTGCTACTGCTCAACTGTCATTTTCTGCAACCAGGTAGGCTCCGCCCATAAAAAACGTCATCGCTGTTTGCAAACACCAAATTGGTCTAGGTTGTTTGCACATGACGTCACAGCAGCAACGCGAATGAGTCTGGAGGGCAGGGAGTGATTTTTTTATATAGGAATCCTATCAAAAACTCAAAATTCGTATGTTTTGCGTCGTTTATGGTTGCTCAAATTGATAAAATCGAGAACCCAGAAGGTGTTTATATCGTTTACATAACTTTTACCGTTTTTTATAACTTATATCGGTTTTTACCTTTTAAAGTTGTCGCCTTTAATAGCGTTTTGCGTCTGCTGATACTGAAATGAATATGGATACCTTACCTTATTTATTTTTGACTTGGTTAAATATTCACATTCTTCATGGTATCATTTGCAGGGAAGAGAAGCTATTTTATCCCATTGAATGACAATTTGGTGTTTTCACTACATTTTTGTAGTATTCCGTTCACAATGTTGATCTGGTTACCATGAGAACAGTGTCACGCGCTGCTGCTTCAGCCAGCATATGGTAGAAAATGTCCAAATAAATAAATGTTTAACAAGCTGACAGAAGTCGATTCAACAACAAAGACAACACTTTCAAAAACACTCAGCTATGTGATTATTTTATTGAGTGATAGGGAGTGGGTTAAATCAGTAACGTTATTAGATAAGAAATATGGCGTCTCTCCGTCACCTCCTCAACCTGCTCTCAAGCGGCGCAGCGTTTTTTTCCGTTGAGACGCTTTGTTGCTATGATATGGAATATCCGCGGCACTGTTACTTAGAACTGATTTTGCAGGTAATTTGTTTCAGACTTAAAATGTTGACACAATATGAAATTACTTTGCTATGTATTTTCGGAGAGCAGCAATATTAATTTCTCATCCATTTTGTTTCTTTTTATTGATGTCGCTGTACAGCAAGAATGTGACAGTTGGACGGAGTTGTATTTGTCCCGCCCCTCCTTCACTCTGATTGGATGGCTGGCTAAAAAGTGACAGTGATGAGCGCAGCGTTTTACTCAAAGTTGAGCATTATTCAACTCGAGGCGACCAGTAAAAAAACGCCGAGCTCGCAGCGCTTGAGCGTTAAAAAGACGCTCAGCGCCTCGTTACGCTCCTGGCGCTTAAAAAACGCGGCGTTCCCATTGAAAACAATTGAAAAAGTACGCTAGCAGCTGGAAAAAACGCTTAGGTGGACACACGGCCTAAAAGGCAACAATTGTATTACACCGTCCAGCGATATAAACAAACCCAGACTAGAACTGAACACGGCGTGACGGCAGCTTTACATCCTTTATATCTACCTCCTTGATGGCAGGAAAGTCTTTCAATTCAGTGGACAAGTCGCTCCTCTTCATAACATAAAGATCACGTCCAACATATGTTGTGATTTTCTGTTTATACTTTTCTAAACCAGCACAGAAAGGACTTTTCTCCATCTCTTCCATTCTAATTTTCACTGCTTGCCCTCCACTGGTATTTTGCGCGTCACCAGAACCACGTGATTGCAAACAACCTATTGTGAGAAAAAAGCCTGAATTGTGAGTTAAAAAGTCGCAATTACCTTTTTTGTTTTTTATTCCTTGGCGGAAACAAGCTTCCATAGAAACTGGCTGTTATGTTTTCAATAATATTTCTTGATGTTTGTTGTGATGGTAATGATTGCACTTGACTGCTCCAGGGCTGATTTATGACTAGACAGGCTTGAAATGAATAATAATAGGTTAATCGTCTATACAAAAGCAATTTTCTTAATCCAAAACATTCCAAGATGGCAGCAGCTCATTTCAACACACTTTATGACACAGTTTAACCGATATAAGGGTGTGTGTACAACTCTTCCCGGTGACTTTCAGTCGTCTGATGGGTGTGGGGTTCAAACAACATGAATGTTTGTCATTGTTGATGAAAGAGCCTTTACTTGGAACGCATTAGGAAGAATCTAGAACTTAAATAAAGTCGATTGTCTCCAACTGAACAACCAAAAACAGGATCTGTGGTGGTACAAAAGCATTAATGTTTGTTTGGGGAGGTGTGGATTAACTCACTGAACCTTTCACAGCCAACCACCTTTGTGTGGGCTGATGATACAATAAGATACCCACCCAAATCTCTCTCTTGCTCTGTTTCTGTTCAGATGATCTTGAAGGAAAAGTAAAGTGGTTGGACAACTACCAGAAGGTGAAGCAGTTGAAGGAATCTCTAGTGTGGCTTCCTGTGTGGGAGCAAGACAAGAAGCCAAATGTTCCTGAGGTCTGTGTCAAATGTCAAAAAAACACATTATCCTTAATAATGTTATTTAATAGCTTCATTTGAACTGTATTCGGGACATTGATGCAGTTTTTTAAAAGTATAAAAAAACCTAATGGAGATATAATTAATTTTTAAGTTTTATTAAGTGTTTACAATGAGATTATGTGGTTTTTATGATCAATTAACACTGCTTTTGTCTTCTTTTTTTTTTTTACAAGATGGACAAAATTTGTCACCAAAAAAGTCAAATTTATTACCAAATGACACTTTTGGTTATACCGAATGACGATATTTTCAAACAATACTAACAGGCTGATATCTAGCCAGCTAGTTAGATTGCTAGCTAGCTAGGAAAAGTACAATCAGACATATTATATTTAAGTTTTTTAAATATTACATTTTCCATGTTTTATAGCGGTTGTACCAAATGACCGGATGTTTTGGGACACACGTATGAGCAAGTGAAAACATAAATTTTTCAAATAGTTAAGAGAGAGTTAGTAACTTTGCTTCACAACCACAACCATGTGGTCCTTTGCAGGTGTCTGAATGATGTCACATCCTGTCACATGATATTGAACGCATGACTTGATCCAAAATGGTCGCTTTATATTGGTTACTCCGACATTTTTCTCATAATAAAGCAACGACTTCTATACATAATTTTAATACCATTTTGCACTATGTTGATATATGATATAAAATCATGCCAGAATAAAGAAGTATATACATTTATTACATTTTAAGATATTTTAATCACTAATTAAATGGCTGTATTGGCTTTTGGACGGTTAAACCGAATGACCTTTTGACACTTAAAAATCTTTAAAATACCTTTATATGTAGCAAAATATAATTAAAACCTTTTTGATTCAATAGAAATGATCTAGTTGTACTACCTTACGTACTTTGGATGTCATATCTTTGTTTTTTTATTATTATTAAGGCTTTTGGACAAAAAAATGTCCCGTCACATTGACCCATATATAGAGATTTAACGGCTGTGCATGTTTTATCCTTCACAGAATCTGAAGCACTTGCTAAAAGCTGTAACCCTGGAGAACCTGGTGTCTCACCGTAGTCTTCTGCATGATGGGAAGCTCGTTCTCATAGGTCAGATAGCTAAAGCAGTTTTTCTCATTGGTCCACTTATGCATTTAGGATGGTTGTGTAATGTGAACTTACATTATTTCTTCTTTTGCACATAGAAAATGCAAAGTTGCATGATGTCTACCTGTTTCTCTTTGACGAATTCCTTCTAATCACGAAGATCAAGAGAAGCAAAAAGGTGCGGTTATGTTTGTTTTTAAAGTTGTATATAAAGATTCAAGGGAAGTGTGACTGTTGTTTGCTGCTATTACTGTAAAAGGCCTAGCAGCCCTGCCTCTGTTGACATAAATCAAAGTATCTGTGACGCGTACTAGCGTGTGACGGTAATGTGAAAATGGATTTGTTGATTCTGTCTGGGAGTGATTATTGATTCAAGCCATTACTCCCTACACGCTAAGGTTAAATAGAGATCAGTAGATTGTGACAGATCATAATATTGTACTGACTACTGTTACTGGTATTTTATCTTTTATATGAGATGCATTTAGATTCACAATGATACAAATTATAATTTTGCAAAATAATATACAGATTATATCATGAAATAAAAAAATTACCCCATTTACTTTTTAAATACACTACCGTTCAAAGGTTTAAAATAAATTAAATTGGTCAAAAGTGTCAGTAAAGACTTTTACATTGTTAAATAAAAATTATATTTCAACTTTCTATTCAGCAAAGTATCCGAAGAAAACAGTTATTGTAAATTGTAATAATATTCCACAATATTACTGTATTTTTGTTCAAATAAATGCCGTCTTGGTGAGCATAAGAGACTTTTTTCAAAAACATTAAATCATATAGACCCCAAACTTTTGAATAGTAATAGTAAACATTTTCCTGGAGTTATTTGAGAGAAAAAAGGGCTTTTAATTAAATAAAATGAATAATAATTTATAATTTAATTTTAAATGTAATACAGTTTGACCTTTCTAAAACCTTACCAATAGGTTTTATTGCATGATTTTATTTAAATGTTATGTCATTTAAAGTTATTGTATATTTAAATAATGCAGCATCAAGGCCACTTTTCATAATTCAATCAATTCCTGGTTAAAAGATGATGGATACATGTCCAGTTCCATCCTACATTTATTTTAAGTTTCAATATTTAGTTTCACTTGGAAATACAACAAAATACAGAAGTAAACGAGTTACAGATTATGTTTTATGTTGCATTTAAGCACATGTTAGCATTCATCTATTTGAGAATGGCCAAACTTTTAAACAACTAATATTACAAGCATGTGTTTTTGTATTGTAGAAGTCTGGCATAGTGGAGTCGAACGTCCTGCGTCCGGCTGCGGGTCAAGAGCTTGAGCTCTTATTGCAGGAGGGCTGTAGTTTTACTGTCCTGGACCAGCCCATCTCACTGGACCGCCTGCAGTTAAAGAACATAGACCAGTTCAATGCCACAGGTGTTAACGACACGCACAGACACACCATGATGCATTCTTTGGATCATGTTGCAGTTGTTTAGTGCAGTTATGTAATCACTTAGCAATGCAGACATTTCCATTGAGGATGAATCCATGTGATCAGCACTGATAATGATGTAAATACAAACACCTAAAAAAAGTGTTCACTGTTGTCTTTGAATGTTTCAGCATCTGGTCTGCCCAATTCATTCATAATAATGCATCAGAATCGTTACCAGCAGTGCATTGGAGTCTTCATTCTACAAGCCCAGACTGAATCTATGAAGGTGAATATGAGATCCAATATGAAGGTGGTAACAAGATCCAGCTTATTTATGTTGGATTTCAACAGGCCCAGGCTTTGATTTCCACCCAAAACCCCTAATTTGCAAGCTCAACCAGTGCTGACATGCCAAACATTCATCAGGTTACTCAGTACTCTTAATGTCATATTTACATGACATTGCATTGAATGTTCTAAGATGCTTTCTTAGAAATTTCAACAGTTTTAATAACTTGACATTGCTCAAGTACAAGAACCAAAGTCCTTTTAAGATTAGTCCATTCAATCAGCAACCATATTAAAAACTGAAGTAATGACTGCTGAAAATTCTACGGAAGAGGATTAGGGCCAAGCAATAATAAAAAAATAAAACCATCTCGAGATTAAAGTTGTTAAATTTCGAGAAAAAACTCGTTAAATTTCGAGAAAAAAGTCGAAATAAAATGTTGAGAATAAAGTAATTAAATTATGAGAAAAAACTTGTTAAATTACGAGAACAAATTTGTTAAATTACGAATTTGTTCTCATAATTTAACGACTTTTTTCTCGTAATTTAATGACTTTATTCTCATAATTTAATGAGTTTATTCTCAACATTTTATCTAGACTTTTTTCTCGAAATTTAACAACATTTTTCTCATAATTTAACAAATTTGTTCTCGGAATTTAACGACTTTTTTCTCGTAATTTAATGACTTTATTCTCAACATTTTATCTTGACTTTTTTCTCGAAATTTAACGCGATTTTTCTCGTAATTTAACGAGTTTATTCTCAACATTTAATTTAGACTTTTTTCTCGAAATTTAACGAGTTTTTTCTCGAAATTTAACAACTTTAATCTCGAGATGGTTTTATTTTTTTTATTATTGCTTGGCCCTAATCCTCTTCCGTAAAATTCAGCTTGGTCTTCACAGAAATAAATTACAATAGGAAATGGATATTTTAAACCGTAATAATATTTCACAATATTACTGTCTACTGTGTTTTTGTTCAAATAAATGCAGCAAAAAATGTGTCAAGGTAACATTTCAAAAACATATTTAAAATTGGCAATTAAATCTGACAGCAATGGTATTATAAACTTGGCTTTTAGCTCAAATCATGCAAAGAAAAACCTAATCAGGCTGTATATTGTGTATGTTTCAGAAAGCGTGGGTGTCTGTGATTGAGGATGCCATCAATTCTCTGCTGAAGCAGGACTGTCAGCAGCCGCGGGTCAAGAACTCTTCTCTTTATCTGGAGTCTTCACAGATCTAATTTATACAGAGACTTTCTGTAGAATCTCCTCCAGAGTGCCAAAAGACCAATGCAATGCAGAATGCATCTCATTTACTTTCAAGGAGAAGTTCAGCCAGAAATGAAAATTCTGTCATCATTTACATGTCGTTCCAAACCTGTGTGACTTTTTCTCTTCTGTGGAACAGAAGTTTAACAGAACACAGTACGATGGGAACTGAGGCTGTCTAACTAACTCTTAAAAGGACAGAAGTATTATGAAAGTCCTCCATATGGCTCACATTGTGCTAAACATCTCCTTTTATGTCCAAGAAAGAAAGTCATAGAGGTATGGAACAATGGTATTTGACAGTTGGTGTTGATTTTAAAGCGACGTTTTCCACAAAACATTAATTTATTCTTTTTTTTTTTTGTTAAAAATTGATATACAGCACAGCTGTAACAGTGGTGACCCCTGAGCAATTTGAAGTTCCACAAGAGGAACAAGTTTTTTTCAGTTCCCTTTTTGAATTTTTGGAGAACGAACAATGTTGCACGTTCCTGTCGCAAATAAAGATGATGAATTTGTGTGTGTCACATGGACATGTATTGTGGGGGAAGTTGAATGCTTAGATGAACCCCTGTAGATTGCAATACAGTGTTTGTAAGTTAGCAGTTGTTCACATTTGTATAAATTAAAAATGTCTTTAAAACAATATGCTCTACATTGTGTTTGAAATAATTTCCATGTTTGACCATGAAAAATAAAATATCGTGAAGTTTTTTTACATTGTAACCAATGTATAAAATTTTAAATATATATATTTATTATATATAAAATAAAAACCAGTGTTAACTAAGGGAATGTTTACACAAAAATCCCAATTCACACGGATCCGTGAAAATGACTAAAAATGCTGTATTATGCATGCCAGGCCAGTAGTTGGCGATGTCACTTTGTAAAGAAACACTACACGCCTATAGACTGAACACAATACTCATGCACATGATGTCACCATTTTCACAAATTCACGTTTTTTTTTTAGTATACACAGAGACGATAATGGTATTGTATTGAAAAACTTGCAAAAAGTTTCACTAAAAAAAATGAATGGCCAAAACGCATACGTTTTCTGCATTTAGTTGAAAACGGTGTTGTGTAAACAGCTCCTAAAAACAAAACTATTAATCGTTTTCAGTAATTGAAATAAAGTTGAAATAAACTACAGGACCACTTACACAACATTTTTAGCTAAAAATTGAAAACTTTTTATGCGCTTTGGCCATTGGTTGTTTTGGGCGCCTGAAAACGAAACCTTTTGAAAACAGGATTCAAAGTGCACGTTTTTGAAAACGTTACCATTATGATTAAATGCAAATTTGTGAAAATGTGATGTCTATATCTTTACAAAGTGACATCGCCAACTACTGGCCTGGCATGCGTAATGCAGCATTTTTAGTCATTTTCATGGATCCATATGAATGGGGATCATTTCGACAATGTTGTCAACTGTCAAAGGAAAAAAAATTCTGTTTTTAGTACATCGTTGTCGTGTAAACGTACCCTAAAATATAAATATTAGGTGAAAAACTTCAAAATTACTACTAAAATAGTACTAAAATGACAAAGTACAACTGAAATAAAAAATTAAAGCTATTCAGAAATATAAAGAAAACAAAACTGACAAAAGCACATAAAATTAATAAAACTTAAATAATTCAAAATTATAAAGACTATAATAGTAAAATAACACTGCATGACACTGAAAGAAAATAGAAACAACTAGTTTATTATTTACTCTTAAACATGATGGAAAATTAGAAAACACATAATACTTTTGAAGATGTTTTTCCCTCCATAACATCAATAACAAACAACGGGTAGTTCACCCATTCTTCATTTGAGTCATGACCCCCATTAAAACAAACCAGTTGACCTGAAATCACCATTCTTAATCTATGTCTGATACTGCTTTCACATGAAACCTGCGAAATGAATCAACATATAGTATATTTGATGTTTTTTTTCCAAGTGGGACGTTTCTGCATTCAGAAATACACAAAGATGACCGAAACAGAGCTTGACATAAGGCACACACCTACATCACCACAACATGAATGTGAATACCCTGCTGTGAGCTGTGAGAATATGAGTCAATCAGTAATAATAATAATGCATGACAACCATATAACAGATACTGTTACTGTGTAGTGCTGATACAAGTGTTGCACTTTTGCATATGCGATCACAACCTAGCTTTATTTGCAAGCTGCACAACCTGCATTTCTTCTGAATGTGCTACAAACACTTTGCTAATAATTACAGCATTGTTAATGGTTAGAGAAAACAGGAAGTGATGTCAGATGGACGGTTTTGGCCAGTTAAATGGCACTGAGTGATATGATACTATTGTTGACTGCAGCACACATTTCATTCAAAATCAAGTTAAAGGGCATATAATATTCAGTTTTCTGAAGTCACGTCACTTGACTGAGCTGGTGATGAGCACAAAACATCCTGAGACACTTCTGATTTTTCCTGGGATACATAAAAATCATTACGCATTATGCTCCTGAATCCATCTACCGACACAAACAGCAAGTAATCAATACATCAGAATCACACCGACAACAAACAGTGCCATTGATGCCGCAAGTCCATGTGCAATCTATAAAGCAGGTCGAAAACATCAGAATGTGGCTATTGGACAAACCACATACAGTGAAGCGTACTTTACAGCAGTTTGTTGCAGTGCACTCGCTCATATTCAGTTCTACACATTAAGTGTTTACCCAGCTAACAGAGAATGTTCTCAGAACGTTCTGGCAAGGTTCTCTCAAAGTTACAAACTGACGTTCTTACAGTAACCTTAATAGAATGTTCATTCAAAGTTATCTGATCTTTAAATATGTTCTCAAAACGTTAGCACAAAAACATTACTTCGTTCATGAAATGTTTTTAAATTAGGTGAAACGATTAATCGCGATTAATCGCATACAAAATAAAACTATGAGTTTGCCTAATATATGTGTGAGTACTGTGTAATTATGTATATATAAATACAAACACATTCAAGTATATATTTGAGAAATATTTACATGTATTTATTTTATATTTTTATATAATTTATATTATATATAAATAAAATGATTTTGTATATAAATAACATTTCTCTTAAATATATACATTAATTCGTGTTTATTTATATATACATAATTACACACAGTACTTGCACATATATTAGGCAAACTCAAACTTTTATTTTGTATGCGATTAATCGCGATTAATCATTTGACAGCCCTATTTTAAACATTTTAGTTGGATGTTCGTCTAACATTTTTAAATGTTACTAGTTTCAGAAAGTTCAGAGACTATTTAAAAGTAATGTTCCCTTAATCTTTGCATAACCATGAAAAGATGTTTTTAAAACATTTAAACTTGACAATTTAAACGTTTTGAATGAGAACATTCAGAAATAACGTTTTCATAACTTAATGGCAACGTTAGTAAAAAAAACATTCCTAGAACATATTTTTGTTAGCTGGGTACAATGTTGCTCGGACCATCTGGACACACTTACGGCTTCTAATAAAAGAATAGTTTTAAAAAAATGAAACGAAAACGGTCTCATCATTTACGCGACATTTTATGTCGTTTCAAACCTCTATGACAGGAACACAATAGAAGAGATTTTGAAAAATGTTTGTTTTTTGATGAAAGTTGAAGTTCAAAGGGTCCAAAAGTTACACCATGTCTACACCAGCTAAAAGCGGTCTACACTGAACGCGACAAACCGACCGTTGCGAATTTGTGTCGTTTCGCGCCACGCCGCGCCGCATCGAATGTAGACAATGTCACTGATTATAATGGGTTCTATTGTCTTTTGACGCGTCAAGTCACGCCGCTCGCGTCCGATGTAGACGCGGTGTTAATGGAGTCCATTGTATGGCGAAAAAAATATAATAATAATTTTCAAAGATTTTTCATATTTTGTGTTCTGTAGAATAAAGAAATTCATACCGGTTTGGAACGACAAACTGCGAGTAAATTATGAACGAAATTTCATTTTTGGTTGATCTACATTTTTAAGTCTAAAATGTTGGCTCCCAACTCACACGTAGATGCCATGAAAGAGGAAAAACCGCTCAGGTTGACGAGAAATGTAGCAGCTGAGATTTTAAAAACAATCAGCGGTCTGTCATTCATTTTCAATATGCTAGCAGGCACACAATGACACCCAATGCACAGTTATTGCTTAAAAGCAGGGCACGTGTATCTGACGTGAACAATTTGATAAAAAAAAAAACAAAAAAAAGACACATTTTTGTGTATGTAAATCTTTAAAAGAATCACCAACTTCTACTGGTGAGATTATGAATGCAAAACAAACATCAAGTGTTTCATTTCAACAGACATAAGAGCAGCAAGCAAGCATGTACATTACACCCACAAACCTTATGTTAACATGCCCACACTGAATGACAAATGTTAAAGTCTCCATAGAGTGACAATTATATCTGAATTATTCACATGTGCCTCTTTTGTCTGTACATTTACTTACAAATACAATATATCAAATTAGGACCCTGCGAGCAGCTTTGGTTCTACTCAGAACTCCTCTGTATATACTCTCGGCTTCTTGTAGTTAAATCTTTTAAAATACGATATCAATGTAAACCTCAATCCTGAGTGCCAAAGCTGCTGTACTTTAGCACAAGACATCTGTAAGGAGCTGATCTTTATATTACAAATAATACATCTGCTCAAGCGGACCTCCCTTTTAATTCCTCTGGGTCTGAAAGTGGCCCCGTAAGTGGCAAAGGCACTGGACAGATGAGGACAGCCATTCTGGTTGGGCTAATTTAGTGTTCCCTCTATCTGATTGGCAGCATCACGTGACCACCGCAACATGCTGTTCCTCAGTGGTCCCTGCAGCTTCTGCGTCCGCCCTCATCCCTCAGGTGAGCGGGGCGCCGAGGGCCGCAGGGGACGGGTTTGTGTGTGGGGACCATCAGCCCTGGAGCTCGTCAAAGCAACCATCACACACTCGGACAGGGCTTCTTGGAGGAGGGCGTCAGGGCGCTGCGGGCAGAGCATTCTGCGCAGAAGATGTTGCCGCAGTGTCGACAGTGGTGCTGGGGGAATAAGAGAGAGGTCGTGATTCAGGTCAGGTGGTTAAGTTAGGTTAAATGTGACACTGATAAAGAGAATTGAACAAAGTGACAAAATGCTGTGATTGTTAGGGCTGGGTCAGAACTGATTTGATTCAACAGATTTTATGATCATTTGATTTGGATACTGATTCATTGAGAGATATTTCAGTTATTCAAATATATTTTTTTCTGATGCAAGGAACTTTTAGTAGCATATTGATGTTACGATTCATATATTTATACTGTATGGAAACACCAAAAACGCGTTTTTTTTTTTTCTTTTCAAAATGCACAATTTTTTTAGTAAAACATAAAATATCTTATTCATTAAGAAGACATGGCACACCCATAAAGCATTATTTGTAGTGCGTCCTGCAGGTCAGCCATTCGTGTGAATAAATAATAACAATTATAATAATAATAGCTGCTATTATTATTATTATTATCATTCATGCATCCACTGTAAAAAGGCATGGATTAAAATACTGATGATGGGATTTTAAGAATTGATATCAGGTAACTTAATAAATGGCATAAATCAGTGGACCCACATTTTCCCAATGGTCACTGAGCCACGACCCAAATCGGACCAAATTCATAAAAAATGTATATGTAAGTATATATGTGTGTATTACATATTTATGAAATATATACACTGCCCTCCAAAAGTTTGGAAATGCCCTAAAAAGTGGGGTTTTGGACAATATTGGCATGAATCCTTTTTAATTTGTGATAATTTTGCACTGATAAGGGACAACATAAACTACGAAAACATTTTATTATATAAACAGTTTATACATAGAAAAAAACTTAAGGTGCCATCGAACGTTTTTTTACAAGATGTAATATAAGTCTAAGGTGTCCCGTGAATGTGTCTGTGAAGTTGAAGCTCAAAATACCCCATAGATTTTTTTAAATAAATTTGTTTAACTGCCTATTTTGAGGCATAATTAGAAATGCGCCGATTCAGGCTGCGGCCCCTTTAATTGTTCGCGCTCTCCGCCCCCTCCCGAGCTCTCGACTCTATCATTGCACAAACAAAGTTCACACAGCTAATATAACCCTCAATATGGATCTTTACAAAGTGTTCGTCATGCAGCATGTGTAATCGCTTAAGTATGGTATTTATTTGATGTTTACATTGATTCTGAATGAGTTTGATAGTGCTCCGTGGCTAACGGCTAATGCTACACTGTTGGAGAGATTTATAAAGAATGAAGTTGTGTTTATGAATTATACAGACTGCAAGTGTTTAAAAATGAAAATAGCGACGGCTCTTGTCTCCATGAATTCAGTAAGAAACGATGGTAACTTTAACCACATTTAACAGTACATTAGCAACATGCTAACGAAACATTTAGAAAGACAATTTACAAATATCACTAAAAATATCATAGATCATGTTAGTTATTATAGCTCCAGCTGCCATTTTTCGCTATTGTCCTTGCTTGCTTACCTAGTCTGATGATTCAGCTGTGCACAGATCCAGACGTTAATACTGGCTGCCCTTGTGTAATGGCTTGAACATGAGCTGGCATATGCAAATATTGGGGGCGTACATATTAATGATCCCGACTGTTACCTAACAGTCGGTGTTATGTTGAGATCCGCCTGTTCTTCGGAGGTCTTTTAAACAAATGAGATTTATATAGAAGAACAGAGCTCAGTTTAACGGCTCAGAACAAACAAGGGACTCATGAACAACCATCACAAAACAAAAAAACAGTCGTGGATCATCAGGTAACCACACATAGTATTGAGAACCAATGGTTCACATTACATTTGAATAAATTCAGCTTTTTCTTTTTCTTGTGGACTATATGTAAACATTTTTTATGTAAAATATCTTACTCAGTACAGTACTAAACAAAAAATAACATGCATTTTGTATGATCTCTTATTTTGTTAAAATTTTTCACATTTTCACAGATTCTGCAAGTGGTTCACATACTTTTTCTTACAACTATATATATATATATATATATATATATATATATACACATGTGTATAATTATATAAGTGCAGAAGATAGAGCAAAACAAAATGGTGGTCACAAATTAGAAGTCTAAAACGAGAAGTTTGAAAGAAAAATGTCAGAGGATTTCGATATAAGAAAAGTGGAGCTACATCATACATCGGGTCAGAGGTCATCCTTCCGCCGAAACTCAAACTCTCTCATTTAAATATGGATATTTTTCTTATAAAAAGTCCATTGCTTCACTTCAGAAGGCATTTATTAACCCACTGGAGTCGTATGGATTACTTTTATGATGGATGGATGCGCTTTTTGGAGCTTCAAAAACTCGGGCACTATTCAATATCATTACAAAGCTGGGAAGAGCCAGGATATTATTTTATATAACTCTGATTGTGTTCGGCTGAAACAAGAAAATCATATACAGCTAAGATGGATGATTTTTGGGTGAACCATTCCTTTAAACTACGTCTTACACAAGAGTAAACAGCTTTCACGCACGTCTTTCAAAACAAAAGCCTTGCACCAGAAAAACATTTAGAATTACGTTTGTTGTTGTTGTTGTTGTTTCTTTAACTACACACTCTGTGACCCACTTTTGGGTCATGACCCATCGGTTGAGAAACACCGGGATTGATCATTAACACTGTATTGATCTCATTCTTTGATCCATTGGAACAGCAGCTTCATCAAACAGTAATGTGACTGTGTGTCAGTGTGTGATGCAGACCTTTCTGACAGTGACAGAGAAGCCTTTCCCACAAGCCATACAGTTCTGCACCTCGTGATCTTCTGCCCACTTCCGTGTAAGGGACTGCGACTGTTTTATCTGGAACAGGAAAAAGGTCACATATGACTAAATACTAAAGTTTCCTTAGCCAGAGATCCAGAACAAACATTGTAAGGTCAGTAAATTCAGGTCGTCGAGTGTTGGGGTGAGTCTGACCTGTAAAGACTGGTTCTCACGGCCAAGCTCCTGCATGGCGGCAGTGGTGTCATCCAGCTTCCTGCGCATCTCCACCATCTTAGCCTGAAGCTTCTCAATCTCGCCCTCACCCTGGACACACCTGGAACAGGAGCAACAGCAGGAGCGAGAATTAAAGTTCATGAAAATGGATGAATGAAAAAATATGAATTGACATAATGGTTACTGTCACTTTATTTATTTCGGCCTAAACAATGTCTAGAGCAATCAAACCTCTCCAGCAGTGCACGTCTCTCGTCCTGGTTGTTCTGGACGGTGGCCTCCAGCACGGCAATCTCCCCTCTCAGCTCATCCGTCTGTTTCTCCAGCTCACCCACCCGCCTCTGGCTGCTCTGCCACTCCCGCTTCAGCGTGGCCACATTCTCATTTAGTGCCGTCACCTGCATGGACATCTTCACCTCAGCCTCTTCCCTCTGCTTCTCCACCTCCTCTTTAGCCTTCACTTCTGATGCCTGAAGAGGAAGAGAATAAAACTTTTCTGTGGAAAATTTAGAAAGCAATTCTGCCAAATAAGTCAGCAATAGAGGTTACTTGCAAATTATTAATAAAAATAATAAACAATAATATTAGGCTGCATCCTAATAGTCAGCTAAATGGTAGTCGACTAGAAGAGGCTTAGTCGACCAAGATTTTATTAGTCGGTTAGTCGCAGAAAAAAAACTAAACAAAAAAAACTGTCGCAGTCCGTGAGGAATGCAAATGTTAACAGCGGGTCCTTGTGGTAATTGTAGTATGTCAGGCAGGAAATCCAAACATTCGCCTGTCACTCGTATTGTTTTGAACGGGAGAAAGTGTAACGCGCAATATGGCAGAATAAGTCCCGCCTTCTAAATAAGAGCCAATCGCCGACTGGTAAAGTCATCACGTCACTTCAGCGGCCGTTAGAATCACCGGTTTCTATGGAAACAGTCAGACGCGCGCCTCCGAAGAGATGCGCATTTAGGTCTGCGCATGCGCATTAGCTTGATCCAGCCTGAAAAATATTTTTTTCTGTCATGATTCGAGCGTTTAGAAACTAAATTTATGAGCCGGTTGTTGTTAGATTTCATTGGTGATTTCAAATATGAAATTTAATCGTAAGGTTGGCATACAATTTGATGTTTCCCCATTCAAAGAGATTGCATGATGCCCAGGCTGCCCGAGAGGCGTTTCAAAGATGGCCGCCGAGTGAAATGACTCGTCTCAAAGGGACTTTGCTGTCATCCATCAACCTCAAATATGGCTTATCATTTGAAACATGTAAGTAGTAGCAACTTTACATGACTGCTCGCTCTTAACGTTAACCTAGATAAATGTCCGCTATTATATATCCAAGTGTTTGTGCAGAGTGTGGAAGCTGAAGTGTAGCACGCTTTACTGCACGACATGGAGGCGCCGTCGTGATCACTTGCATTTTTCAACTTAAAATATTTAGTCATTTTTTTCATACAGATAAGAGTAACGTTAATACATTATTCCGAACTGTAAAGGGTCTATCTTTATTTGTGTACAGCCATATAACAACAAATGTTGTGCATTTGTGAAATAAAGAAAACAAACAGGATGAGCTTTATGCCGTCTCTCGGGCTCCACGAACAGCAGCGCGTCACATAAATAAGCCTCACAGACATATAGAATGTTTGAAACGTCTACTTTTAAACAAACCAATTTTAATCAAAAACAAATACTCTTATTATGCAATCCGTATGAAGGTGCATTTCTCTCTATAGGGCGTTACTGTGGAGATGAGTCATCTTTGAGTTATATTTAAAATGTTATTTTATAATAATCAACTTATATAAACTAGCTACTTTTTCCGACACATTCATAATCATTACTTTTGCCAGAGCTTTGCGGTAAGCTTTAGTCATGGGCAGCCCTAAACAAAATTAATAATTATTATTGTTAATAATTAATTATAAAGAAAAAAACAATTTTGCTAAATAAGTCAGCAATAGAGATTACTTGCAAATCATTAATATATCACAAATAATAATAAATATTAATATTAACAACAATAATGATTAATATAATATATAACGAATAACATGAATAATGTAACATAACATAACATAACATAACATACACTGCCTGGCCAAAAAAAAAGTAGCTGTTTGGATTTTAATAGGCAAATACTTAAGAGTCTAAGGATGGATCATTATTACAGTGATTATTATTTTGTCTAGCGTGTTATATTTTTGGCAACGGTTCTTTTAACCCTACAAGATGGAGTGTGTAGCTTTTCATTTCTTAAACAACCATGTATTAAGATGTATCATGGATGACAATGTCAAGATTCATCAGGCTCAAATTGTGAAAGAATTGTTAGGAGGGAGCATGAAGAATCATTTTCACACATGAATTGGCACTGACCTTAACCTCAGTGTAAGTTTTTGGGATGTGCTGGAGGAGACTTTACAGAGTGCTCACCTCTTGCATTGTCAATACAAGATCTTGACCAAAAATGATGCACCTCTCGATGGAAATGTTGATATTATTATGATGTGATCCCAAAAACTTACACTGAGGTTAAGGTCAGTGCAAATTCATGTGTGAAAATCTTCATGCTCTCTGAACCATTCTTTCACAATTTTAACCCTGGTGAATCTTGACATTGTCATCCTGGAATATGGCTATGATGTGTCTTCCTACATGGTTGTTTAGGAAATGAAAAGCTACACACTCCATCTTTAAGGGTTAAAAGAACCGTTGCCAAACATATAACATGCTAGAAACATAATAATCACTGTAATAATGATCCATCATAGATTCTTAAGTATATTTACCTATTAAAATCCAATATATTTGCCTTTTAAAATCCAAACAGAGACTTTTTTTTTTTTGGGCCGGGCAGTATAATGTAATGTAATGTAATGTAATGTAATATAAGCAGTACCAGTTGCTGCTGTAGTTTGTCGGTCTCAGCTTTGAGCAGCTGCTGTTTTTGTTTGATTGAGTCTCTGGTCTTCTGATGCTCTCTCTGCTCCTGTTCCAGAGATGCCTGAGCTGCTTCCACTTTACCCTGCAGCTCCACCTTCTGCTGGATCAACAGCTGCTTCGCTGCCTGAAGCTCCTTCAGTTCCTGTGACATACAAACGTTTATGCCAGTTATAAACACATAGTGGGATTTGAATCTGTTTGTTGTCACTGTTTTTGGTTACAAGCCCAAATCATCAAACCATGCTACATAATGCATAATCCAAAAGTCATCAAAAAAAACTTAAGATAGCAGGCAACGGAAAATAGACAATGATACTGTATGTCATTTTAAGGTGCATCTTTGTTCATGTTTCACGGCCTGATCCACTGGTGGTCCATTGGTGGTCTTGAACTTTTTACTCACATCTATCAGCATAAATATACTACCATTCAAAAGTATGGGAAAAGCAAGGACATTGTTCAAATGTTCCCTGCTGGTGGATTGACCTACCTAACTCAACTCAAGCAGCTGAGTCTTTGGCCACTTTCAAGAAATGGCTAAAGACACATCTTGACCCGTTAATAATAACACTATTCTATTTCTATTCTCATAATTTTTTTATTTAAAAAAACTACAACAACAACAACAAAAAAAACTTGCTACATTTACTGAGCTAAACTAACTGGGACTTGTTTTTTAAAAAAGCAATTAACTAATAATAATAGTAACTTTTTTTAACAGTGGAAAAACATAGTAAACCTTTAAACAACAGATGTTGAAGTTACTTTGATTAAAAAAAAAAAAAAGTGTATATAAAGTGGTTTGGCTTCAGAGGTCAACAGACTGACCTTCTCATTCTTTCGGACAGAGCTTTGAGATCAGAAGACAGTTTGTTTTTGTCCTTCTCCAGAGCGCTCTGGTATTCTCTCAGCTCCTCACATTGAGCTTTCTCCTTCTTCAGCTGCTCCTCAGTTTGTTCCTGCAAAAGACACAAAGACACACAGTCAGCTGAACAACTTGACATTTCCATAAACATTCTGAAATAACATTCTCCATATCTGTGTTGATAAGCAAATTAAAATTATGACTATTCCTGGTTAGAACAGAAGGTTGTATTGTAGTTTCACTGTGTCTGGAAAAGAACAGATTATCGCCACAATCGAGGCCGGTGGCATTTATTTCTGTAACTTTCACACCACAGAAAAACCTGTGGTTTAAAGGCATTTGCCTGTGGGCACAACGGTCATATCTCAAAAATCTCTAGCATATTTTGTTACCTGTTGTTTTTGGAGTTTCTGTAGAGCCTCCACCAGCTGTTTGATCTTCTCGTCTCTCTTGCCGAGGTCTTTCTCCAGCGTTGTGCGGCCAGTCTTCAGCTCCTGGATCTGGGTTTCGTGAGCACTAAGCTGGTTCCTGTTGGCCACCAGGTCTTCCTGAGCTAGAACCAGCTTCTCCTCACACACCTACATGGCAAATAATAGATAATAATCAGATACGGCACATAATGATTTATTAAGATGTGCTTGTACTTAATAAAACAGACCTTGAGGTCCTGGCGTACAGCAGAGAGCTCGGACTCTTTGCCGTAGTAATCAGACTGAATGGCGGCGAGACTCTCTTTGGTGCTGTCACTGGTCTTCTGTAGCTCAGCACAGCGATTCTTTTCCGAGGATAAATCTTTAGACAGCGCCGTCAACTGCTCCTTCAGCTTGGCCTCCTCTTCGGCCTGAAACACAATTCAATTTTATTTTATGAAGTATTTCAGTCACAACGTTCAACAACATGTTAGATTTAAAATTCTGCCATCATTTGCTCACCCTCATGTTCTTCTGAACCCATATGTCTTTCTTTCTTCTGCAGAACGCAAAAGAAGATATTTTGAAGAATGTTGGGAACCAGTTTTGGTTCCTATTGACTTCCATTGTATAGACAAAACATCAATGGAAACAGACAACATTCTTCAAAATATCTTCAGTTGTGTTCCACAGAAGAAAGAAAGTTATACAGATTTGAACATTTTTGGAACATTTTTCATTTTTGGGTGGACTATCCTTTAAGAGCAGGAAATGAAAAGGTCGATTTGGATGTGTTAAGTGCATTTTATGGCACGTTAGTGAGTAAGAAGACTGTACGCACCTTTTTAGTGAGGGAAGCCTGCAACTCGGACACTTGTGCATTAAGTTTCTTCACTTCCTGGCTGAAGGACCCCTGTGTAGTCTTCAGCTCTGTCTGTAGCTGCTGTGCACTCTTTTCTTTTTCTTTCAGTGTATCTTGAGATTGTTTCAGCTGAGTGTTCAGTAAGGTCAGCTGAGATTGAAGACCCTTTTCTGCCTAAAAAAATGTCAACATAATTGTGAAATATCATGATTCATCTAACATGGAATTAATGCTTCCTTGAAACTTAACTGGAGTTATATTTCACAATCTTACCTCTATCGATTTCTCGAGCTGACCTTTAACATGGCTGAGCTCTTTAGAAGTAGTCTCTGTGTTTTTCTGAAGTTCTTGCTGTGCTTTCTGATAAATCTTCTCCTAAGAATGAGAGAAAAGTTGATACTTAAACTTCTTTTTGTGAAATGTTTTTCTTGAAAACTGTTCTTGTACTTTATTACTTTTAAATGAATGCCAAATAAATTGAGATTTGTTATACAATGCCATGACTTTCATTTATTATTATACATACACAACTTTTTGAGGCCAGACTCTGTCATGTGACCCACCTTCTCTTCCAAAGTGGCCTTGCTGCTCTTCTTTTCTTTCTCCAGTTGAGTCTGGCTCTCTTTCAGGGCTTTAGAAGCTTTGCTCAGAGCCTCTTTCACCGTTACCATTTCTTTAGTCAGAGCTTCCTTCTCCTCCTGAGCTTTCTGGAGATCTGCACTCAGACCCTGAACTTTCTTGTCGAGCTCCGCCTGGTGCTTCTGACCCTCCTGAGACAGTTTATCCAGGCTGATCTGCAGGGTTCCACGCTCTTGCTCTGCCTTCTCCAGCTGTTGTCTTGTTTCGGAGAGGGCTGAGCTTTTCTTCTTCAACTCCTCTTGCTGGGTGGCAGCTCTGAGAGAAAAGGGAAGATTAACAAGTCACATCTGATTATCTATATTCATCATAGGTCTGGGGTTGGTATGTTTTTTAAATGTTTTTGAAAGAAGTCTCTTATGATAACCAAGGCTATATTTATTTGATCAAATGTACAGTAACATTTTGAAATATTAGTACAGTTTAAAGTAACTGTAATAAATTACATTTTAGAATAAAATGCTGAATTTCCAGCAGCCATTACTCCAGACTTCAGTGTCACATGATCCTTCAGAAATCATTCTAATATGCTGAATTTTGGTGCTCAAGAAACATTTTTTCTTATTGTCAATGTTGAAAACAGTTGTGCTGCTTAATATATTTTGGGAAACCATGATACATTTTTTATTTTTGTTCAAAATAACAGCATTTTTTTTAAATTCAAATCTTTTGTAACATTATAAATGTCTTTCCTGCCACTTTTGATCAATTTAATGCATCTTAAAAACTGTAATCTCAAACTGTATGTATGTACGCACATTTGATATGCCCTACTCTAATTTTCAGTTTCACGAGGAAATACACCAACATAGGAACAAAAACTGTGCTCAGAATATTTCAGTCTTTAACACTGCACATTTTCCAATATAAAGTACCTACCCTTGTTTTTCAGAGTCTAAAAGACGGTTCAGCTCCTTTGTCTTCATCTCCAGCTCACTAATCTGTTTCTTCAACGTCTGCTGCTCCTTTTGAGCTTGTTCCTTTCCAGAGCGAAGCTCAGTTAACTCAACCTCAGCTTTCTGTATCAGACAAAAATACACAGAAAACACATCAGATCACAGATATTTCATATGTATAGCAACAATACATATTAAAGGTGCCGAAGAACATGTGTTCAAAAGTTGTAATATAAGTCTTAAGTGTCCCCTGAATGTGTCTGTGAAGTTTCAGCTCAAAATACCCCATATTTTTTATTTTATTTTTTTAACTGCCTATCATTATAAATGCGCCGATTCAGGGTACGCGGCCCCTTTAAATCTCGTGCTCCACGCCCCAAGAGCTCGCGCTTGCCTTAAACCATAAACAAAGTTCACACAGCTAATATAACCCTCAAAATGGATCTTTACAAAGTGTTCGTCATGCAACATGTCTAATCGCGTAAGTATAGTATTTATTTGGATGTTTACATTTGATTCTGAATGAGTTTGATAGTGCTCCGTGGCTAAAGCTAACATTACACACTGTTGGAGAGATTTATAAAGAATGAAGTTGTGTTTATGAATTATACAGACTGCAAGTGTTTAAAAAATGAAAATAACGACAGTCTTGTCTCCGTGAATACAGTAAGAAACGATGGTAACTTTAACCACATTTAACAGTACATTAGCAACATGCTAACGAAACATTTAGAAAGACAATTAACAAATATCACTAAAAATATCATGTTATCATGATCATGACAGTTATTATCGCTCCATCTGCCATTTTTCACTATTGTCCTTGCTTGCTTACCTAGTCTGATGATTCAGCTGTGCACATCCAGACGTTAATACTGGCTGCCCTTGTCTAATGCTTGAACATGGGCTGGCATATGCAAATATTGGGGTGTACACCCCGACTGTTACGCAACAGTCGGTGTTATGTTGAGATTCGCCTGTTCCTCGGAGGTTGTTTAAACAAATGAGATTTATATATGAGAGATATAAATGGAGTTTGAGACTCACTGTATGTCATTTCCATGTACTGAACTCTTGTTATTCAGCTATGCCAAGGTAAATTCAATTTTTGAATCTAGGGCACCTTTAACAAATTCAATTAATACAAACGGCATGAAGCTTTCGAGTATTTCCCAATCAAGTAAACGTTCCAAATAATTATTAGTAAGTAAACAGAGAATAACAAACAGCAAAGAAATAAATCAAGACCAATTTCTTGTCAATATTGTTCTCTGATTATAGACATTTGACATCTCCAATATACACAACAGACATGAAACATTTCTAAAATGAAGTCATGGTGACGAAGCAGAAATGTGCTGCAGTGGCGCTGACCTTGGTCTGGGTCTCCAGTGTCTCTATCCTCTGCTCTGCAGTCAGCAGTTTGTCTCTGCTGTCTTTCAGAGCAGTCTCCAGCTGAGAGCACTGCTCCTGCTTCTCTTGCAGCCTGCGGCCCTGCTCCTCCAGCTGAGCCTGCACTTTACTCAACTCCTGCGTAAACGCACACAAAAACACTTCTATGAACTTACAACACTCGTGACACTCTTGTGTTGGGACTAATTCAAATATACTAAGTTCAAATGGTGTCAAAGCAATAGTACATACTTGCTGCTTGTCTTGCAGTGCATTCTGGGCAGTCTCTAGGTGGTTCTCTAAGTCGGCTCGCTGGGCATTTTTTGCAGCTTCAGCAGACAATAGCATCTCTGTCTTGGCTTTCAGCTAAGAAAAAAAAAGTCATGAGTGTTTTTTTTTTTTTTTTATATTTGATGATAATTAAATATTAATAAACTTGACTAATATTTTAACACATCTAACATAAGAAAACATTGGGCTGGAATAAATAAAAATTAAAAACACTCTAATGTCACTTTGCATTAAAGAAACAGTTCACAGAAAACATCATTCTGGGTTAGAATGCCATGAGGTTTGATTTTAGTATTATTAATATACAATTATAGTATTTATTAATATTTTAAATTAGCTTTTATTTTTATTTTTCAGTTTGTTTCATTTTATTTTAAGTTTTAGTAATTTATGTGCTTTTATCATTTTTATTAGATTGGTTTTTTTTAATATTTTGATTTACCTTCAATTTATTTTTATTACAGTTTACTTCAACTTTTAAGTTAGGTTTAAGTTTGACATCTATTATTTAGATTTTACTTTATTTCAGCTTTTAGTTAACAATAACAACACTGGACAGAAACACACATATTTTTTATGTTTGCATGAATAATTCATTTAAATAATTATCTACAAACACAACACAAGTACCTGTGTGTCTAGCTGGGCAATCTTCTCTTTGCTCTCTGTGAGCTGAGTGTTAAGTTCAGAGATGGTGGTCTCTAGGCCCTGGCAGCGGTCTTGCGCTGAACGCAGCTGGATCTTCTGCTCCTGTACTTGCTCATGAAGGTTGTCCTGAGCCTGTTTGTGGCTCTCTGACTGGTTCTTGAGCTTGTCAGTAAGCTGCGTAATCTGAATTAACACATGGGTGGAAAACTAGAGTCAGATTCTGCCCTGTTCTAAGAGTTGGATTGTGTAGTCATACTATTGCAGCGTCCAGTACTTGTTCCTGTAGAGAGTGATTTTTCTCTTGTAGTTGGTTCAGCACAGCTGCCTCTCCTTCACCGGCCTGGATCTTAGCACACAGATCCTCCCTCTCTGCCTCCAGCTGACTCACGCTGTCCTTACTCTTCTGCAGCAGAGCTTCAAGATTCTGGATCTTCTGGTCCTTGTCCCCGATCTGACGCAACACCTGCTCCAGGTCGTTCTGCAAGGGAAGGTCAAAGAAACATGTATGTATTACAGTTTCCCAAAAAAAAAAAAAAATTAAGCAGCACAACTGCTTTTAACTTTGATAATAATACAAAATGTTTCTGAAGCAGCAAATCACCATATTAGAATGATTTCTGTAGGATCATGTGACACTAAAGACTGGAGTAATGATGCTGAACTTATAACGATGCCTATAACTTGTATTATGAGCACTTCTTGTCTATTTGCCTCGTCATGACGACTCGCTTGTTGTATTCCTCACTTGTAAGTCGCTTTGGATAAAAGCGTCTGCCAAATGAATAAATGTAAATGTAAATGTAAATGAAAATTCAGTTTTACCATTACAAGTATAAATTACATTTTAAAATATATAAAAAAAGACAAAGGTTATTTTAAATTGTAATAATATTTACTTATTTATATATATTTAATACTACATTATTTCTAATCAAATAAATGAAGCCCTTAGTGAGCATAAGAGACTACTTTCAAAAACAATAAAAACAAAAATCTTACTGACCACAAACTTTAGATTTTTCCAAGATTGATAGATCGATAGAACCAAAGAATAAAATACAACAAATAATTGTTTTAATCTCAATAATATCTTGAATTATATAGCTATAATGTCATAAATACATAAACACTTGTTTGAAGATGGCATACACTGTAAAAAATGGTTCATCCTTAATGTTGAGCCTGCTTCGTGATAATAAATAACAATATCCTGACATAGGTCGAAACATATTTTCCATGTACTGTGGAGCAAACCTTGTTTTTTCTAGAAAAATCCACTCATAGGACTGTTGTTTACCTGTGGCTTCTCTAAGTTTGCCATTAGTGGTCTGTTGAAGTGTTTGTAGTTCTTGGTATTGCTGTTTGGATTTGTCCAGCTGATGCTGCAGGTCAGTAGACTTGGTAGAGGTCTCCTTTAACTACACAAACATGGCCACAGAAATAAACAGTCATACTGAGAGAGACACATGCAGTGGTTAAGAGTGAAAACAAGACACTCAAGCCCACCATAGTAATAATTATTCTGCCTGGCTTGTGCACGTAAATACACACATATAAATTAAGAAGCTGACTAAACTAATAATTACTCTCAGTATGCATCAGTAAATTCATGTGCTCCAAGTCTTCCTGCTTGTATGTCCATTTGTGGAAAAATTCTAATAATCAGCCATTTTCTGTCTTTACCTGTTCCTCCAGGCGGGACAGTTTAAGCTGCAGGTCTGTCACCTGCTGTTCCCGATCTTTGAGTTTCTCTCCTGACAGCTGTCTTTGCTCTTTCAGCCGGCCCTGCAGCTCCCCCAACTGACGCTCGGCGTCCAGCAGCTTCGCATGCAGCTGAAGAGAATGAAAATATATGAGCCTGATTATGACAGCTTGATATCATATCATCTTAATGTAGAATGCTACTGTACATGCATAGTATGTAATGGATGGATGGGACTTATTTTTGGATAAATGGATTTGATGTTGATTTTTATCTTGAACATACTGATTCTGAATGAATATGATTTTGATTCTGGATGAATCTGATTATGATTGTAAAAAAAAAAAAATATATAGAATTACATGCATGGATGAATGAGTTTGATTTTGAACTAAAGGATGGTTTTCATAGAATGATGCATCTCTTTCTGACCTGGCTAATCTCACTTTGCTGCTGCAGGCCCTGGTTTTCTTTATCCTCTCTCTGCTGTTGGAGTTGTTTCCTCTCTGCCTTCAACACCTGGTGGTTCTTCTCCAGCTCACTGAGCTCCCGCTTGAGTCGTGCGACCTCCTCCCCGCGTTCGGTCGATTCAGTCTGGGCCCGACTCAGAGCTGCCTCCCCTGATGACACCCGTGCTTGGCTCTCCTGGAGCTCCAGGTCTTTCTGGTGCAAACTAGCCTGAAGGCTCTTCTTAGAGGCCTGTTCCTGACCTAGACGCTCCTCAAGATCCTGATTCTCCTTCTCCTTACGAGATAACTTCTCTGACAAAAGCTGAGGAGTGGCAGAAAGATTAGACACTTATTGCGTAAAATGACAACTCATTCATACATTTATTGTCTTATTATGACAACCTATACAAATGCAGTAAAATAAGCATTCATCAGACCAGTTTATGCATACTGTACAGAACATCAACATTCAATAAGATGCCAAACAACAGTGCTGCGGCATGCTGCTGACAAAATGTCTGAGAATTCTGGGATATCTCTGAGACCTCTTTTATGAGTTTTATGAGGGCAGGGCTGGGTAATTGTGTTCTGACCTTTACTTGTGACAGCTATAAAAAGGGCAAGGAGGATAAGGGCGCAGTGACTAACACAACGGTGACACGAAGACGATAAATACATCATATCCTGAGCTTTGCATCAGCTCATAATGTCAAGGTTGAGAGCAGCTGAATACCCTTTCTCTTTTCTTCCAACATCTTTGTAAGCTAGAGCAAAGGGCTGCAGTCTTATTTGTTCATGTGCTGCTGTTAACAGTGTCTTTTTGCAGTATCCCACTTTCTATTTAGTCCTCCAAGTGTCTGAAAGAGTCTTAAAGGGATAGTTCACCAAAAAATTTGTCAACATGAGGTTTGTTTCAAACTTGAATGACATTCTTTTATTTTCCAGAAAGGTATTAAAGACATTGTTAGACAACCTTAATAAAACATTAACCTTAATAAAACCTTAATAAAACATTAAGGTTGCACCACTGTAGTCACGTTGACTATTTGTCAACGTGACTACAGTGGTGCAACCTTAATGTTATGAAGTGACGAGAATACTTTTTGTGCACAAAAACAAAACAAAAAGAACGACTTCTTTCAACAATTTCTTCTCTACCCTGTCAGACTCATAAGCAGAGAACACAGTTCTGAGCTTCGTCTGAACGCCGGCTCTTGTGTCAGCATCACATGCATGTGTCACGCTGCTCACGTGAACAGCCTCGGCCAATACTGAGCCAGCGTTCGGTAGAGTAGAAATTGTTGAATAAAGTCATTATTTTTGTTTTGTTTTTGTGCACAAAAAGTCTTCTCATCGCTTCATAACATTAAGGTTGAACCACTGTAGTCACGTTGACTATTTTATCAATGTCTTTATTACTTTTCTGGACTTTGAATGACTGTAATTACATTGCTTTCTATGGGGGATAAAAAAAAACCTTGGATTGCATCAAAAATATCTTAATTTGTGTTCCGAAGAGGAACGAATGTCTTACGGGTTTAAAACGACATGAGGGTGAGTAATTAAAGGATTAGTCCACTTTTAAATACACTTTTCCTGATAAATTTACTCACCCCCATGTCATCCAAGATGTTCATGTCTTTCTTTTGTCAGTCGAAAAGAAATTAAGGTTTTTGAGGAAAACATTGCAGGATTTTTCTCCTTACAGTGGATTTCAATGGCTACCAACAGATTGAAGGTCAAAATGACAGTTTCAGTGCAGCTTCAAGGGCTTTAAACGATACCAGATGAGTAATAAGGGTCTTATCTAGCGAATCGATCGGTCATTTTCGAAAAAAATACAACCGTTTATGCTTTATAAACAAAATATCGCCTTGAACGTACTTTCCGCTTCCGCATTCTTCTACGCCTTCCCTATTCTTCTTACGGAAAGAACGCGGCGCCAGTTTCGTTTTTTTCCGTAACTTGAATAGGGAATGCGTAGGACATTCAGCGTAAGCGTTATGAAGAATGCGGAAGTGGAAAGTACGTTCAAGCCGATATTTTGTTTATAAAGCATAAACGGTTGTATTTTTTTTGAAAATGACCGATCGATTCGCTAGATAAGACCCTTATTACTCGTCTGGTATCGTTTAAAGCCCTTGAAGCTGCACTGAAACTGTAATTTTGACCTTCAATCTGTTGGTAGTCATTGAAATCCACTGTAAGGAGAATAATCCTGGAATGTTTTCATAAAAAACCTTCATTTCTTTTCGACTGACGAAAAAAAGACATGAACATCTTGGATGACATGGGGGTGAGTAAATTTATCAGGAAAAGTGTATTTAAAAGTGGACTAATCCTTTAATGACAGAAATTTAATTTTTGGGTGAACTAACCCTTTAAACATTCAAAGCTTAAGCCCAACCCTCCTATACTTATTTTTCCACGTTCCGCTCCGTTTCACGCACAGTTGAGAGTACAAGCCTTTCAATGTACACTTCTTTGTCCGTGAGCACAGAAAGTCGTATTCAACGCATGCGTGCATCTAGAGGACTTGGTCATTCGCACATGTGCTGTTCTTCTGCTCTCTTTCCTGTCGTGGTGGTTAGCAAACAGTGTTGCATTACAACGCGCCCCCTTCTGGATTGGAGTGTGGATCGCCTGTGACTGACTGTATTCGTTGTCTAATTGCATGAACCAAACCTTGACGTCTTTACTGTACAGATCAGGATGAATACATGTACCATTACACCCCTAATTATATATATATTCTGTAAAAAATGTTTCATTGTTCATGATGCCCAATGCATTAAAGTGTTACTAATACATAAAGTTGAAACAAGTGAGTAGCAAGTTTAAGTTCGCCCTCTCTCTTATTACTGTCCTTGAAAGTATCTTCCCTTTGAACTTAAAATTATCGTTTATATTTATCCCGCAGGGCGTTTCACAGGGATGTTTCTATTAACAACCCCTTAATCGCCCCTATTTCACTTCCCATCAGTACCATGGTCCACATTTTTCAGAAGTCAGCACGCCTTTGGACTCTGATCTACTAATCCCGTCCTGACAACCTGAACAATGGACTAGAGAGTTGTGGGTCATTACCTGTGGCCATATATCATTTTGAACGTCAAAACAGGCACGAGACGAATCCTCCCCTGCTGCTTTAATTGCACAGCATCTGTGATGCGTATGTCAACACTCTTTAATGACCAATCAAATCACACAGTGTGCTGACAGGTCAATGGGGCCACTTTGGACTGGATACAGAGGGCCAGCACCCCAAGCAGCTTCCTGAGAAATGTGTGAAGCCGTTTCCTGAAAGCCAACTGGTAGTGCTTGTAAACAGAGGTACAGTAAACTTAAATTTGGAAGTGGGTGCAGAAGCTGGCAGGTCTTAACATAGTCGGCATTGACGGGTGTTCTGTGAAGCCATAAAGTAAGCCATTAAAATATACAGCTGGATTTGCTGTGAGCATAGAGCACATGCCTCGTTGCTTAGGGTGGTCCAGTGACTTTAGACACAACATATCAGCATTTGCTTGTGTATGTGAGTGTTACCTGGGTCTGCTGCTGGAAGTTGTTCAGGTTGCTCTGTAATTGGTGGATCTGTTGGGTGTAGACCGCTGCCTCCTGAGGACCCTTCTCCAGTTCCGCCTTCAACTGAGCAATCGTTGTCTACAAACAAGCACACAAATGTGAGACCACCACAGAAAATAATTCTATTCAGAGTATGCACTGTAATTAATTTCAAGCAAACAAAATAGATGCTCTGAGGGACAGAAGTGCAGTCTGTTATGGTGCACTGAAGAAAATGTATCACAGTTTCCACAAAATTATTAAGCAGAACAATATTGATAATAAGAAGAAATGTTTCTTGAGAACCAGATCAGCATATTATTAGAATGATTTCTGTAGGATCATGTGATACTGAAGACTGAAGTAATAGCTGCTGAAAATTCAGCGTTGCCATCACTGGAATATTTTTTACATTTGTCATCACATTTTGAATTTATTAAAACAAACAGTTATTTTAAACTGTAATATCCCACAATATTACGGTTTTCTAATAAGACTTATTTCAATCCTAAACTTTTGAATGGCAGTGTATGTGTCTATATGCTGTTATTTACGTATTCTACTCAGATGACAGTGCTGCTCACAGATTACGAAGAAACATCTGCAGAAATCTATTACTATTCATACATCATATCTTAATCATATTACAGACTACCTTCTTCATTTAATATTGAAAAAAAACCTAATAATTTTCCACATTTGCAAACAAAAATGCTACTGAAATGTTCATAATGTAGAACTCTAGATGGTCATTTAATTTCTGTGAAAATCTGCAGGGTTCTTTGCTCTGTACAGAAACCATGTTGTCCCAAACATGAATGTCCCAGGACTTAAAGACTGTACTTCCTTCCCTCACAGAGTCACTTTTGCTCGCATCAATTTTAATATGTCAGCTACTCTGTCTAATATTTTTGCATGAAAAAGAATTTCAATGTATAATAGACTTTTCATTGGATGAAGTACTCTAAAAGTGAGGGAGAAATTGAAAAGAACATTGCATTTTGGTGGAGAATGCGGGTTAAAAAAAATCTAAAGCTGATGACATGCAGAACGTAAAAGAATGTATGCTGCGTCCCAATTTGCATATTATACATTAAAGGAACACTCCACTTTTTTGAAAATAGGCTCATTTTCCAACTTCTCCAGAGTTAAACAGTTGAGTTTTACCGTTTTCAAATCCATTCAGCTGATATCCGGGTTTGGCGGTACCACTTTTAGCATAGCTTAGCATAGTTCATTGAATCTGATTAGACCGTTAGCATCTCGCTCAAAAATGACCAAAGAGTTTCAATGTTTTTCCTATTTAAAACTTGACTCTTCTGTAGTTACATCGTGTACTAAGACCAACGGAAAATGAAAAGTCGCGATTTTCTAGGCCGATATGGCTAGGGACTATACTCTCATTCCTGCGTAATAATCAAGGAACTTTGCTGCCGTACCATCGTACCAATAATATTACGCAGCATCTCTCACAAATGTCTCCATGGTTGCAAGGCACGCTCCCCGTGCAAGCAGGGGGTCACAGGCGCTGCGTAATATCATTGCGTCTTCTGCACCCATGGTACGGCAGCAAAGTTCCTTGATTATTACGCCAGAATGAGAATATAGTTCCTAGCCATATCGGCCTAGAAAATCGCAACTTTTCATTTTCCGTCGGTCTTAGTACACGATGTAACTACAGAAGAGTCCATTTTAAATAGGAAAAATTTTGAAACTCTTTGTTAATTTTTGAGCGAGATGCTAACGGTCTAATCAGATTCAATGAACTATGCTAAGCTATGCTAAAAGTGGTACCGCCAGACCCGGAGATCGGCTGAATGGATTCAAAAACGGTAAAACTCAGCTGTTTAACTCTAGGGGAGTTGGAAAATGAGCCTATTTTCAAAAAAAGTGGAGTGTTCCTTTAAGTATTAGTAAATCATAGTATGTTGAAATGAGTATTCCAAAGATCCCCGGATGTTTTACTTTTTCTGGTTAGAATCTGAAGAACACATCCATGCACACTCTAATGGCTAATATTGCCCACAACCCATTGTGCATTAATTAGAACTACAAACTCGAATAAAAACTACAAACACTGCAGATATGTGAGACAGACGTTTAAGTAGACAGGTTTAGATAAATAGCCAGTGATTAATAGCCAGTATGTAATGTGGTGAAAAGATATATTTATTCAATGTTATCCACATTATACTTAATCTACAACAGCACTGTGAACTTTTATAAAGATACGTTTGGTCATTAACTTTTAAATGCATCATTATGCAAACACATGAGGAGAGTTCTCCAAGTCTGCATGAAAGACAAACAACTGGCAGATCACTGTGCGACTACATTTCTTTCTGAATGTGGAGGATTTTAACCATTACAAGATGATTGACAGGGCAGTTTAAACAATGAGGATGCATATGACTAAGAGACAGAGCGGTCTGTTAAAGATGCAATTATGACTAAATAGTATGTCCCAAAGACTCATACTCTCAAAAGTGTGTATTTTTTCTTCACAAAAACAGTACATACTTTTAGGGCATAGTATAAGTAGGTGAACTGGGATGCAGCCATAGACATTAAGAGGGACTACTTCAATGCTGTATAACATATAATAACTGAAAATTTCTAATGAAAAAAAGTGACATTCAGGCAAAATGATGAAAAAGAATTGACAGACACTGAGGAATTCAAGAGGGAAACCGTTACCTCGAGTTTACGAATCTCCATGAGAATGCAAAGCAGGTGCAGTGTTAAGTGAAGGGTGAGAGAGAACGAGGGAGAAGGACACACAAACCAGTGAGGTGAGACAGGACACACACGGTACAGAGACAGAGGTGCCAACACTGCGCTTTAAAGGTTATGACAAGCACACTGGAGCAAAACACTGGCTGTGTTTCAAACCCTGGTGAGCTGCCAACCTAGGTGGCATTTTTAGTTTTATTAAGCCCCAAATCAGCATATTATAATAATTTCTGAAGGATCATGTGAGACTGATGACTGGAGAAATGGCTGCTGAAAAGGTAGCTTTGTCATCATAGGATTAAATTACATTTTAAAACTAGAAAACAGTTATTTTAAATTGTAATAGTATTTCACAATTACAGTCTTTACTGTGATTTTAATAAAATGAATGCAGCCTTGTGAGCAAAAGCCTTCAAAAATATTTTAAAAATCTTACTGACACTTTTGAAAGGAAGTGTAACTATATTATTTTTATTACTGAAAAGTATTGGGGGGAAAAAATCTAATTCAAAATTAAATAGTTCATCTAACTTTTGTGTGTGCGATTCATGTAAGAAACAAATCAGTTATTAAGTTGCAATGTATTGCTTTACTAGACAGCTCTCTAGAGTCTGGAACAGAGACACTATAATCTAATAGATTTATAGGGCTATATTGTGAAGAATGATGTCTGCATCCTTAATATTTCCTTATACGGTCACTAGATGGCAGCCTTTGAATTGTGTAGACCAACCAAAGTCAAACCAGAATATCTGGGGAAAAAAGTGCACTCAAGTAACCTGTTTGTAATGATCTATGAACACTATTCCCGCTTTTGTGAGACCTTATATAACGAGAAGCAATTTTTAGGTCAAAAGTGCAAGCGATTACAGGCATGTTTACAGGAAACACTCAGTGGTGGGAGGCTGGCCAGGGGGTTAATGGTTAACCTCAGGAATCTGTTAGAAAGGACAGTCAGTGTGACCCTTAGACATTTAACAAACACGTTCGGATACTACATTATGATTGGAACCTACTGTATGAAATCCCCTGTGAATGTGTCTTCATAGTTTTTGTCTAGACAGCGTAACCAGTAATCTACAATCGGTCATAGGCTCGGTTTGCTTCAAAGGGAAGAGTGACGTCACTGGTGCACCCATTCAAAGGTCACCTGCTTGTCTCTGTCTCAAAATGACCTCTCATTATCCCTGCCTTTACGAGCTATTGATTCTGGCATGAGTCTCCATATTTGCCAGCTTCTATCGATACCTACATTTTCCGAATAAACAGCTCAGAGATCAATTGTATATAAAGCAGACATCATTGTAACTCTGCCCTTATGTCAGTTGTACAGTGCAGACAAGGTCACAGCAGGTTTGAGCTCACCTCTGAGGTAGTGAAGTTGGCCTGCAGTTGTTGGTATTGGCTCTTGAGGCGCTCGGACTCCTCCTCCCTCTCTCGGGTCATGTTGTCCATGAGAGTCTGCACCTGCACCAGCTCTTTCTTCAACACCTCCACGTCTTCCACTCCAGGCCTCTGAAGCTGGAGGAGAGCCAATGACAGACAGGATTAAGCTGGGAGAGATTGATGAAGTATGCACAGCAGCAGCTGAGAGGATGCAAACTCATTAATTATAATGAGACAATAAAGGAGATGTTACCAGCTCTGCAGCCAATTTCTCCTTCTCCTGTTTCTCTCTCTGCAGATCTTGGTTTAGATTGGTCAGCCTCTGCTCCAACGCTTCTCTCATGCTTTTCTCCTCATCATAACGAGATTTGATGTCTGAGATATGAAACACATACTCATTTTAAAACAATCTTATTTTATTTTATAAAAGAAACAAACTGCATAAATATAAAAGGCAGGAATTTTCCTACAAGCTTACCAACTATCTCAGTTGCAAGCTGAGCAGCTTTCTGTTCAAATAAGTCTTTCATCTGTTTGATGTTGAACTTCTCCGTCTCAGATTCGTTGAGCTTTATCTCAAGCTCTGAGAAGACAGAAATACTGACTGCAGCTTCACAAAATGAACCTTTATGCTTTAAAAATTGGCAAACCACCACTTAAACAAAGGTTCAAGATTCAATACAAGATACATACTGTTGACCGCGTGTATGCAATAAATTATTTCCATTAATTAAAAAAATATATATATATATGCTACTGTACCACACCATACTTGGCCAGAAAGTTTAAAAGCCAAAATATGAAACTCTTATTTTTAACAGTGATTTTTGCTTTTTTAATGCTAAAAATATATATTTAATATTTATATAATTAATGATAAAATAATGATGATGTATATAAAAATGTTTAGAAAATATGATTTTTTGTATTAATATATGTACATGTATACACACACACACACACACACACATATATATATATATATATATATATATATATATATATATATATATATATATATATATATATATATATATATTTTTTTTTTTTTTTGTTTTTTATAAAATATATATTAATAAAAAAATATATAATTGTTATATATATAATTATATATAATTTTTTATTAATATATATTTTATTAAATATATATATATATTTTTTTATTAAATATATATATTAATAAAAAAAATTATATTTGGCAGCCTTTGAATTGTGTAGAAATATATATATATATATATATATATATATATATATATATATATATATATATATATATTTTATAAAATATATATATTATATATTATATGAAGAGTTCATTTGCAAAAAACGATAAACGGCACTTTAAAAAAAACTGTATTTAATTTTTTAATTACATATATATAATTTAAATATATATATATATATATATATATATATATATATATATATATATATATATATATATATATATATATATATACACACATTTATATATTTAAATTATATATAAGCATTTTTTAATTATTTTTATATATATATGTATATATACATAATTTTAAATTACAATTTAAAATGTTTTTAAATTTTATATATAATAATATATTGTGTGTATATAATATATTATATATACACACATATACATTATACACATATATATATATATATATATATATATATATATATATACACACACATACATACTTACATACATATAAATACATTGCATTGATTCATTGATTGCAATCTAAGCAATATCCTGTAATCTCAATTTTAAAAAATATATAAAATGTATATATAATTTATATAAAAAAAATTTTAAAATTGAGATTACAGGATATTGCTAAGATTGCAATCAATAAATCAATGTAATCACACAGATCTATTGATCTTAACTTGTATTGAACCTGCTACATTCCTTTAAAGAACTAATTAACACTACTCACTAACCTGATGGTTCTCCACTGGTACCACCACTCTGTGAAACCTAAAATCGATACACATCCAGCAAATTCAATTAGAGAACACAGCAAACATTCCTTCAGTAATCATTAGGCATGATTAAAACATTTCTTAAACCATCTCTGCTCTGATCTCTGTGTGAACAACCAAGCATTTCAAAGGATTTACTTTATTAGTAGCCAGTTGTCCTTGTACTTTGTCTAATTCTTTTTTCAATTCCTCTGAAAACCAGCGTTCCTCCTGAAAACACACACAAAAAAAATGCACATCAGCAATTTTAAACGCAATAGACATATACAAAGGGAAATAACATCATTGAGTAATAGTGCTATGAGTAGTGCACAATTCAGGCATACTAAGGCTGATAAGAAGGGTGGAACTCAAAGGCAGAATACCTTCAGTGAAGCCTGTAAATCCTGGACTTCCTGTCGAAGAAGGACTAGATCCTCCCTTAGCAAAAAAAAAACACATGCCTTTATTATAAACTTGTCATGTTTTTTCATATTTCGACTTTTCTTTGGAATAACATGTCACAATACATGATGTTTCTTTGGAATAACATGTATTGCTACAGGTTATTCCAAAGAAAAACGGCCACAAAAAAACAATATGACTATTCCTTTGTTTCTTTTCTGTATTCCTTACTTCATAGTATATTTCACTTTAGGATTAATTGCAGCCTAAATCTCAGGATGGCAAGATTATCTAACAGAGCAACTGAGTTTTCCTGACAGGAAAGGGAGCAAGAAGGGTTTAATAATACAGAAGCCCACCTGCCAGGGCTGAAGGGGGACGGCTGGTCTCCTGGCTCATGGAACACCTCATAATGTTTGAAGAGCTCCTCAGCAGAGTTATGTGACTTCATACACTGGGGACAAATGAAGCCCTGCAGACAAACAAATTAACACCACAATGAGATCCAGGGAAGACACGAAGGAGCAAAGAACACATAACTTAACATCATCGTACATCTGTTATTAAAATTAAGTTAAAGAAAGAGTTCATCCAAAAACTAATATCCTCTCATCATTTATTAACACTAATTTTATTCCAAAGCCATTTGATTTTATTTCTTCCATTGAACACAAAAGGAGATGTAAGGCAGAAAGATATTCTTTACCATAATAACAGAATGTATATTTGCATTTTTTTAAAATTTGAGACTCGAATCTAGGTCTCGTCTCGGTTACTAAGAATGTGTACGCACAAATTTGTGTGTAAAATCTGCATATGAACGTTTCCACAAACAAATCATGATTCACCAAAAACTTTCATACTAAAATTTATTCTAAATTTATGGAAAAAAAAAGTAAAAAAAAATGACAAACCACATGCACGCAAAAAGCACTTTCTCTGTGCGGCCTTATAATCGTGTTAAGAGGGGTGTAAAAATGACTTTAGAAAGATGGCAGCATAATTATTTTATTTTTATCCAGAGATTGGTAGGTATATAAGTAAAATCTGTTGATTTGAGCAATCTTTGTTTCATTATATGCCAACAGTGACAGTTCAAAAATAGCAAAAATCACTTCTTGTGTATAAAGTATTAAATTAATAATATTTAGTATTAAAGATATCCTTTTAGATTCTGCTTCATAGCCAAATGTCCTTTTGGTATCTGCATTTTAAAAGTCCTCAATGGTCCAATCCCAGAGATATTGAGATCTTAACACAGCTACATGAGTAAATTGGTCAATTGTACACATTTTCAGTGGTCAAAAATCAAATGTGGGTCACTTTTGAGAATTATGTTTTTTTCGCGCTTCTTTTTTATAGAGGGAAACAAGATACATTTCTAGTTTAAACATTATTTATTCTTCAGACATTCCTCTTTAAATGCAATAAGTAACACTAAATTCATGCTGTATCATGTGCCAAGACACTGCAAAACATGCTAGACATAAAGCAATGGTTAAATATGATCCCCAGTCACTATTCACTTTCATTGTATGGAAAAGATTGGTGTGAACATTTTGATAAATGTTTAATTTTGAATAAAAATCCTAATAAAAGTGAGCAAATGATACCAAAACTTTCATTTCTGGGTGAACTATCTCTAAAATCTATCCCTAAAGTCTTGAATACATCAATGATAGCAAATGACAAAAAGAGATTTGAAGGCATTGAGGCATTTGGCAGTAATATGGTAGAGTTATACATTTAATTCGGCTTACCTCTGAGGACTCATTATTCACATCAGCTGACGGCTGCTCAGACTCTGAGCTCTGGGAGCCTCCTTTCCCAGGAGTCTATTTCCACAAAGATATGGGCAGAGAAAGTAAAGAAAGGAAGGATTTGAATCAGATGTCAGCTGGAATGAAACTCATCTCATTATATCACACTATTCATATCTGGCACAGCTGATCAGGTAACTGGGCAGTTGATCAAGAATGAGTGCTGGTTGGAGTGCTGCTCATTTCATGTCATTCACAAGGTGTAAAGGCAAATATTACTCGGTTTACTTCTTGGGATGTGCTCGGCATGGCTGTCATTCATCCGAGGACACGCATTGGGCTGAAACGGTATACTCTGCAAGAGGATCGTTTAATGTTTCCCTCAAATCTTGGCAACCGAGAGCAGTATGATGTCAAACAATACTGTTCTATAACATTGATACACCCTTGACATTTTATATGTGCCTACTATCAGATCACAAGATGTCACAGGGATAAAAAAAAACCTACTGTTTAATCACCATTAGACCTTACTTTCAGCTTCCCTTCTACTGACACTTCATCACGTAACACATTGGTTTGGTTCAAGACATCTTTTTACTAGTACAGTATATACCTTCCTAATATTGTTTTGGACCCCCTTTTGCTGCCAAAACAGCCCTGACCCGTCAAGGCATGGACTCCACTAGACCCCTGAAGGTGTGCTGTGGCATCTGGCACCAAGATGTTAGCAGCAGATCCTTTAAGACCTGTAAGTTGCGAGGTGGGGCCTCCATAGATCAGACTTGTTTGTTCAGCACATCCCACAGATGCTCGACTGGATTGAGATCTGGGGAATTTGGAGGCCAAGTCAACACCTCAAACTTGTGTTCTCAAACTATTCATGAACCATTTTTGCTTTGTGGCAGGGCGCATTATCCTGCTGAAAGAGGCCACAGCCACCAGGGAATACCGTTTCCATGAAAGAGTGTACAAGGTCTGCAACAATGCTTAGGTAGGTGGTACGTGTCAAAGTAACATCCACATGGATGGCAGGACCCAAGGTTTCCCAGCAGAACATTGCCCAAAGCATCACACTGCCTACACCGACTTGCCTTCTTCCCATAGTGCATGTGTTCTCCAGGTAAGTGACGCACACGCACCTGCCATCCACGTGATGTAAAAGAAAAGCAGCTCGTCTGTTTGATCGGACCACAGGGGCCAGCCTTCACTCCCCACGTGCATCAATGAGCCTCAGCCGCCCATGACCCTGTCGCCCAATAGATCCTAACCACTGCAGACCGGGAACACCCCACAAGAACTGCAGTTTTGGAGATGCTCTGACCCAGTCATCTAGCCATTACAATTTGGTCATTGTCAAACTCGCTCAAATCCTTACACTTGCCCATTTTTTCTGCTTCCTAATATCACTTGCTGCCTAACATATTAACATATCCCACCCACTAACAGGTGCTGTGACGAAGAGATAATCAGTGTTATTCACCTCTCAGTGGTCATAATGTTATGCCTGATTACTGATTATACACACACATATATATATATATATATATATATATATATATATATATATATATATATATATGTGTGTATAATCAGTAATCATATATATATATATATATATATATATATATATATATATATATATATATATATATATGTGTGTGTATAATCAGTAATCAGGCATAACATTATGACCACTGAGAGGTGAATAACACTGATTATCTCTTCGTCACGAGTTGGGTAAAGAGTTGGGTAAAGAAATATTCATGTAACACTCCAAAATCAAAGGGAAAAAAACTTTATTTTGCATAATTTTTATTTTGATATAATCTACAGTTAAGCCCCTTGTAACTTTTTGCACTATGATCATATTTTTTTAGGACAAATATAAACATTTTATCCCTCAATTCTCATTACTGTAATGCAGTTATTTACTGTACTTCAGTGACAAAAACTGTTTTGCAATGATTTCAAATAAATTAACTTTTAAATAAAGGCAACTTAACTATACTTAACTATAATACTTACTAACTTTGAATGAAATTATTACTTTTATTCAGCAGGGATGCATTAGATAAATTAAAGGTAACATTAATGACATATCTATTTTAAATGTTTTTTCTTTGCAACATTTAATTCATTAAATAATCATATATATGTATATATATATATATATATATATATATATATATATATATATATATATATGAACCACAGAGTTCAACATTGATAATAATAAGAAATGTTTCCTGAGCATCAAATCAGCATATTAGAATGATTTCTGAAGGATTTCTGAAGTGAAACTGAAGATGGAGTAATGATGCTGAAAATTCAACTTTGCGTCACAGAAATAAATTAGAATTTAAAATATGATAACACAGAAAACAGCCATTTGAAATTGTAATAATATTTCTAAATATTTTACAGTATTTTTTATCAAATAAATGCAGCCTTGGTGATAATAAAAGACTTATTTCAAAAACATTAAAAACATTTTAAACAGTAGTGTACCATTACATGATTTTTTGCACGGTACTGCAAGGCACTTTAAAAGGTTACATGGTATTAACATGTTGCATGTCCAAAAAAAACAAAAACAAAACAAAACAAAACCAATTATATTACCATGATGGTTGACAATTTTGCTAAACCAAAAACCTATGGTAGATCCATAGTATCTTACAGGAATATTATTAAGCAGAAATTAAATTTTCAAGGACTGTCATCTGCTGCCTAAAAGATAAGACTGTATAACTATAGCAAAGGATCCGACAGATCAGACATTTCTATTAATGTGGAAATTATCTAATGTGAGTCACAGCTTGACAGATCACTGAAAAATACATTCAGACCAGCTATTTCAAGAGGACACGTCTTTTGTTCAAAATTAACAAAGCTGACACCTTGTCATTGTTGTCGTTAATCATAAAACGACTTATGAATAAGTAATTTTGCAAAGCTATGTAGCCCGCTAACCGGCTAACAGCTCAGTCTCCATGCCAACATTAAGCAGAATGATTTTATCAGAATATTCACTGTTCCTCAAGAACAAAAGCGATCTTCTCCAGTCGCGCTTGGAGACTGTCGTCAAGAAACCACAAGCGAAAAGTCATTTTAATCAATCTCGCATAAGGCCATCATTCAGTGTCAGGCCCGACGAGCTACAAATCACATTCAACTCAATGAGTGTCTGTGTGTTTTCCACTCACCATCTGTAATATTCGTCTTAACATTCTGGTCCTTTCTCTGGCTAGAACTATGAAAATCAAATCTTAAAAGTTTTGTCTAATAAGGGAGTGTTTAATATTTTGTTGTTGACACCTGCAGACACACACTGCTGCTTCTGTACAAGCCCACAGTTTCCCGATAAGTCCCGCCCGACATCTATTCAATGTTTGCGATGATTGGACCGCCTGCGTGAACGGCATCTAAGCTGCCCAATCGTAGGCTGTCTGTAAGGAGCGTCCACCAATCATTGAAACGAGAGATTAGGTCAAAGGCGGGATTTGTCGGTTAGAAGCGCAACAGTGACCGCCCACTTTTTCTTTGATTCGGGAAGTATTTTCCCATTCATCTTTTCAATTAGGATTTTTTTTAAATTCCCCAGTAAAATGTCATTGACAAATGCAACCAGATAACAGATTAATCACAACACAACAAACATTACAGGAGAAGTACACAAAGGTAAAAGACTAATGCATTTTATGAGGCCATGAACTACAAATCCCATGAAGCTTTTCGAATGACGTAATAGAATCCAAGGCGACGATAAATATTTGTTTTATTATTAAAAATGCAACATTTTTAAAGCTTATTGAATAAATAGGCAAATATATGCAGATATATAAGTTGTTTGAGAGTGTGGGTCGTCTAACTCGATTACTTTATTCGCATTAATGGGAGTAGCTCTGTTTCCAGCCAAAAGTGTTAGTGAGATTTCATTAAGATTGATTATTCCTGTGATTTTTGTTCAACAGAAAAATAATATGTTGTCCTTTTTTGTAATTGTAAGATTTTTTGGGTGGATTATATGGAAAATTTTGTTAGAAGGAAAGCAGATATTATATTCAAGATTAATAATTTTGATTTAGGCCATGTATTCCAATGAAAGTAATAATAATTTAAATGTTCTTGTACAAATATTTATTATGAGGGGACAATTTCACATACACAAGGGCAAGGCGCCTCTAGGAGACAAAGGACTTCTGTTTGAAGAACAATAAAAAGCAAAGAAGGCTTGCAATATTTTTCATTAAATACCGCATTTTTGATTAATGAATGGTTGATACGTTCACGTTATGTGCATTTTTGTGTGTAAATGTGTACATTTTTGTATACTTTGTTCTAATAAAAAAGAGAGAAAGTCAGCTGTTCTCCATTGATGCATTTTGTTGGGGCATTCCCAAACTACTTCATGTTCTTTTGCCCACAGAAGTATATATGAGTGAGAAAATTATTTTTCACACTGAAATTTCCCTGCTAAAAAATTAAAAAATGCATCTTGACTTGAACCAGCCTAAAGTTGTTTTATTAGCTGGTCGAGAAGGGAAAACAGCTAAGACCACCAAAGCTTAGTCAGTTTTTTTTCCCCAACAGATTTTAGGAACGATACAGATGTTTAGTATCGAGAGAAAAAAAAAAAGGAAAAATCCAGAAAAATAGCCTGTGGTTTTCAAATAGAATGCAAACATACTTGCTGTGTTTTTGCAACCTCATAATAAGCTCTTTTAGCTAGGATGAATGCAAAGTGCCACTTTTTGTTAAACGTGATTTCTTTTCTTTATTACTTTTGTTAACTTTAAGGTCCGTCTATAATATTTCAATTTGAATACAGTTCATATAATATGTTATTTGCAAGGTATATACCAATAAATCATTTCAGATCAAGCACTCCAGACAAATTTCTTGTCAGGTAAAGTGGGCCAGCCCTGATTTATCCTGTATATTAATTAAAAACACACAATTTATAAACACATTATCAAACAATCATATTCAACATAACAAACCCAAAAACTTATAGCTTATAGGGCTTTTGCAAAATTCAAACCAACTGATAGATCATGTTGTGTTGACATTAAATTTGATGAAATCTGAATATCCAGAACAAGGTTTTATACGCTGCATCAATTTTACTCCTCTCAACTCCACAGATTGAACTTCATGCCTTGCCTTCCCTTTTTTCCATCTCTAACTTGAATTTCCTGACTTTCCACTCATTTCTATTTTCTAAAAAAGTAGATTATACATGTCACCTATAAAATAACCAGTGAATGTCAATTTATTTAACGATTTTGAGTATAATTACTGAAGGTTAAAGGTCACCCACTTTACCTGAATCCCAGGCCAGCAATATTTGCACCTTACAAGAAAACTAACACATTTTTAAACATTTTATTCTTTTCATTTTATTCCTCATTAACTGTAGCAAACAAACAAAGTGGGAACTGTCGCAATAATATTTGTTTACATTCAGTGAGCAACTTTATAAGTTAGAAATGAAAATCTTGTTAAAGGTTTTTCTACCTTTCACCTTGAGGGAGTCCTCCATTGAACTGTGGCCACGCCCCCCTACTGTCATATTGTATCAACCAAAATTATTTTATCATTTAAAGAAATAGTGTTGCTTTGAAAGTTTAAACCCATTGAGCACAGCACAATCAAGCTTAAATGGCCCGCTTTACCTGCATTCACCTAAATGCCTCCAATAGAGGACTTACCACAAAGTCCTTACCTGATTACATGTTATCCTGCCAAATTCCTCTTTTAGACATGTTTGTGTATATGCATATACATACAGATAAGCGATTACAAATCACATTTAACATCCCAACTGGATGTTTTTTGCAGAGTTCATCATGGGTTTGGAACACAGAGATGAGTTTATTTTGTTTGAAAGTTTTCAAGGTATTTCTGATTTCCAAAGACAGGCAAAAAAAAAAAAAAAAAAATAATAATAATTTCTGTCAAATCACAATCACATTGTGGACATTTTAACACCGTAATCTTTTACATATTAAACAGTGTTTATTGAGCCTCACTGATAAACAGGTAAAGAGCTGAGGTGCCTGTGTTTTTTGCAGTGCAATAATTTAACTTTAAATGTCTAAAACAATCTGTGGGACTCAAAATACTAAATAAACTACTTAGGCAGAAGCTGACATTTTTAATATTAAAACATATTTACAACCTAACATGCAATCTTCCCTCTGAAGAAAGATAAGTATGCTTGTTTACCATTTACAGTCTTAATAAAACAGTTTGGCCACATATTCCATCCAGTTCAGTGAATTCTGCATAAAAATTCCACTGACAAAAAAAAAAAAAAAAAAAAAACATAAAGGAAGAACATAAAGGCCCCAAAGGAAAAACATATGCACAATTAAATAAAATTCCTCCTTAGCTATTTCCAAGATTGAGTTATTGATGTATGAATTATTACTATAATCAAAATACATGTATATTGCATTTCTGCGGACCTTAGAAAACACTGGTTTGACAAGATATATTAGGGTTTACATTAGGTGTTTTGCCTTTTTTTTTTCTGAAATATTCAGAATATCGCTTCAGGCAGTATAAACAGCATAACATTACATTGTCTTTCATGGACCAATGATACCAGATGCATTTTTTTTGCTCACATTTTATGCCATTATGTCTTAAAGAGACAGTGGCTCAGAAGTAATTACAGGAGATGGAAAATTAAACCTTTATGTGCAAAGAGAAAGAAAGGTAATCAGATTGTACCGCTTAATGTGGCAAATTCACATTTAAGACCAAACTGTGAAAAGACCTTCAACTTCACAGCATGTTAAACCTATATTACAGGTAGATATCTGTGATGAAGGCATATAATATAATCAAAAGTAGCCCAAATCCTCTTTTAGACTATTTACGTATTCTATAATTCATTATTATAATTTTTTTTCCCCCTATTTGGTACTTTATCAAGAATTTTAACCAATACCTAACAAATATGCCTAGTTATCTATTAGACATAAATAGACAGCATTTCAAAAGGCCCATTCCAGTTATCCTTTCTTAACAACAATCAAACCATTTCACATCCATCATTGTCTTCCTCCACCTAAAATAATATTTCTAAAATGTCCATCACGGCACGCGTCTCCATTAATCTGCGCTTAATACTTGACGTCACGCTTCTTCAAATAACTTTACCTTATTTGGCTTGAAATGCACGTTGACAAATGAAAAATTATCAAAATAGCTCTCCTTGTTCTTATTGACCCGGAAACTTGCAGGCATTTCACGACAAGCCTTTGGTTTCTACACTTAAAAAAAGTTTCAAATAGTAAACATTGAAATTATACATGCAAAACTGTCTTTTCCAGTCCAAGGATAGTTTCCCTTGCATCGTTGCCCTCTGGTGGCAGTTCTATCTGTGCAAATGGGCCAGTCCACAGTCCTGTGAGGCTGTCTGGCGGAGGGGGGCGTTGTCATCCGTGTTCGCCGGCTCCTGAGCATTGCCGTTTGTGGGGCCGCAGCGAGGAGTGAGTTTGCGGAGATACTCTGCATGGACTGGTTTGTGGCACTGTAGCACCCGGATCGCCTCGTCGATCTTGAACCATTTCCGCTTCCGACCTGCAAAACATATTTCAGAGCTTTTTTCAACACTGAAGCCAATACGAAATATTTAAAAGCATAAACTACAGTAGTCTACAGAGCCCCTAAAGGGACATGTTGGAGGGAAAAAAATATGAGATGGGAGGAAAAATGATGTCAATGCTTGCAAATGTTTTGCGTCCTCCTGAGAAATTTTGTCCCCCTCCACAATTTTGTCAATTGCCTGAGGTGATCGTAAATAAATTTTGTACTCACAAAAGCTACATTTACTTCTGACATAATGCCATTACCCAGCTAACAAAAATAACGTTCCCATTAAGTTATGAAAACGATACTAGGACTCGAGAACCAATGGTGCGATTTTCTGAATGTTCAAAACTACCAGTTTTTTTAAACATTTTAAAAACTAGGAACGTTATGGGAACGTTAGTTCTATATGTTCTCTAAACATTCAGAAACAAGTAGTAACATTTAAAAAAACTACACAAATATCCAACATTATCCAACTAAAATGTTTCAGAAAAAAAGTTTCATGAACAACGTACAAATAACATATTTGTGCTAATATTTTGAAAACATAATTAAAGACCAAATAACTCTGAATAAATGTTCTATTAACATTACTGGAAGAATGTTTGCTCATAACTTTTAAAAAACTTTGCCAGAACGTTAGCCAAAGTGGAGAACATTCCCTGTTAGCTCGGTAAATATTCAAACATTAAAAACACACACCAAAACATATAGCGCAAATATATAGTTTGTCATTCAACAAGAGCAAATAGGGGAAAGGGAGGCAACAGATATATCAAATTTTTTTTAAAGCGGAACTCAGTAAGATTTGCGAAGCTCCCCCTACAGGTTCCTTCCCAAGCGCAGCTCTGGACTACAACGCTCACCAGCACAGTAGTTTTGCAAATACAGTACAAGAAAGAGGAGGTGGGTAATTTGCAAATACAGTACACTCGATGGAGGTGGGTAATTTTTCGAAATTGTCTTATAAACTCATAATATATACATTGTTTTTGAATTACCATAAAGCATTTTGTCACTCTCGCATGAACGTGAACATGAGGCGAGATTGTGCTGGGTCGATGCAGCTCAACTTGCAAGTGCTGTTTTCTGGCGTAGACGTGCCAGAGGGGGTTAGTGCTCGCCTCAAACACACCACTACAAGTCAATTAACCATCGTAAGGACTTAGAAAACGATTTATGAAGGTAAAAAAAGTTACTTAGTTCTACTGTAAATCGAATGAATCTTCTTTATACAGTCCAGTACATGGAACGATAAGGATTTCCAGGTCCAGTAACTTTCCACACTCCACAGGCGCTGCATGCAATGTTTTTGTCAGGAGACAGGAATAACAACTGCAGATTATGAGTTACCTGTGGTGAGTCCGACATAATGAATCCAAAAAACATGACACAGCGAATGCCGGTGGTAAACACTCGTGTTCCAATACTCGTGCACGAGTTTTGGGAGGCGTTCCTTTGAAATGAGCTGTGAAGGAGGGGGGTTGTTCTTACGCATGCGCTCATTTTAAAAACCTCAGTAACAGTCTTTGGATTCTCAGTCGACGAAAAAAATCCTCTCCATCACCTTTAAGAAAGTTATTTATCCAGTATGTTTCTGCACGATTTATCGTGATTAAATGGCACGCAATTTGGCAAAGGCTGTGATTATTTTATGCGCAGCTTGTCAGTGCTGTACAGCTCTGTGATCAGTAATAAATGCTTCTCCATCTGAAAGCCAGAGGGCGCTTTTGCGCAGAAACTCCAAATATGCCCTGCCGTAGAAGTAGATAACACACATCATTCCAGGAAATCCATATAGGCATTATACTATCGCTGTAGCTGAATGAACAGAAGATTGAAACGTTTTGATTGACTAATAAACACACAGCTGCCTTATTCTGTGTAAGAAGCCACATCATCTCACAGAAGGACGCGAATGTCATTATGAAGTGAGTTTGGAATAAAAACATGTTATTAAATGTTGTCTTTTGTTGGACAAGATGTTAATAAATGCTTCTCATGTCTGTAAAGATGTTTGATGCGTGTTGCTTTTTCAAATGTACATTACAAGCGTTTCAGCGCGATTTCAATGCTATTTTTCGTACCGTGCGATAAATCGCGCAGCCCTAATGTGGCAAAACCAGCAAACAACATTTTCTCCTGTATTAAGTTTATTCAAAGATCAGAATCATCATTAAGGAGACAGATGTGGTTTAAAGATCTAGACAGTTTGAAGACTTGCTGCTCAGTTTTAAAAATGCACAGCTTTATTTAAATACAGTACAAAAGGTCAACTTCACAGTGAACTTGTCAGACATTTGGCTGCCCAACCATCTGACTGACAAACATTCCACTGTATTTATAGTCCTCAAAACTGTCTCTCACAAAGTGCTGAAACTTAAACATTCACCTTAAGCATTTTTAAATATGTCATATATGCAGGAAGGTTAAAGGTCATTACTTTGACAACCGGACTATTGACCTTTTCTTTGCAATCTAGTCAGCTCTGTGTCAAGTAAACTCGTTTCCTCTGTGTATTGAGGTTATGATGCCCTATTTGGCAGCTGAAACTATGGTACAGGCAGAGCGAGGCCAGCGATAGGGGAGTGTAGTGACGCTAACTGGAAAACAACTGTGCCCCTGCTAACAGCACGCCTCCCTGTGAACAAACTTCGGTCTATTTATACGGCTGCTGGGAGTGAAGGATTACCTGTTTTTTTCTTTCCTCACCATCTACAAATAGTGCAAGTTTTGAATTGCGCTGTCTGTGGGAAAATGTTATTATTGTGTATCCTTCCTGACAACAAAAATTCAGTAAGTAGAAGGTTTTAAGCAGCTAATCCACATGCCTGCTCCATAGCTGTAATAGCTTTGGAAAATGGTTACATAAATCCCCATATTTGCAGCTGCTTACAGATCAGCAGTTGTGTCTTATGAAAAGAAATTAGCTGGTTATGATAAGCTTGTCTAAAACGATTTAAATTCTGTCCTGTTAGCAGACTAAGCTGTTTGCAGACAAATAAAGTCCCAACTATTGATTTGCTGCAGACTTGGGAAGAGGTCACTTTGTTATAGGTGAACTTCTCTGGAGGACCCAATTTCCATAGACCTGTGTGCTGCTATATTTCAAGTCTTCTGAAGCCATATGATAGCTTTGTTTGAAGAAAACTGTGTCTCATAATGGATGTCATACTTGCAGATGCATCTTTCATTAGATTTGAGAACTATAGCAGAGAGCAGGATTTTTAGTGAACAACTTTATCAAATGGCTTCAGAAGAACTGTAATGTAACACACAAGTCAGACAACTTTTATGCAATTTTTTTTTAACAGCCTAAGGGTACGTTTACATATCAATGATGAACTAAAAATGGAAAAGTTTTTCCATTGCATTTTTCGTGTACAGATGTCATTGTCAAAACAATCCCTGTTCACACAGATCTGTGAAAACGACTAAAAACGCTGTATTACACATGCCAGGCCAGTAGGTGGCGATGTCAATTTGTAAAGAAACACTACATACCTATAAACTGAACACGTAACATGCATGCGCATGACGTCGCAGTTTTCACAAATTTGCATTTTTGTAGTTTACACAGATGTGTTAACGGTATCGTATTCAAAAACTTGCACTTTGAAACGTTTTCATAAGTTTTTGTTTTCAGGCCCCCAAAATGCCATTGTTGGGTAAACGAATGGCCAAAAAATGAAACGGTTTTACGTTTTTTTAGTTGAAAATGGTGTTGTGTAAAAGGCCCCTTAGTCATCATTATGATGGAAAGTTCTCTAGAAATTCTGCAATATTACTTCTTTTGTGTTCCACAAAATAAAGTCAATCAAGAGTGAGTAAACCTTTTTTAACCTTTTAAAATAACAGTTTACCTTATAGTTTGGGATGTTTAAGATGTCTAAATGTTTTTGAAAGAAGTCTCTTAGGCTCACCAAGGCTGCAGTTATTTGATCAAAAATACAGTGAAAACTGCAATAATGTAAAATATTATTACAATTTAAAATAACTGTTTTATTATTTATTTATTTATTTATATAATAAAACATAAATTAATAAATATATAAAAATAATAAAACAGTATATATACACACACATACATATATATATATTATATATATATATATATATATATATATATATATATATATATATATATATATATATATAAAAAATGTAAATTATTCCTGTGATGGCAAAGCTGAAATTTCAGCATTACTCCAGTCTTCAATGTCACATGATCCTTCAGAAATAATTCTAATATGCTGATTTGGAGCTCAAGAAATTTTTTTTTGTCATTATCAATGCTGTAAACATTGTGCTGCTTGATATTTTTGTGGAAATGTGTTACATTTTTTTCACAGGATTCTTTGATGAATAGAAAGTGCAACATTATAAATGTCTTTACTGTCACTTTTGATCAACTTAATGCATCCTTGCTGAATAGAAATATTAATTTCATTAAAAAAGTAAATCTAATCAAAAGAAAATCAAAATCATACAACACAACCAGTGTGATCTGATTCACAAGTGAATGACTCTTTTGAGTCAGTTCATTTCAGTGAACCAAAAACAATTATGAATCACTTGGAGCAGTTACTGAATTAATCTGAATCGTTTACACAAAGAAGACAGTCTTAAGCATTACACCAACTCACCAATATTGACCGAGTCCTCCCAGTCTTCCAGTGTCTCTGTAACAGTAAGCACATACACATATGTCCGATGCTTGCTGTCCTGGTTCTGCTGTACAGAATGAGAAACAAAGTTATCACATGGCTACACAATGTGGGAAACATATGAAAAAGTGCAATGAGTAGGTGTGAAGATAAGATACTTGAATGTTTATGAAATAAAGCCTTGTTTATTAAAGTATCAGTGACATGCTAATTGTAGCGTCTTATTTTATACAAGGCAGTTTGGCAGTCTTACCTCAAACACCCCCAGAAGCCTGCCAAGGGTGCCCCTCACACCAGCCTGTTTAAGCAGGAATACACATGGAAAAAGCATTAGAGAGACTCACTTCTGTCCCAATTCACAAGCCTTTTCGGTTTTAAACATGGTTATGGCCTCAAACTGAAAATCATACATAAAGGCCTCAAAAAACTGATAATAGAAATAACTAAAAACACTCCAACAGGTCCCATAACAAATCAAATATATACCTGGGGCTATGATGCTTTATTGTGCAGATTATGGCACTTTAAAAAGGAAATGACTTCAGCTATGACATAAGCTGCAGCAAGATTCTAACAGTGTTAACAGCGGCTTAACATGAAGATGAACACACCAAATTTCTGGAACCGTACCAGCTGACACGACACATCAGGCCAAAACATTAGCCCCGGCTCACTGAACCGGGAGACCTGAGCTGCGTGTTTCCATAACACAGGAGATTCCCGGACAACATAATGCTCACAAGGGAACATCATGTCTTCATTCAGACACTGCAAAATGCCCCAACCAGCCCGAGCTCACCCTGCAAATTGGGTTGATACGACGGCTCACGATCGGAACTGACAAACAACAGGGGGCGATTTCAGGGACTATGAGAGATTTGTCTGTTTAAAATGCCCTGAGCGCATTTCTGTCATCTCTTTGTATCCTCATCTGACACGGTCACATGACATGTGCATGGCCCTAGACAAACCCTGAAAACAAACAGCAACTTTCTTTCTGTCATAGCTGGAAAAGGACCAAATTTAAACATTTAATGAGGTCAAATGTCATTTTTATGCCCCATCCAGAGTTTTGGCCTGGCAACATTCATTTAAAGAGGACCTATTATGCCAGTTTACAAAGTCTTGATTTTGTTTTGGGGTCTATTAGAATAGGTTTTCCTGCTTGAATGTTCAAAAAACACCTTATTTTTCACATATTTTACATTGTTGCAGCACCTATCTTTCCAGCCTGTCAGTAATGCACCGTTTAGTTCTGGTCTCCATGAAGCCCCTTAGTTGTCTGAACCAGTGTGTTGTGATTGGTCAACCGTTTTGAGCGTGTTTCGGAAATGTCACATCCCTTACCATAACCAAGTTTCAACACTACGAACACAACTCAACCAGGACTTTTTTTGCATATGCCTTGGGCAGGAAATATTTCAATGTGGGATGTTGTGGCGTGTACATTCCCGGAAGAAAACTGAAAGACTACAGTCCTAGGCAAAAACAATGGGCCAAGCCAAAAATGGTCTTTTAATGGTTCTAACCATTTTAATCACAAAACACTGGAAATTAGCATGAATTGCACAAATACTGTGGCTAAAACATGGAATAGCGTTCCTCAACTTCCAGACAGCTTTCTACAGGAAGAACAATCAGTGTTGGTCCACTCAATGTTAATGGCTTGAAAAAGTTCATGAGTAGTTGAAAAACGTCTCCCAGTTCGTTCGAGTTTAATGCGAGACCAAATATTCACTATAGGGTTCAAATCTGGACTCTAAACAGGCCAAAACATGAGTCTAAGGAGACTTTTTCCTCAAGCCACTTCTTGGTTGTCTTTGCAATTTGGGCAAGTGCATGGTCTTGTTGAAAAATAACATCTGATCATTCCTCTTTAGATAACTTTTCATTTGTGGGAAGCAAGCCATTCTGCAATATTCTCCTGTACTCCAAAGCATTAAATTACTTTTCACATTGAAACAGCTCACCAATACCAGCAGCTAAAAAGGCTGCCCACACAATGACACCTCTTCCTCCATGCTTCACTGTGGTAGAGATGCATATATTATTATATTTCTCAGCAGATTTTCAAAGACACCACTCACCATTGCAACTGTTTCATTGCGATTCATCAATCCACACACAACTTCCCGTATTCTGACAAAAACTTAATTCTCTCTTTGATGTTCTTCTGAGACAGCAATGGCTTTTTAAGTAGTGCATTTGCTTAAATTTGGCTAATTTCCTGACCAATAACCTGTGGTTAAGACAATTAAAATCTTAGTGTTCAGCCATTTTGGGTTTCAGTGAGTTCAGAAACAGTGCTTAATGATATAGAGAATAACTCCCATTGGAGCGGACTTTGTGCTATGTAACTTTGCAGACCTTTTTTAATGTGCAAACAGCAACATTACACACTAAAGAGTTGAAAATGTAAAAATATATGTTAAAGAGGACCTATAATGCTTTGAGTTTCCATTAAATACATTCTTTTATAAATGCAGGGTTCCTCCCTACAAGAGGCCTGTTATAAAAACGACATGTGTCGCAAGAGCTTTGGGACATCCCATCCCTGGCAAAGCCCCTGGGGGTAGCAGTTTTGGTCCCATGAGTGTTGCCATAGCCAGCAGCATGCTGTAATTCACAGACAGGTTTATGGTCTCCTCCAGGGTCTCCCTAACACTCGAATGGCTTGAGTTACACCTTTTAAACCATTATGTAACAAATAAATCCCTCGAAGTACAAAATAAAGTCTTGTGAATGAAGGATAAAATGGAAAAAATAGGCCAAATATGGCTTAGTTGTGCAGTTTTTTTTCTTTTTTTTTCTCAGTGTTATGCAATTATGCTTCAGTCAGGTGAAAAACTCATTCATTCGATTTGAAATTATTGAATCGAATTCAACATGTTATTGAAGAAAACATCTAAAGCCGGCTGATTAATTTTGTTATACAACAAAATAGTGTGTCCAGCCCTGTTGTAAATGTCATTATTCGTTTAGGGTACCATAACTAATTTCATACTTTTGGGTACTGTAATTAAGCTGCATTCAAATTGGGCAACCGCAAGAGTCCAAACACCGTGACTCTTGAACCTTAGGGACATGTACATTTCAGACGGACGAGGCCAACGGTAACAGGACACGGTTTCTAAATGTCGCTGTAATGCTTCACAGCTGTCAACAAATTACCCTCTTGGCAACCTCTACGATGGCCCTTCAATGTCATGACACAGCCCATCCTTGAAACGAATCGCATAACCATTAGCTGAGATAGACATGAAAAGATTCATTTAGCGAAGCCTCTTAAATTGAAGATGACAGAAAACGTGCTGATGTACAGATTGTGAATGATGATTGAGGAACCTATATAGTGGTGGTGGTATCACATGACCATAGCTCTCATACTGAAATCTATAACAGCTGAGTCAAAGGTGTGGGCAAAAACTGAATGGAATGCAGAGTGAATGAGAGAGTTTAACAGACATTTTAATGGATAATTTAACTGCATAAAACACATTTTAAAAAAAATTAAACAAAGATGTGAGCTTAAAATACTTTTTTCAAAATATCTCCTTTTAAGTTCCACAGAAGAAAGAAAGTTTTGGAACAACTTTAGTTATTGGTTGTACTATCCCTGCAATATTATGTAATATTTTTTTCTTGAGACATTTTTTAACTAAGTTTAAGACATTTTTCCACAACTGGATTAAAAATTGAATTCACAAGATCATTACTGGTTGAACAGAACTTACTGTACTGTGTTACATTTTTAAAAATAGTATGCAGCATATAGTATATACTGCTAAGTATGCAATAAGCAGTATGCATGGTGTAAAGCAAAAAAAAAATCTTGGTGACAAGATATGAGACAGCTGCAAACCATAACTCTCACCTAAATATGAGCAAGATCTCTATGCTGGTGCTGTAAACATAGCACTACAGTATAGTCAGGCCTCATTTAGGACCTTGGACCTACCGACAGACCCTCAAAAGCCTGAGGGACAACCATTACCCAACAGACCACCTGATGATGCAACCCCCTTCAGTAAACCAGTAAAGATAAGACAAGATTTTATTTTACTCTAATAAATACATAACACAGAGATCAACTGATAAGTCCTGCTAAATAACTGAAACATTTAAGGTTGTAAAAAATACAGATGGGAATTTAAATACTCCTCATATTTATGATTGTTTTCATGTTAAATTAAACATTATTACTTTCTAACTTGCATGTTTCATTTAAAAATATACACTACAGTTCAAAAGCTAGGCTAGTCTCTTATGCTCACCAAGGCTGCACTTATATGATCAAAAATACAGTAAAAACAGAAATACTGTGAATAAACACTACAATTTAAAATAATTGCTTTTGATTTTGATGCATTTTAAAAAGATTTTTTTCCTGTGATGGCAAAGCTGAGTTTTCAGCATCATTACTCCAGTCTTCAGTGTCACATGATCCTTCAGAAATCATTCTAATACAATGATTTGGTGTTTAAGAAACATTTCTTATTATCAATGTTGAAAACAGCTGTGCTGCTTGAAATGTTTGTGGAAATCATGATACATTTTTAAAGGATTCTTTGATAAATATAAAGTTCAAAAGAACTGCATTTATTTGAAATATTTTCTAATATTATAAAAGTTTTTACTGTCACTTTTGATCAAATTAATGTGCCCTTCCTGAATAAAAGTATTAATTTCTTAAAAAAAAAAAAATAATAATAAAAAGAGTCCCCAAACTTTTGAATGGTAGTATAGGTGGATTTATGATTAAATTATTTATGGAAGGTGGTTATCTGATCTTAACATTGTCTCCATCAGACCTTTACGTGGTAATTCATTAAACTCATCCAAAACCACAACAAAATATATAACTATGCACTGTAAACCCTAATGCTCAAAATACTTAATTGGTTTGAGTAGGACAAACTTAAATTGAAACAAATAGTTCAGTTAAATTAACTGCTATGAGTATTTAGAACTTTCGAGTTCAAAGCACTGACATATTTCAAGTAAACTGAACTGCTTCATTGTTTTGAGTTGTATGAACTCATTTCTTTTAATTTAGACTAACTTAAGTTTAACTGAAACTGGACTGGGATTTCTATTTCCCAGCATGCTTTGCCCATGGCACTCGAAAGGGAGAGTAAATGCTAAGATTAAGTGTTATATAATGGGTTTTTTTTTGTGCAAGATTAATGGTAAGAGAGATTTAGTAGTGATTAATGTTTTGCTAATTTAGAAGAGTTTCTGTTAATGTGGGTTTTTGGAGAATTATCCATCATGGCGACAAGTGGTGAATGCTGCTTGGTATGAGAGCAGGTAAGTTACATGTTTTAAGTTGCTGTACTCATTCAGTAAGTGCTACACCATGCTATTGTTAACATGTTAGAGAATTAGCAAGTTGGCATTTTTTGTATTTTTTTAGGGTTTACAGTGAAAGTAAATAACTCATTTGACTTGCAAGAATAATTAACTAAATATTTTATGTTAATTGCAATTAAAATGTATGAGTTAGCTAACTCAGTACTTTAAGTTAGGAGCAATTAACATGCATGAGTACTACAAATTCAAAACTTGATAGTTCTGCTTACTTAAAATTGGGAAACATCATAAAATTTGCGTTCACACTAGGGATGCACCAATACCACTTTTTTCAGAACGAGGGCAAGGCAGACAATCGATACTTTCATTTTTGGTACTCGCCGATACCGATAGCTGTATTTCACTGCATTTGAAATTTTAAAATATATTATTAGGTAGAGAAACCAAAAGAATATGAAATAGAGGATTTACATGCAATTTGTTTAGCAAATATATATTTCCTTCAGTTATTTTCATGCTTAATTATGCCTGTTAAAATGTATTGTACACGCCTCTATTACTATTACTGTTCATTCTATTGCTCTATCATATTTTATCTTTCATTTAATAGCATAGCACATATTTAGAGCTGCTTCAGCAGGGATCAATGCAAATGTTTTTTTGTAAATATTTTTTTCTACTGGCCTGGATGGGTCAGTGAAATATCACAACTCTCTAATACAATTTTGATACTACAGCAAAAACTACTAGCGTAATTAATGTAAATTTAAAACATTATTAAAGACAAATAAACAGTCAGTAATAAAATAAGAACAAATATTATAAAAAAAAAAGCACAAATAAATACAATAGAACAAAGATACAAATGAAATAAACAGTGCTTTTCAGGTACAGAATTTAAATAAAGTAATCAAATGTAAAATAACACTGCATAGTCACTAAATTAAATATAGATTAATCTTTTTTAAAGTTAAAAAAGTCGTTCAGTCAAGAGCAGTGAGTGATTTCTTTGTCCTTTGTTGTTTGATTAATGTTAAAAACACAGCAGCAGGTTTATTAAGCTGCTGTCCCTTAAGACCGAATGCACGGATCCAATATACTGTTACACGTGTTTTATTTCTCAACTGTTTAAGTTGATTTAATACATAACCAAATATGTTTACTAGAATACTCACAAAGATGGCCGTTTTTACATAATTTTGTGTGAATTCGTCAGTTCATGCGCAAGAAGACGTGAAAGAGAATTCAATGCAGTATTCAAAAGCGGTCTGAGATGTTTGCGCACAGTAAACTTCTTGTCCTGTAATAATGTAGGAAAGTTTTCACTTACTTATACAATTTAGTTTTAATCCAAATAGGGCTGGGCGATATATCGCATGCGATTCTCACGCGCATTTCGTCAGTAAAGCGCGTGAGAAATGCGATTACTGACGAAATGCGCGTGAGAATCGCATGCGATATATCGCCCAGCCCTAAATCCAAATGATGCATGTGTGCTGAGTGAGCAATCAGCAATCAAAATCATGCAACAGAAGTGCGAGCACTCTTTGGTTTTACCGTCAGTTTTAGTTAGTAGTATGTGCCTCATTTTACCTTCTTTGCTATCCATTCTGCTCTCAGTTTACTCTGTTGTCTGTGTTTCTTTGTCACAAGCACTGTACTGTACACACTGCATGGTATCAGTTGCTGGTATTGGAGCATTTCAATGAGTACAAGTACATGAGCACAGTATCAGTGCATCCCTAGTTCACACCATGACGTAATTACAAGACTGACACTTGTAAAAAGCGTTCACGTCCTCGTAGAACTTTTAATTACAACTTGTAAACTGATAATATCACATGACTGCAGATTCATTTAGATGTTGATAGTGTTGCCATAGAAATGCATAATACCCAGTTCAAGGACGTGAACAACTCCAAGAACATCACGTGTTGTGATCTCGAAATTACGGTATTTACGACTTGGCATGAACGCAGCAAAACTGTCTAGTAATCCTAAAGACCTTGATTAGCTGGAGCTAAACTCTGCAGGAAAGTGGACCTTGAGGGCCAGAGTTGAGAACCCCTGGGGTAGAAACCTCGAGGACAGAGCTCACCTCCTCATAGACCTCTCGAACCGCAGCTCCTCCAGGCTCCTCTTCTGGCTCCATCCCTCCTCCTGGAACGATCCATTGATCTGGGTGTCGACTGCTGCTAACGAGCAAAACCTGCCACACACACACATTCACAAACAGAGCTTAGTCAGCTAGTCCAAATCCAAATGCTCATCAACACTTTGCCAGAACATCTTGATTGCATAACTAGGCCTAACCTGACACTGCTCACAGTGCTATCAGTACCAAAAATACCATCCATCTGATAAACTTCCTTGCACTCTAGGAGAAATATTCACCTCAACATGTACTGGAGCAATTCATTTAATTTCATTAAGAGTGATAGTTCATGTTGTTCCAAACCTGTATAAGATTCTTTGTTAATATTTTGACTGTTTTTGTCCATGCAATGAATGTTAATGGGTTTCAAAAAAAACATTGGAACCCATTGCCTTTCATTGTATGGCCAAAAAATATATATTTCCCAAAGTTTGATCACTGTCTTTTACTAAAAAAAAAAAATGTATATATAACAATTGCATTTATGCTTCCATAATGAGCTACTGCGATTTCAGTGCATTAATCTCACTCAATGCCATCACTCTCCACCACTCTTCTAGAAGGCAATCGTATATCTGTGGAATCACTTCTTATAAATAAACTACCAACAGCAGCTGCCTCAGCCATAGCGACAGATTCTGTGTGCTGAGAGTCAAGCTCTGCTTTGGGCTATGAGGTGTGGGAGCAAAAACAGCTGCGGCTGGACCAGGTGATCTTGAGCGATGGAGAAATCTCAGAGGTTCTGCATTAACATTGCTCCAGAAGGATCAAACGGTTCAGTCATAGCCCTAGATTGGGAAAACCTAAGAATCAATATGCCCACTAATGCAGTTACAGTAGTTGTTCAAGGATAAAAATACAGCTTGGTAATTAGAGTTAAAGTTGTTCACCTTTATTTTTAGCAATTTAGTGCACTTTCATTCCAGGAAGCATTGCAGTCAATATTTGGCTATGTGATATGTCAGGCAAAATTCCCCACCAACTGATAGCTATGAAAGCTATTTTCATTCAACTCTTTATATAAAGTGATATAATAAATAAATAAAAATAACTCACAAAGATAAAGCAAACCTTTTGACTAACACCATAAAACAGCAAAGATATTTACATGAATCTGACCAAATCAACTCAAATTTTGAATAATTATGGCTGACAGGTAGAATGTATTCCCTGATACGTAGACTTTTAGACATATTAGCCATCAGATCAAGAATCTTGATCTTTTTTTATTATATATTACGTTTGAGTAACTTAGAGCATTCTGGGAAATTAAAGGGATAGTTCACCCAAAAATTATTAAATTATCCCATGATTTACTCACACTCAAGCCATCCTATAGGTGTATATGACCAACACAGACGAACATGACAGACGTTTTAAAAAATATCTTTGCTCCTCCAAGGTTTATAATGGTAGTGAATGGTGATTTTGAATTCCAAAAAAGTTCTTCCATTCATCATAAAAGATATCCACACGGCTTCAGGGGGTTAATAAAGGCCTTCTGAAGCAAAGCGATGCGTTTTTGTAAAAAGCGATGCGTTTTTGTACATATTTAAAATTTTATACTTACACAATATTTTTTAATATATATTTTAAATATTTATTTTTAATATGTCTAAATAGTTATTACTTTTTATTTCAGTTTTTGTACATAATCAAGTTAAGCTATATAATGTTGCTTGGGCAACTAGCTGAAATAAAATGTTGAATTTTTGTATTATATTTTATTTTATTTTATTTCAGTTAACTTTTTTATGGTTTTAGTTTTAATTAAAGGATTAGTTCACTTTTAAATAAACTTTTCCTAATAATTTACTCACCCCCATGTCATCCAAGATTGAAAATGATATAAGTTTTAACCTTAAATGCTCATCTTGAACTAGCTCTCTTCTTCTTCTTCTTTATTAGAATTCCAGCAGTGTAGACACTGCTAAATGTATTACTGCCCTCCACAGGTCAAAGTTTGAACTAATTGTTACGCCCCCATACTATATTGCATATAAAAATAAGTTCAAACTTTGACCTGTGGAGGGCAGTAATACGCTTAGCAGTGTCTACACTGCAGTGATTCTAATAAAGAAGAAGAAGAAGAATAGAGCTAGTTCAAGATGAGCATTTAAGGTTAAAACTTATATCATTTTCAATTTTTTTTAGAAAATGAGCGATGGTTTCACTAGATAAGACCCTTATTTCTCATCTGGGATCGTGTAGAACAATTTGAAGCTGCAGTGAAACTAAACACAACTTTTGACCTTCAATCGTTTGCCGTTAGCCACATTCAAGCCTCAAATTCACTATATGGAAAACTTTAAATCCAAATGGAATATTTACTCATCAAATTCGAAGCATGCATACAGCATTTGATGAATTTTAATTATAATCCATTTGAGGGTTATATTAGCTGTGTGAATTTGTAAATGCGCTTAATATAGTCGACTGAAGAAAGAAAGACATAAACATCTTGGATGACATGGGGGTGAGTAAATTATCAGGAAAAGTTTATTTAAAAGTGAACTAATCCTTTAACTTAAATATTCCTGATTCAAATTCAAACTGAATTGGAATTTAAAAGACATTCTCAATACAGTTTAAAATGGTGCACAGCCCTGCTGTTTATAGAACATTCTACCAGCTGATGCTGTTAAAAATCAAGGGTAAAGAAAATATTCTCTTCACAGATAAGGAATGAATCAAGGACTGTCTGAAAGCCACAACAAATGGATAACAGTTTCTATGACTTATAAAAAACAGCACATTCATCTGAATAACATTACTTCAAACAACTGTAATCAATCAATTACTCAATTTTTTCACCATTATAAAAGGACCAATTAGCTTTATTACTCCAACCCTCATAGTCCTGAGCATCTGCTGACATACTGACCCAGTTCAGAGCCCCACTGACACTCAAGATGAAGTGCATGTTAAATCCCAGCATGAGTCTGAGGGACACGTGCGGCCCGATCATCATAAACATGACCAAAGAGAGTGCGAATCTTTTCACTTGGGCAAACCCCAGCAGACAGTGGCTGTCTTCCAGTCACGATATGGCATCAGGGCCAAGGCCGTGTTTGATGTTTCAGGAAAGTCTGTTAACCTATTTGTGGATTAGCTTATAAAAGGTTTTACAAGTTTCACAGATAGTTTGCAACTGCTTGAAATCTAAAACATTTCATTTGGCAAATGCTTTTACCCTAAACTTCTTAGAGTGGATTCAATCTATATATTGTAACAGTATGTGTGTTCCCAGGGAATCAAACCCATGACCTTCCAGTTGCTAACGTTATGTTGTACCAGACGAGCTACTGACATGCTAAAACAACTCACATGCATAACAGCATGTCAACACAAAACTCGGCTACCAAGACATTCACGCTTTCAAAACTTTCACTTCATTTGCAAGTTTGAAAGGTAAAGCTCACAAGCTAAAGGAGGAAACGCTTACGGCTTAAAATCAGTCACGTACGGCACGCAACTGAGTGCTGTTTCATTCTGGCTTGTTTTAAGGGTCATTGTTCAGGTTCAGTCCACTGTATCATGTTCGCATTTAAGGGGATCACTGTTGCTATGACAACTCTGGCACCACTGTTATTGAACCAGTCTGCTGAGCTTGACAATTCAAAAACTGAAATAAAGTCCCTGAGGTGAATGTGGTCCTCTTGGTAGACCAGAAATGACTGTTTATCGCTAACTTAATTGTTTGTATATTTGAAGCTAAAGTTATAAAATCTACTTTTGTTTGGGACAACTCCGTCCAAAGAAAAACAGTTCAGGCATTTTACCAAGATGCAAAACAAAAACAAGCAAAGCCACCACATTCAATAATAGTCATAAGTGGGCGACAGAATGACAGTGGCTCAACTCAAACAAACACCCATAAAATACAAACATTTTTCAGAAGAACTGTATCAGCAGTATTCTTTCTGTATTTAAATACATATTCTAACCACACTGTCAAGAGAGTTGTGTTGATTGGAAAGTCAACAAACCATGTTTATTTAAAGGATTACTATTGTTTTACTGATAAAACGCCATGCTTATTACTGCTGTAGTATTTACTATTCAATGCACACTATGCAAATTATTTGCAAAACACATTGTTTGGAATACTGTATCCCACAATTCAGTACGCTCAACTTTTGACCTTTCCAGTGTGATGAATGAACCAAAAGTGATGTTCTGCATCATTTTTTAACATCTTTTTCGAGAGATTATTTGACTCAACTGCCAATTTTTTAGGCATTTCTATACAAAATTGGAACAAAAATGCAATTTTGGAACCATTTTTTATTTAAGAAATGACTGGGTGCCACTTGTGATGAGGTTGTGTAACAAATGTAGTTGCTTGACTGTTTGAAACATTTGTAGTAAAATAATGCAGTTTCACTTACTATGTTTAGTAGGGCAGTATATTATATTTAGTATTTACTAAGTAGCTTGGGGGTCAGTTTGGGGTCCAAATTTTTTAAAAATTGATGGCAAAGCTGAATTTTCTGCATCATTAAGGCCCCACCAAGAACAAACGATAACGATAAAGACAGAGATCTAAAAATCATTCTAAATAAAAAAAGAATAGCACTGTGTCCACACCACAGCTATAACAATAACCATATAGAGAAACGATATCATTGGGATCACTTTAAGAATGTTTTTTTTCCAGCATAAATCACTGACAACCAATCAGAATCCATTCTAATTTAAGGGCATTCACTGCGGAGAAGTCCAGAAAAAGCCACCACTGTTTGACAAGTCACTGTCAAACCCCCTTTTTAAGGATACTTTAAAGAAAATGGATATATGGAAAACAATCGGTCATACCCGAAAAAATGGTGAGAAGTATCAACAATGAGAGGTAGAAACCTGTAAGAGTAGCAGTGTAAATTACCTCAGGTATCCAGCGCTAGTTTCGACAACATTGTCTTGCATCCTTTGAAGTTGCAGTGAAAAAGACTAGGCGTTGTTTTTATTCCACTCAGACTTCATCAGCTAAATTCACTGTAAGATTAGATTGATTACACTAGCTATTCACTCGAAACAGCGTGCTGAGGACATCTGCTGGTTAAAGCCATGTAAACGCAACAAAAACAAGTTTTGAAAACACTTTGTAACCGCAGCGTGTGAGTTTAGAATAAACAGACCATTATCGTTTGTTGGTGTGGATGCAAATATAATTATCATTATTTTTATCTTTATAGTTATTGTTCTTGGTGTGAACAGGCCTTAACTCCAGTCTTTAGTGTCACATGATCCTCCAGAAAGCATTCTATAGGCTACTGATTTGTTGCTTAAGAAACATATCTAATTATTATCCATGTTGAAAGAGTTATGAATTCTGGTTCATATTTGTCGTTTTCGAGAAAGTAGCCTATAGGTTATTCTCTTGAAAATGACTAATAATATTACCCAGAATGCATTTTTTTTTCTTACGATAAATTACTGTTTCAATGGAAAACAGTATTTTACTGTGTAAATTTGTTTTGTTTTTTAGTCATTTTTTAGACTGTAGACTGTTTTAATTTTCAGATATTGATTTGCAAGCCAATTAAAACACCTCAGCAACTACTTGGAAACATCCAAGCATTGCTGCATTGTTTTGCATTTTCTTCAGAAAATGTAAAAAAAAATGTAACACTCAGAACATATTAGCAAATGCATAGCAATGCCCTGACAAACCTCTAACACCCCACTATCATGGCTATCACTATATTTACATAAGCATTGCTGCATTGAAGATCTTTTTAATGAAATTTGACAGCTTTTTGGAGATTTATATTGTGTAAATAACGTGGTAAATTATGTTGTTGTCGTTTTTTGCGCAAACAAAGCACTTTTCATAAAGTTAAGATTAAACCATTGGCATCACATGGATTACTTTTATGATGTCTTTACTACGGCTTGAAAGTGGTAGTTGTGTAGGCTGTCAATGGAGGGACAGAAAGCTCTCATATTTCATTAAAAAGATCTTCATCTGTGTTCCAAAGATGAACGTAAGTCTTACAGGTTTGGAATGACATGAGGGTAAATAATTAATGACATAATTTTCACTTTTGGGCAAACTAACCCTTCAATTTTTCTAGCTGACTAATGAGTTTATGAACATTGAATGTCTTTTCTGAGGTAAACGTGATATTATAGGCTACCTAATATATATAGTTTACAAGCTACTGCCGTATTTCCATGGTTGAGACACGGATTGAGCGATTACATGAGACATGATGTGGATTTCGGTAAGTTGTACTGTATCTTTCAACATACCTTATGATGTTCATTCATATTTATTCATGCATCTAGTAGTAAAGATCAGTTCACTGATCGGCAGTATTCTTCAGGCTTAAAGGGTTAATCAACTGAAAACAGCATAGACCAAAAGATCAAAATGAGAATCGATTAAAGAGAAATCGACTCATTCCTATTATGAGTCTTTGTAAGGTCTTGTAGGACAAGAGCACAAACAGCAGACGAGCTGAAGGGCTGCACTTCTCGAGAGTGTGCCATGTTGTCGTTTGTACTCGGCTAACTATCACTACGGCAGGAATGCATTGACGTCCACGGTATAAGGTTCCTGTACTCAACACTTAAAATTATCAGAAGTGAATAGAAATACACAAAAACAGGTAAGATCCTTCCCAACGATGAGGATAAGAGAGAGCTAAACAGCAATCGTTTGAATAAATGAGAAATAAATAAAGAGACAGATAAAAAAGTAGGGAAAAGGACTCTGTCAGTGGACAGTGAGTGCTGTCATTCTGGTTCTATAAATTGCTGCTGATATGTCACTTGGAGCCTTAGAACATAGTGTAACTTACCCCCTCCCCTCCTCCTCTCTTAGTGCTAATCACATGGAGGAGAAACCTGGGAGACCAGGTCCTGTTGCAATGCGGAACATTCAGGGTCTGAGGCTCCCATGCCTCAACATGTTTTATGTAATCAAACTTAGACAACTCTCTTAGTACTTCTTAATTAAAAATACACTGACTTGGTTGGTTCAACAAGTTCAAGTTGATTTAAGGAAAAGAAGACATCTATGGGGGAGTATTTGTGTATACAACAGCATGTTCCTGTAATTTATGAGTGCACTTCCCACATCAGGTCAAGCCCTCGCCTCAGAAGTCAAGTACACCTAGACTGTGACTGACACGTTTCATAATAGACAGTATTTTTAGTATAAGCAGAACCTTCTTTCGAGGAGGTCGCAAAATGCTGTGGGTGATCAATTTGATAGTAACAGCTCTTCAATGATTCAATGAGAGACTTTCAATTTTGTGGAACACAAATTATATTTTAAAAAGTCTTTGTCTGTACATGTCAAACATTTACCATTCAATCACAAAACAAATTAATTGTTGGATTTACTTAAAAAAGCAGTGTCAAGTGGTTCCACGCAACTATATTGAGTAATTAGTTATTAAAGGTGCCGTAGAACGTCTTTTTAAAAGATGTAATATAAGTCTAAGGTGTCCCCTGAATGTGTCTGTGAAGTTTCAGCTCAAAATACCCCATAGATGTTTTTTTATTAATTTTTTAACTGCCTATTTTGGGGCATCATTAAATATGAGCCGATTTAGACTGCGGCCCCTTTAAATACTCACGCTCCCCGCCCACGGAGCTCGTGCTTGCCTTAAACAGCATAAACAAAGTTCACACAGCTAATATAACCCTCAAAATTGTTCTTTACAAAGTGTTCATCATGCAGCATGTCTAATCGCGTAAGTATGGTATTTATTTGGATGTTTACATTTGATTCTGAATGAGTTTGATAGTGGTCCATGGCTAACGGCTAATGCTACACTGTTGGAGAGATTTATAAAGAATGAAGTTGTGTTTATGAATTATACAGACTGCAAGTGTTTAAAAAATGAAAATAATGACAGTCTTGTCTCCGTGAATACAGTAAGAAAGGATGGTAACTTTAACCACATTTAACAGTGCATTAGCAACATGCTAACGAAATATTTAGAAAGACAATTTACAAATATCACTAAAAATATCAAGATATCATGGATCATGTCAGTTATTATTGCTCCATCTGACATTTTTTGCTGTTGTCCTTGCTTGCTTACCTAGTCTGATGATTCAGCTGTGCACATCCAGACGTCCTGCCCTTGTCTAATGCTTGAACATGAGCTGGCATATGCAAATATTGGGGGCGTACATATTAATGATCCCGACTGTTACGTAACAGTTGGTGTCATGTTGAGATTCGCCTGTTCTTCGGAGGTCTTTTAAACAAATGAGATTTATATAAGAAGGAGGAAACAATGGGGTTTGAGACTCACTGTATGTCATTTCCATGTACTGAACTCTTGTTATTTAACTATGCCAAGATAAATTCAATTTTTAATTCTAGGACACCTTTAAGAAATTCAAGTAAAGCTGACAAAATTAGAATTTTTTTATTTGAATTTGTCATTGTTACGTAATATTTATATGTGCAGTTTATTTAATAATGTTATGTTTATTATGAAAGGTGGACACATTTATTGACTTAATTTACCTTATTAACTATTTGCTCTACAAAATGCACTATACACATAACTCATTGAACACACTCAATTTAATTGAGAGCAGAAATTCCATCCTATAAACATGCGTATATGAGCGCTCACAATCTAAACACTGCCGCAACTCTTCAGCATAATGGTAACCAAAATTCAGAAACATTACAGAAACTCCTCTAAATGACCAACATAGCTGAACATTAAACACTAACATAAACTAACATCATCTTTCCCCTTACTGAAAAACACATAAAATAACACTTTAATCCCTAAATTTACTCTCCTAATGCAGTCCCTTGCAAAGCATGCTGGGAACTACAGATCAATTGCCCTGTTAGTTATGTCAACATTTATTTGTGCGTTTCACTCAGCAATGTTAAGTTGACTGAACAAACATTTATTAAGTAAAGCTGACAATACTCATTTTAATACAAACAACTCAGTTAAATTAAGTTAATGTAGTTACATGAGTTTAAGTAATGTGAACAAGAATGGTTTGAGTGAAACTAACAACAGTGAAAGTTCATTTTTTGAGTGTATACAGTACATTTAAAGTGTTTAGGTAACAAACCTTCTGATTAAGAACATTGTGTCCCCTTCTCTCTCTCATATGGCCCACAAAACAGTATACATATGAATTCCTTAAATCGCAAAAACTATGGAAACATTAAACTGGAGAATGAGTAACAGCTGTGAGATATGATCCGTCAAGTCTTAAGCAGAAGGTCAGTTGTTACCTGTTGTGGATAGCTGTTGTTACTCTGGAGTAAAGCTCACTGCTGACTTTTAGTGTGCTGATCTCATTGATTACATTTATAACACCTGCCATCAGTCCTCCATGCACAGTCATATATTTCTAGACATGAATCATGAATTAGTGCTCGGTGAGTGAGTTAATAATGTTAACAAATGGAAGCTTATTGTAAAGTGTTATCTTTATTTGTAATATTATTTAGATACTTTTAACTATTCAAATTCAGTTAGTTATTAAATAATATTCCTGTTTTTGTGGTACAATTTAAATAGACACCAGAATTCATTTTTCATGTTACTAGTAAAATTTAGTTGAACTATTATAGCCATCCTGATAAGTCATCACTAGGGATGCACCGATATGAAAATTTTGGCCGATATCGATTACCGATAATTCTTTATATTTGAAAGCCGAGAGCCTGATTACAAAGACAAAAGTTTCACCAATAAAAATCATGTCTCAAGCACACAATTATGATGTTCTCGTTATAATTTTATGTAGCCTATATGACAGATCTGCACTGCACGTTGCACTTAACTGTATTTTCCTTTTTGAAATGATTTCAATCATATTTCAAGCAATTCAAAACCATCATTATGAACAGTGTGCTGCTGAAGTGTCTCAGCTGAAGGAGAAGGAAATAATCCATTATTTATTGGCTTTAATATATCAGCCAAATGTTCTAATTGGGCCGATAACAATAACATTAGAAATGAACATATATATCGGTAGATACCGATATGGTCACAACATATGACAAGTATAAAAAAAAAAAAAAATACAACTTTAACTAATGAATTTTTTTTTTTTTTTTTTAAAGGAAAAAAAAAGGGGGGGAAAGGGCACTAGTAACAGCTACAGGTATCTAATAAAGCTGAAACACTTACTATTTGGATACTAGTAACTATAAATAAGTACTAGTAGCCTAGCTATTAAATAGTTACTGGTAAAATTGGATTAGATAACTGCTGCATCTGTTATACATACTAGTCGGAAGGTAATAGTTGATATCCGGACCATAGACAGATATAAAACTCAATGGCAGTGGAATAAGTACTAGTCACCACTTGGATAGCTGCTTAAGTTGTCACACGTTAAAATAAAGCTCCATTTGTTAACATTAGTTAACATGAACAATGAAAAATTACTTCTAAATCGTTCATAAATTAATAAATTATTATTAATAAATTATTAATAAATATAATAAATATAATAAAATAAAATAAATTATTAAAATCAAAAGTTCCATCTGTTATTATTTAATGCACCTGAGGTAAAAAGAACTAACAATGAATAGCCTAGTTGTATTGTTATTAACTAATGTCAACAAAAATGTATAAATACTGAAATAAATGTATAAATACTGAAATAAATGTATTGTTCATTGTTAGTTAGTTAGTTAGTTAGTTAATGAATTACCCTACCTAAGGTTAATGGGACCTTATGGTGAGGTGTTATGAAATAAATATCAAATGATTCTAGTCACTAAAGGTTGGCTTACATTGATTTAAGAAATAAGCCCTGGTAAAATAAAATATATAGTCTAGTCTACTAGTTAGTAACAAGGAAAACAGGTAGCAATATCTCTTTCTGACGTCTCTGTGGGCAGTAGTAGTAGTAGTACATGTAAACCACTTTTCTCAGGCTTACCTCGTCCTCCCGATCGTTCTTGAAACATAGACATGCTGCTCGTTTTTTAAAACCCTCTCCGTCATATGTCCTTGTCTGATTTGGCTTGAATTTCATCATGTGGGGTTTTCTCCGAACAAAACAAGAATACAAGTGTTCTCGGTTGCCTAGTTTTTGGATCTCACGCGCAACGCAACTGCCTTTCAGGCCAAGAGCTGAAAGTCGTCCCAGATTTTCCAGGCTGATCATACAGTTTGCATTTACAAGACGTGCCTCATGTTGAAGACATAATTCCTCTCTTGACAGCGGAGATTGTGAGTTTAGGTGTTCTCGTCTTGACCATGGTGGCTGTTTGGTGCTGTGTGTGAACACTCCTCTGCTGCGGCTCTTCAGCTCTGCGCAGTCGCCTTAAATCAGCTGCAATAGGATCTGCGTTACAAACCCAAGATGCCATCAACAGATAGGCGTTTCCCTTTTTGAAAATATGAATGAGACATCATCTCAGCTGCCAAAGGGGGAAATTGATTCACCAACGCTTGAAGTGGGTTGAATTGAATATCTATGATGCATCGATATAAATTTGATACAAATGTCAGTTATTGAGTCGAAGTAGCACTAGAGACAAAAGCCACACTGACTGCAGCGTTATAACAGGGACTGTGGTGAGATGTTGTACTGGCGCCATCTGCTGGTACTCGTGTATTAATTGAATCATTTTAAGAGTTAACTTGACAGCAAATTATGTATTATTCTAAGTCGATGTTGAACATGACAAAACAAAGATTAGCTTATATAACGGACTGAGCCCGTCCGAAATGATCTTGAATCAACAACTCACTGAACCAAAACCTGTATTTTTTTAAAGGGTTAGTTCACCCAAAAATGAAAATTCTGTCATTTATTACTTAGCCTCATGTCGTTTCACACCCGTAAGACCTTCGTTAATATTTGGAACACAAATTAAGATATTTTAGTTGAAACACGATGGCTCCGTGAGGCCTCCATAGGGAGCAATGTCACTTCCTCTGTCAAGATCCATAAAGGTACTAAAAACATATTTAAATCAGTTCATGTGGAGTACAGTGGCTCAATATTAATATTATAAAGCGACGAGAATACTTTTGTTACGACAAAAAAAACAAAATAACGACTTATTTAGTGATGACCGATTTCAAAACACTGCTTCAGAAAGCATCGCAGCATAAATGAATTAGTGTGTCGAATCATGAATCGGATCGCGGGTCAAACCGCCAAACTGCTGAAATCACGTGACTTTGGCGCTCCGAGCTGCAGATTCGACACACAGATTCACAATGCTCCGATGCTTCCTGAATCATTGTTTTGAAATCGGCCATCACTACAAGTCGTTATTTTGTTTTTTGCCGCACCAAAAGTATTCTCGTCGCTTTATAATATTAACATTGAGCCACTGTACTCACATAAACTGATTTAAATATGTTTTAGTACCTTTATGGATCTTGACAGAGGAAGTGACATTGCTCCCTATGGAGGCCTCACGGAGCCATCGTGTTTCAACTAAAATATCTTAATTTGTATTCCGAAGATTAACGAAGGTCTTACGGGTGTGAAACGACATGAGGGTAAGTAATAAATGACAGAATTTTCATTTTTGGGTGAACTAACGTTAACCCTTTAACGTTAGACGTGATATACCAAGAGTGAATCGAGGATTTGACTGATGGGGCGAAAAGAACCTTATTTTAATAGTTGAAATGATACAAATAAAACGTAACGTTACTGGAACTTATTAAAACGTGCAGCAACTTTGCAGCCAACAGCTGTCTTAGTTTTAGATTTGTCTCGTTAACAACTTTATAATAATGTTTTAAAAGAGACTGACCCTCCCCGCGATGTCAGGCAGCCTAATCACTGAACCGTTTAACTGCTTCTTTGAAACCAGTCGAGTGAAAGAACAGATTCACTGAAAAGAACCGATTCACAGAAAGGAGTCGGACTTCGACCCACTAAAGAAGCAAAAGATGTGCTTTGTGAAACTGTATGGACAACACACTTAAATGTTTAATAAATCCTTAATTATTAATAGTTAAAAAAATGTAATTGTGATGATGAACAGCAATCTTCAGAACTTAAAAACAAGCTTTAAAAGATGTGCTTTGTGCAATTTCTTCAAATGAAACTAATCAGTAATTGATCGCTCCAAGTTCTTTTGTAGTAATGATAAACTTTACAATGTGACTAATATTTTCTCCAGGTTATGAAAGCTTACTGAAAGCCAGGAAAACAGCATAAGAAAAACAAACGAGCAGAACCTGCTTGTCATTCCTGGAAATGTAATAAAACCACCACATAAATATTTCTTATTAATCAACAGATTTTATTTACATAAAGAACAGAAATATGTGTGTGGACTGTTGTCATCACATTTTATAAAGCAGGATCTCTTCCCCTTTCTATAGAAAGCAGGAATTTACAAACAGACTTTAAATTGACATTTTAACCAAAGACCAATCGTGGAAATTGAGACAAAGCCTTTATTGATCTTTTGTAATGTTTCCGCAAACATTCCCACCCCTCACCCCTTTACTAAAATCTCACTATTTATCATTCGTCTCCAGCCCCCTGCAACCTTGGCGTTTCAAAATAAATGCTGAAGGGAAGAAACAGACAAATGAATCTCAATGCACTGGACTGTGATGGACACAAGGGGAGAAAAAAAAAAAAGCACGCAATGAAGTTTCAAGAGTGCAATTAGTACAGCGATGGCAAGATAGATAAAACAAAACACTAAAAACCGGATACGATAACAGAATTGTTATATTAAAGAAATATTACGCAAAATCTCCCTTCTCTCTAGCTCTACCTTACCCATAGTCCAAAATAAAGTCTACATTAGGGTTTACATCTTTAACAGTTTCTGTGATGGTCGAAAGACTTTCCAGTTGAACCATTTCCTAGGAGAAATTACTGTTTGCATGTGGTTTAAATCTTGTATCTCGGTTTCCTTTTTAAAGAACCTATACTTTTTTGCCTGGTTTTCTAAGAGGGTAGGTCTGACAGAAATGGTGCTCTAAACAGGGGCTAGTCTGTTGCTCCTCATTAACAAAGAGCAATAATAAGAAAAAAAAAAAAGGTTAAAAGAAATATAAAAAGTTACTCCCACCCCTCCCCCCCCAAAAAATGCAATGGGACAGACAAAATGACGGTCAGTTTTAATGCACGCTTCATAGCAGACGTCTGTGGCTACCTCCCCAACCACTGTAAAACAAAGCCGTATGAGTAGATCATCTGCCCATGCATCAGAACAGCAGTGAATCAGGACAAAGACGTGGTTTTTTTTTTTGTACTAATGTGCATTTAAATCACAAATTGTCTGAAGTTTTCTTTTTACTTTTGTGTTAATATATTCTTTTCAGTTTATCAATTTTTTTTTGTTTCCTAAGACTGTGTCCTTTACATGAAAATGAATAGGTCTTGGCAGAACATGGAGTTGTTCACTCTTGACTTCCATTTTTTTTCTCTTTTTGTGCCCCCATACATTTCTAGACTTCAATATTGTTTCCGGCATAAAGCCTGGTCCATGTTCGGGCTGAAAAAGACAAACAAATGAGTTAATACACCCCCAAATGCTTTCTCACACTCTGTAAAGATAAATTACTTGGTATCTTCAGCACAAAGCTGACTTCAACTCCAGTTGTGTGAATAAAAAGGGTGTGGATTTTCTCAGATCATTAAGCCTAACTGTAAAAAGCAATTAGCAATAGCCAAATAATGTACTTCAAAGACAGCTATACGAGATAAGAACTATTCTGCATTAAGTCCTTTTCGACACAGGTTAGCAATAGGGCTGGAATGACGTAATCAATTGCGCTAATGGCTAGTATGGCAGCACCACTTAATATAAGCCAGCACATTTTCAGGACTCACAACCACAGCATCGAAAATGGTGATGTCCATAACATTGTAATTAAATAAACATGTCCAATCGAGGCGTGAGCTCATCCATCAGATATTTTAAACAACCAACAAGGACTTTAAATGATTAGTAGCTGAATGCAGAATATGTTTGACACCCACTGCAGCTCTGGTGGATCTGCGAATGAACGCAAATCATTTTTATGTCTCCATGAGTAAACTAAACCTGTTATGATTATACAGTTCACTGTGGCTCTCACATTATATAGCTGCGTTTCCACAGCAGGAACTTTCCCCTGGAACTAGGGACTTTGTGGTGGTACTCAGTGTGTTTTGACCACAGAGACCAGGGTCTAAATGAAGTTTCAGATAAAAATTTCCCCCTCAGAAAGTCCCTGCTCACGAGGTAGTACTTTTTCAAAGTTCAGGAAATTTCAGGGGTGGGACTTGGGCGCTGAACATGCCGATTGGTTGAGCTCACAGAGCATTTTATTTCAACCACCATTTTTAAAAATCTGTTGCGTTGAATAGTAAGAGTTGTTTCCTATACAAATCCACAATGGAGTTTAAAAAAACACAACCGATGGACCGGCGACGAGGTTCAGGCTTTATTAATCTCATATGCGGAGGACGAAATCCAACAGGAACTGGAAAGTCGCGCACAGTCCTACGTCACTTGCCTAATCTTTGTGGTACTTTAGACTGCAATGGAAACGCAAACAGCAACAGGTCTGTGGGAAAAAAAGTTCCTGGAACAAATTGTTGTGGGTAATTTCAATGGAAAAGCCACTAGTTGTGGCAGACAACTAGTTGTCCAGTGCGGCTCTGTTCATTCAGCGTAGGTTTGTCAAGAATGTGGTTGTGAGTCCTGAAAATGTGCAGGTGTCAGTTTGGTTATATAATGAACACAACCGTATTTAGCGCCGCTGCCATACTAGCCATTAGCATCTGCGCTAGAGTTTTGTTTTGTGTGAAACATGACAGGAGATTAGGGATGAACATCAACAGTGAGTAATCGATTGTGTCATTCCAGCTCTAATTATCAATAGCCGCTTTTCCACTGTCAGGCCAGTGCAAGCCAGGGCTAACAGCGTGCCAGGCGGGACCAATAGCCTAGGACCTCAAGGCTAAAAATCAAGCTGCGTTTCCACTGTCGGGCCAGTAGCCCCGCAGCGCTACCCTAAAACCCACCCTTAACACCTCCATAGAACAATGCCACACAAATAGCTGACTGAAAAGTGCATAAAAAGAGAACACACATACTTATTTCATCGCACCTGCTTCCATTTATTTATGTCACATTTAGAAAGAATGAGCATTTCTATTAATTTCCCACAAAATAATGCGATCTGAGGAGGTTTGAGCGATCTCTCCCGTCTCACTATACTGTTATCCTGTAATTTCAAACACTTGTTGGTGTCTGAAAGTGAATTTGAGCTGAAAATCGGCATGCCAAAAAACCCTGCCCGTTGGCCCAGAGGAAGCCCTGAAGAGGTCCAATCAAGCCAGTGGAAACACAATTGGCCCCGGCACACATTAGCACACTCATTTTCGGCCCAACAGTGGAAACGCAGCTAATGAAGTAATGCCACTGGTCTCTTAAAGCTTCCCACCCAGAAAAATCTCTGATGTCAGTGAACGTAGAACAATTGGATAAATATTAGCAATATCTATTCTTCATTGAACTATCCCTTTAAAAATGAATTTAACTAGCACCCACCTGTCTCTATGGCTTGAGCTTCATTAGTCTTCCACTGCTCTGCGACGTCATTTGCTAGAGGATCATCAGGGTTGGGTGCGCTTAGTAATGCCTGGATTGATAGCAGCACTGTGCGGATCTGCAAGGCTGGAGACCACTTATCTGTGTGACATCATGCCATGGAGAGAGATCAACAAGAGAAAGAGCATTAGGAGAAAAGTAGCCGTTAGCTTTCATATGCACCAAGTCCAGCCTTGGGATAGGGTCAAAAGTGTAATCTGAGATCCTCAGTCTTCCTACAGAAATTAATTGTGCAAATCTTTCAAAGTGTGCACATGTCAGGTAAGGGACCTATAAAATTTAATAGCCTCAAACTGTCATTGCTCTGAGGTAAAGATAAAATGAGTCTTTTCCAGAAATCAAAACTAATTCATTTTTCTCCAATCCAATAATCGAGGGACAAGAACATAATTTCCCTCATTTTAATAGTACATTTTATTGCTTAATAAAAAAAGGTTTATGTAGTAAGGAAATATTTTGAATAAAAATGTTAAATATGTTCTTATATATGTGTTTTGGCAAAGATTTGCTCCTATTTTCTGTGTTTTCTATATGGCCATCAGATACAAACAATCATAATTATTGTAAATATTGATATTGTAATATCTAGCATTCTGAATGAATGAATTTTCAGCAGTCATTACTCCAGTATCTCGTGATCCTTAAGAAATCATTCTAATATGCTGATTTGGTGCTCAAGAAACATTTTTTAATATTTTCAATGTTGAAAACAGTTGTCCTGCTTAATATTTTGGTGGAAACCATGATAGATATGTCTCACATTTTTTTGATGAATACAAAGTAGTGCTTAAAGGTGCCATCGAATTGAAAATTGAATTTACCTCGGCATAGTTAAATAACAAGAGTTCAGTACATGGAAATGACATACAGTGAGTCTCAAACTCCATTGTTTCCTCCTTATATAAATCTCATTTGTTTAAAAGACCTCCGAAGAACAGGCGAATCTCAACATAACACAGACTGTTATGTAACAGTCGGGGTGTACGCCCCCAATATTTGCATATGCCAGCTCATGATCGAGGCATTACACAAGGGCAAAAGGTCTGGATCTGTGCACAGCTGAATCATCAGACTAGGTAAGCAAGCAAGGACAATAGCGAAAAATGGCAGATGGAGCAATAATAACTGACATGATCCATGATAACATGATATTTTTAGTGATATTTGTAAATTGTCTCTCTAAATGTTTCGTTAGCATGTTGCTAATGTACTGTTAAATGTGGTTAAAGTTACCATCGTTTCTTACTGTATTCACGGAGACAAGAGAGCGGTCACTATTTTTAAACACTTGCAGTCTGTATAATGCATAAACACAACTTCATTCTTTATAAATCTCTCCAACAGTGTAGCATTAGCTGTTAGCCACGAAGCACTATCAAACTCATTCAGGATCAAATGTAAACATCCAAATAAACACTGTACTTACGCGATTAGGCATGTTCCATGACGAACACTTTGTAAAGATCCATTTTGAGGGTTATATTAGCTGTGTGAACTTTGTTTATGCAGTGATAGAGTCGAGAGCTCGGGAGGGGGCGGAGAGCGCGCGATTTAAAGGGGCCGCAGCATGAATCGGCGCATTTCTAATTATGCCTCAAAATAGGTAGTTTAAAAAAATTAATTTAAAAAAATCTATGGCGTATTTTGAGCTGAAACTTTACAGACACATTCAGGGGACACCTTAGACTTATATTACATCTTGTAAAAAAGCGTTCGATGGCATCTTTAATATTTTTGTAAACACCTTGATACAGTTTTTCGAGGATTCTTTGATGAATAGAAAGTTCATAAATAACAGCATTTATGTGAAATAGAAATCTTCTGTAACATTGTAATGTCTTTACTGTCACTTTTGGTAAATTTAATGCATCCTTGCTGCATTAAATTTTTTGCATTAAATTTTTTAAATTCATTAAATTCATTTCCAAATAAATAAAAGCCATTCCATTACAACAGAATTTAAGACATTAATGTTTAGGTCATGATATGTAAAATCAGTATGATCTGAAAGTTTCAGAAAATGGAATAAAATGGTCTCTCACCTTTCAAAATATCTAGACATATTCTTCCCAGCTTGTCTACATTAGGGTGATATATTTTGGTCATGAAGCGTACTTTCGGAGCTGCCATGGGATATTCTTCAGGAAGAAAGAGTTCAAGTTTAAAAGTGCCCCCCTCAAAGGGGGAGTCTTGAGGTCCGGCGATGACCACGTGGAAGTAGCGAGCGTTCCCCTCATCTGGCTCTGCCTTTATACCTGGCACCGGCTCTGCCAACAAACGCTGTGTTTCCTACATGGACACAAATGGAAACAGAATCAATTAGGCTGGAACATGAGGCATCTCTACACATTCAGCTAATTAGCAATTAGCCAAAGCACTGCTAGTCTTTGGTAGCAGTCGGGTACACAGGAGTAAACAAAACTGTAGAAAGAGCCAACATATAATGCGCACAGTGACAACAGTTTTTTGTCTTTGAAAAACTGTAAAACTTCACCTTGTAACCTTGCACAATGGCTATGTAACAAAGACTAATTGTCCTGCATCAACACAGCACATACCAATGGCAAACAAACCTGTACAGCAAGGTGATACTTCATGGACTGACAGGTCATGAATAATTTTATGTTCTGGATTTTATTGGTATGGCCAGGCCCAGATAGACTTTCGGCACAGATTTTACGGTGAAAATGGCAGATTGAATTACATACAAGTCCTGCATTCTTATTGGTAGACAAAACCATTTAACTCATAAAAGGTTGGGATATATAAGTTTTGTAAACACTTGTTCCAATTCTGTGGAACAAATTCGTACACTATGCCATTTAAAAGTTTAGGGTCAGTAAGATTTATTTTTACAAAAAAATGATACTTTTATTCAGCAAAGTTGATCAAAAGTGACAGTGAAGATATTTATAATGTTACAAAAGTTTTCCATTTCAAATAAATGCTATTTTTAACATTTTTTTATCTAATCCTGAAAAAAATATCATAACTGTTTTCAACACTGATAAAAATAAAATGTTTCTTAAAATGTTTCCTGAAGGATCATGTGACACTGAAGACTGGACGAATGATGCTGAAAATTTAGATTTGCCATCACAGGAACAAATTACATTTTAATTTATATTCAAATACAAAACCATTTATTTAAATTTCAATAATTTCACAATAATAATGATCAAGTACATGCAGCCTTAGTGAGCATGAGACTTCTTTCAAAAACATAAAATAAAATAAAAACCTCACTGACCCCAAACTTTCGAATGCACAACTATGTGAACCATGAAAAGTTGCAAGAAAAAAATATGCATCTTTTATAGGAAAAGTTGTAAATTTCAACAAAGTCACAACTTTATGTGTGCTTAAATATTATTACCAATGACAGAACTACAATATTTACAGATAATACAGTACCTTTAACCTTCAGTAGGGCAGAGGTCGATCTTACATCACCACAAATGTTACTGGTTAGGCACTCTAGATGTTTTCAGTAAACACTCTCTTTGCACAACACATTAGAAAAGACTGTATCTTGCAATTTCAATATCAAGCAGTTTGATATCTTTTTTTTATTCCATGATCAGTCTTTATGCTGTCCTGTAGTTGTATCTTGCACTGCTCAACAACATTTAGCATTGAGTTATATCTCAAAAGGTGCGCATTACTCAAATACAACGTGAAACATTTTCATCTAAAACCAAGACTACAAGGGTTAAACTGACAGTCATTACAAACCAATCAAGACAGACACTTTGCGTTCAGTTAGAGAGAGAAACAGGGCTGACCCTTACAGTCCTTTTGAAACACACACCCATATGACTAATGAGAATGTGATATCACCTGTGGAATGCTTGAGTCTGGAGACATTGTTCATCTGAGAACTGCTGTACTATGCTGCTCCCTACACCTAATAGATTGCCTGTATGGCATCTGAGAACTTGTGCCAAAAAGAGGATATTACAATCTCAGAATCATAAACCTATTTCCAAAAGCTACCGCACCTGTTCTGCAACCTGGTTAAAAAAAAAAAAAGAGGGTTCTTTGGCCATAGGATAATGAAACTGTAAAACAAGATTCTTCTAGAAGGATCTTGATATCGGTCAATAAAAGCTGTCATATACAATTAGAAATCAACCAACCAATCAAGAAAGATTTAATGTAATGTTTGAGGTTGAACCATTTTTGAAATTTGAATTTAAAATAAATTCTATTTAAATATATCTTAAAATTTACTTTTCAGCATCATTCGTCAAGTCTTCAGTGTCACATGATCCTTCAGAAATCATTCTAATATACTGATTTGTTGCTCAAGAAACATTATTATTATCATCATAATAAACATACAAAGTTTCAGGAATCTTTGATAAATATAGAAAGTTCAAAAGAACAACATTTAATTCAAATAGAATCTTTTGTAATATTATAAATCTTCACAGTCACTTTTGATTAATTAAATATATCACTGTTGAATATACATTCAATTCTTTTATATTGACCCCAAACCTTTGAACAGTAGTGTATAATAACCATGTATAGGAATGTATATTATTACTAATTAATCCCTGACAGCGTATTCAGGACCTTAATGTGACAATCTAGGGGGGTTTATGGTGTTATAATGACTCTCTAAACTGTATATTTTCACATTCATTACATGATTACTTTGATTATTTTAACCTAGCATATACATGCATTGTGCTCAGAATGAAATTCCTTACATGTTTCAGATATCCCACAGACAAAACCATGCAGAGCAAACACAGACAAGAGAGGGGCTCCCTGTCATGCATGGGGGACATGCCATAAAGGATGCATTCCCAGCCCTCCCACTCACATCAGTCAGTTCATTTCACAGGCAAATCTACTGCAACAGTTTCAATGTCTTATTCAGAAGACGTATATGTGCGTACGTATAATCACAAATTACTGGACAACAGCAGTAGTAGACAACACAAAGCGAGAAACCTTGATGATATACACAAAAGATGCAGCAGCAATGATATACCAGGGCAGGACCTAATCTATTGAATCTAAATAAAACACGGAAATATATGCGTTCAGACTCAGAGCTGTGATTTTATCAGGAGGAAGCAGCTTACGTCATTTCACTAGCCATAAATCTGTTCACTGGCAACTGAGTTTTGGTTTTGTTTTTGAAAAAAAAAAAAAAAAAAAAAAAAGTCATTATTTGTTCATTCTCCTGTTTTTCAATTCCATGCAATGAAAATGTATGGAGACTTCATTCTGTCTAACAGTTTCTTCTGTGTTCCAGACTGACATACAACTTTTGTTTTTGGTTTGAACAAGATCTAAGTTGAATAAACGATGACGATTTTAATATGAATTTTGGATGAACTGTTGCTTTAATTCAGAGTTACAAATGTTTTATTTTTCTGTGAGAATAAACAGTTCTCATTTAGGATGCGCTGTTCTTTAATTAAAGTCTGTCTTAGTTAAACTATATTGCATTTTATTTGACATTTCTGCTGTCTGGGGCCTGCAGTCATTAGCTCATTTAGCAGAAGAAGCACCGCAACAGCTTCCCTAGCCAACAGGAAGCGAGCTTGACGAATTATTTTGCTAACGATCCTGCCCTAAAAGGCAAGATAATCACCCTGCACGCAGTAAAACAGATATATACATAATCTGTATGTGAACTCGTTGTAAAAAATAACCATGACTGCTTACATTGGATTATTTTGCTAAGTTTTTACGCCTAGCTAGCCGTCTCTGGAGCGGTTAGCTCGCGAGCTCACACACAACAGCTTGAGCTTAAGCAATGAATGACCGCGAGCGAGCCACTCTCACCATTTATACTTCAGTTAGTGTGGGAACGTTTGGTATTTTTTTAATGCTTTTGATTCTGGGCCCCATATAGTAATGAATAAGACACAGACCCTGCGCCATCTTTCACAGCGGTGGATGTATTTTTAACCCACCCTTATTCGGGATCCGACTGAATGTACCGAAACGGAAGTGGCTAACAAACACAGTGCCAAACGCTAAGCCAGCTGTCGCTTCTCTTTGGCTGATCATTTCAATGATATCTGAGGATTTCGCAGTGTTATGATTCAAAAGAAAGACTAAAAATGTGCAGTGTGTCTCACTTCACGATTACCTTAATGATCCTGCGGGGCAACCCTGCCATCTTGTCTTGAATGCGGATTTTAGCTTTGACTCTCGGTGCCTCTTACTTCGTTTGCATTGACGGCGGAGACGCAGTGCAACACACGCCTTCCGGCGCGTTGCGTCCAGACGCACGCGAAAACGTGTGAATTTGATCATGACGATGATGATAATGACGTTGTAGTTTTATATGTTTGTTTTAGCGAAAAACACACGACTGAAGTGTTTAATATAGAAACTTGTTTCCAGGGAATACAAAATAAAGAGTTAATTGTTACTTTTTATCTCACGATTCTGACTTTTGTAATATCGAGAACAGAGAGTTTATAACTCGCGAGTTTATATCACAATTCTGAGGGGGGGAAATCTGAATTATGGGATATAACTCGCAGTTCTGAGAATAAAAGTCAGAACGTGTGATATCAACACGGAACAATTAGAAATTAGCACTTTTGAGAAATATTATTATAAATGAAGCCTACTTATAACCCTACATTTCCATATTTTCAAATCTTTAACCCTTATAGGGTCTTTGGGTCTTTTTAGACCCCAAACGACGTTTGCTCAAATAAAAAAAAGTAATCTTTGTCCAAAGTGTTGTTAACACTTTCTAGATCTACAAAAAAAAAAAAAAAAAAAAATGGAGTGATATCTTGTTTTTATGTTAGTGTAGAAAAAAAGTCACACTCAGGGTCTTTGGGGTCAAAGAAACAAAATGCAACAAAATGTAATTTTGTAACAAAATAATTGTTTTTTTTTTTTAAAACAATAATGTAATTTTAATGTGATTTTACTCTATTTGTTAATGTTTTTACTTCATATTTGTGCAGTTTTTGGAGTATTTATCATATCTTTTAAATTTATATAAATAAATAAATATTTTGTTGAGTAGGTTTTTATATAAAAACAGCTTTTTATGTAAAATTCAATTTATAAAAGACCCGCATTTCTAAATTTCATTCATGGGGATAACATGGATAATTTGACATGGTTTAGTGTAAGATTTTTGCCCATCTTTTGGAAAATGCAGTTTTAAAAGTTAAAAAACTATAATTTTTTACCAGTAGATGGCTGCATAGCTCCACTATTTGCTATGTGCTATTTGACTGACTGAAAGACATCTTTTCACAAGTATTTTTCAGTTGGATTCATATCTAAATATTATGAAATCACAATTATGACAATAAAAAATACTTTTTGTCAAAGTTTAGCATTTTTTGTACTGAAGTTTTTCAAAAATGTTGATTTTGAGGATTATTTTTTCCATTTTCTAAGTGTGGTCTTAACAATATTGAAAAACTGATTTTTTGTATTGCAAAAAATGTTGACAAAAAGTAATTTTTATTGTCATAATTGTGATTTCATAACATTTAGATATGAATCCAACTGAAAAATACTTGTGAAAAGATGTCTTTCAGTCAGTCAAATAGCACATAGCAAATAGTGGAGCTCTGCAGCCATCTACTGGTAAAAATGATAGTTTTTTTTACTTTTAAAACTGCATTTTCCAAAAGATGGGCAATAATCTTACACTAAACCATGTTATCCCCATGAATGAAATTTAGAAATGTGGGTCTTTTATAAAGTGAATTTTACATAAAAAGCTGTTTTTGTATAAAAAATATTTTTAAATTTATTTATATAAAATTACAAAATATGATAAATCCTCCAAAAACTGCACAAATGTTAACAAACAGAGTAAAATTACATTTGTTTTAAGAAAAACAATTATTTTGTTTACAAAATTACATTTTGTTGCCTGGGGTCTGTGGAGACCCCAAAGACCCTGAGTGTACTTCCCAAACGAAGACCGCACAAGGGTTAAATGATAAAACTTAATGACAATAAAACTTAGGTATAGGTTGAAAAAGTGTATTCATGAAGCACCTCCCCTCTCTCTCTCTCTCTCTTTCCCCTAATACCTCTTTTATTTGAACATGGGAGGCTCTGTAGTTTTCGGTGAGAGTAGATGCCAGACAGAATTAACTTTTGGACCTCTTCACAGTGGTGTACAAACTGAGGCTTACAGGAGACAAAGGAGCAGGTCATCACAGATATGATGTTTCTGCAGATACTTAGACCAGGTATGAAAACTTTGTTTGCTTAAAAACAACGTTTCTTATTGTTTTTAATTGATTTATGCTCAAATACGGTGTTACAGTAATGGTAGACAATATAATTATTTTATTTGTTTGAATCTATAGTGCATTCTAATGTAATTTCATTTAAATTCAAAAAACAGAACCTGTTTAATAACACCTGTTTAATTTTAGCAATTCCAATGAGTCATAAAACTTTATGGGCCGGTTTCACAGACAGGGCTAAGCCAGGATTAAGCCTTATTTCAATCTTGAGACAAAACAATGGCACTGACATATTTTAAGATCTGTCAGTGCACGATGCTTTCAGTTAAAACAGCTCAAACATGCATTTTAGTCCGCTTAAGCCTTGTCTGTGAAACCGGGGGTAAGACTGATAGTCCTATTTTTATGTTATTATCTACATTTTTAATATAAGCATTCATATTTATTGATATTTTGTTTAGCATTAACACAAAGTATATTCAAAAGTAGGCTAAGGATGGATGAACAGATCTTACATTGAAATACTGAAATAAAAAAAAACACTTAACATTAAAGTTTTAGTTTGATACTTAATGAATCGTTCTAATCTTATGATAACTGATTAATAATAAAAACGACACCTACTTTAATTATGTTTAGGGTGTGCACTGAAGTGTTAAAGGAACATTAAAATAATGTGAAGGGACAATTTTGTAGTTATTATTATTATTACTTTACATTTACAAGCAAGTACAAATAATAAAGTAGTAATATATAAAAAGTAGGTACAGAGGAACATCACATGATGATTATAATAATGTAGTTGTAGGAATTCTTGGCTAAACCTTTCCTGATTGTCAACCTGAGTCATGTTGACAGTAAGTCAAAAGGAGAGGAAATACTACCAGTGACCCCTTATTCACTAATTGACCCTGATGTGTCTTATCATGGTCTTCGGTGTATACTTCATCTGTTACTAACTGACTGGGTCTTCACTTGACCATGAAGTCTCCCATGGATCTGCACCCGTGACATGTTTCATTTCTCACTCCCAAATATGCCTTTGTTCCAGCACATAAGAGCAGATGAACCAATGTCTAATCTATTGCCTTTTCACTGTGCACACTATGAACAGACAATGCCAGCTGAATTAGAGGGACTACTGCTTCCACTGAGCACTTGATATGAACAGCAGAATCCATTCTGACAGCGCTAAACCTAACTTCCTAGCATAGTTATATGGCATTTTAACCAGTTCATTACACATTTCCATATCCCAGAAGTGCAGGACTTTGAAGTTGTTTTTTGAGTGATTAATAGTGAAAAAAAAAGATAGATTAGATTAGATAAAGATAGACTAGATTAGATAAAAAAATCTTTATTTAACCCATTGGTAATCCTCACTTGTGAACTTTGACGGTCAAAACAGACAAAAGGCAATAAGCATAACTTTTTTAAATGAAAGGAATGTATATTTTGTTCTGATAATATTTATTCTTTAATATTTTGTATTTTGAGGGGATTTCATTGTACAAGACAATATTCTCCTTTAAAATATGCACCATTTATTTCTACATAAAACAATACAAAAAATATTAATATTTTTTTATTTTTAATATTTATTTTCAGTTAACACATATATTGCATTGGGCTGCGTATTCCCTATTTGCTTATAAGGACATTTTTCCCTTTGGATATTTACTTAGACAATATCAAAAACTATTTTATCGTGGCTGATTTGTAGACAGTACCTCAGAAAATTGCTTTGTATTTTTGTAGTTTTTATATTTCCCTTTCATTTCCTATGGCTGTCAAAAAACACAAGTGTGGCTATTTTTGTGGCTAAGTTTTGTATCATTCCTATTAAGTGAAAAATTCCCAATGTAAAATATTTCATACTGACTGAGACCACCAGAGAGTTTAAAACATCCCATTAACTGCCATTAATCACATAATTAAAAGAATTCAAGGAAAGTTTTTGGTTTTAAAGTGTTATATATACAGCAATAAAGTGATTCAGTTTGTACCTTTGGTGTAAAACATACAGTGACACAATAATTCTTTTTTGAATAATTACTTGGAGTTGTTTGAGAACTATTTTTTACATTTTCAACAATGCCAAGAAGTGACATTGAACATTTTTGATAATGATAATGTCTTTTTACTGCAGCTGGCATGACATTTTGGAGACCAAGCAGTGGTGTTTCCTGTTTACTTGGGCTGGTCACATGTCTGGGCTGTGTAGCATCCTTCAACATCACCCCAATGACTTCAGGCCTGCGCTCTGCCTTTTCTGCCACACGTAGCAGCAGCATGTTGGGTGGCACTCAGCGAGCTGTGACCTTTGACCGCCTTCTAGTCAACATCGGTAATGACTTCAACCCAGATACGGGCAGTTTTCGATGTCGCCTGCCTGGTGCGTATTACTTCTCGTTCACTGTGGGAAAGTTCCCCAAGAAGATGCTGTCGGTCATGCTGGTGAAGAACGGGATGGAGGTGCAGGCCATGGCGTACGACGGATACCAGAAACAGGGTCGCAAGGTGCAGAGCCAGAGCGTGATGGTCAGTCTGAGGCCCATGGATACGGTCTACCTGCTGCTTCAGGAGAAACCTGACTATGCCATCTACAGCAATGTTGGACCATACATCACATTTAGCGGTTATCTCATCTACCCAGACTCCACATCGTCTGCTGGATATCTCAATAACCACCTATCTCCTCCAGGCCTTCATCTTCCAGGTTGTCCTCCCTCTATAGATCCCTATTATGATTGGAGAAGAACAACACCCAGTGAGGAACCACGTTCTGCGTTTTCAGTGGCAAGAACATTATCAGCGTTGGGAGAAAGCAGAGGGCGTCGTGAAAGAGAAGCTCTCACGTTTGATGTCGAATACGTTAACATAGGCGGCCATTTTAACAGAACATCCGGACGTTTCATCTGCCACTTCCCCGGCGCATACTACTTCGCATTTACTGTGGGGAAACACCCTCGTCGGGCGGTGTCAGTGAAGCTGATGACGGGCAGAGGGGAGGTGCGGGCCATGGTTTTCAATGAGGACATGTCACGACGGAGAGAGACGCAGAGTCAGAGTCTGCTGTTGTCACTGAAAAAAGGAGACAGCGTCTGGCTGTACAGTCAGCAGGAAGACGGATACGCCGTTTACAGCAACCAGGGACGTTACACGACCTTCTCTGGATTCCTGGTCTATCCTGATGTCGAATCCATGTACAGAGACAGAACTTTCACCTGAGAACCAGTACTGAATAATTCATAGCTCTGCCTTTAACTTTTTGTTTTTTGTACTAAATCTGTGAATAGTTGTGGTCCTTAACATAGTGTTATTGTTATGTGCTTTTACACATTACAAATTATAATGTAAATATTGTATCATTTTTGGGGGTAAAAATAGTAGCAGCTTTTATTAATGACATTAACAAACATTACATTGCTTGGTTAGCAGATCATTAGTGATCGTACATTAAAATGGAATTCATATATATATTCATATTTGAATGTAAATGAACTACTGATCTAAGCTTTTATAATGTATAATTTTTATTACTTACAAATATTAGTTTAACAAATAGGCCTATAAGAAAGTGTCCAAGATCTTTCTCATGGGTATTTTGGATATAAACTAATCTAAATAAACGTTAACTTAACCTTGTGTATGTGTGTTTGTTTGTATGTGTGTGTGTGAGTTTGTGGTCAGTGTTGGCCTACATTGTGAGGATCAATATTGGCAGTATAGGAAACCAAATATCTTATAAATTCATTTATAAATCAAGATGCAAAACTGGCATTTAAACATTAACAAGTAAACATTACCATCTGTCTTTTTATAAATAATTAATACATAAATTAAAATGCATCTTTCATGGGTCACGTTGATAATGGAATAACACTGTGATCTATAAGTGTTTTGTATAATAGTGTAATGTATAATAGTATATTTTTAGCAATTTATCATAACCCACATAAAATAATTCTTTCAAGCAGTTTTCCCAAAAAAAACAAAACAAAACTAAGACAATAAGTTAATGAACTCCATTTGTAGCATAAAGTTCATTAGATTCGTTCGTTATTTCCAACAGGTGGCACAAAATTCCATCAAGTATACAAGTATGAACAATTAAACTGAACTTCTATTCAATAACAAAACTTAAGGAGTCACAATGAGAGATGATTTCAAAAGAGACTAGATCATTTTTATATATTTAAATACACTCTACAGTAAATATGTACAAAGAAATCATTTAAAATATTTTTATGATTGTCAATTTAACATGTAACAATTGCCTTCAAAGGCCACTTCTTGAAATGTTCATAATATCTAAAGCGTTAGTCTGCAAAAATAATGGCTTTTCTTAGCAAATACTGTCTGATATAGGTGATTGATTGCTGATTGATTCTGATCAGGTTGATTAATCTGATTATTAATTGGTATATCATGTAATTAATAAAATCATTAATTGACATTTTTTATACAACAAGATATTGAGGTGTATACAATAAATAATTCAGAACATTTTATTTATACTATTTCAGTATCTATAGGGTGATAAACCTTAAGAATTAAATACAAATCGTCATACTGAAGTCAGCTCTTCTCAAAACAGAAGGGTTCTGAAAGCATAAGGATGTGTCGGGCTCATCCGTCTCATGCTGGTAGTTTGAGTACTGGATCTGTGCAACCTATTGAAACGTGGACATCGTTAATAATAATAATAAAAAAAAAAAACATTTAAAATGCTAATTTAGTGTGTGATCCATTGGCTCACCTGATGTGACTGCTTTCTACAAGCTTTAATTTCTGTATCAGCATATGACACAAAATGGATTAACGTGTAGATTCTGAAACAAAAGAACATAATACACCATTACTAAAAATAGGATAAAAACTGAATGATTTATCTTCAGACTTTAGACTGTTTTACATATATAATGTACTGTATAATCTCCACTTTAAGATTTAGTGAAATATTAAAACTAAAAGGTCTGACAATTTTCGCCATCAGATTTGGTTCTTGTTTACCTGTGGTATAGCATTGCAACAAATTGCAAAATCAGCAATAATGTGAAGCTCAGTAGAAACATCAGTGCAATTGGATCAAGGGAAAACACTTCGTTTGCATCATAAGTCCCATTGGGATAGAGTTTTGGGATCTTTATGGAGATTGAGTCACCAATTGCCTGAAGGAAGAAAGTTGCCACTAGCCAAAGTGCATTGCAGATGAAAAAGGCAAATGTGACCTGTATGAAAGAGAAAAGCAAAACAGTATGGAGACAAAACTTTACTGTTCTAGAGCATACAGACGAAATCAGATGCAAAGTCATTTTTGCATCTTGACAAGCTTATGAGTCTTACTTTATTTCGAAGTTCTCTCAGATCATTAGCAATTTTTTCCTGTTCTTCTTTATTCTCTTTAAGAGGTTCAAGATATTTTTTCAGCAATTCTCTCCAGAAATTGATTTCATCCTGCATGTGGTGAAACGGTAAATTTAAATTATGTATATGCAACTCACATATCTGCAGCAACCAAGGGCACAATTAACATGGCCTAAAAACAACAACCAACCAACCAACCAAACAAACAAAAAAGCTCCAAAAAGCATGTTTCTCCATCGAAAGCTATTCAAATATAGCCTTGTATAATAGCAGAATACAATTTTTTTTGCTAAAATAAATATATATAATATATATATATATATATATATATACAAACCCGATTCCAAAAAAGTTGGGACACTGTACAAATTGTGAATAAAAAAGGAATGCAATAATTTACAAATCTCATAAACTTATATTTTATTCACAATAGAATATAGATAACATATCAAATGTTGAAGGTGAGACATTTTGAAATGTCATGCCAAATAGTGGCTCATTTTGGATTTCATGAGAGCTACACATTCCAAAAAAGTTGGGACAGGTAGCAATAAGAGGCCGGAAAAGTTAAATGTACATATAAGGAACAGCTGGAGGACCAATTTGCAACTTATTAGGTCAATTGGCAACATGAATTGGGTATAAAAAGAGCCTCTCAGAGTGGCAGTGTCTCTCAGAAGTCAAGATGGGCAGAGGATCACCAATTCCCCCAATACTGTGGCGAAAAATAGTGGAGCAATATCAGAAAGGAGTTTCTCACAGAAAAATTGCAAAGAGTTTGAAGTTATCATCAACTACAGGTGCATAATATCATCCAAAGATTCAGAGAATCTGGAACAATCTCTGTGCGTAAGGGTCAAGGCCGGAAAACCATACTGGATGCTCGTGATCTTCGGGCCCTTAGACGGCACTGCATCACATACAGGAATGCTACTGTAATGGAAATCACAACATGGGCTCAGGAATACTTCCAGAAAACATTGTCGGTGAACACAATCCACCATGCTATTCGCTGTTGCTGGCTAAAACTCTATAGGTCAAAAAAGAAGCCATATCTAAACATGATCCAGAAGCGCAGACATTTTCTCTGGGCCAAGGCTCATTTAAAATGGACTGTGGCAAAGTGGAAAACTGTTCTGTGGTCAGACGAATCAAAATTTGAAGTTCTTTTTGGAAATCTGGGATGCCATGTAATCCGGACTAAAGAGAACAAGGACAACCCAAGTTGTTATCAGCGCTCAGTTCAGAAGCCTGCATCTCTGATGGTATGGAGTTGCATGAGTGCGTGTGGCATGGGCAGCTTACACATCTGGAAAGGCACCATCAATGCTGAAAGGTATATCCAAGTTCTAGAACAACACATGCTCCCATCCAGACGTCGTCTCTTTCAGGGAAGACCTTGCATTTTCCAACATGACAATGCCAGACCACATACTGCATCAATTACAACATCATGGCTGCGTAGAAGAAGGATCTGGGTACTGAAATGGCCAGCCTGCAGTCCAGATCTTTCACCCATAGAAAACATTTGGCGCATCATAAAGAGGAAGATGCGACAAAGAAGACCTAAGACAGTTGAGCAACTAGAAGCCTGTATTAGACAAGAATGGGACAACATTCCTATTCCTAAACTTGAGCAACTTGTCTCCTCAGTCGCCAGACATTTGCAGACTGTTATAAAAAGAAGAGGGGATGCCACACAGTGGTAAACATGGCCTTGTCCCAACTTTTTTGAGATGTGTTGATGCCATGAAATTTAAAATCAACTTATTTTTCCCTTAAAATTATACATTTTCTCAGTTTAAACATTTGATATGTCATCTATGTTGTATTCTGAATAAAATATTGAAATTTGAAACTTCCACATCATTGCATTCTGTTTTTAATCACAATTTGTACAGTGTCCCAACTTTTTTGGAATCGGGTTTGTAAATATATATAATAATATTTCTTCCAATTTTTCTTACCATTGGAAGTGCAGATTCATGCAAGGGAAAGTCGTAAGATTTCATCTGCAGATGTTCAATCCAAGCTTTTGGAATTAAATATATAATAGTTTTAATGGTAGTCTAATTCAATAAGTCAACAGCTAGAATATTAGGATATTAAGTATGGAAGTCATACTTACTTTGATGAGGATGGAGTGGGAGCTCGTGTGCCCTACATTGTGAAAATACACTATTAGTAGTAATAGTAGTATTAAAAACATCCATTGTAATCTCAAAGTAATTCCTTGATAATTTTATTTTTTCATATCTATATATATAGTTAAAAATTTTATTTTTTTTAAATGTGTATTTTTTTTTACCTTTGTGTTTCCAAAGGAATATGTGTCTTTTCAGTTTTTGTTATGGTTTCTGCTGGTAGTATCTCCTGGCTCGAATCTTCTTCAGATTCCAAGCATGGGCATTTGCAACATATGGCATTCATGACCTTCTTCTTGATGGTATCGACTGCAGTACTCTTAGCCTGACTGCCGGTTTCACGAGTGCCCCATGTGACATTGTTCATGTTGACTATAGAGTAAATGGCTAAGAGTAAATAACCGCTGGGAACGCAGAGGAAATATAACAAACCATAGATGACCAGTGAGAACTCCTGAGGGTGTAAACCTGCCGTGATGATGTACAACCCCACCATGCCGATGAGAAACAGACCACTAGGGGTCAGAAAAGTTTTTTGCTTCACTAAATCACCTATGAGAGTTGAGATGAAGAAAGAAAGTATTAGGCCTATAGATTGAGATGCATTTGTTACCCATCAAAACATTGAGCTACTTTACATAGGGTGACCATTGCCCATTTCCCAGGACGCGTCCTGTCCAGGATTTCAAATGTCTAAAATGGCTTGAGCCCTTGCCTCTTTAATTGTGAAAGTGGTCATATCGATGTGCCCCCGGAACGCTATTTAGGAACGCGATTTCTACACGGATGTCGGTTGATTATGTATAATGCATGCTACTGGTCAAATTATTTTTCAGTCGTTACCTTCTGCAAATATGAAAACAAAAGCAAAACTGGGACATTTTATGCAACTTAAAAATCCTGGACAGGACGCGTCCTGGGAGAATGGCGCATATGGTCACCCTAACTTTACATGTTTGCCCTTTTGACATGAATATTTAGAGACCTCATGAATTCAAAATTAGAGTTTTGTAGCTTTTAGTCGCTGTCTTTGATTCCAGAATAGATAGTACCTCTATCTTTTAGCAGATATGCATTTAAAATGTGCAGTCTGAAAATATTGATGGACTAAAACATACACTACCAAAGGTTTTTGAAAGAAGTCTCTTATGCTGACCAAGGCTACATTTATTTGATCAAAAATACAGTAAAAACGGTAATATTCTGGAATATTATTACAGTTTAAAAGGACTGTATTCTATTTTAATATATTTTAAAATATACTTTATTCTCGTGATGGCAAAGCTGAATTTTCAGCAGCCATTACTCCAGTCTAATTTGCTAATGTGCAAATTTTGTGCTTTAAGAAACACTTATCATTATTACTATTGAATTGAAAAGTTAATATTTTTGCCGTGATATATTTTTCAAGATTCTTTGATGAACAACATTTATTTGAAATAGAATTATTTTGTAACAATGTGTAAAAGTATTAACTGTAATTGTTTATTAGTTTAATGCATCCTTGCAGAATAAAAATCTGCATTTATTTAACAAAAAATCTTATTGACCTTTTGATTGGTAGTGTATGTCAACACTGAAAAGAATGGGTTCTTTAAATAACAACAACAACAAAAAAGTTCTACATTGTGTTTTAAACATGAAAAAGACACTTACCTATGATGGAGAGAATTGTTCCCGCCATGAGAAATGCATAGAGCACACTCATAATTGCTGCAATTTTAATCTGCATATCAGATTTCAGTTTGAAGCATAAGATGAGATAGACAGTAGGTGGCACTATGGCCAAAGCAAGAGCTGTATTTTCATTCACTTCAAAAATGAACACAAAGCTTCCTGCAAGAAAAAGAAAGCACTTAAATAGAAATATTGGACAAATGTTATTGGAGAAACATTTCTAAAACAGCATAATGACTCTAACGCGCTTTAATTATTGACGATTTTTCTATGGAAAACCTTACCTGATATCATTAGACAGATATTGGCAGGGCCCAAGATGGAAGCTGCCATGCTGATAATCTGGTACAAGATGTATAGTTTTGAGATAGAGCTGTTCTTCTGAGAGGTCAGTCCTCCTGAGCCCAAGAGATCGATGGTGTTGGCCATGGTAGAAGGTCCCCAGCGTCTGCGCTGGTTGTAGAACTCTTTAAAGTCCTGTGGCGCATTGGTGTAGGCATCAGACGCTGCGTTATACTCAACCCTCCACCCCTGCTGCAGCAGCAGAGTGCACAACCAGCGGTCCTCACCTGACATTACACCAAAAGGAGGGTGAATTAATTTAGTCTAGGCTGAATTGATATTATTTGTTATGTGGTTAGTTTCAAGACATTACCTTGATCATACTGGACGTAGTGGCTGGCTTCAGTTGCTTTAGTTGTGTACCTCTTCATGACGTTGTCGTCCATGAGTGCGGCTCCTCTGAAAAGACTGAAACATCCAGGGCTGCACAGTACACAGCCGAACACGTGCTCCGCAGTCTTTTGCAGCCAGTGGCCTACTGCATATTCAAACTTCTGATACCACACCATGGGCCCTTCAAGCATAGTTATCTGTCAGTTTATAGCCTTTATAATCTATACTACAAGTAGTCACAAGTGCATTTTTCTTTAGACTAGATGAATGGATCTCAAAGGCATCAAGCAGCGAAATGGTTAAATATTGTACCATATTTAATGTTTTCCATAGTTTTCAAAGATGAGTGCATGTCTATACTGGAATTTATCTAATTTGACTAGTTCTACCAAAGGACAGATACATTTTCTGCACAGTGTAATTGGATAAATGTTTTTTGATGTAAACAACAAAAATATACTGATGGATCCGAAATGGTCAATATTCATATTCATGCACTTTTATTAATATTTATTTTTAATCATTTATGGCTTATGACTTTTGCTTTCATATATTTATGTACTCATACTTTATAGATTAATTCTTATCATATTTTCAAGTATTCACTGGTGATTGTACCCTTATGGTTATTTTATATTTAAGAGTATGATTTCTATGTTCAATTGTTCTTCAAGTGTTCTAGTGTGACAGGTCACGCTGACACGTTTGTGGTAAGACATTGTACGACTGCCAAATATGGCAGAAGTGGTGTTTTTCAGAATTATTGCTCATTTGAATCTGATCAAAATATGTCTGTTATTTTTCCTGATGACATTTAAAAGGGTAAGATTTGCAAAATTCCCTATAGGGGATAAAAACAACAATTTTTGACACTGGACCAGTAGATGACGTAATGGGTGAAATTAACCTTTTCTTTTAGAACAAAAACATCAATTTGAGTGGGATGTAAATTTCCCTATATGCTCATGGTATAAAGCTGACCGAGTCATTGATAATTCAGCTTTTTCCCTCCTTTGCTCTCCTTGTCTTCTGCTTCTCTCTCTCATCTGCAAATGTATAATGTTTTTTTTTTTTTTTTTTTGATCTTCATCTATTAGATACAATACTCTGGATTATACAATACTCTAAATTTTACAATACTCTAAATTTTACTATTAACTATTGACTAATGCTTTATGATGGTTATTTTACCTTTTAGTGTTATTAAGTCTTTTCATTATCGATTAACCCATTTGTGCCCAAATTTTTCTGAATGATTTCATGCATATAGTCCTGTTAATAGTGTCCTATGTGAACATGTTCTGCATTTATTTTCCCCAGGTTTTTGTTTTTCTTCTTAAAAAACGTGTTTGAATGTGCGGCAACTATAGTTGCCGGTGGGCAAATATGCAACCCTCAATGTAAAATTTGAATAGGAGGATAAAATTTATGCATCTAACTAAAAAAAAAAACTGCTTTCAACAGATCAACAGATCAATCAAAGTCAAAGAACATGCTATGTGAACCCAAAAAAGCTGCATCTAACTTATAATCTCTTGAATATGAAAACACAACAAACAACAAATCCGTTTGTTTTAAAGTGGTGGAACATAGTGCAGATAAAAAGTCAGCCATTAAGTTGCTCCAACAGAGCATTGTGAATTAAAATGTTAAATTGCATTGTTCATAGTAAAAAATTACATCCATATGTGACCCTGGACCACAAACCCAGTCATAAGTTGCACAGGTATATTTGTAGCAATAGCAAACAATACATTGTATGGGTCAAAATTATTGATTTTTTTTTCTTTAATCCCAAAAATCATTAGGATATTAAGTAAAGATCATGTTCAATTAAGATATTTTGTAAATTTTCTACTGTAAATATATAAAAAATTCTTTTTGTGAATGGATATACATTGTTAAGGACTTCATTTGGTCAACTTCAAGGCAATTTTCTCAATATTTCGATTTTTTTTGCACCTTCAGATTCCAGATTTTCAAATAGTTGTATCTCGGCCAAATGTCATATCATAACAAACCATACATCAATGAAAAGCTTATATATATTCAGCTTTCAGATGATGTATAAATCTTAATTTCAAAAAATTGACCCTTATGACTGGTTTTGTAGTCCAGGGTCACATATAACAAACAAACAAAAAATAAATTAATTAAAAAATAAATTAATTAACAAATAACAATATATAATATATAACAATATAAAATATTATGAAAGCAAAAGCACTAAACAAGACCAATAACCTTGATTTATTAACCCATTAAACACAGTATACCCCATTTTCCCATGATATATGTACTTACAAGTCATTTGCCCACCGGCAACTATAGTTGCCGCTTGGACTTTTGACTAAGTATACAAAAAACTATAGATCTCTTGTAAGATTTGTTGGATGATTCTAGAGACCCTCATGATTACATAGATATATATATGTCAACAAAAAATTCTTAATATTAACATGAAAATTACTTTTCTTTGGGAGAGTTTGCCTTCAATATGCTTCCTGGAAGTAGGGTTTGGAAGTTGACACCCCCATGTCACAGGAAGGAAGTGAATATCTTTTTTTTGTTCTTGAAATCCTTTATTTGGATGTTTTCTTGCATGTCATTGAGAAATAAAACATGGAAAACATCTAAAAAAAAACTTACAAAAGGAAAATGACAACCATACACTGCGGCAACTATAGTTGCCGGTGGGCTAAAATGGGTTAAAGTTTGTGTGTGAGGCTAAATTTAATTGTAATGAATAAATAATTTTTCATCAACTTTATCTACTGCCTGGATCTCATTTTCTCAAGTTTTTGCATCATATACAAAACTGTTAACTGTAATTTTATCTGTCAAATAATAAAAAAACGGCGCGAGATTCAAGAAGTGAGAGTTCACGAAAGACTCCACGGAATAAAAGAATAAAAACAGGTGATTTCGAGTTCATATTTCACAAAATTGACTTTTCTTTTTCCTAGCAATTGCTAGAAAATGTAGGGCTAATACATTATGCCCCCTATGAATTGCGTATGTGAATGTTATGTAGATCTATAGTTTACGTCAAATTCATGCTTTAATAGTAGGGTAACGTTAATCTCCGCAGGTTTCACAGTCTGTCCATTGCAATCTAGACGTCTGCCCCCAAGTACAGGTCTCTGCGGAACAAAAGAGGGGTGTCTCCCAATTTTGGGGTGTTTTCTAACTGGGAGGGGTGTTTTTAACGATCCAACCAAAAAGGTACGGAAGCCTATGCCGGCTTCCGTACCTTTTTGGTTGGATCGTTAAAAACGATCCAACGTTTTTTTTTTTTTTTTAAGTACGGAGGCCTGAAAAGCAATTCATTTTTTTTTTTTTCTTGTTTTCGCATGATCACAACTACTTTTTTAATGTTTAGATCACGAGAAACAACTTATGTCGAGATAATGAGAAATAAATAAATAAAATATTGCTGCATGCTTGACTTCCGAGTGCCTGCCTAGATATAGAAATATATGATTTATGCAAGTTTTAAGACTTTTTAGGCTTTTTTTTTTTTTTGCATAAACGACGATTATAATGACACAGGATGTAATTTTGTCACAATATGGCTATGTAGTCTATTCTACACATTTCGTCATTTGTCTGAACTTAGCCAATCGGCGTCATTTGAGGTTGGACATGGGTAGCACAGGTGAAAAAATACTATAGTATTTTACTATAATACTATAGGCTGTAGTATACTTTAGTTTTTACTACAGTAAACTGTGTGTATTGTAGTATAATATACCCTATAGTTTAAAGAAAACTTAGTATAGTATTGGGTAACGTATTTGTTATCGCTAGAAGCAAAGACTATAGAATAACACTTTGCTAGAAGTGAGTGGAAGTAGAATGCTTGACCTGGAGCTTTTTACAACGGTCTAGCAAGCATATTCACGCACAAGAAACGATAAACAACTGATAGTTTACAACAATAGTTTACACTTACAATCATATACAAGACATATCTCTTGTTGTTTTTCCAGAAATCTCCCACTTGATTTGAGCAAATCAGGTAAAGAGGTTGAAAAACACCTATTCCCGCGTTACCAGGGGCGCCTGCAGGATTTTATCTCAGGGTACGCACAGAACCCCCCCCCCCGCTGTCCGCAAAAACCCGATTAAATCAATCAGTGAGTTGGTGGGAACGATCTAATGCTGTACAAATCGAGTGATCGACTGTCTCTTTCATGTTCCCCACTTAGAAAATCTGATGCATGTAACTGCACTCTGATGTGCTTAATGCTTCTTGATTTTTTTGTTTTGTTTTGTTTTTTAACGTTGTCTCTGAGCAGCTTTGTCCCGAAATGTCGGTATTGTTTTCAGAGAAACGATCCTCGCGTTTTTTCTAGTCAAGTGAAACTTCACTTTGCGTGTCAGAATGTTTGAACTCACCCAGATCACTACTATATGGAAGTTCAAGTCCATTTACTAAACATTTTAAAGATACAAGCCTGTAGCCTATACTACATCATCATATGTTCTGTCATATAAACAGTATTTACAATAAAATAACAGCACAATTTACTTGCCCCAAACAACTCCGTATGCATTAGTATTATTATTATTAGAGGCCTAATTTTTGTTTTTGTTGATCCATTTAATCAAACTCTAATATGTGAATTATATTATTGAAATAAACACATTTAGCGTCGTCAGGCTTTTGTTTGTGCTTAATGGATAAAACAACGGAATTGCGCACTCAAGTTTATGGGTGCCGTACATTTTACCTGCCACAAGATGGCGCTGTTTTCGACACCTTTGACGCTTTGAAACCATAAACCTTTCCCGAAACATTTAGAGAAGCTTCAAAGATTTAATAGGCTTCATTTCTCCATCCCTATAGTTTTAGGCCTTTTTGTAAATGTTTCAGTCGAATTTAGCTGTTTTAGAGAGCGTTTACTCATTTTGAGCCTGTTTTTAAACATTAACTATCTGTAACATCATGTTTCATGTGTGGAAAAAAACGACGAAACTAAACTAGCCTATCAGATTTCTTTTCACCCATATCCCCACGCCCACCCATGGACGCACATACACACGTTTGACAACACACAAACGCACACCTTTATTTATTTTTATTGTCTCTTGCTCTCTTAATATGTCATGAGTGTATGCAGAGAGATTTTAAGAATTAATTAAAAAATTATGTAAAAAAATAAAATAAAAACGGCATTCATTTGCGCCCTCTCAAGGTACGCACTTGCGCGTTACAACACCCCAAAATTGGGAAACGCTCCTTTTTGTTCCACAGAGACCTCCTTCTCGATGTCTGCGTTTAGCTTCAAAGGGCGTTTTTCAACGACGGTATTCTGTGAAAATGAAGATCATCTTTTTCTGACATCCAAAGGCACAACAAGACCACCAGGTAGGCTCCACCCACAAAACACGTCATCGCTGTTTGAATTTTGTTTTAAATTACATTTTTTAAATTTATTATTTTTTTATTTTGATTCTCTTTAAATTATTATTTTTTATTATTTAATTTATTTTTATTAGTTTTATCTGGTTAATTATTCTTCACACTTCCTCTGCCTCATACTTTGAAAACCATTCTAGAAGATTATACTATCGTTCAAAATTTGGGGTCAAGATAGATTTTTTAAATCTTTTTGATAGATGTCTCTTATGCTCACCAAGGTTGCCTTTATTTGATCAAAAATACAGTGACAGTAATATTAGAATTTTGTGGCTTAGTCAATGTCTATTATCTTAATATAGTCCATATAGTAGTGTACTCAAAGTTTTTGGTAGATGTTAAATAATCTTATTACCAATAAACTAAAATAAATGTTTTTTATTTATTATTTTAATGTATTTTGTAATTGTAGTTTATGTGACAGCAAAACTGAATTTTCAGCATCATTACTCCAGTCTTCAGTGTCACATGATCCTTCAGAAATCATTCTAATATGCTGATTTGGTGCTCAAGAAACATTTCTTATTATTATAAGTGCTGAAAACAGTTTTGCTGCTTAATAAATAAATTTAACTGTGATACATTTTTTTTTAGGATTCTTTTAAAAATAACAGCTTTTACTTCAAATAGAAATCTTTTGTAACATTATAAATGTCTTTGCTGTCACTTTTGATCAAATTAATGTGCCCTTGCTAATTAATTTCTTTTAAAAAATAAAACCTTACTGACCCGAAACTTTTGAGCGGTAGAGTATATCTGTACTTTAGACATTTAGATACAATGAAAAAAGAAATGCATTTTTTAAAGAAAGTAATCAATAATGGTTTATACTTAATATATATCCAACCTGTGCCTGTTGGATGAATCCTGCCACAAGCAGCCCCAACCTCTGGGTAGAGTTTCAGTCTGTCAATTAATAGCATGACTGCAGACGGCTGGAAATCAGTATCCCCATCCAGGGTCAAGATATACGTGTTCTCCTTGTCTCTCTAAGAGTATTAAAAACTTTAAGAGTCTGGCTGACATTGTATTATTCTGTAGAAATACTAGTAGTGAAGTTTAAAGTTAAGCTTCGAACCTTCAGTCTCTCCTTAAGTGATTCCAGTTCTTCTCCTGCTTCGAAATATTGGAAGTACTTTTTGTTAAGTCTCCAGCCAAGAATGTAATACAAGTACATTATCTGCAAACACAGATTATTAGAGAAGTTCTGGATTCAAAACATTTAACTACATCTTTATTTAAGGACTCTCACCTGAGACCATCTTTTTTTGTGACGGATAAGTTGCTTGTCTTTGAGGTGAACCATCATCACATTGCCTTTAGGGAGGGTGTATTCCAGCCGACCTCCATAGGGGGTGTTTATGATCTTCTGCCATGGTAGTGGTGGCATCTGCTTGAATATACATGGATCCTCTTCACTGAAAATGCTAATGCATGTGAAATTTTAGTAGATTAGTTTTTGCACATAAATTCTCAGTGCACATAAACAGATAAAACTAAGGAGGATTCTTACGTGTAAACTTCTTTAATTACATCCACAAGAATTTCAGCGTATTCATTTGCATGCCGCTGCCTTCCATTATCAACATCCTTGAAAGCGTCATCAAAATAAATATGGAATTCAAACGCGACATCGCTTTGTTTGTCGGTCTTGGGCCTGTATTTATCGAGCCTGGTAGTAAAAGAAATAGTATTGCAATTACAGTTCAATTGAGATTTTATTAGCTGAGTAAGTGTAGTCAATGTTTACCTGAACATAGAGATGATTATCTTCATCATTTCATCATAGGTCTCATGCCACATCGTTGCACACAGAAACACTCTGATGGTTTCTTTTGCGCTGAGGAGGATATATTGAGAAATCCAATGGAAAATTTAAATTGCTTAGAGGTTGCTCTCAGATATGTGTCATTTAATTGTTAACCTTGTCTCATATGTAAAATCAAAAACAAGTGAATCAATTGACACACAGTACGATTATAAATCTGTAAAATGAGATAATTTGGATTTGGAAGAATGTGATGAGACATGTTTGAGTTCATACTGAAATTTAGTTTTATTACAAACTTTGCTATTCTGGTAAATGTGAGCGCAATTTGAGATGCTGAAACTATTTTAAAACTATAAAGGGGATACATGTGAGATTACAGTCTTTTTGTAAGACATAACACCTGAGAAAAAGGAGATTTAAGCAAAATCTCCATTTGTTCTCCTTTTAATCTCACTGATGTCTTTACATTAAAGGGTTAGTTCACCCAAAAATGAATTTTTGTCATTAAGTACTCACCCTCATGTCGTCCCAAACCCGTAAGACCTTCATTTGTCTTTGGAACACAAAATAAGATATTTGTGATAAAATCTGAGGGTATCTGATCCACACATAGGCAGCAACGACATTGCACCTTTTGAGGTCCAGAAAGGTACTAAAGTCATCGTTAAAACTGTAAACGCTTCTTCAGTGGTTCAACCTTAATATTATGAAGTGACAAGAATACTTTTGTACTTTTGTGTCGTCGCTTCATAATATAAAGGTTGAACCACTGTAGACGCATTTACGGGTTTAACGATGACTTTAGTACCTTTCTGTACCTCAAAAGGTGCAATGTCGTTGCTGCCTATGTGTGGATCAGATACCCTCAGATTTCATCAAAAATATCTTAATTTGTGTTCCAAAGACAAACAAAGGTCTTATGGGTTTGGGATGACATGAGGGTGAGTAATTAATGACAGAAATTTCATTTTTGGGTGAACTAACACTTTAAAGAGATCTCATATGTGATTTTTACTGGGAACACATTTACTATGTAAAATGCTTTGATTTAAAAAAACGGTAATAAAAAATCTGTCTGATACCAGTAAGACAATAAATATTCATGTTAGAGCTGATAACCAATAAATAGATAATATTATTTTTAAAAAAAAGAGAATTATTTTAAAAAAAGAGAATGCAATATATGCAATAAAATATGAAATATTCAATATAGTTACAGATCATTTTAAAATATCTAATATTGGCTGATATATTACCAATATATTCAACAATACTTAGAATAGAAACACTTACCACCGTTTCTCCTTGATTCTCTTTCTGATTTCAAAACGAGTGTTCAGCAACATGGACTGTTCCAGAAACGCTCCTTCATACATGCGTCGCACAAACAGATCTTGGGTTCTTTCTATTCGATGGATCTTCAGGAACCAGATGTAAAATGTACTGAGCATGAGTCCCAACCACCAGCTAAAAGCAGAGCAGATCAAACACGCCAGTCCTCCTGTCTCCATGTTCCTGGCATGTAGAGTTTTCATAGCATCTGTCAACATCAACAGCAACAGTTTGTCACTGGATATCGCCTGAATGTTTGTTTGATTAGTCTCTGGGAGTTTGACTGCAAATGAAATAAAAAACACTGGCAAAGCCGTGATCGAGGCCAGGTATATGGGCAAGGCGAAGCAGCGGTGCAGGGCGTGCATCTTGCAAGCCACAACTACAAACCAGTGGCACAGGGCAGAGGATGCGATCTGAATCGCCACCAATGAAATAACAACTGTTTCGAAGACGAGTTTGACCGATTTCCAGTCCTGACCTGACAGAGGAACGTAAGCTCCAGCCACAGCTGAAGTAATCAGGATTCTCACCAAACTGGAGATGATGCACACTACATTACGGGACTGAGCGATGTCTTTGGAAATGTCCTCTAGAGATGAAACGGAGAAGAGCGTGCTGTAGTTTTCCCACCAGTTCACAGAAACGCAGATGGTCCCCACGATGGCAAGGCCAATTGATATTTTTATCTTAGGGGAACTTTCGAATACAAGATAACCAACGGAAAAAAGCACATAACCTAGGACGATGAAGAAAATGGAGCAAACGGGGAGCATCATAAGCCGCTTCCTCTCTTTGGCGAGGCACTCGGCGACTACCTGGAACACTGCTGACAGGATGCTAACACTGTTTAGGATCGTCACATTAGTGATAATGTCGAAGTGTGGCATGGCTACTATTGTTAGAATTGCAGCTCCCAATGCTACCAGGAACTCAACACACAGGACCTAGAGCAAAGGTCAAATCAAAGTCAGAAAGGTTACAGCCATAGCAATCAGTTTCTCTGCTACTATACATCTGTTCATCAAAAATTCTGTCTGCTTACCCATAAAACAGTTTTTTTAGAGGGCATGGCTGCACTCTTGAAGATGAACTTCCATGTGCTTTTCAGCAGAAGCAGAACGCTCGGCCCGACCAGAACGAAGCCAATGCCAAGTAGGGCGGTGGGCTTTTTTTCTGAACTTATAATCTCGGTTTGATTGTTCCCAAATGTTATCAATAAGATAAAAGATGTCTGTAAATACAAAAAAAAAAATTCAGTCTAAGCAAGCCTTTTGTGTTATATTCAATAGATAAGTTAAATGTTATCATATCATCCAAAAATGATTAGCCAATGATTAAGAAAGAAGCTCACTTTACTGAGTAGTGCAAGCACAAAGACAAGTATGCCAACAATGGCACACGAAAACCATTTCAAACACTGCACTCGTTTCTTTGGTTTCTGCTCATCTTGAATGATTGGCACTTCTCTGCATGCATCCCAATATCGCCTGTTTTGGAAGAAAAAAAGGGAATAGCTTAATGGAAAACTGAAAGTTCACTTGAATGAGCAATTTAGATATACAAAAGATATACAATGATAACTATAATTGTGGTATTTATCATGCTAGAGAGACTGTAGAAAAATAATTTGATTTTTTTATACACAATATATTAGAATATAAACAAGTATAATGTGAAAATAAACATTTAGCTGCATTATTAAGTGTTTGTGTAAATCTAAATTTTAATTATTTAATAAAAGTTTGATAAATGAAAAAAATGATTACCTGAATTCATGTCTCTGCTGCTTTTCCATAGTGATGTTTGCAGAGCAGCAAATCAAACCTTTGCTTAATCATCCGTAAAACAGAGCAGAGCTTTATAACCAGATGGGAGGGAGCACTACGCTATTATTCGACACGGTTTCTATGCTGTGGCTTCTATGTTTATCTTACAAAGAAATCATCTACCTGTCCAAATTCAGTTTAATTTGCCACTCCCTTTGATGACGAAAAGAGGTTTCTCAAATATTTTAAGTGACTACCAGATTGGGATGGTAAACTTGATATAAAACAGGCTAAATTATGAAAGACAGCAGTATTGATTAGCTCTGACTTTACCAGTTTTGCTGTCTAGAGAAATTAATAAAATGCACAAAGCCCACTATTTATTACTTCTATATAGACATACATCTTGCAAACTCTATCATGCCAGCCATTGACTATGACTACCGGACTGAGCCAGTTTAAATTATACACAAAAATGTGTTAAAATGACCGGCTTGGAAAGTATTCACTTAAATACTCTCGGAAACATTGCTCAAAAGTTGCCCCGTCTATCATTACTTCAATGATGACAATTGCACATTTAATGTGTGAATCAAACAAAAGCCAAAGAGAAAATTACTCACTATTCTTGAATGAATAGCTTTAGCTTTAATAAGCATTAATCTAGCTATAATTTAATTACTTACCTGAACAGTAGGTAGACCTTCAAGAAATTAAAGCACTTTATTTCATTTGTACCTTTGTTTTATTGTATATTTATTGTATTTATTTGACCATTTGTTTGTACTTTGTTTCTTTGTTCTTGTTCTTATTGTATCTTATGTCTATAAAACACAAAAAATACCTGCACGCTACATTTACAAATAGATGTTTTATATTCATTTTGTTCAAACATTGCTTTTTCTATTGCTATAGAAATTACTTTACATTTCAGAATATAAAGCAATGTTAATTATGTTCCTTAATTGGTTTATTTTTTTAAAATAAAAATATAACAAAAAACAACAAAAAAAAAAAACAGTAAGAATACCATCAGGGATGGAGTGGGACCAAAAACCATAAAAAACAAAAATAACACTGTTAAAATGCCACTGCCGCCGACACCACCACCACTTTCATCAGCCACGGGAGCTGGTGAATGGTCCTGCTACTGCCGAAAACATTTGCGTCAATTTGACACATTTGGCAGCGTCTGCCTGAAGAGCCTGTTTTTTCTCTTACGCAACTTCTCTGCACCTCCTTTGTAGGGGAAAGTGGGGTGAGTTGTGCCAGTTTTTACTCAAAGTGACTTTAAAGTGAGGCCATGGCAGTAATGCCTCAACTTAAGAATGTAAATATATTTCAGGATGTGATGCATCCCTGAGAACAATAACTTTGGATCTAAAATTGTTTCAGAAATATAGCTTTTGGGAAAAAAAGTAGTCTCGTGGCACAACTTGCCCCTGGTGTGGGGGAAGTTGTGCCTTTGTGGAGAATATGTTGAGGTAAATTGTGCCAGTCATTTCTGAAGTAAAACAGAACATTTTAATGTTATGAACTGTAATGCTATATGAAAGCAAGAAAAATTCAATACAAAATTACTCATTTAAGGTTTATTTAGATATTGTCACCCTATTAAACTGTTGGAATAAGTCATATTTTGTAGTTTTTGGGAAAACACAAAAAACTTAAATACACAAAATATGATATTTGTGAATCATTTCAGGCAAAAAGGCTTTGGCAACAGATGCCTGTTGACATACATAGAACGCTGCTGTCAATTATGCAACATAAGAATACACCGCATTCCAAATTATTATGCAAGTGACATATCAGTAAGATTTTCAGTAGAATAATCATTCAGATTTTAGTTTTTCTAAGAAAATGTTTGTTTGTTTGTTTGTTTGTTTATTTATCCATGTCCTTTTTAGATAACTGGTATCAATCTCAGACAAAATAATTTGCCAGGTCTGTGGAAACCCTACTTAGAGGTTGTTCCACATTATTAAGCAAGATCCTCATGCAATATGTGGAGGAAGAAAGATCTTTCTGAAGATGAAAAGCATGAAATAGTGCAATGTTGTGCAAAAGGCATGAAAACAACTAATATTGTGTGAAAACTGAATGGAGATTATCAAATTATCATAAGATTTGTGAGTTATTTAGAGCACAGAACTCAGTCAAGGCTTATTAATGAAAATTCTTGTCAAAACAAAAAAATTGCATTAAAAAGGCAGCTATAAAAAGCCAGTGTTGAGCACAGACAGGTATTTTCATCTTCAGAAAGATCTTTCTTTCATGAGAACTGTGACTTGCTTAATAATGTGGAACAACCTCTAAGTAGGGTTTCCACAGACCTGGCAAATTATTTTGTCTGAGATTGATACCAGTTATCTAAAAAGACATGGATAAATAAACAAACAAACAAACAAACATTTTCTTAAAAAAACTAAAATCTGAATGTTTATTCTACTGAAATCTTACTGATATGTCTCTTGCATAATAATTTGGAATGAGGTGTAAAGTGACTAGGCTAATTTCTAAACATCCTATTGTGACTTAAGCCACTTTAAAACTGAATAAAACTTCTCTTTAATAACACAGTGCAAACTCAACTTGGTTGACAAGTCCTGTTCTCTTATACCCCATCTTTGTTACTTCTCCTATCTTTTACTTCTCCATGAACCTTTTCAAGATCATCCTGCAGGTCTTCATCTCCCTTGCCACCTGACATATGGTCTTTCCCTGTTGCATCTTTTTCACTGCTCTGTCCAACTCCACAAGAGGAGTTGAAGCCCTGTCTGTCTTCCTTTTTTAAGTGCGTGGCATGGGTTTTGGTCTAAAAACGAGAATGTCACATAGTTTAAGTGCTAAAATGTAAGAGTACAATGTACAATTACAAATTAATAATATATTGAAAATAATCATAAGTAGGGGTGAGTTGAGCCACTGGCACAACTTAACCCAGGCCTTTTGGCACAAATCACCCCGGACCCACAAGTTTGAAAAACTAGCATGATCCAGCAGTTAAGAGCTAACATCATGCTAACTGTATAGACTCATTGTGTAGCCTGCTAAAGCACTAAAACATGTGTGAAATGTTTTCAAACGTGTTTATAATTGTTCAGACACTACAATCAAAAAACCTTGATCATAGAAATTTTACTTTGAAAGGGAAAAAACAGTTTTTTTTAGCTAAAATGTGCTTTCCTCTCATGCCATGTGTCTCTCTTTTTTGGAGGATGAGTAAAATGGATGGCTTTTCAAAATTATGTGGTCACATGACCAATTTCTTCTAACTGTTTTCCAGAAACAATGGGTGGAACTACTTCCCCCCGGCACAAATTGTTACAGATCCCTTGTCTCCAGAACTCCATTTCCCATGATCCTCGTGTTTCCACACCTGCACTCACTTCCCTCGTCTTCTCCCCATCATCACTGATCACCGGCACCTGGTCTCCTTCATCAGCACTCCCCATATAATGGACTCACTCCCTTCACTCCCTGTCGGATCTTGCTGTTGTTCTATGTATGTATACTGTGTGTTATCTCCTGCATTTCTGATTAAATACCCTGACTTTGGATATCTGTTTACGTCTCATCACTTCAACACCAGTGTACCGTAACAGAAGATCCGACCAAACTGCTGGATATCCAAAAGTAAGAGATGGGTATTTACCTGATCCCCGAGTCTCCAGAGTGTCTCCAGGCAACGGACAGGCTATGCTGTTTGCGGCAGAATGGCGAACCGTTGGAGAGGTATGTGGAGGAGTTTCTGGAGGTCTCTTATCTGGTGAGTTGGACTGATGCTAGCCTCAATGCGGTTTTTCTGATGGGTCTGGACAAGGACATGATTCGCTATTGCGAACCTGCATGTAATCTCTCCCTAGCCGATTCCATAAATTTGATTCTCCTTTTAAATGGTTCCAATTTCGAGGTTGATGTAGAGAATCCCCGTGTTCCTTGTCCAGCCCCATCAGAGACTCATCAGGCATCACCAGCTCACCACACCCCAGAACCCTTCACATACCGCTTCAACAGTATTGTCCAGATCTACTCTCCAATCTCCGCCGAGCAAGCAGCGCCAGTCTCCGCCGAGCAAGCAGCGCCAGTCTCCGTCAAGCAAGCAGCGCCTATCTCCGCCGAGCCCGCTCCAGTCATCCCTGAATCCGCTCCAGCCTTTCACGGGCCGCCAGAGGATGCTGGCTGGTTAATAGACTTTGTTACAGAGCCCGTCGCTCCAGCCCTCGACGAGTCCGCTCCAGTAGCCGCCAACGAGTCCGCTCCAGTAGCCGCCAACGAGTCCGCTCCAGTAGCCGCCAACGAGTCCGCTCCAGTCTCAGCCGCCGAGCCAGTATCTCCAGCCGCCGCCGCCGAGCCTGCATCTCCAGCCTGTCATGAGTCCGCTCCAGCCCACGAAGCCATCCCTTACCACAGACGATTTAAACTGCCCCCTGAACCTTCCCAAGTATTTTTTTTTTTTTGGGGGGGGGCTAATACCGAGGGTGGGGGACTCCTAGCACCTCCATGGCCGCCGCGGCACCTGACCCTCCAGGCTCTCAGCCCTCCATGCGGCGGCCGACCCTCCATGGCGGCCCGCGGCCCGTGACTCTAGACCCGCCATGGCCGCCCAGACTCATGGACCCGTCCTGGAGACCTCCGGTCATGTCCGTCCCTCTCCCTGCACCGGCGTGAGGGACGCCCCCCCCCCCCCCGGTGTTACATCTACGGCACGAGGACGCGCCTACCGGGAGGGGGAGGTACTGTTACAGATCCCTTGTCTCCAGAACTCCATTTCCCATGATCCTCGTGTTTCCACACCTGCACTCACTTCCCTCGTCTTCTCCCCATCATCACTGATCACCGGCACCTGGTCTCCTTCATCAGCACTCCCCATATAATGGACTCACTCCCTTCACTCCCTGTCGGATCTTGTTGTTGTTCTATGTATGTACACTGTTTTATCTCCTGCGTTTCTGATTAAATACCCTGACTTTGGATATCTATTTACGTTTCATCACTTCAACACCAGCGTACCGTAACACAAATCACCCCACTCTCCCCTATGGAAGCCCGTTTCCGCCACAGTTGAGTAAAAAAATATAATTCTGTAAGTCATAATAATGAGAAACTTTCTCATAATTATGACTTAGTATCTCATTATATTGAGAAAGTTTCTTATAATAATGACTTAGTATGTCAGAATAATGAGAAAATTTCTCATAATTATGACTTAGTATCTCATAATAATGAGAAACTTTCTCGTAATAATGATGACTTAGTATCTCAGTCATAACTTAAAAGTTTCTCGTAATAATGAGAAACTTCTTCGCATGCGCAGAGCAGCGGAGCAGTGACACGCTAGCGACATCCGCTGGTCAAATGCGAGAACTCCGCAACCATGGCACATTCTGCAAAAGTGTAATCTATAATATCATTAAATAAATAACATGATAAATTATCAGTAGTCTATATGAGAGGGGATTAGTCTTCATTTGTAACATTCATTTGTATTTTTGTGTATGAACAAGCAGAAACACAGAGTGGTGATCCATGGATTTCAAACAGATAGGCTAACAGCACACACACCTACGAATAAATGTCTTATTCCTTCATTAATCTGATAGTTTTGAAAGCCTTCTCGTTCATTCAGCAGTTTCCACCGTTACCACGGAAACCACTTTGCGTTCCACCTTCTCATGCGCATGGAAAAGTATTGAAGATATACTGATAATTTATAACTGATGTTATTTAATGATAATATAGACTGCACTTTGTAGATTGCACTGACTTTAACGAAAACAGAAGTGCACGAATGCAGATTGTGCCATGTTTGCTGTTCTTGCATTTACAAGACTTTGACCAGAAGAGATGTCGCTAGCGTGCCACGCCCTTCTGCTCCGCGCATGCGTAGAAGTTTCTCATTATTATGAGAAACTTTCTCAATATAATGAGATACTAAGTCATAATTACAAGAAAGTTTCTCTTTATTATGACTTAAAGAATTGTATTTTTTTACTCAACTGTGGCGGAAACGGGCTTCCATAGTTTTTGAATTTCACGTGTTGGAAGCAGAAAGGGGGAAAAAAAATGCTTTGATTAGTTCCTGCCAAAATAAGGAAGGTCAAACGGTGAACCGGTGTCAGGATCATGTCAGGATCATGCCAAGGCTCAGTGATTCGCATGAGGAGCCATCTGGTCCGATAACACTGAAGAGGTACTGTTACGTCCCCCTTTTGTCTAGGGGTGACAGGAGCGTAACATATAGAAATAAAGACTAATAAAAATGTATCCCTTCAAAAACACAGGGCCAAAAACAAAAGAGAGTTATGGTTCTGTCAGCACTCCCAGAACTCACACAAACACAGATTAACTCTTTCAAGGTTTTATTCAAGTAAGTAAAGTCTCTTATAACAGTTAAGAATAAGGTAAAACAATAGAGAGAACACAAATAAGTAATGATAAATAATGAGAAGGTTTTCTATGATGCTTCTAGCTTCAGGAGGGGGTTAAAGCCAGAATAAAAAAACAAAAGGAGTAAACTACCTGGGAGTAAGGGAGTCTAAATCAAACAAAAAACAAACAACAAATCTCTTACCTGACTACCTTACTAACCAAAAACAAGAGAAAACTAGTGATGTTACGTTCTGTGCCGAGGCTTCGGAGCGTGTCGAGAAATCCCGGAAGCTTTCAGTGAAGCGCAAATCGAGGCTTGTATCGCTTTAGATCTAGAGGTTTGAAAAATAGTAGTTAATGATTAGCTAATAGTAAAGTACTTCATTCAACTGAGCACTATTACTTACTCATTCATTAATCGGAGTGTCTTGTTAGTTAATAATAATTACCATAATGTTGATATTGTGTTACTCATTTGTTACTGTAGTCATTCATTAATGGTGGAGCAGTATTTAAAAATGTTCCCCAAATTAAGAAAAGTCTATCTGTGTTAGACTAAACAAGTCAAAAAAAGTTGTTCAGAAAATCCTATGAGCAGATTGCTTGATAATGGCCAGGAAATTTTGTATCGTGAGACAAAGCTTGTGCCTCATGCCAAATGTATGACAGTTAAAATAAATAAAAAATAACATTGGATATGCAAAACAGGTATCTTTGAATTCCACTGAATAGGTGTGCCTGAGTACATTGTGGAAAAAATGCAGGTCTGTAAAAAATGTTGTTAGGAAAAATATCATTTGACACACACACGCACGCATGCACGCACACAGGCACAAACACACACACACACACCCTTGTATATGTGGTTTAATTCCATAGGCGTAATGTTTTTTGAACTGTACAAACTGTATATATCCCCCTACACTACCCCTACCCTAAACCTACCCATCACAGAAAACATTCAACATTTTTTAAATTGAAAAGAAAAAGAACACTGTTTAGTATGTTTTTTAAGCCATTTGGTTTACGAGGACACATGAATGTTTATGTTGTAATACCCATGTCATTAATTCTGAGAATGCGGTTATGAGTTGTGAGTTCGGTTATAGAATCCGGTTGTCACACCTGTAGATAACCATACTGGGTGTGAACGTAACCGCATTAATGACTCAAATACAAGACTGACAACTGTATTCTGCTGCTGTGTGAATGTGACCTATGACATTTTGATCCAGAGTTATGTTCAATACAAAATCCCTATGTAATTTACCATAGTAGGAAAAACACAGTCACTTCCTGGTTATGGGCACGGCTTCACCATAGTATGTGTATGGAGCAACCTTGGGCAGCTCTTGCGCCCCAGGGGTACAACTTATACCACATTTTTAAGTATGGTCTGACAGAGCCTGCCAGCCTCTTCAAACGTGGTAACCCACATGTTTCTACGAAATTCTCTTTAGGAGCTATGACTCGTCAAAGTTTGTCGCAATGTTAAGTCTATGGGATTTTTCGGACGTAAAGATGAAAGGCATCATGGTAGACGCTGGAGCGACATCTCACATTGTAAGTGATATCAGGAAGTTTAAAAGCTTCGACAGCTCATTTCAACCTGAGATTCATTCAGTGGAACATTGTAGCTATGAAGATGTACAAAAGTTACAAGGTGAAGTCAGAGACATGGAGATAAGAGGAAGCACAGTGAAACAAAATCAGTTATGTGAAGTGTGTACACAGGGAAAATTCCCTCAGACAAGAAACGGAGCCAGACAGAAAGGCAAAGAAACCCTTAGAGCTAATTCACACTGATTTGGCCGGCCCCATGCAAACACTGAGCAAAGAAGGACACAGATATGCATTATTGGTGCTTGTCCTCTGGCAAAGCATCAATATTGTTCTCCTGCATACTTATTATTGGTGCTTGCCAATATATTGATGAAAAATAGTAGTTAATGATTAGCTAATAGTAAAGTACCTCATTCAACTGAGCACTATTACTTATTAATTCATTAATCGGAGTGTCTTGTTAGTTAATAATAATTACCATAATGTTGATATTGTGTTACTCAGTTGTTCCTGTAGTCATTCATTAATGGTGGAGCAGTATTTTAAAGGTCCAGTTTTTCGTGGTTTTTTGAAGCTTTGATTGTGTTTATAGTGTGCAATATAACATGTGTTCATGTTTCGCGTGTAAAAAAACACAGTATTTTTCACATAATTTACTTCATAATTTAATCTGTATACCGCTGTTTCCACTGTCATAAAAACGGGCTGATGACTTCCTTGTTCTATGAAGTCCCTCCTTCAGAAATACGTAACGAGTTCTGATTGTGTCAGCGGTTCCTGTGTTGTGATTCGACAGCAGCTTAGCGCACCGTGCCCGGAAAGGTCACGCCTCTTACCATAACGTGGAGATGCACGCGCTCAGTGTTATTGTAAACATGTCTTTAATTTTACCCCATCAATTTGAGCCGGAATCAGACCCGGTGATTGGACTGCGGGATGAAAATAACAGCGTTTCGATGACATGGCGACAAACACACTCTACAAACGCAACTCTTGTGTATTCCTGTGGGCGGAGGTTAGTCAGAAAACTGTTTTAGTGACGTCATTAAAGAAGGAAGTAGAGGGATGTAGTCCAAACTGGCCGTTCGATGTAGGCGACTTCTGTTAAATAAAATTTCTCGCTTGGCATTGAACTTTGAGCTTTAAAATTTTACAGATTTTATTTATACTCTAACAACAACATTACACACTAACTAAAGTTTGAAACATGGGATCACGAAGAACGGGACCTTTAAAATGTTCCCCAAATTAATAAAAGTCTATCTGTGAAAGACTAAACAAGTCAGAAACAGTTGTTCAGAAAATCCTATGAGCAGATTGCTTGTTAGTGGCCAGGAAATTTTGTTGTGTATCATGAGACAAAGCTTGTGCCTCATGCCAAATGTATTAGAGTTTAAAAAAAATAAAAAAAACATTGGATATGCAAATCAGGTATCTTTGAATTCCACTGAATAGGTGTGTCTGAGTACATTGTGGAAAAAAATGCAGGTCTGTAAAAAATCTTAGACCTATATCTCTGCATCAGAGCATCGTAGAGACATGGTGGCTGGCATAGCTATGTGCTAATAGCAATTAGCTTAGGGTTTAAACATGACAAAATGTCAAAATGTGTTAGGATCATGCTAGTAGCATGCTAATCATTTTAGCATAATGTTAAAAACATGCTAACAAACATGGTAATCATGGACGTTACACAACCTTCTCTGGATTCCTGGTCTATCCTGATGTCGAATCCATGTACAGAGACAGAACTTTCACCTGAGAACCAGTACTGAAAAATTCATAGCTCTGCCTTTAACTTTTTGTTTTTTGTACTAAATCTTTGAATAGTTTTGGTCCTTAACATAGTGTTATTGTTATGTGCTTTTACACATTACAAATTATAATGTAAATATTGTATCATTTTGGGGGGTAAAAATAGTAACAGCTTTTATTAATGACATTAACAAACATTACATTGCTTGGTTAGCAGATCATTAGTGATCGTACATTAAAATGGAATTCATATATATATATATATATATATTCATATTTAAATGTAAATGAACTACTGATCTAAACTTATAATTTTTATTACTTACAAATATTAGTTAGGCCTATAAGAAAGTGTCCAAGATCTTTCTCATGGGTATTTTGGATATAAACTAATCTAAATAAACATTAACTTAACCTTGTGTGTGAGTGTGAGTTTGTGGTCAGTGTTGGCCTACATTGTGAGGATCAATATTGGCAGTATAGGAAATCAAATATCTTATAAATTCATTTATAAATCAAGATGCCAAACTGGCATTTAAACATTAACAAGTAAACATTACCATCTGTCTTTTTATAAATAATTAATACATAAATTAAAATGTATCTTTCATGTGTCACGTTGATAATGGAATAACACTGTGATCTATAAGTGTTTTGTATATTAGTGTAATGTATAATAATATATTTTTTGCAATTTATCATAACCCACATAAAATAATTCTTTAAGCAGTTTTCCCAAAAAAAAAAAAAAAAAAAAGGTAGCACTTATTATTTCCAACAGGTGGCACAAAACTCCATCAAGTATACAAGTATGAACATAAACTGAACTTCTATTCAATAACAAAACTTAAGGAGTCACAATGAGAGATGATTTCAAAAGAGACTAGATCATTTTTATATATTTAAATATACTGTACAGTAAATATGTACAAAGAAATCATTTAAAATATTTTTATGATTGTCAATTTAACATGTAACAATTGCCTTCAAAGGCCACTTCTTGCAATGTTCATAATATCTAAAGCTTTAGTTGGCAAAAATAATGTAATATCTTTGATTGGGGGCTTTTCTTAGCAAATACTGTCTGATATAGGTGATTGATTGCTGATTGATTCTGATCAGATTGATTCATCTGATTATTAATTGGTATATCGTGTAATTAATAAAAAATCATTAATTGACACATTTTTTACTCTACAACAAGACATTGAGGTGTATACAATAAATAATTCAGAACATTTTATTTGTACTATTTCAGTATCTATAGGGCGATAAACCTTAAGAATTAAATACAAATCGTCATACTGAAGTCACAGCTCTTCTCAAAACAGAAGGGTTCTGAAAACATAAGGATGTGTCGGGCTCATCCGTCTCATGCTGGTAGTTTGAGTACTGGATCTGTGCAACCTATTGAAACGTGGACATCGTTAATAATAATAATAAAAAAAAAACATTTAAAATGCTAATTTAGTGTGTGATCCATTGGCTCACCTGATGTGACTGCTTTCTACAAGCTTTAATTTCTGTATCAGCATATGACACAAAATGGATTAACGTGTAGATTCTGAAACAGAACATAATACACCATTACTAAAAATAGGATAAAAACTGAATGATTTATCTTCAGACTTTAGACTGTTTTACATATATAATGTACTGTATAATCTCCACTTTAAGATTTAGTGAAATATTAAAACTAAAAGGTCTGACAATTTTCGCCATCAGATTTGGTTCTTGTTTACCTGTGGTATAGCATTGCAACAAATTGCACAATCAGCAATAATGCAAAGCTCAGTAGAAACATCAGTGCAATTGGATCAAGGGAAAACACTTCGTTTGCATCATAAGTCCCATTGGGATAGATTTTTGGGATCTTTATGGAGATTGAGTCACCAATTGCCTGAAGGAAGAAAGTTGCCACTAGCCAAAGTGCATTGCAGAAGAAAAAGGCAAATGTGACCTGTATGAAAGAGAAAAGCAAAACAGTATGGAGACAAAACTTTACTGTTCTAGAGCATACAGACGAAATCACATACAGTGGGTACGGAAAGTATTCAGACCCCCTTACATTTTTCACTCTTTGTTATATTGCAGCCATTTGCTAAAATCATTTAAGTTCATTTTTTTTCCTCATTAATGTACACACAGCACCCCATATTGACAGAAAAACACAGAATTGTTGACATTTTTGCAGATTTATTAAAAAAAGAAAAACTGAAATATCACATGGTCCTAAGTATTCAGACCCTTTGCTCAGTATTTAGTAGAAGCACCTTTTTGATCTAATACAGCCATGAGTCTTTTTGGGAAAGATGCAACAAGTTTTTCACACCTGGATTTGGGGATCCTCTGCCATTCCTCCTTGCAGATCCTCTCCAGTTCTGTCAGGTTGGATGGTAAACGTTGGTGGACAGCCATTTTTAGGTTGGGGTTTAAGTCAGGGCTCTGGCTGGGCCATTCAAGAACAGTCACGTTGTTGTGAAGTCACTCCTTCGTTATTTTAGCTGTGTGCTTAGGGTCATTGTCTTGTTGGAAGGTAAACCTTTGGCCCAGTCTGAGGTCCTGAGCACTCTGGAGAAGGTTTTCGTTCAGGATATCCCTGTACTTGGCCGCATTCATCTTTCCCTCGATTGCAACCAGTCGTCCTGTCCCTGCAGCTGAAAAATACAGTTCTGTCTCTGAGCTCTTCAGGCAGTTCCTTTGACCTCATGATTCTCATTTGCTCTGATTATGGAGGCATGCACTGTGAGCTGTAAGGTCTTGCCTTGCCACTTCTGTCTCTGACAGGTGTGTGGCTTTCTGTAAGGTCTAATCAAGTCTAATCAGTATAATCAAACACAGCTGGACTCAAATGAAGGTGTAGAACCATCTCAAGGATGATCAGAAGAAATGGACAGCACCTGAGTTAAATATATGAGTGTCATAGCAAAGGGTCTGAATACTTAGGACCATGTGATATTTCAGTTTTTCTTTTTTAATAAATCTGCAAAAATGTCAACAATTCTGTGTTTTTCTGTCTATGTGTACATTAATGAGGAAAAAAAAGAACTTAAATGATTTTAGCAAATGGATGCAATATAACAAAGAGTGAAAAATTTAAGGGGGTCTGAATACTTTCCGTACCCACTGCACAAAGTCATTTTTGCATCTTGACAAGCTTATGAGTCTTACTTTATTTCGAAGTTCTCTCAGATCATTAGCAATTTTTTCCTGTTCTTCTTTATTCTCTTTAAGAGGTTCAAGATATTTTTTCAGCAATTCTCTCCAGAAATCGATTTCATCCTGCACGTGGTGAAACGGTAAATTTAAATTATGTATATGTAACTCACATACAGTATCTGCAGCAACCAAGGGCACAATTAACATGGCCAAAAAACAACAACCAACCAAACAAACAAACAAACAAACAAAAAATCTCCAAAAAGCATGTTTCTCCATTGAAAGCTATTCAAATATAGCCTTGTATTATAGCAGAATAAATTTTTTTTTGCAAAATAAATAATATGATATAATATAATATAATATAATATAATATAATATAATATAATATAATATAATATTTCTTCCAATTTTTCTTACCATTGGAAGTGCAGATTCATGCAAGGGAAAGTCGTAAGATTTCATCTGCAGATGTTCAATCCAAGCTTTTGGAATTAAATATATAATAGTTTTAATGGTAGTCTAATTCAATAAGTCAACAGCTAGAATATTAGGATATTAAGTATGGAAGTCATACTTACTTTGATGAGGATGGAGTGGGAGCTCGTGTGCCCTACATTGTGAAAATACACTATTAGTAGTAATAGTAGTATTAAAAACATCCATTGTAATCTCAAAGTAATTCATTGATAATTTTATTTTTTCATATCTATATATATAGTTAAAAAAAATTTTTTTTTTTTACCTTTGTGTTTCCAAAGGAATATGTGTCTTTTCAGTTTTTGTTATGGTTTCTGCTGGTAGTATCTCCTGGCTCGAATCTTCTTCAGATTCCAAGCATGGGCATTTGCAACATATGGCATTCATGACCTTCTTCTTGATGGTATCGACTGCAGTACTCTTAGCCTGGCTGCCGGTTTCACGAGTGCCCCATGTGACATTGTTCATGTTGACTATAGAGTAAATGGCTAAGAGTAAATAACCGCTGGGAATGCAGAGGAAATATAACAATCCATAGATGACCAGTGAGAACTCCTGAGGGTGTAAACCTGCCGTGATGATGTACAACACCACCATGCCGATGAGAAACAGACCACTAGGGGTCAGAAAAGTTTTTTGCTTCACTAAATCACCTATGAGAGTTGAGATGAAGAAAGAAAGTATTAGGCCTACAGATAGAAATGCATTTGTTACCCATCAAGACATTGAGCTACTTTACATGTTTGCTCTTTTGACATGAATATTTAGAAACCTCATGAATTCAAAATTAGAGTTTTGTAGCTTTTAGTCGCTGTCTTTGATTCCAAGAATAGATAGTACCTCTATCTTTTAGCAGATATGCATTTAAAATGTGCAGTCTGAAAATACTGATGGACTAAAACATACACTACCAAACGTTTTTGAAAGAAGTCTCTTATGCTGACCAAGGCTACATTTATTTGATCAAAAATACAGTAAAAACGGTAATATTCTGAAATATTATTACAATTTAAAAGAACTAAATATATTTTAAAATATAATTTATTCTTGTGATGGCAAAGCTGAATTTTCAGCAGCCATTACTCCAGTCTAATTTGCTAATGTGCAAATTTTGTGCTTTAAGAAACACTTATCATTATATTCAATTATATCAATATTTATATCAATATTTTTGCCATGATAAATTTTTCAGGATTCTTTGATGAACAGAAAGTTCAAAAGAACAACATTTATTTGAAATAGAATTATTTTGTAACAATGTGTAAAAGTATTAACTGTAATTGTTTATTAGTTTAATGCATCTTTGCGGAATAAAAATATGCATTAATTTAACAAAAAATCTTATTGACCTTTTGATTGGTAGTGTATGTCAACACTGAAAAGAATGGGTTCTTTAAAGAACAACAACAAAAAAAGTTCTAAATTGTGTTTTAAACATGAAAAAGACACTTACCTATGATGGAGAGAATTGTTCCCGCCATGAGAAATGCATAGAGCACACTCATAATTGCTGCAATTTTAATCTGCATATCAGATTTCAGTTTGAAGCATAAGATGAGATAGACAGTAGGTGGCACTATGGCCAAAGCAAGAGCTATATTTTCATTCAATTTTAAAATGAACACAAAGCTTCCTGCAAGAAAAAGAAAGCACTTTAATAGAATAATTGGACAAATGTTACTGGAGAAACATTGCTAAAACAGCATTATGACTCTAATGCGCTTTAATTATTGACTATTTTTCTATGGAAAACCTTACCTGATATCATTAGACAGATAGTGGCAGGGCCCAAGATGGAAGCTGCCATGCTGATAATCTGGTACAAGATGTATAGTTTTGAGATAGAGCTGTTCTTCTGAGAAGTCAGTCCTCCTGAGCCCAAGAGATCGATGGTGTTGGCCATGGTAGAAGGTCCCCAGCGTCTGCGCTGGTTGTAGAACTCTTTAAAGTCCTGTGGCGCATTGGTGTAGGCATCAGACGCTGCGTTATACTCAACCCTCCACCCCTGCTGCAGCAGCAGAGTGCACAACCAGCGGTCCTCACCTGACATTACACCAAAAGGAGGGTGAATTAATTTAGTCTAGGCTGAATTTATATTATTTGTTATGTGGTTAGTTTCAAGACATTACCTTGATCATACTGGACGTAGTGGCTGGCTTCAGTTGCTTTAGTTGTGTACCTCTTCATGACGTTGTCGTCCATGAGTGCGGCTCCTCTGAAAAGACTGAAACATCCAGGGCTGCACAGTACACAGCCGAACACATGCTCCGCAGTCTTTTGCAGCCAGTGGCCTACTGCATATTCAAACTTCTGATACCACACCATGGGCCCTTCAAGCATAGTTATCTGTCAGTTTATAGCCTTTATAATCTATACTACAAGTAGTCACAAGTGCATTTTTCTTTAGACTAGATGAATGGATCTCAAGGGCATCAAGCAGTGAAATGGTTAAATATTGTACCATATTTAATGTTTTCCATAGTTTTCAAAGATGAGTGCATGTCTATACTGGAATTTATCTAATTTGACTAGTTCTACCAAAGGACAGATACATTTTCTGCACAGTGTAATTGGATAAATGTTTTTTGTTGTAAACAACAAAAATATACAAACCTTTTAACTGTAATTTTATCTGTCAAATAATAAAAAAATAAACATTTTTGTTTTTTGCATGTGCAGAATAGGAGCAGACGTCACGGTCACGTCACTGCAGAAAACGGCGCGAGATTCAAGGAGTGAGAGCTTCACCAGAGCCGTTGGTGTTCACGAAAGACGCCACGGAATAAAAGAATAAAAACAGGTGATTTCGAGTTCATATTTCACAAAACTGTCTTTTTCCTAGCAATTGCTAGAAACTGTTGGGCTAATACATTATGCCCTCTATGAATTGCGTACGTGAATGTTATGTAGATATATAGTTTACGTCAAATTCATGTTTTAATAGTAGGGTAACGTTAATCGCCGCAGGTTTCATCAGTCCAGTCTGTCCGTTGGAACCGTATACCTCTGCGTTTAGCTTCAAAGGACCATCTTTTTCTGACATCCAAAGGCACAACAAGACCACCAGGTAGGCTCCACCCACAAAACACGTCATCGCTGTTTTCAAACACCAAAATGGTCAACAGGTATCATAACTGGAATTTGCTTGTCTGTTTTGATTTTTTATTACATTTTTAAAATGTATTAATTTTTTTATTTTGATTCTCTTTGAATTATTTTTTTAATTATTTATCATTTATTTATCTGCTTAATTATTCTTCACACTTCCTCTGCCTCATACTTTGAAAACCATTCTAGAAGATTATACTATCGTTCAAAATTTGGGGTCAAGATAGATTTTTAAAATCTTTTTGATAGATGTCTCTTATGCTCACCAAGGTTGCCTTTATTTGATCAAAATACAGTAAAAACAGTCCATATAGTCCATATAGTAGTGTACTCCTTAATGTTTTTGGTAGATGTGAAATAATCTTATTACCAACAAACTAAAATAAATGTTTTTTATTTATTATTTTAATATATTTTGTAATTGTAGTTTATGTGACAGCAAAGCTGAATTTTCAGCATCATTACTCCAGTCTTCAGTGTCACATGATCCTTCAGAAATCATTCTAATATGCTGATTTGCTGCTCAAGAAACATTTCTTATTATTATTATAAGTGCTGAAAACAGTTGTGCTGCTTAATAAATAAATTGAACTGTGATACATTTTTTAGGATTCTTTTAAAAATAACAGCTTTTACTTCAAATACAAATCTTTTGTAATATTATAAATGTCTTTGCTGTCACTTTTGATCAAATGAATCAAAACTTTTGAACGGTAGAGTATATCTGTACTCTAGACATTTAGATACAATGAAAATAGAAAAAGAAATGCATTTTTTTAAAGAAAGTAATCAAAAACAATACAAATTACTTGATAACAATGGTTTATACTTAATATATATCCAACCTGTGCCTGTTGGATGAATCCTGCCACAAGCAGCCCCAACCTCTGGGTAGAGTTTCAGTCTGTCAATTAATAGCATGACTGCAGACGGCTGGAAATCAGTATCCCCATCCAGGGCCAAGATATACGTGTTCTCCTTGTCTCTCTAAGAGTATTAAAAACTTTAAGAGTCTGGCTGACATTGTATTATTCTGTAGAAATACTAGTAGTGAAGTTTAAAGTTAAGCTTCGAACCTTCAGTCTCTCCTTAAGTGATTCCAGTTCTTCTCCTGCTTCAAACTTTTTGAAGTACTTTTTGTTAAGTCTCCAGCCAAGAATGTAATACAAGTACATTATCTGCAAACACAGATTATTAGAGAAGTTCTGGATTCAAAACATTTAACTACATCTTTATTTAAGGACTCTTACCTGAGACCATCTTTTTTTGTGACGGATAAGTTGCTTGTCTTTGAGGTGAACCATCATCACATTGCCTTTAGGGAGGGTGTATTCCAGCCGACCTCCATAGGGGGTGTTTATGATCTTCTGCCATGGTAGTGGTGGCATCTGCTTGAATATACATGGGTCCTCTTCACTGAAAATGCTAATGCATGTGAAATATTAGTAGATTAGTTTTTGCACATAAATTCTCAGTGCACATAAACAGATAAAACTAAGGAGGATTCTTACGTGTAAACTTCTTTAATTACATCCACAAGAATTTCAGCGTATTCATTTGCATGCCGCTGCCTTCCATTATCAACATCCTTGAAAGCGTCATCAAAATAAATATGGAATTCAAACGCGACATCGCTGTGTTTGTCGGTCTTGGGCCTGTATTTATCGAGCCTGGTAGTAAAAGAAATAGTATTGCAATTACAGTTCAATTGAGATTTTATTAGCTGAGTAAGTGTAGTCAATGTTTACCTGAACATAGAGATGATTATCTTCATCATTTCATCATAGGTCTCATGCCACATCGTTGCACACAGAAACACTCTGATGGTTTCTTTTGCGCTGAGGAGGATATATTAAGTTAAATTAAATTTAAATTGCTTAGAGGTTGCTCTCAGATGTGTCATTTAATTATTAACCTTGTCCCATATGTAAAATCAAAAACAAGTGAATCAATTGACACACAGTACAATTATAAATGTGAGCGCAATTTGAGATGCTGTTTTAAAACTATAAAGGGGATACATGTGAGATTACAATATTTTTGTAAGACATAACACCTGAGAAAATGGAGATTTAAGCAAAATCTCCATTTGTTCTCCTTTTAATCTCACTGATGTCTTTACATTATAGGGTTAGTTCACCCAAAAATGATTTTTTGTCATTAAGTACTCACCCTCATGTCATCCCAAACCCGTAAGACCTTCATTTGTCCCTGGAACACAAAATAAGATATTTTTGATAAAATCTGAGGGTATCTGATCCACACATAGGCAGCAACGACATTGCACCTTTTGAGGTCCAGAAAGGTACTAAAGTCATCGTTAAAACCGTCAACGCGTCTACAGTGGTTCAACCTTAATATTATGAACCGAAAAGAATACTTTTGTACTTTTGTGTCGTCGCTTCATAATATAAAGGTTGAACCACTGTAGATGCGTCAGCGGTTTTAATGATGGCTTTAGTACCTTTCTGGACCTCAAAAGGTGCAATGTCGTTGCTGCCTATGTGTGGATCAGATACCCTCGGATTTCATCAAAAATTTCATTAAAAAAAACAAAGGTCTTACGGGTTTGGGATGACGTGAGGATGAGTAATTAATGACAGAAATTTCATTTTTGGGTGAACTAACACTTTAAAGAGATCTCATATGTGATTTTTACTGGGAACACATTTACTGTAATGTAAAATGCTTTGATTTAAAAAACGGTAATAAAAAATCTGGCTGATACCAGTAAGACAATAAATATTCATGTTAGAGCTGATAACCAATAAATACATAATATTATTTTTTCTCAATATATTAAAAATAAAGCACTAAAAATAAAAGACATCATTTTAAATCATCACAACATAAATGTAAAGTATTAACAGTGTCATTAAATAATTAGTGTTTTTATAGATTGACGTGTCAGATGATGAAGGTAATATAAATGTAAAAAAAAAAGAGAATGCACCATGAAATATTCAATATAGTTACAGATCATTTTAAAATATCTAATATTGGCTGATATATTACCAATATATTCAACAATACTTAGAATAGAAACACTTACCACCGTTTCTCCTTGATTCTCTTTCTGATTTCAAAACGAGTGTTCAGCAACATGGACTGTTCCAGAAACGCTCCTTCATACATGCGTCGCACAAACAGATCTTGGGTTCTTTCTATTCGATGGATCTTCAGGAACCAGATGTAAAATGTACTGAGCATGAGTCCCAACCACCAGCTAAAAGCAGAGCAGATCAAACACGCCAGTCCTCCTGTCTCCATGTTCCTGGCATGTAGAGTTTTCATAGCATCTGTCAACATCAACAGCAACAGTTTGTCACTGGATATCGCCTGAATGTTTGTTTGATTAGTCTCTGGGAGTTTGACTGCAAATGAAATAAAAAACACTGGCAAAGCCGTGATCGAGGCCAGGTATATGGGCAAGGCGAAGCAGCGGTGCAGGGCGTGCATCTTGCAAGCCACAACTACAAACCAGTGGCACAGGGCAGAGGATGCGATCTGAATCGCCACCAATGAAATAACAACTGTTTCGAAGACGAGTTTGACCGATTTCCAGTCCTGACCTGACAGAGGAACGTAAGCTCCAGCCACAGCTGAAGTAATCAGGATTCTCACCAAACTGGAGATGATGCACACTACATTACGGGACTGAGCGATGTCTTTGGAAATGTCCTCTAGAGATGAAACGGAGAAGAGCGTGCTGTAGTTTTCCCACCAGTTCACAGAAACACAGATGGTCCCCACGATGGCAAGGCCAATTGATATTTTTATCTTAGGGGAACTTTCGAATACCAGATAACCGACGGCAAAAAGCACATAACCTAGGACGATGAAGAAAATGGAGCAAACGGGGAGCATTATAAGCCGCTTCCTCTCTTTGGCGAGGCACTCGGCGACTACCTGGAACACTGCTGACAGGATGCTAACACTGTTTAGGATCGTCACATTAGTGATAATGTCGAAGTGTGGCATGGCTACTATTGTTAGAATTGCAGCTCCCAATGCTACCAGGAACTCAACACACAGGACCTAGAGCAAAGGTCAAATCAAAGTCAGAAAGGTTACAGCCATAGCAATCAGTTTCTCTGCTACTATACATCTGTTCATCAAAAATTCTGTCTGCTTACCCATAAAACAGTTTTTTTTAGAGGGCATGGCTGCACTCTTGAAGATGAACTTCCATGTGCTTTTCAGCAGAAGCAGAACGCTTGGCCCGACCAGAACGAAGCCAATGCCAAGTAGGGCGGTGGGCTTTTTTTCTGAACTTATAATCTCGGTTTGATTGTTCCCAAATGTTATCAATAAGATAAAAGATGTCTGTAAATACAAAAAAAAATTTCAGTCTAAGCAAGCCTTTTGTGTAATATTCAATAGATAAGTTAAATGTTATCATATCATCTAAAAATGATTAGCCAATGATTAAGAAATAAGCTTACTTTACTGAGTAGTGCAAGCACAAAGACAAGTATGCCAACAATGGCACACGAAAACCATTTCAAACACTGCACTCGTTTCTTTGGTTTCTGCTCATCTTGAATGATTGGCACTTCTCTGCATGCATCCCAAGATCGCCTGTTTTGGAAGAAAAAAAAAGGGAATAGCTTAATGGAAAACTGAAAGTTCACTTGAATGAGCAATTTTAAAAGATATACAATGATAACTATAATTGTGGTATTTATCATGCTAGAGAGACTGTAGATTGTGATTTTTTTTATACACAATATATTAAAAATATAAACAAGTATAATGTGAAAATAAGCATTTAGCTGCATTATTAAGTGTTTGTGTAAATCTAAATTTTAATTATTTAATAAAAGTTTGATAAATGAAAAAATGATTACCTGAATTCATGTCTCTGCTGCTTTTCCATAGTGATGTTTGCAGAGCAGCAAATCAAACCTTTGCTTAATCATCTGTAAAACAGAGCAGAGCTTTATAACCAGATGGGAGGGAGCACTACGCTATTATTCAACACGGTTTCTATGCTGTGGCTTCTGTTTATCTTACAAAGAAATCATCTACCTGTCCAAATTCAGTTTAATTTGCCACTCCTTTTGATGACGAAAAGAGGTTTCTCATATATTTTAAGTGACTACCAGATTGGGATGGTAAACTTGATATAAAACGGGCTAAATTATGAAAGACAGCAGTATTGATTAGCTCTGACTTTACCAGTTGTGCTGTCTAGAGAAATTAATAAAATGCACATAGCCCACTATTTATTACTTCTATATAGACATATATTGTCAAATTCTATCATTGACTATGACTACCCGACTGAGCAGTTTAAATGATCAATTACACACAAAAATGTGTTAAAATGACTGGCTTGGAAAGTATTCACTTAAAGACTCTTAAATACTCTTAAATACTTAAATACTCTTAAATACTTGAATACTCTTGGCAACATTGCTCAAAAGTTGCCCCGTCTATCGTTACTTCAATGATGACAATTGCACATTTAATGTGTGAATCAAACAAAAGCCAAAGAGAAAATTACTCACTATTCTTGAATGAATAGCTTTAGCTTTAATAAGCATTAATCTAGCTATAATTTAATTACTTACCTGAACAGTCTTCGTCAGGTAAACATATAAGACCTTCAAGAAATTAAAGCACTTGAAACAGCCAATATTTCATTTGAGCCTACAAAAACTTTGTTTTATTGTATATTTATAAAAAAGCCACATACCCTCTATGTATTTATTTTTTTCAAATCACTCAAGACCATTTGTTTGTACTTTGTTTCTTTGTTCTTGTTCTCATTGTATCTTATGTTTATAAAACACAAAAAATACCTGCACGCTACATTTACAAATAGATGTTTTATATTCGTTTTGTTCAAACATTGCTTTTTCTATTGCTATAGAAATTACTTTACATTTCAGAATACAAAGCAATGTTAATTATGTTCTTAATTGGTTTCTTTTTTTAATTAAAAATATAACAAAACAAAACAAAAAACAATAAGAATACCATTAAAGTACCAGATCGATAAGCAGTAACAGTAAGAGTATTAATGCCGTTAAAACCGATTCCTACTGTATACACTACTTACTACATGGTCAAACAAATATAGGAAATCCCTTCTAATTAACAGGAAAGAAATATTGTAATGTCACACTATACAGCGATATTCTAGAGAATTCTGTGCTTCCATCTAATGGATTAGTTTAGGGTGACAATGCTCCTGCGCACGATATGCATAAGGAAATGGTGTCTGTGTGAAAGACCTAGTTGACCAACAGTACAAAGCCCAGACCTGAACCCAACTGAGCATGTGCAAAGAACAGAAACGCAAGTGTAGATATTCAAGACATATACTGATGAGCCACATTAAAACCACTGAAAGATAAAGTGAATAACATTGATTGTATCGTTACAGTGGCACCTGTCAAGGTGTGGGATATATTAGGCAGCAAGTGAACAGTCAGTTTTTGAATTTCATGTGTTGGAAGCAGGAATGGCTTGTTTACTCAGAAAACCCAAGTTAAGATCAATTAGTTTGATGTTGATTTTCCTAAAAAGTTTTTTTTTTTTTTTTTTTTTACTTACCATGATGGTGATTCATGTTCCCTTTGGTTGGGCACTTGGAACTTTGTTAAAAATTTTATAATTCTCTCCATTTTGGTGCTAGCCTGACGTGGTCATACTCAATTCTAGTTCGAATATGAGTCTGATACTGCTCCATTGGGCTTTGATTATGGGGGCGTATTTCAACCGATCCAGGAAAGACCTCAATTGGATAGACCTACAACCAATCAGAGCTACAGAGTAAGTGACGTATGTTGAGCGACGCATAGTTGTCAACAGAACTCTTCTTAGCGACCATCGGGGCCAGCTGAAAAATCTAACTTTTGCCGAATCCCGTAGGAAGGACTTGTCGTCTTTCCCATCGACAAATGCCTTGATCGCGGTCCTCTGTTCCTCTTTTAAAATTAATGCGCTGTCGATATCTTCTATAACGGACGCGATGGCGGAATCTACACATCTCAGTTCTTCAACAACAGCCATCATTGTTGTAAACTAATTGACCTTTCGCAAGACTGTTAGTTAAATGGAATTTCTCATGTAATCTTACTATTAACTCTTAAGTAAGATTAGTAAATATTCTAGAGTATGTTATCTAGAATTGACATTAAACTAACTTGATATTTACTACTTAATTTACTTGGGAAGAGTTAGATTTCTTTACTTTTAATAGATTATTAACTTAACTTCAGTTTTCCCTTTAAGATTGCGTTGCAAAAATAAGGCAATCGGTTTCCAAACTTTTTTTAAGTAAACTGAACTTGTTATAATTTACAGTGTGGGCAAGTGAAAAGATCTGAGTGACTTTGTCAAGGAACAAAGATGACTGGCTCAGAACAACTCCAAATGGTCTTGTGGGGAGTTCCCGGTATGCATTGATTAGTTCCTGCCAAAGTAGTATAAGGAAGGTCAAATGGTGAACCGGTGTCAGGATCATGTGCGGCCAAGGCTCAGTGATTCGCATGAGGAGCGGTCTGGTCTGATAACACTGAAGAACTACTGTAGCTAAAATTGCTGAAAATTGTAATGCTGCCCATAATAGAAGGTGTCAGCGTATGGGACTGCGTGGCCACAGCCCGGTCAGAGTGCCCATGACCTTTGTTCTCCACCGAAATTGTCCAGAGGCACTTTAATGCTGAGGCCCAGGGGCTTACACTGGGGAGGGGCCTACTGGCTGCCTGAAAATAATATTTTTTAAAATAATTAATTTTAATTTTACAGCAGTGACAACCGCATTCTGCTGGTGTCTTTGCTATCTTTCAGGTATTAATGTTGCTATTGGTTACTTTGATAGATGAACTTGTGCCTCAACTTTATCAAATGTGATAAGACTATTTATGTTTATACAGTTTTTTTCTTACTTAGTCACTGTTTCAGTTGATAGATCCCATTGCATGTTCATACAGAGAGTAGGGCTTATCAAGGGCTTGCATCTAGAAAACGATTGAAATGTTTCTAATGTTATGTCATTTGAATTCATGCAGACATGAGCACAAATTGAAATGTACTGACTACGTGACAAGTGACATTTTTATTTTGGGTAGGGCGTCAGAACTCTGAAAGATCAGGTGGATTGCCCGGTGCATGTGCGTTGTTTACCTGGGGAAAAGACCTATACTTGAACAAATCCAATTCATGAAGGACCTACCTCACAACTTGCAGGACTTAAAGGATCTACTGCTATTGTCACATAATACATACAGAGGACTTGTGAAGTCCATGCCTTCACACATCAGAGCTGTTTTAATGACCTACATAATATAAGCGAGGTGATTTTAATATTTTAATATGGCTGATCAGTGTACAAGGAAGAAGGAAATGACATTTTAAGGAGAAACCCCTTCATTATCTAGGGTTTCCATTCATATGCTATGAGTAAAACATTCATGAGACAACAAGGAAATTGATACTTTGAAAAGAAAAAAAAAGATTTGGCCTTTGGCCTTTTGGCAAATAATTTTCTTAAACTGTTAGATCAGGAAGACTATGATTCTGTCATTTCACTTCATAACTGTACAGTACATTAGGACAAGGGTTCCAAAACATTGTCCCACCAAGAGAGGTATAATCAACCTTAGAGACCCAGCAAAAACTTTATAAACTTTAAAAAAGTTAAAGAGCCAAACAGGCCTATGATCGCTTTTAGTTAATCTTTTATTGTCCTTGTCATATTGCAGACATACAGCTATGTTTAAGAGGCTAATGATGCATTGACATGGAAATTGCAGAGTGATTGACTAGCTGTTATGATGGATTTGGTTAGATCATTCGGTCCCCCTTTATATTTAGTGGCCTTAACTACCTTGTACTTACTTTAAATCATTGTGTACATACATGTTTTTACATTGTACTTTATATTTTAAAAAATACCTGCATGTAACTACATCTGTACTTTCTGTAATTACATTTATAAAACGGTTAGTTCCTCTCCTTGATTCTGATTGTCAATTATTCACGATAGATGAATTATAACGATGTTATTCACGATAAAACACAGCTATGACCGCTTCACCCAATGGTTCTGTGTATCACTACACAACACCCTTAGCATCCACTCTTTGCAACGTAAACTGTACAGGGAGTGCAGAATTATTAGGCAAGTTGATTTTCTGATCATATTTTTTTCCCAAGCACATTTTACCAATTCCAATCCACATCAATCTTAATAACTACTATTAATATTGTTTTTAATCATTTATAAGTGATATATAATTGTTCATGAAGGCTGGAAATGAAAAATGCCTTATATTCAGGTGTGCAGAATTATTAGGCAAGTTTTCTTTTACAGGCAAAATGAGCCAAAAAAGAGATTTAACTCAGACTGAAAAGTCAAAAATTATTAAATACTCATGAGAAGGACGCAATACTAATGCAATACTAGAAATTGCAAAGTTAAAGCATGACCAAGGGGACAGCAAAATGCTCATTGGGTCAGCGGGGTCAGACAAAAACAGGTGGAAAAGAAAAGACACGTTAACTGCAAAATAATTAAGAATTATGTGTGAAACCATCAGGAACCCTTTAGTCTCCAGCGCCACCATTTTCCAGAACTGCAACCTACCTGGAGTCTCCAGAAGTGCAAGGTCTCAGGATCTCAGAGACTTAGGTTAGCTAAAGAATCCTAAAAAATGACCCGCACTTGATAAGAATCACAAGCTGAAGTGTTATAAAATACATGAAGACTGGGTTTTAATAGGGCTTATAGACAGACAGCTTGAGAGTGACTCCTGATGGACCAGCACCACATCCTCTTGTACCACTGTTTGAAGAATTTATCCAGAATCTGGCAGTAAGGTGTTTGAGTTCACTTTTAGTCCATCTCTTATCCTGAAATGTCTGTCTTGCAGAGATGGACTAAAAATGATCTTCCAAAACTTACTGCCAGATTCTGGAAGATAAATTCTTCAAACAGTGGTACAAGAGGATGTGGTGCTGGTCCTTCAGGAGTCACTCTCAAGCTGTCTGTTTATAAGGCCTATAAAAACCCAGTCTTCATGTATTTTATAACACTTCAGCTTGTGATTCTTATCAAGTGCGGGTCATTTTTTAGGATTCTTTAGCTAACCTAAGTCTCTGAGATCCTGAGACCTTGCACTTCTGGAGACTCCAGGTAGGTTGCAGTTCTGGAAAATGGTGGCGCTGGAGACTAAAGGGTTCCTGATGGTTTCACACATAATTCTTAATTATTTTGCAGTTAACGTGTCTTTTCTTTTCCACCTGTTTTTGTCTGACCCCGCTGACCCAATGAGCATTTTGCTGTCCCTTGGTCATGCTTTAACTTTGCAATTTCTAGTATTGCATTAGTGTTGCGTCCTTCTCATGAGTATTTAATAATTTTTGACTTTTCAGTCTGAGTTAAATCTCTTTTTTGGCTCATTTTGCCTGTAAAAGAAAACTTGCCTAATAATTCTGCACACCTGAATATAAGGCATTTTTCATTTCCAGCCTTCATGAACAATTATATATCACTTATAAATGATTAAAAACAATATTAATAGTAGTTATTAAGATTGATGTGGATTGGAATTGGTAAAATGTGCTTGGGAAAAAAATATGATCAGAAAATCAACTTGCCTAATAATTCTGCACTCCCTGTATGTTCTCAATTGAAATTGTTCATTGAAGCTTACTGTATTATAGAATATTGTGAGAAAAAGATTGAGTGACCGAGTTTATTACCTGCAGACCTCAAATTTAGCATTTTCCTATGTTCATAATAAAAAATCTGTTTAAATGCCCAATGTATTATCCTGTCCTTTTAACAGTTAAGGGGTTTTCCCATGACTGACAGCGCTAGTAAAGCATTTGTCAGTTGTGTCTTGTTCCGTGTTCACAGCAATTCAGTCTTTTCAATATAAAAGTCTTCGCTACTGACTGACACACTCATGAAGACAGTCTTTGCCGCCATATAATGGCGTAATAATGTAACTTCTGTTGCTGTTCACGGTCAGGGACTATTTTTTTCCGGCGGAAGGAAGGCTTTAGTGAAAGTTTACTTAATGAAAGTTTACTTATATTTTTGGCTTTAATATTTATTATTATCGTGCTTAACAATGCCCTTCAGCCGTGAATTATTCACGATACAGCACAGCCTCTCGTACCTCATTACTTACATAATTACACTGTTGACCCATCCCTTACACATTAACCCACCCTTAAACCTGCCCATACCACCAAACCTGCCCCTAACCTTACCCATATCCCACCTCAATAGCAGCAAAAGTGTTTTGTAATACAATATGAACACAGTAAGTACATTGTAATTACTTTTTGATGTAAATACATAGTAGTTAAGGCCACGTAATATAAAGTGAGACCGTTCAATCAACGAAGGATTTGTCAGACTGATTCTGCGAACTCCGAATGATTAATTAAAAACTGACTCAAGTCATTTGTTTATAAATCTAAGCCTGAAAATAATTAGCTACTTTTTTAGCTACTCATATTATGTGATTTATATGTGTCGTATAGTTGTTGTCTCCTATATAAAAGCAAATAAACAAGAAAACTATTACAGTATAAATCAAATATATTGGAATAATGTTTCATTTTAATGTTTCATTAATGATGCTAAATCTAATTTAATACTAAATTTGCTTTTAAACGAAGGCACGTGATCACATAAATGCTGTCGAATGGATGTACATGTATAATGTACCTGTATGATTTTCTTCTGTAGAACACAAACAGTGATTTGTGAATGATGACATAATTTGTAGTTATTTGTTGGTGAACTACCCCTTTCATTCAAGCGAATTCCAGGGACAAATCTTAATGCTATGGCACACAATGACATTCTACAGAACCCTTTAGAGGGCCCTTTCTGTTTTGGAATAACAACATCCTGGTGATCTCACTGATCTTATATTTGAATGGGAGCAATTCCTTTCGTGTTCCAACATCTAGTGTAAAGCCTGGTCACACGTTATATTATGTGTCTTTACTATGTACTTATATCAACAAAACAAACAAAAAAAGCTAGGGACAATGTACTTCTTGAGTTCATGTTGCATGCAAAACACTTTTGCAGCTATTAAGGTGTGAAGCGGGTAAGTTTAGAGACAGGTTTGGTAATATAGTTAGGTTTAAGTTTGGGTAAAGATGTAAGGGAAGGGTCAAATTATAGATGTAATAATTACAGAAATTAATTACAGTTGTAACTGCATGCAGGGATTTCTTTTTAAATATAAGTACAATAAAAAACAAATGATGAACTTAAATGTTAGTACACAGTAGTTAAAGACACTTAATAAAAAGAGGTAATGAAAGCCAGAAGAATGAAATTGTTGTGGAGGACTAATCACATATTAATAAAGTTTTGAAATTACCATTCAAAAAGCACATTTGGGTGCATTCAGGTGTCCGTGCACTTTTGTCCATGTAGTATAACATCAACTTTATTATGTACCATCATCAGATCAACACTTACCCCTCACTTTTTTCACTTGCTTATGAAATTATGATGAAAACGTATTTTGTTTGATTATTCGCACGCTGAAAAAGATACAGACCAAAATGTGATAGATAGATAGATAGATAGATAGATAGATAGATAGATAGATAGATAGATAGATAGATAGATAGATAAACTGTTTTTGTGCAGTATCTCCTTATTAATGCACATGGTTTTGTGCTCAGTACATATGGGTCACACATATGTCCTCATATATTTGTCCATATGAATCTGTATGCATTAATACACTCATAATGCATTGCATATAGTGTTTATATAGAATTTAACAGTGGTAAACACCAGCTTACAGATAAACACTTGTATTTAAGCATAAAAGAAGACTGGAAGGTTACATGATTCTCAAAATGTGAAAAGAGTGACCACAGGTCAGGAAGTACAGATTTTGAGAACCTTAAAATATTTAGATGAATTACACAATACACAAACAGACATAACGTGTAAAAAGCCATGTAATCCTCAGATGAAGCAGATTTTAAACAAATCAAGTAGCAAAGGCCAGGTAAACATTTATAAAGGCATTACAATATCAAAATGCGCCCATCAATCTTTTCTTGAAGAGCTGATAATGTCTTAAAATCATTATTACTTCCCGTTTTACTTGACATTTGGCAATATATAATGTTTACATTTCATACTTTAACAGTCAACTTCTCTCAAAAGTGTGTAAACTCCTCTCTTTGGCAGCTTATTAAAAGTCTTTGGCATTTCTCCTTCACCCACCCATTTTTTTGTGCATTTTCTGTGTCACTGAACGTCCCAGATCTCACAGAGGAGGGGGGTGAACTTGTGGTCACTCATGCGCCATGACTCTAGCATTTCGGCGTGGTGGTGGTTGAGGGTGCGAAGCTCAGTTAGACGACCGAGAAGCCTTGCAAAGTGCTGGGGCTCCTGAGGGTGCTGTAACTTACAGACCTTCCTCAGCACCTCCAACATGGGCTCCTGCAGACGCTCCACTGCCTGCTGGTCTTTTACATATGGTCTGTCTGTGTTTGGATAGAACAGTTTCAGTCAAATGCAACACATTTTGTTGTGGCCTTCTGAAGCTTAAAACAATGACAAAAATCTGTTAGCTTCTCTATTGTGAGCTTATTAATCATTTACAGTACTATTTAACTTATATTTGGAACAGTACAAATTGATTACATAAGAACCAAAATGGGTTTTAGATGGTTTAAAGGTGCAGTAAGCAATTTCTGAGAAACACCGTTGAAAGTGTTGATATTTGAAATCAGTCCAAACACACCTCTCCCTTCGTTGTTTCACCCCCAAAATGCAATGTCTCTTTATCATAGTTTAAGCAAAGCAAAATAATGCTTCACGAAAATGAAGTGAAGATGATGAACGAAAGATAAGGAAGAACAAACAAATGAACATACAGTACACAAGAGTATATACAAGCAAGAGTTCGTTGTTAGTTGCCAGTAGCACACCAGCTCCAGACTAGTCTCGTGTTGCCAGACCTTCAGACTGACGGCAGAAGGTCTGGACTCCATAGCAGCTTTCATTGGCCAAGGACTGCCCAGAGGCATGTAAAGCAACCAATCACAGTTAATTTTGTTCCACGTCATGTTTAGGGGTGTAAAAATGTAACGTCGATGTCCCTACAATAACAGACCGGTGTGTAAAACTCTTGGACGTATTTTAAAGAGTCTATGCCGTGAACTTTACATACTTCACATACTAATCCAGCATTTACTCATACATGAAAATCCCTCACCTTTCGGCGAAATTCGCCATTTTGAAACCAAAATAGGTGACCTACGCGAATCATGTAGATTCGATGAGAATTTTTCGATGGGGGGGGGTATTCATATTCAGTGAACTGCGAACAGGTGCGCGTGCCAGAAGGGAGCGCGAGATTCAGTGAACTGCGAAAGGGAGCGCGAGATTCAGTGAACTGCGAACTGCGATTCAGTGAATTGCGAACAGGTGCACGTGCCAGAAGGGAGCGCGAGTGCATGGAAATATTAACGCGAAGGGCCTTGCATCACCAGTGCAGACCAGAGCATGTGAGCGAAGCGGAGCGATGTGACGCTCCGCTACTTTTTCCGCTCTATGGACGTGCGCTCCACTCAGTCGCTCAACCGCCCAAGCAAGCGCTCCGTTAATATTCCGCTCACGCTCGCCAAGTCGCCGTAAACCAATTCTCGCTCAGATCCTGCTCCGACATAAAATTGCTCTAGTAGGCCTAATTGTTTACTGTTTGTACCGACATTCTTGGATAATTGTATAAAATTATTCATGCTGAGTTGCTGATAAATAGCAATTATCATGTTTCAAAACGAAATATATAAAAAAAATATATATATTAATCTAACCTTAGCAAACATACCTAAAATGCAAAAACTGAAAAAGTGTATTTGATTTTCGTTAACTTTTATTTCCGTGAAAATAGGCTAGCTGCCGTTGTTGTGCAATAGAACATTCAAAACAGGTTCATTAAAACAAACGCACACACATGAGATGAAATATGCGCAGATCTTTACAAAACACATTTTGATTATAAAGCCTGTGAGAAGCATAAACAAGATAAAATGCACTTAAAGAATGCTTAGATTATGCAAGTGTTTTCTGCCGCTGGATTGCTTTCCCGGGCACACCGAATGAGCCTGAAGCCTGACACTTTGTCCAAGCTAATGTTTCTTAAAGTGAATTCTAAAATCCAGTAAACATCAAGAGACGTTAATAATAATCGTTTTAAAACGTCTCTTGATGTTTACTGGATTTTAGAATTGAAAGCAATCCAGCGGCAGAAAACACTCGCTCAGCGCTGGAAGAACCACTGGGGATGCTGAAGATTTTGCGGGCATTCTGGGTTGAGCGAGCGGAGCGGAATCTTCAGAAAGGCGCTCTGAGCTCTTAAGGAAATATTGCCACTCCGCTCCCACTCCGCTCCGCTCACTTGCTCTGGTGCAGACCACCATCAGAAGCTGAAAGCACGCCTGGCCTCGGCGATTTACCTGACTGAATTTGGTGAGTGATGGTTTCAATAATTTTAATATTTTCTGGTATATCGAAGTTAAGTTACCCAGGAGCTCTGTTGACATACACTTAGCTAACGTTAGCTACAGCTTGATGAATTGAGTCATTGAACACAGCAGGAGAGAACGCAACGTTAGCCAGCTAGCTAAAGCTCCGGTGGAAAATTATAAGCTAACACTACCGTTTTTGAGGAGGTAGATTTTGAGGTGAGGGGACTGACAAGGCAGAAGGTAAAGTGGTCCACCGTTCTATCAATAAGCAGACCTGCCAACCTGTATGCAATTTGCATAGCGGATACGCATTTTGACTTCAAAGTATGCTGGTATGATTTGTCACTCTAAACTAAGCAAAAACCTGGTGACGCCTCTGTGCATGCGCAGTCCTCAAATCAAGCAACAGCAAAAGAAGAGTTCGACCAATCATAGCGCTAGGTTCTTCCCACAAATAGCAAGTGGGGATGATTGACAGATGCGTAAAGCCTATCATTAAAAAGAGACTGAAAATCGACACCAATAAAGATTACCGCTCGATCCCCCTTCATAATACTTAGTAAGGAGGCCATAATAATTTTTGACTCATGGCTGAAGTTAAGTTTCTCCAGCTCTCCCCAGGTTGGCAAAAAAAGCATCTCAAAATGCATCAGATTGATGCTTTAAAATATGGAATATTTAAATTTTTAGTGGATCCTGATAAGCGCTCATTGTCACAGCTGTAAACACGATGGCTTTCTTCTTCCATGAGGGGGTTTGGCTTCACAGCATCTTTGTTTTTCAGGGAGACCATTAAAGAACACAACACACACGTCTCTCAGAAATCCTGTAGAATTCAACCAATCAGAAACTCCTGAACTGTTTCCAATTTTGAGTGCCATATGCATCAGACATTCAGCAAACAGTCCATGGGTGTGACTGTGACGTCTGAGGCTAAGACTAGCTCCAGACAAAGAATGATACTCAAAACGGTCCTGTTACTATAAGTATCATTACAACAACAGCATATCTTGGTTCTGTGAAACATAGCAATACCAATGTCACTCACGTATAGAGCAGAAACACTGCAACCTTGCGTCCGTTTTTAGGCCTTCCCGCTTATGTCTCTCCAGTGCTGGAAAGCTTTTCTAATCTTAATGTGGGTCTTAAAGCACTTGCCTGATCATATCCCTTCTTTCTTTTTCCAGTGAAATTCCTCTGACCTTTCTCTTTTGTAATGTCTCTCAGCCATCTCTCTTTCTACAGTCTTTCTTCAAATCTCCCTCTTGCTCACTCTCTCTACTCCCCCATTATGAGTGCATACGCCCCCTACTGCTGATTGGCTTCCAGTGTGTTATGGTACTCGGTCCGATTCACTTTCAACAGTGTTTCTCAGAAATCGCTTACTGCACCTTTAAAAGATTTCTTTTGTAGGTGTGCCAAAACTAAACTTTTCCATCACATGATATGCATTACCAAATAGCCACTAGGGACGTCTGCCTTTGTCACAAACAGACCACAGGAAAGGGGTCAGATAACATAATATCCAAACTGATATATATGGATCATAAGTCTTCAAGTCACAAGTTTTGCATGATTGTGTTCTTTCATTTTGCTAAAATAACAATAAACTAAATAAAAACTAAACTAATTAATTCATTCTGCAACTTTTTATCTAGAACATTAAGTGACAGATATCAGCTCACCTGGTGAGAGGATTGTGATAGCAGTAAGTAAAGCATGTTCCTCTTGCATCATCTGCAGCTCCCCGATGCTTTTATAGAAGTTAAACATGGGTGTCATAAACTCTTCAGATATTCCTGTGGAGGAAATCAAGCTATTCATGAAGATATACACCAAGCTTTGCAATTATTTTCTAAATCACTCTATTAAAAGTCCAGTAATTTCAACATGAAATCAACAGTTATTTATTACCTCAGCCACCTGTAACCACTCCAAAACATATTTCTTAGAAGCTATAACTACATTTAAAAATAACCTGCTGAGCCCAATGCACATATTTACATACTGGCTATGATCTAATGTTAAATGAAGGCCATGCCTTCTTTCCTGGACTAAAGATCACATTAAGTACATACTACACTCAGACGTGGCACTGTAATCGCACCTCCATAAATAGTGCAATTGTTTGAGCTTCAATAAATAAATGAAGATGTCATATGCAAAAGCCTTTAAGTGTCATCTGAAATTTTCTTCTAAAATGAGCATTTTTTTTTTAATCAAGCTTGTATGTCTATGTTCAGTTATTTCACTTTAATGACAATGAAAAGGACCTATTAATTGCCATTAAAGTCAAATTACTGAACCTAAACATACGAGCTTGATGAAAATGCTCATTTTAGAAGAAAATTTCAGATGGCCCTTAGAGGCTTTTGCATATGAAGTCTTCAAATATAAGTCACACTTTTAAGTATTAAGTTGTAAAATTGTTCTTTGTTGAATGTAAAAAAAAAATAAAAAAAAATGTATGAAATGTTTTATAAATGGCATTCTGGGGCCTCAAGGTGGCAGTGTTGCCTATATTTAAAAGCAGCACTGAGCGTGCTGTGAATTTACTGAATCACACGGTTTCCTCTAAGACAGAATCCAACCATCCATCATTAATATAAAAATTCATGCCTATTACATTTCATCTTATGCTCTTTTCAATTTAATTGTCTTGTTTTTCTTGTTTAAGGGAAATTTATACATTTCGACTGGATAAAAATGAGAAAATATCCTAAATACATCTTAAGAAAATGATTTTGCAGTGTATTTACTGTCCACTTTCCCAGTAAAAAAATTATATAAACATTCTAAAATCAGGATTAATGAAGCAAAATTGTGTAAGATAATAAGATTATATCTTTAATTTTAAGCATAAATTTTAGTCCAATTGGTTAGATTTATGCTTTAAATGAGATTTTTTTTAAAAAGACAAACGAGAAATGAGACAAAATACATCTTAAGAAAATGATTTTTCTGTCTGTTTTTGAAGAGACTTTCTGAACCTCCCTCAGCGTGCAATAACAGATCATCAGGGGCCATGACCTTATTGCTTTGTATTGTATGTTAGGTAAGAGCTGATCTGAATCTGGCCTCGGATCCCCACAGCTGTGCGTTTCCACATTCAGTGGGATTCTCGGTAACAGCAGTTCATTTGAAGCCTGTATTTGAAGGGCTTTCCTGTTTTGTGTGAGGTTTTTGTCTTTATCATTATCATTGATATAATTATCATACTACGCTGCCTATGCAAGCCGAGAGCTCTTTTCTGATGTAAAGCATTCAGTGTGAAGAGCCAAAAGGGTTTGGTTTACAGACCGACCAATCAGGGAAACCCTCAGTGGGAGCTGACACACCGAACACACACTGATGCAGCTGGGACATTAAAAACATGACTTAACAATTCAGCTTACCATAATGTTAATATTAAAGAAAAACTGTGCTGGAGTGTAACGAACTGTTCAAAAACTCAGTGTATACAAACAGTCGTCACCCTTGAGAGATGAAATGATCACAGCACGCAGACTCCTTTCACAGTTTCATTCATTTCCCTTCAGATGAAAGGATAACCTTTGTCATAACTTTCCAAAAACAGAAGAGAGCAAAAAAAAAAAATCCTGATGCATCACGGAGGCTTCACGCCAGAGAAATGTCAGAAGCGCTGTGAGCCAGAGAGTGGGACAATAGGCCTCTCGATGTTTAGATAGAGAACAATAGTCTCTTTAGACAGTGCGTCTATTTCTCCCCCGCTGGCCTTTTGCGTGAATATTCCCGAGCTCATGCTGGAGGACTCAAACAGTCTACACCACTCTGCATTCATCTGTCTGTTCAGAAATATCACTAACTGGACAGTTCGTTACAGCTTTTCAAATACTGAGAGGCTGAAAGCAACCGTCTTTGAAATAAAGGTGATTCAGCGTTGAGTAAACATAGGGCATGCTTTTAAAGGATTAGTTCACTTTGAAATTAAAATTACTTCAAGCTTTACTCACTCTCAAGCCATCCTAGGTGTATATGACTCTTCTTTCTCATGAACACAATCAAGAGTTATATTAATAATTATCCTGATGCATCCAAGCTTTATAATGGCAGTGAATGGGACCAATGGGTATGAAGCTGAAGAAAGTGCATCCGTACTCCACACAGCTCCGGGGGGTTAATAAAAGCGAAGCGATGCGGTTTTGTAAGAAAAATATCTATATCAAGTTAAAATAAAATATCTAGCTTCCACCAGACCACCTTTCGTAACCACACAACTGATGTTGCGTCAGTTGCGCTTTTTCCGTAAGTTGAATGCAGAAGGCGTAGGACTTTGCGTAAGCTTTTTGAACTGAGAGACGTGTTACACTTTCTTCGTAAGTTGAATATGGAAGGCGGTCCGGCGGAAGCTAGATATTTTACTTTATAACTTGTTAAATATGGACATTTTTCTTACACAAACACTTTGCTTCACTTACATTCACTTTTCATTTGAAAGTGAACTAATCCTTTAAGAGACAGAATTGATTGCGTATCCTACTCTAAACCAAATGTTCAACAAAATTCAATGAGATTATATAATGCAGAAGATATGATATTCACAAGCTGCATGCTATATGAGGGCTTTCCTCTTTGTGCTGTTCCTGGCAGTTGTCCAGTGCTTAGACTTCTGTGAAACCGAAACCAGTTGGACTTTAGTGTCCTTTTACACATGTAACATACACCACGCGATTATCAAGATGGCAAATTTCCTGACGTTATTTAGGGCGGACAGATACATTATTAATATAACGTACCTAGTGAACTTTATGGACTTTGTATGTAACAAGTATGTGGCGTACTAGTTTGAAACCCAATCCCAGTCATGATTCCAATGAACACTCCACAGAAGCAGTTCATGAATCATGCTGTAAATTATGCTGCAATACAAATAATAAGCTTACCGCTCCTTCTGATCCTGTCCTCCAGCACCTCTGTGTGCCCGTTGGGCAGTTTCTTGGTGAAAACCTGGGCCGAACGCAGGAACATCGCCTCTACGGCAGAACCTTTCAATAAAGCGATCTGATCTTCATGATCCAGAGACTGAAAACCTGCTCAGAAAACAAGAACCTGAGTATGTTTGCTTAGAACTGGAGGAGTTTATTGCATCAGTTTAATATAAAGTATGTGTAAATGTGATCTTGTTTTTTATTTTAAATTTTATTTCATTTCCAAACCTGTGGTATAGAAACTACTGTAGTAATAGTTGTTCTAGAATTTGAAATAACAGTACCTGGTATGTTTTTTGTGAACTCAACCAGCACCTGGACATGACTAGTTGCCATTTCGGTCAGTAGAAGGAAGTTTTCTTCTGCGTTAAATTGCTCTTGTAGCTGTGGACAGGTTAGAAGCAGGGAAAAAATATGAGCATGCAAATAAGCCACTGTTTTATGACATTGGGTGGAAATAACCTTGGTTACATAATGATTTAACAGAGATAAGAAGAGGCAAAGTTTTTTACTGATTTTAACAGTAGCATTTAACTGCTTTCCACATTAATGAATCATAAAAAGATAAAAGAAGGTGATCTAAAATAAGATAAGTTAGAGCATAAGGTTGATGTTTTTTATTTCCAGACATACCAGTTTTTTTGCCATATCCTGAGGGATGCGATGTTTGTTGTGAGCATCAACTATATAACTTATTAAAGCCTGCTGGTCTTGGCTCAGTTCTATATTTTCCTGAAATGAGAAAATGTATCAAAAAAAAAAAAAAATATCAAAAATGTATGAACTTTTTTCTGTGTTTGGACCCGGGTGAATCAAGCTACGTGGAATAATGAATATAGATTGGTGGTGTCATTTTTTTAATATCTAGCCAGTGTTTGATCCTGCACAGCCATTTTACAACCCTTCATCATATAATCTTTCTGAAGTAACTGTATATGTGGGCAAAAGTGAAAAGAAAGAGATTTTGTCGCCATGGTGAAGAGAATCATTGAGGTTGCCCTTTAACCTTTTATAGCACTTCAATAAATGTTTCCATAGAACACCCTTAACCCTTTAGTTTGCAATTATACCTGAAAAGTTATACTATAAAAAGCATGGTGCCAAGAAAACTGTAAAGGGTTAGTTCACCCAAAAATGAAAATTCTGTAATTAATTGCACAGCCTCATGTCATTCCAAACCCGCAAGACTCTCGTTCATCTTTGGAACAAAAATTACGATCTTTTTTAATGAAATCTGAGAGATTTCTGTCCCTCCATAGACAGCCTACACAACTACCACTTTGACACTTCAAAAAGTTCATAAAGATATTGTAAAACTAATCCATATGAATTGAGTGGTTTAGTACAAATTTTCTGAAGACACCTGATCACTTTATATGCTGAACAGATTGAATTTAGGCTTTTATTCACATATAAACATTAATCAATAAACTCATCAGTTGTGGTTAACGGAAGATCAAGCATGTTCGCTTGATAAGTGAGAACCAATGAGGTTCATTCTCATGAGTTACGCATGCACATTTGAGCTTCCGCAAGAGATTTGTTCTTGTGCGTCAAGCAGGTTCTGTTGAGCTTCTGTTTATTTTCACTGATCAATGTGAATAAAAGCCTGAATTAAACCTGTTCATCTTATAAAGCGATCGAGTCTCTTCAGAAAATTTGGACTACACCACTCAATTAATATGGATTAGTTTTTACGATTTCTTTATGAACTTTTTGAAGCGTCAAAGTGGTAGTTGCATAGCTGTCAATGGAGGGACAGAAATAGCTCAGATTTCATTAAAAATACTTTTTTGTTCCGAACATGAACAAAAATCTTATGGGTTTGGAACAACAAAAGGGTGAGTAAATGATGACAGAATTTTCATTTTTGAGTGAACTGTCCCTTTAAGCTGAACAGATCAAAAAGTGACTTTTGTTTTTCTAGACAGTCACCACTGATTATAATAATAACCCAATCAAACAGTACCTGTGCTCTTACCTTGGAGGGTTTTGTAGTAGATACAACCTGTTTAGCATCTCTACTATCACCAACATCATCTCCTATACTTTCGTCAGATGAGGCTTTTGTGTTTTTCCTCAGCCTTTTGGATTTGCACTGGATTTCGGTTAACAAGCCTGATGATGCAAATACAAAATAGATGCATAAACTAGATCGACTTAATGGATACAAGTAGGGCTGTCGCGATAACCGCAATTTCGTAATACCGCGCTTTTGACGAGCCAACCGCAGAACACTGCAAAAACCGCAGCAACCGCGATATTTGCATGTTTTCTATTTTTTGAAAGGCTATGTCCTTCTCGTTTTACACTTCATACACGTGTACTAAATATTAAATAAGGTAATAATGATAGCATAATGTGTACCATGGTGATTTGTACAGAGGCTCCGTAGATTTGCACTAGACAAGCCTAAACAGACAGTGAATGTGAGAGAGATCGACTAAAGCGCGTGCGATTACCTGCGTCTGTCCTTCAGGCCGAGACACAAGTTATATTCGTGAAAAAAAGTTGTCGTGTCCAAGGATAGCGAAATCTCTGCCTTACCATCGAAGCATTACTGGTCAGCTGAGCCTTATAAAGTGGCGCTCAACGTTAAAATGATTTCAACAGCTTGTTTCATTTCATCTCTCTTTGAATGAATCTGCGTTTTTGAACGTGCAGTTGAATGAACGGTTTAAAGACTCAAAGACAGTCCCTTGCCTCCACCTTGTGTCACAACAATGTAACTGCACTGACTGACAGCCCGTCTAGAACGCGCAGAGATGAGTAACGTTAGTTCTGCTTATACTCGTGAAATATCAGCAGAAAGTCTTGTCTAGTCAGATTCGAGGATCGAAACTAACTATTATACATACAACAATAGCTCTACCATCTTATTGTCAGGTTTATGTTCTGTTTTGTAGACCCTTATTTGACATTCTCTTTATTTCAATGCTCTTTAGTTTCGTTATTGAATATGACCTCTCTCTTTCTCTCTCTCTCTCTCTCTCTCTCTCTAAATATATATATATATATATATATATATATATATAATGGCGGTAATACCGCATATCGCGCTATTGAGCCACTCAAAAATACCGCAAGGGAAATTCCTTAACCGCGACAGCCCTAGATACAAGCAGTCTGTTTCTCATCAAGGTTTATGTACAATATCTTTTGAACTACTGATAGACTCTGTTGTATGCTAATAAAAAAGAATGATTCTACTAAACAATTCAATATTTTCATCCATTTCATCCGTCTGCAATATTTATGTAAAAATCAATACACTATTTGTGTGAAGCTTAGAAAAACAGCTTTTTTTTCTTTCACACACTAATAATATTTTATCTCATGTTATGCAATATTATTTGAACTCAAACCATCTCATAGCAGAACACTGTGCCACTTTAGAGGCATTCTCTTTGGAAAATAAATTAAGTTGCTTTTGACTATTCAGATTAATAACATTTTTTGAAAACTGCTGTTTCAGAGTTCAAAGTGTCTCATCTGATTACACGATGTATGTGGCTCTCAGGCTGATGTATTAGTTGAACAGTAACAAGTTTTACAGTGTTTACAGTGCTTTTACTCACATTCTGCGAGCATGCCCATCTCTTTGCACTTCCTGAGTCGACACTCTTGGCATTTCCTTCGCATGTACATGTCCATCTCACAGTTTCCTCCACTCTTACATTTATATACAGCATTCTTTGTGATACTCCTTCTGAAGAAACCTGGAAAAAAGACCATTGCATCAATAACTGAGTAACTGAAATGTTCAATATGACACACATTTCACATACAGTATATCATGCGGTGAGCCAACACAGAACCAAATTGTACAAAAGTAAAAGTAAAGATTGAAATAATTAATATCGAACTGCAAAGCCTAAATAATATGCAACATTTTATATAACATTTTATTTTTTTAACATAAGACTAATTACAAACATTTTGGTTCCTAATGTCGTGAACTTCTGTGGTTTCATGCATTTAATGTAGTCCATGTCTTTTTTTTTTTTTTTCACCTTTTTACTGTTTGAATTACGTTTGTGCTGTTTGAACTAAGAAGACACACCTATCAGAACAGACATGAAATCCATTATGGGGTCACAATTAACCCCCCTGAAATCCACTGTTTTAGTAAATATGTATTTTTAGTTTTTCCCCTATTAGTTGTCTGACACACAAATGGCAAGGAAAGGCATTCAGGTGCAGATTTCATAACCATTCTCTTATTCTGAAAACCATAGTAAAAATACTAGAAGCAACAGTGGCTACCCTACAAGTCTAAACTATTAGGAGAAACAAGAAGGTCACTTTGTAAACACAGATCAAGGAATAGGTTCATTGCAGCCAGTACATGTAACATATATGGTGTAATGTTTAAGACATTACGTTCAGTACTGTAATACCGATACTCTTGGATGCTTGATTTTCAGTTCTAGGCAGCAGACAAACATGTGCAGTTGTTTTTGGAACAGGTAATTATTCCAGCATGAGCCCATGAGCACAATGACACACATTAACTTTGCATGGCGGTGTGTGGCTCTGGTTGCCTACATCATTATTCAGCAGAAAGCTGAGAGGGAACCCAATCCAAACTGAACGTGAAGGTGCAAACCCAGCCAAGCCTGTGGGACTCGGGACACATAGCCCAGCATCTGCCCTTTGGGCATTGTCCATGCGCAGGTGGAATTACACTTGCAGTCATTCAGCCAATGATTTTCCAAAGAGCTAAAATTGGCACATGGGGTTCCATGTCATTTATTACGTCCTTCATAAGTTATGTAGCCATGGCTACACTGTAAGACCAGGCACACTGCAATGTAGGTTCAAAGAGGTCACAGAACAAAGGGTGCAAATGTACATGTTATATATCAAATCAAATAAAAATGGCAAAGCTATGTTTGGCCTTCAAATTAAAATGTGCAATTTCTAGGCTTCTTGCATGAAATCATATTGCAACAATAATAAATGTTTTCAAACAGTTTCACTTTATGTCTTCTTTAAGTGAGATAGTAGTCCTGCACCAAACTCACGCCATTGGTTGAGCCAACGTTGCAATGTCAAGCTGGTCAGATTTTTTTTTTTTTTAATTGAATTGCCAATGATGAGAATAATTAAAGGAACTGTGTATCTTTTTTTTTTTTTTTTTTCAAAATTGAAATAATGATTCAGTACATCACCAATATTTCTTCCAAAACCTGTTTTTGTCTTACCATAATTTACTATGGTAAGCCTATCATAAGTGTTTATTTTAGACCAGGCGGAATAGTTTTCGCGGGGAATTGCGTACGTCACTCGCACGTGCGTGTTCACTCATATCTGTAAATAGAGAAACATTGCTTCAGCTACTTTCTAGATTAGTTGCAATGTTGCGAAGTCCGTGGTTTTCCCACCGAATTGGGCTACTTTTACACTGTTGCCGTGGGTTGTTTTTCATGTCCGCTGGTTGAAACGAACCCGAATAACATGATATTTAGTTACGAATTTTACCAGTGGAACCCCGCCAAAAACGCGAACTTGTGAAAACCCTGGCAACCCTGATTAGTTGTCACAGCACAACTAGCAAGAAAGGTTGACATGGAGCTTGCTAAATCTTGAATCTCCAGGGAATCAGAGCTTGCTGGCAAAAGGAGAACGTGCCAGAGCTCGTAATAAAATGAGAAGTCATCAGCATTGTGAATCTTGTTCTAGTTTTTTTTTTATATTTTCATTTTTTTTTTTTTTTTATGTATATACATGTACCATTCATCTTCGGAACACAGTTTAAGATATTTTAGATTTAGTGCATTTAGTGCATTACCGCCCCCCTTCTGCTCCGGACTGTGACGCGATTAGGACATCCGCGACATGCACACCTACGCACCATTTTAAAAAAATATAGCAATACCAAAATACAAACAATGTAGAATAGCTTGAATACAGCGTGCGTCTCCCTCAGACTGTAAACGAAGCTCGGGCACACTACATAACACGTCATCGGCGTCACTGTCCGGAGCAGAAGGGGGCGGTAATGCACCAATAAACTGGATGCCAACCGCCGTAGAAGAAGAAGCAGCGTCACTATGGATATACACAGACCCGGAAGAGAAGACAATGCTGAATAAAGTCGTAGTTTTTGTTATTTTTGGACCAAAATTTATTTTAGATGCTTCAAAAACTTCTAACTCACCCTCTGATGTCACATGGACTACTTTGATGATGTTTTTATTACCTTTCTGGACATGGACAGTGCACCGTACCTACACTTTCAATGGGACAGAAAGCTCTCGGACTAAATCTAAAATATCTTAAACTGTGTTCCGAAAATGAACGGAGGTCTTACGGGTTTGGAACGACATGAGGGTGAGTCATTAATGACATAATTTTCATTTTTGGGTGAACTAACCCTTTAACGCTGCTAGGGTGTCTAATACAGCGGCTATGGGAGTGACGGTAAAATTGATATATTTTTCTCTTCTGGCTGCTGTTATCATTCTCTCTGTGTTTTTTTTCCTGTTTTTGAAAGTTGTGAAACCACTTTTGTTGAGTTTTTCTTTTACTATTTGAGCAAATGGGATCACAAAAAAATATATTTAATGTATTCTCTCATTCACTGCTATGGAATTTTACCCAACTATGATGACTTCCGCTTCTGAGAAACCCAGGAGAACTGAAGGATTTGAAATGTTGTAAATGAATAATCTCTCTCTTTTTTTAGTTATGAGAAAGAACCATATTCATCCGTACAATCAAGCAGAGCCGAAGCACAACCAAAACACTATTCTTCCGCAAAATGCATGCAGTTTTGTTTTTAACCGCTAGAGGGCCAAAAGTTACATAAATTAGCGTAAAACAAAGATGCAACCCAATAATAAATGGCTAATAGTATTATACAATAACACTAAGCAAACACCATATTAACATTTCAGCATATTTGATTCATATTTATATATAAACTATTACTGAGAAACTCATATTGTATATCTTTATCTACATGTTGTCATATGAACAACCTGTAACTATACTAGTATAACCTTTACAGTTGTAAGCCAAGGGTGCCAAACTCACTTCCTGGAGGGCCACAGCCCTGCAGAGTTTAGCTTTAACTTCAATTAAACACACCTGATCCAGCTAATCAAGTCTTTCAGGCTCATTTGTAAACCATGCAGCATGAGGAAGTCTAGTCCAATTCCCGAACATATGAATCTTACTTGTTCTTTGTAGTCAAGCAAAACCATACAGCTCGACCAGTGTAGTCAGGTTCCCGAATTAATGACTTAAATGAGTCATCACATGCAGTGCAATCAGTGTAGTCCGATTACCGAAAATAATTAATCTAATGTCAGGTTTTTTTTTAAGTGAATCAAACACATACAGCTTACAGCAGGGGTGTCAAACTCAGTTCCTGGAGGGCCACAGTCCTACATAGTTTAGGTCCAACCCTGCTCCAACACACATACCTGTAGTCTTGATTCACTTAAAAGAACCAGCATAAAAGATTCATTAATTTAGGAATCGGACAGTTGATTCAGTAGCGGTGTTCCATGTATATGCGAGAACCATTAGCAGAACCAAATGGAACCGTTAAGTACCGGTTCACGGTTCCCAGCCCTACGAAAAGTTTGAGCATGCCAAATAATGCCTTGTAAGTGAAATCAGCACCAAAAAAACTGTAGATTATGGGATTCACCTTTACATCCTTCACATGTGAGTGCATTGTAGTGATACCCTGATGCTTTATCTCCACAGACCACACACAGTTCCTCGCCTTTGCTCCTTCCGGAGTGGGCTGCGTTTCTGGACCTTCTACACACAGTCGGGACTACAGGGCAAGACTCGTCGAGCTCATTATCAAAGCCACCCTCCAATGGTCCTTTCCTCATCTCAAACACAGTGGATGTAGAGTACCAATCCTCCCCACCATACTGTGAGTAGCAGTGCTGATTGGAGTAGTATGATGGTGATGACATGGAGGGCTCCACTGAGGTGTACTGCATGCTGGGATAGCTGGTGAAGGGCAAGACCTCCTGGTCATGTAGCAAAGGACTGTTCTGCTCTGCCAGAATATCTGAGGAGAAGATGGCAGGAGTGAGCAGTGCTTGTCAGTTTACATGTGTCATGGAGAAGCAAAGATCAAGTTCACCTTACTGATTTAGCCCAGCACATAGTGCTAATAGGTCTTATGCCAACAGGACGATTAGTGAAACTACAACACACTGAGGTAATGTTACCTTGCAGACATACTCAGAGCCATTAAAATCTCCACAACCTGATAAGTGAGTATTAAAAACTATCTTGGAACGTAACCAGCCTCTATCCAAATAGTAGCAGTAGATTATGTCAAATGTACATAATACAGAAGTCGAACACTCCCAGAAATAAAACAATAATCATTAACCAAGGACTTTTTTTCACGTATCACTGTCTGATGCATGGTTTTTGATTATAGACTTTTATGAGAATTTTTTTAATTACAATTTTTATTTGTTTTTATTTGATAATTGGACAGTTGAGTGCAACTTTTGTGGGTAGTAGGTTTAAAAGCATTCACTTGCAGAGAGGTTTTTTTTTTTTTTGGCTCTATTTTTGGCTCGGATTGTTGTAACCGTGCGCATTTAATTTTTTTTTTGCACTAATTAGTTTATCCACAAGGTGGCAACCGTGCACTGGGGGCGTCGATTCACAAGGTAGTCATAGAAAAACTGCATAAACAGAACAGACCGGAGCTCATGAAAGCTACAGCGACAATGGAGGCCTACATAGACGACAGATTGTGTGAAGAGGCTAGAAAGTAGCCTCATTTGTACAACTCTAGCATGAAAAAATACAAATATATTTATATGGGTTGTAACTCATGGCAAGAGATTGCTCAAAACTGCGCATGTGTCGAATGCCTGTGTGCATACGAGTCAAATGAAGTATACTTTCCAAGGCTATGCGTTCGACTGTGCACGTTAAAAAACGAAGTATACCCAGGGCTTAACGTTTTTTACGCAAGTGCTAAGCCAATGTTTTGGTCAGTACTCCAGGGGGCGCTAGAGTTCATTTTGAATATCTAGTCAGCATAAAATGAAAACTCATTCTGAAAGATTCATCAATGCATTCTCTCTGATGTCGTATGCCGTACTTCTCCAATCATTTAGTCTGTTAAGCCTCGCCCCTTTCTTACTGTGTGTTCAGACTGCCACCAGCAGGAGCGTCAAAGTAACTGTCAACCAATCAGAATGTAGAAGTCCTCCGCTTGAGAGGATTCCAGACAACGCAGAGAACAAATTGCTTAGCTGGAGAAAATAATAACACTATACTTAGTTTACACCTCTACATTTCGACTGGTTGCCGCCAAACCGCATCATAGCTCATTACCATAAAGTTGACCTGATCAACTACACTGTAAAAAAGAATTGTTGGTTTAAATTTAAAAAAAGTATGTGACCTGGTTTCCTTAAAATTTTGAGTTCATTGAAATAAAAAATTTGAGTTAATACAATGAAGGGGATTGGTTTAATAAACAGAAACTCAAAATATTATGTTATTTGAACCACAATAATTATTGAAGTTGATTTGACAAAAGAAAAAAAGTGTTAACAAATCATGAAAATATTTATTTTACAGTGTACAAGCTTGTATACAGATCTGCCTCCATCCAATCATGTACCTATAACCAAGTCCCCACCCTACATTTTTTTCATCCTTTCACTCATATGTCATTATAACAAAGAAGAATAGATTTGTTGCTATTTCTGTTACATTGCGAAATCGCATTTGTTATTATTCTGGTTAATTACTGTAAACATGCTGACTTTAACTAACTTGCTTAGCAAGATTTTCTTCAAATTGTTAGTCCACCAAGACAGTAGGCTAGTTGGACTAAATGGGAAAATGGCCATTTAAAAAAGACACTTTATGCTAATAACCGCTACAGTGTCTCTTGCAGCAACATTGAGAATTTTACAAGCATGTTACGTATTGCGCTATAAATTGTGGTCTGACCAATTTCGGAGCACAAAGAGGTGGAAATAAAGTTAGAATAAAAAGTGTCTATAAATGTTACTTGCATTAAGTATGTTTCAAGCCTAACTCTTTCAGTCATCAGGTCATCTGCTATTTTCCTTATATTGATTATTAACTTATTCATTAAAAAATTGCCCAAATGTAGTGCAATTGCTAACAATGACAACATTTTTGACAAACTCATTGCAACCTGGCAATCCAATAACTTTCAAGTAAAAAAGGCATCTGAAAAGCTATATTCACACTTCTTCAGTAACATAATATATAATGAGCACTGTGTCAGTATCATGAGATGGTACTGACCTGAAGCCTTCTCCTGAACCATGGCCATTTCAGTGTGACCCAGTAAGGGTACTGATGATCATTTGCTGTATTGATTCCTAACCATCCAACTACAGTGTGTTCCTTCAGCTCCTCAGCATGTGTCTTTGTGTCTCTTTTCACAAAGTATTACTGTTCCTGAACACTTGAACACCTCAGAAGTGCTAGTGTGAACAAAGGTTGCTATAGTTGCTCATTAACCTGACAGACACAGTTCCCTGTCTCCTTACAGGTAGGATTAATCTAGTTTCATAAATGTCATCTAGGACAAAACATGCTAACGTGTGGTGGTTAAATTAAAGGTGACAGTTTCACTTTTTTGCATCTGCTAATAACAGAATTTTGCTTTAGTTTGTTTCATAGTGTCAGACTTATAGATTTATTTCATCACCCATGGCAAAATATATAGGGTTAGCAAAACAACAAGAAAAAATCAGTGTGAATTTCCAATATACTCACCAAAAAAGTGTGAGCCCTCTGATAGGGGGAACGCATCGCTGGGTGGGATCTGTAAAGGTCCCACCACATTGACGTCATGGCCCACCCACTCATTCATTCAGAAGCCTGTGTGTTAAAGTCTTGCCGTTCAAAGTTCCCTCAGTCCAGAATGGAAATCCAGTTTCTTCAAGACAATAACAAATGGAGGAAGTGATTTCTTTACTTACAGATAGAGGCAGGTTTTATTGCAAATTAAGGTATTGACGCAATATAGTAAAACACTTTACATAAATTGTTACACTTTGATATAGGTGCTGCTGCTCAGGACAAAAAACAGTGATTAACCTTTTGTACTATATGGCAATATCATTCAGATTTCATTCAGATTCCTTTTGTGATTATGGGAAACCATTCAGGAGGACAATGTCCTGTGAATCTTATGGTGTAGAAGTCATTTCAGATATGCAGGACATAAAGATTGTGTGATTTTTTTTTTTTTTTTTTTTTTTTTTTTTTTTTTTTTTTCTTCTCTCCAATGGGAAATGCTAGACATGCTACAAATGATTGCAGTGACCTTTGCTCCATTTCCAGCTATGGTCTTTCTGGATAATCTGGCACTAAATTTCTTGATGTTTGCTTTTTTCCATGCTTTTCAATCACTAAATCATCTTCTTTTGCATTATTCACATTATTCCAGTAATCTCAGATGCATTTTTCTTGACAGGCCAGGTTAGACCAGACAACTTTTTAACACTCCTCAGTGTTTATAAAAACCTTTAATAATCCTGACAGGTAGAGAGGGATCATTTTGTGTTCGCCTACAGTATGTGGCTAAAACAAAATCTAATATTAGATTAATGTTCCGAAGTTCAACTACATTGGGACTTTAAATGAGGTTTTAATTACTTCAACTTTTAGCACACTGAAATTAGGTTTTAATTGCTTTAATTCACGGTGCTATTACTTTGAGAAAGCATAAACTGAACACAAACTCATTATTTATTAATTTTCAGGTTATTATGCATTCATGGAAGATTTGTTTTTAAAAGTTATTAAAATATTATTTTTAGCATGTCTGCTTATGTTCATTTAAAACAGTTCTAGCGACATTCTTTGAATGCTTTGGAGGTAAGACACCATCAAGCCCAGCAGCAATGCTCTTTTTCCATCAGCAGTGTAGTTTTATGATGTTCACACCTTACTTGTAAATAATACAAGATGAAACACTGGTTCGTTTAAGAAAAGTAACAGCGCTGTGATTTATGATACGTGGAAAAAGCCACAGTGTCACAATGAGACCAGGCCTCAATCGTTAGCGATATTGATTGATACATCACTCACAACAACCAGTTTCACATTTTTATATGTAATTAATCCAGTCTATAATTTCCCATGAGCTTACATTCTCGCACACACGGAGGGTCTCCATAACAGTGCAATTTCAAATCCGTAAATCTCGACACCCACCCTGATCGCCAAAAGTTATATAAGCCATCATAGCTGATTTATTTTAGTAACAAATATCAGAAATATTTTTTTCTTACCTATTGCTTTAACAGATGTGGTGTGCTCTGAGGTCCCGTATTGATATTCAAAGCCATCAGTATTTAGAAAGAGGCATCAAGTTGATACTGTGTAACGACAGTTCTCTGAGCAGATGGGGTTATGGGGAAAAGGGACAGTGGTTATTAATTAAACTATCTATCTGTTTCTCCTCATGAGTACTAGCAGTCCCTCCCTCTTCCATCAGCTCCAAACTTTGGCTGACAGGCCTACAAATGCAGCATTACAGTACCTCCTTAATAGCGAGAGATAACCAGTACAGCCCAACACATTCCCCAGTAATGCAAACACATACCATAACACTCGTTTAAACAAAATTATTACTGAATAATGCTAGTTTCTCATGCAATTTGAAGCTTTTGGATAGAAATTTTCATTTTGGCTCCTTATTGAAAACTTTGATACTTTGATACTTGTCTTCAAATTATAAGCTTGATCTTTGATGGTTTGGTTCAAACTTATGCATTGCAATTTGGTCACGTTACATATTATGTGGAGCTGAAGAGAACAGTATAGCCTACTTCAGGGTCTGACGAATTGCTCAATAACCAATTACTGCAACTTGGCTCATGATGTTATAAACGGGCATGATGACACATTTGGCAACACATGGCAGGGTGACACTAGTGTCAAATGCTGGAATTAAGCTTTAGACAAACTGTTTCACAGAGAGCTTCTCAAAGACATTTCCATAATATACACTGAAATGCACATTGACAAGATGCGTTTGCATCATTTGTGTTCCTAACTTTAGATTATAGAACATGTTTTCAATCTTTGCAGATCCAAGGAATTTTTACTTCATAATTTTCATTAATATATGAATCAAAATTAATTAAAAAAAGTAACATTTTTTTATGCTTATTATACTATAATTTTTGAAAACACATTTAAATTGGATATTTCTAAAATGTTATGCACTTTTTTTAGTATGTTAGGTCCTCTAAATAAATAAATGAATAATGATTTATGACAAAAATAAATAATTTTATAAATTTTAAAAATCCTACTTGAGTTTTATTTTGTTGAGGCAGTCACCAATACACTGTAAAAAAAATTGACATTGTAAAGATTATTAGATTATGTTTTACAAGAAATTACTATAAAATTTAACATTCAATTCAATGTTACACTCTAAAAAAATACTGGGTTTGATGGAGCAAATAGACGAACCCAAACATTGGTTACATTTTTAAATTATATTTTTAAACCCAACGGTTGAATTTGTCCATATTTGACCCAAACATGGGTTGAAACAACCCAGCATTTTTTAGAGTGTACTTGCCGTCATTTTTCTAGCAATTTCTGAGTTAATATAGTTCTAAAATAGTCAAATCTTATCTCTTTTTTTTTTTCAGTGTACAAATGTGTAGATGGTGTACTTTTAGGAAAAAAGGTTTAATGTGGTTCTGTATAAAACCCAAGGGTTCTTGTCTCAGTTTTAAAGATAAGGTTCTATATAAGGAAAAATGTCTTAAATGATTGCATAATTTCTAATTTTTTCTAGTGATAAAGCATGTTTACAAGCTGTTTAATTCCTAAAATTGAATTAAGGTTAAAAATTAACTAAAGCAAAATTAATTAAAACTAAATCCATAAAATGAACCCCTAAAAGGTTCTATATGAAGCGCCTGACAGACCATTTGAGGTTCTATGAGTGTATAATTTCTTCTCTATGCCATGACATTTACATGAGTCACACCCCATGTGAGATGAAATTTGACCAAAACGTGATGAAGTCCAGCGTCTCGGTTTAATTGCAGATGTATCTAAAAACAAGCTCTTAATCATTTACCGGCTGTTGCTCCATCCAAAGAGGGCCCTTCTGAGTCAACAGACAGCACTGAAATAAACAAAACCTTTGCCATAGGCTGGCGGCTGTTTGTGGAGCAGTCGTTCTGAGCATGGAGGGTGGGGGAGGTATGGATGGCCTTGTGAGAAGGACACGTTCATGGCTCCATTAAAAAACTCTTAACGCTATCATCAAACACTTCAGCTATTTTGTGAGTCACATGGCACACAGAACAGCCATTTTTTTAATGACAAGAAATCCATTTTAGCTGATTTAAATGCATTTTTTAAATGAAATTTCAAATCAAAAATACTTTTTGCTGTCATATTGAGGTGTCCAAGTGAATATAGTGACTGCTTAATCTTTCTCTATGTATGTGGTTTGATAAACCCAAGCCAAAGTAAACTAAAAGGTCTGAAATGCAAGAATCTTTAATACATTCTGAGTAATTACAGATGAAATGTGTTTCAGAGAACCGCTATGGTACAATAATGGAGAGTAGCTATCACCCAAAGCCCCTTTATGTTTGGAATCTGGTAGTTAATCTCAAATAAAAAGTGCTTACTGTTTTAGAACCACACATCAAATCATAAAAGCTAGATGTAGAGATAAGACCATCAAACAGTACTACAAACCAGCGAGAGGCTGCATATCAGCATGTTAAACATGAGCTGTCAAGGACTGTGGCACAAAAAATGCCATTACACACCATAACAAGGTCCACAACCTTGAACTTTCCCAAGATTTACCTAAAAAAGACCTGTTAACACATAATAGTAGAGTAAACCTAGCAAATCAAAAGATGGTGCGCTGAATTCAAACACACATCGCTGAAGTGTCACTGTATACAGGAACTAGAGATTCAAAATGTTGAATCTTGAGGGCTGAATAACAAAATAACGAAATAAGGTTTATGTTTGATTATGATGGCACTGTTAATTGCACATTTTATGGTGGCAGTAACATTAAAAGTTTTTATGTAATGTTCTTCCTTAAACTGGAAAAAATAAAATTTGCATTAAGGACGTCATTAAATTTTCTTTTTATAAAACATGGCAACCCATCAGGGTTATTTACTGTAAAAAAAAATTGTGAAATAAAAATTATATATATATATATATATATATATATATATATATATATATTGTAATAGGATGTAAATAATATACTAAAATAACACCATCAAGGGAGAACACACTCTTTTCAGTACATTTGTTTATTATATATATATATATATATATATATATTATATATATGATCTTTAACTGGACCAATTATGAAATGTATACTGTATATACACATTTTGATTTTCTTTTGAGAAAAAATTTCAAATTTGAAGTTCAGCAGTTTTTTTTGTGACAAAGTGTCATTTTAATGCCCCAGTAAAGAGATTATTTAAAAAATCTGTAATATTTGTAGCCAAGTAGTTCACAAAGCTTTGGGTGGTCAGATTAATTTGTCGTACACTGTAAAATGCTGCTGTGAATGTGAACATATGTGTTCAAGAATAGCGATAATGTGAAGGATGTTTACTCCCACATGACAGAAACCAGGAAAGTTCTGTAAGCTCCCAACAAAGACAAAGTGAGCCAATTTAAGAATCCCAGCATAAACAAGCCATTTGAAAAGCATCTATTTTCTCTGAGACAGAACATGGCGTGAGTTGGAAGTCTCGGTTACGTGTACTTCGATTTCTTTTGTTCCACACTCAACTCATTAATAGTGTAAGATGCTATTTAAACAGAAAGCAACCGCTGCTGTAATCTAATGTATGGGCCAAAGAGAATAAATTATGCATGTTATCTGAGGTATATTAAAACCCTACTGTGTCGGCAATCACATACTGTATAAATGTATTCAAATAAAAGATCAGTTGACAGCATTTTTTATTCTCCTCCAAATAAACATTTAAAGAGACATCAGTTACAGTGATGCAATGGTAAAGTGCACATTTCAAACAATCATCTTGACATCCATGTAAGCAATGAAATGTCTTCATCACAGGTATTGTGCAAAAAAAAAAAGAAAGAAAATCAGGCACATTGTGGATTGTTTTTTTTTTTTTTTATGAAATCCATATTCAATTGAATAAGTTCTTCAGTAATAAAATGGTTAATTTCTATATATTCAACCAAACATAAACCCCATCCAAGCTCTTCCACCTATAAGCATATGTAAACGATAAACTGAACTATGAGATATTAATGGTCATACTGCATTTTTCAAAGGCATTTCACTAAATACACATCCCATTTCAGAACATTATTAACTTTCATGATAATACAAGAAACTATATTTTCTGAGACGTGTTAATCAAAAAAGTCAGCAAAAAGTTTGTGGAGGCTGCACAACTGCATGCGAGAAAAGCCATGGAAATCCTGCTTATGCACTATACGTCTGCTTTCTTTGCATAGCTGACAACAATGAAAACATAAAATAATCAAATAAAAAAGAACTGATGCAATTTTTGCTGTCAGCCTTGTAGTACAGTAGATATAAAAAAGAAAATTATGATTTAAAATTGAGTTTAATTTATTCTGACATGGTCTATTTTACTGTAAAGCTGTTCTGTTTTTTTTTTCTTCTTTCTTCTATTTGTTTGTTTATGTTCAGTTGCTAGACTGAATTACAATGTCCTCAAAAGTTTAATGTATGAATGTCATTGCATAGGTACAAAAAAGATCAAATCCAGTGGCACTTATTTTAGAAATGTTTAGAAATATAGCACAAGCACTCTTTTTAAACAAACGATTCACAAAAAGTAATATAATTAGGACTATTTGCAGTTCAGAACAGTGAAATAGTTTTAGGAAAAGGTCTAGAATTATTTGATAGCAGATGCCACATGTTTTGATATGTATTTCCAAAGACTATAGAATAACACAAGACGTGTCACTCGTATTGTTTTGAATGGGAGAAAGTGTAACGCGCAATATGGCGGAATAAGTCCCGCCTTCTAAATAAGAGCCAATCGCCGACTGCTAAAGTCATCGCGTCACTTCAGCGGCCGTTAGAATCATCGGTTTCTATAGAAACAGTCAAACGTGCGCCTCAAAAGAGACGCGCATTTAGGTCTGCGCATGCGCATTAGCTTGATCCAGCCTGAAAAATAGTTTTTTTTTGTCATGATTCGAGCGTTTAGAAACTAAATTTATGAGCCGGTTGTTGTCAGATTTCATTGGTGATTTCAAATATGAAATTTAATCGTAAGGTTGGCGAACAGTTTTGGAGAATTTGATGTTTCCCCATTCAAAGAGATTGCATGATGCCCAGGATGCCCGAGAGGCGTTTCAAAGATGGCCGCCGACTGAAATGACTTGTCTTAAAGGGACTTTGGTATTACTGTATCTAATGCAATGACATTCAGAAACTTTTAAGTGTCACTCAAGTATCCACCTTATGGGGCCACTATATATAGACTACTGTTTTACAGAGAAATTTAGTTGCGCATAACCCCCATTTAAAAAAACTGTTTTCTATTTGAATATATTTTAAAATGTAATGTATTCATCTTATGGCAAACCAGCCATTACTCCAGTCTTCAGTGTCACATGAGCCTTCAGAAATCATCCTAAAAACATGATCCTTGTGGAAACTCTGATAAATGTTTTAGGATTCTTTGATGAAAAGAAAGCTTAAATGAGCAGCATTTATATGAAACCTTCTGTAACATTATAAATGCCTTTACTGTCACTTTTGATCAATTAAATGCATCCTTGCTCTATAAATATTAATTTCTTTCAAAAAAATATTACTGACCAACTTTAGAACGGTAGTGTGGACTCCAGTTGAAACTTTCTTTTCAGCTACAAATCTCCATCACGTCAAATGAACTACTCACAGATCATTCTCACGTGACTGTTCCTTCAGGCTCTACAGCAGGGTGAAATCATAAAGGAAGCCATCCAAAATATTTCTTCACAACTCAAATATACTGTTGTGTCGAATGTCAAGTGGAATGTTGTAGTCCCTTGTTGGGGTTATTTCTGCAGTTACTTGAATAAATACTCCTACACCTCACCACTCAGTCTTGGGCGTTTAATAACCAAAATGTCATTGATACTGGTTCTGATATTCCCCGTTTTCATAATGATTTGATCCGTGATCTTCATCAGCTTGCATGGTCACGCCTTTGTTCTTCTTCCAGCCTTGCCTGCGGCCTGCAGAGTTGTCTGTTGTTCCATAGGTCTTCTGCTTAGTCGCCAGGGCACTGTCGCTTTTGGGTTCGGTCTCATCAGCCAGCTCATCTTCCCCGATGATGCCACATTTTTCATCACTGGTGCTCTCAGGATCAGCCCAGTCCTGCTTCTCACCAGAGGCAAAGATGGCATAGAAGATCACGCCAGTGTAATGCACCATGGAAGCGATCACAAACACATGCTGCCACTCCAGCCGAGTCTGTTGAAGACAGAAATGTAATGAGGATATGCAATATATATTTGTGTAAAACAAACAATATGCTTATTTGTTATTTGAGGGTTAATTTAGAGTTTAGTGCTTTGCTCCAAAGCAAAATAAAGCTGATGGTGAATCACAACTTCTGGGGATTGAACCTAAAACCTTCTGGTTACTTTCCCAGTTTTTTATAATAACTTTATAACACTGTAGAAAGTGAAAATGTGCAGTTGATACCTTAAAGAGTCATTTCTACCTGATCTGATCAATAAAAAATATTTTTGCTGGCGTAACCTAATGTAGTCAGGTTGATTTTATTATATATCTTTTTATATTAATGAATTAAATAAAATTGAGTATATTTTTGGTTACCTGTGTAAAAAAAATTACAGTTGCAGTGCACTATATATCAGTGGTTCTCAACCTTTTTGACTCAAAGGCCCCCCAATATAGGTAATTTCTGCCATAAATTGTCAAAGCTGCTTGTTTTCAAGTTGTTGTTTTTTTTTTATTAATAGAAAGTGGGAGTATAGATGTATTTTAAATTAAATAACACAATTCATTTTGAGAATTTTCAAGAACTGTTCTTTATAACAATAATACAAAAAAACAGTTATGGGAGAAATATATTTTTATTTTATTTATTATTTTCATTATATTATAATACTATATAAGAAATACATTTACATCTTTTAGCTTAGATTAGAGTTCAGTTATTTAATTATATTAATCACCATTAATTTAACTACTTTTTTACTTGAGGCCCTCTTGGAAGTTTGCTGAGGCCCCCTAGTGGGCCGTGGCTGACTAGTTAAGCAACACTGCTATAAATATTCATGTCATGTATTTAAATACCCAGGAATATTCACACAAAATTCCTATCTAATATAAGGAAAATGACTTCATCTTTAAAGAAGGAAGCTATTTGCATGGGCTTGTATCTCTTAAAGTTAAAAAAAAAAAAAAAAAAACTATGGTTTTCTATGCACAAGGATAAGCTGACTTAGTACCTTGTGTTTAGTGAGTGCTCCAACGATGAGGGGGCAAACCATGCCAGACAGGGTGCCAACTCCATTAGAGATACCCATAAGAATACTGGCATAGCGAGGAGCTATGTCCAGATGGTTTACATTGAATCCTGTTGCAAAACAAATGCATTTCACATATTTAGATGTTCTCCTGTGTAATTTCAGAAACTAATATTGCAGGTTGTAAAATCATGCACTTTATACTTTGTTCTTCTCCTATAACTGAGCAACAAAGAAACTTATTAAAATTATTTTGCCATATTTAAAAGGAAAGGTTAGAATCAAACAAAGCAAAACGGCAAAGGGTGTTGTTGATTGACACTGTTGACTGACACCCGTCTCATGTGTCACCTGATATCGCAAATCCACTGAAGCCCACTGCCAGGATGAGGAATGAGATGGCCACGGCACGTGTGTGTGAGAACCCGACCACCAGCAGCAACGTGGCCTCCATGCCAAAACCTATGAATGATGGCAGAAGTTAGATCAAGTCAACAACAACAACAAAAAAAAATGCCTCTCTAGACCTTTTCCCATTCAATTTCCCATTCCCACTTCATGGAACCATTAAGAGTATATGTGTAAGTGATGGTCAAATTCTCAACAAGTGGTCTGAGTTTGGGGCGGGGCTACATGGAGAACTTAGCATACCTCCACAGTTCATGATTTTCCGCACGGTTGTAGTAGAGAGGATTTTCCGACTCCTCAGGAAGTCAGCCAGCTGGCCTCCTATGGGTACAATGATCGTCATCACCATGTGTGGCACCGCTGACAAAATGCCCACCTGAAACAGCCCAACATCAATTAGTTAGCCTGTTTCTAGAGTGAATTGTACTGCAAAGGATTGGTAGTTTAAATGACTGATGGTTCTGTAAGTATAAATCACATAAAGCTCACTTTGCTGATGGGGAACCCAAAGACCTCTTCAAAGTACGCAGGCTGGCTGATGAGCAGGAGGTAAAAGGTCCAGCTGCGGCAGAAGTTTGCCACAATAATGGCGTAGACAGGCATAGATGTGAAGAATTCACGCCAAGGAGTTTTAAATTTCTACAAAGAGAATATATTAATAAATATATGGAAAAACCTCCTTCTCTGTTCAAAATATTACATCTGAACATTAAATTGACTATATAGTTTGCATGAAAAAAGACTTTGAAGTACCTCAGTAGAACTCATTAAATTAGCTCCTTCTCCAATAGAGGTCTCTATATATGTTCTTTCTTCTTCACTGATAGTGGGATGTATCGCTGGGCTATCATAAGCCAGCAAGAGCCAGAAAATATACCATATAATGCCAAACACGCCTGAATATGAGCACAGAACCACATATTACTAAATGCAGTATATCTGAGCAATGCATTTACTTCTGCAAATTGTATTTTTTTTTTTTGCTATTGGTGTCACGCTGTATTTATACCATGTTATTGAGTATAATATAACTGAATATTATTAAAGGTGAAATATATAATATTTTCTATTCGCTACAGGTCGCTAGAGACCATGCTAGAGACCTATTCAAAACAAACGCGTAGCTTGATGATGCCAAGTTTGAGCGCGTAATCTTGGAATATGTGGTCTTAATATCACAGCCGGTGGAAATAATCGGGATAGGACTCATGAAGAAATCATGTTCATGGATGCGATTATTAACGTTACTGTAGTATGAAGCAGAGCAGGACTGAGTGTTGTTGGAGCTGAATGAGGCCGCTGGAGCGATTGCGCAACTCACGAGCAACGAAACTTTTATTATGTCCACAGTCGCCGGCGCCGCTACCGCTTTCCGGTCATGAGTATGAGGTAACGCAGCTCTGTTTATCATATTAGATACATTTGAGTGTGTTGAAAATGTTTTAACGTTACTCTGTGCGTTCGCTCGGCGGCTGCTGTGAGACACTTGTTTGAGACACACTGCAGTAAGCTAGATCGATTTTAGAATATCATATTAAATGCTGGATGGCTTGTGTTGATAAATGGCATGCAATTAATTTTAAAACATATTGTATGAAAATGCTGTATTACTGTTACTAAAAATAAAGCTGCATCTGATTATGCTATGTTACCTACTTCACTAAATAGTGTTTTTCTCTGAGGCATGGTAAAGCATGGTACTCGCAAAAAATGAAGCAAAATTAGAAAACAATAAGACTAAACGTGTTGAGCTATATAACAACAATTAGTTTTTGTTTACAAATGTAACCAAACAGTTGTTCCCTTGCCTATTAAAACATGTAATATATTAAAGCGTCTTTGGTGTTTCCATGGTTTTACAAATAAAACCGGAAACCAAGGGTAACGCGGGTATGACGCAATTGACAGAGGACTCCTCACACGTCCCGGAGCCTTGGTTAAAATTGCAATTTTCTCACGATTTACAAATAGTTGGAAACATTTGGGATATTGTAAGTACTCAAGTGAACAAAATATATAACACTGGCCTAGTGTTTTTTGGATATTTTACTGCAAAATTTTTACATATTTAAATCAGTTCAGTTCCATTCTGTTTAATTGAGTTCAGCTCAATTTGATTTGATTCAGTTCAAAGTGATTCACTGGTATACAATGTGAAATTATTCTGATTTTCTGGACATTTTATAGAGTGCAAATCAGTTAATCAATAAGGGCAAAAAATGAAAATGTATATTTGGAATGGTCAGTTATACAGCTAAAAAAAAAAACTGAATCATTGATGTCATTGCTGATTTTTGGTGTATAAATCATTCTTTACCAATATATTTCAAAGGCATTTCCTGTCCTAACTCACCATATATATAGAAGACAGAGGGCCAGCCCACATACTGCACTAATATTCCAGCCAGTGGCATGGCTATCACAGCTCCTGCATAAGATCCTGTCAACCAGAACACACACACACACAGGCTTAATTAAGAAAGTTAAATTAAAAGGGAGGGCATTAATCAACCTGTAATATTCACCTCGCATGACAGTTCAATAATTTGAAGCCATTGCGGGGGTTACCTCATAGCTCACAGAGGAAAACTGAGTGGTTTATTCAGCTTTGAGAGAGCAGATTTGGTCCTGTTCATTTTTATTGTATTAAATTTTACATTTAGCTTCATATTCAATAAATGCAGAAGTCATTCAAGTCCTTCATTAAACTCACAGGAGTAACGGATTTGTAAACTCAGTTGCATGTGCAACTATTTCACACCTCAGTGCAACACGTGCCTCTGTCTGGACAGCTGCAGGAAATGGGATTTTAATGAAAAGGTGTCTTAATGTATATTTTATTACTGGATGCACTTGTAAACCTTCCTGTTTGGCGCAGGAGAGGATTCTTGAGTGAGCTTTTGAACATAGAAGAGGGCGCTGCTTCATTTGTGTCATCTGGAGAAAGCCTCTTACACATACAGAAGGTGAATCTGTGTATAGACCATCTTCATTTAGTGGTCATGTCAAGAGCTGTTTGAAGCAGAGGTTGTCATGGCACCTGTTTATTGTGGAAGATGGCTGTTTGAATGCATTTTGAGGGGTAATGAGCATTGGAATATAGACCCTCAGTTGGTTCTGACACTGGTCAACTGGACTGTGGGCAGTCTTAAGTGTTTACTTCTAATGCAGAAACAGGTATAGACACATCCCTTCTGAAAAAATAAACAGCTAAACCAGCCTAAGCTCTTCCAGTTTGGTCAAAGCTGGTTTAACAGGCTGGTTTTAGAGGGGTTTTGGTCACTTCTTTAAATGGTTAGACTGGTCAGGCTAGGAGACCATGCTAAAACCAGGTGGACACCAGTTTGGCCAGACTGGGAGACCAGCTTAAGCCAGTTACATCCAGTTTAAACCACCTAAAACCAGCCAAACAGCTTAGGCTGGTTTTATTGTTTTTGTTTGTTTCTTTGTTTGTTTTTAGGCATGCATTGGTATTGGTGGTATTTGAAGGAAAATCTTTGAAAAGGAGGGTGATGGACGTTAGAACAGTAAAACAGAGAAAAAAAATGTACACATTTTTCAATGACACTTTCTGCAGGTTATTTCATTACGCCAGTCAATGAATCATTCATTCAAATGATTCATTAAAAACATTGTTTCATTCAAGAACTAAACAAGTTAATTAATTTGGAACTGCATATTCATAGAAAAAAATTGGATGTGGTTCCGAATTCATCAAGTGATTACGGGTAGTTGTCCACTGCGCAACTAGCAGTAGAAACTCGTTGAATCATTCACTCAGACGATTTGTTCAAAACACTGATTCATTCAGGAATATAAACACTGCTACTGTGTTGCTCAGAGATATAATGGTCATTCTGCTTCAGCTTCGTTTCGTAAATACACTGATAAAGTAAATAGTTTTATTGTATTACATTAATTGTCTCCTGACTATTTATAAATAACAGGCCAAGCCTATGTCACAAACCTACTCACCACAGAACGAGGTAGTAGCCAGACGACTTCTCTCCAATGGAGGAGCCCATCTGCTCCACATCCCATGGCAGGCAGGATATGTGACGCCCTGTTAACATCATGTACTGTTAGTATGCTTTAATACTATTTTTAAACCAAAATGACTGATTCTAATGACCATTTAATACTAAAAGGAACAGTTCGCCCATATAAGGACTTCTCGAATGAATCGTCGTCACTCAAAAGCTACGTATCGTATGGATTCAACAGACTATAGTGCAAGAGTACTTTATGGTGCCTTAAAGGATTAGTTCACTTTCAAATTAAAATTTCCTGATAATTTACTCACCCCCATGTCATCCAAGATGTTCATGTCTTTCTTTCTTCATTCAAAAATAAATTAAGGTTTTTGATGAAAACATTCCAGGATTCTCTTTATAGTGGACTTCACTGGAGCCCAAATGGTTGAAGGTCAAAATTACAGTTTACGGTGATCTCAGACGAGAAATAAGGGTCTTATCTAGACAAACCATCACTCATTTTCTAAAAAAAGAAAAAAAATTATACATTTTAACCATAAATGCTCATCTTGAACTAGCTCTCTTCTTCTTCTCCATTTGAATTCCAGCAGTGTAGACACTGCTAAGTGTATTACTGCCCTCCACAGGTCAAAGTTTGAACTAAATTGTCATATACAATATGCTAGTGCGAGTATATAACAATTAGTTCAAACTTTAACCTGTGGAGGGCAGTAATACACTTACCAGCGTCTACACTGCCGGAAATCTAATAGAGCAAGTTCAAGATGAGCATTTTTTGTTAAAACTTATATAATTTTTTTTTTTTTTTAAGAAAATGAGCGATGGTTTCTCTAGATAAGACCCTTATTCCTTGTCTGGGATCGTGTAGAATGTTTTGAAGCTGCAATGAAACTGTAATTTTGACCTTCAACCGTTTGGGCTCCATTGAAGTCCACTATATGGAGAGAAATCCTGGAATGTTTTCATCAAAAACCTTAATTTCTTTTCGACTGAAGAAAGAAAGACATGAACATCTTGGATGACATGGGGGTGAGTAAATTATCAGGAAATTTTAATTTGAAAGTGAACTAATCCTTTAAACTATTTTTAGAGCTTGCAAAATAGCCTATGGAAAAACACGGTGTAAATATTCTCTTCTTATCTTGTGTTCCAGAAAAGAAAAAACTCATACGGGATTAGAATGAAATTCGAGTGAGTAAATGATGACAGAATTTACATTTTTTTCACTGATCAATAACTTACCATTCACAATGAATATGTAATATATGTTATGTTATATAAGTTATGTTATATGTAAATTAATATTTAACAAGTAAATATTTTATGACGTGACATATTTGAAGATGAGGTCACTGATGACCACTCACCTCCACCAGTCCTTGTAAGATTCGCACAAATAAGACACAGCCGTAGTGAACCCTGGCAGCTGACGGAATAAACATGTTTAGCACTGACGTCAAGAAAATGGCTGCTCCAAACACCCTGAGAAACAATTCAGAGACATTCGGTAATGTTAGTTAATTCAGGTATGGACTGAATCAAAATGAAGCCATGTAAAATCAATGCAGCCATAAATAATGTAGAATTAAACGATTTTTGTGGGGAAAAATGCACAGTCAGGATAGCTAATATTCCATAATATTATCAGAATAACTGAAATGAATAAATCTAACAGTTCTGGAATTCTAAAAGACATTAATCATAAAATATTTATTTTATAACAAATATAAATGTGTTTCTCCTTGACATCATATAATGTGGTGAGTTAGTGACACCTAAAGATTAATTTTTGTAAGTGACAGAACTTTTAAAGTCACCATGAAATCAAAATGGACAATTCTTGCTTTTTTAATGCAATATTGCAGTTTTATGATTATGATTTATTCATGCACATCATTATTTTTTCTTAAATTCATGTGCCCTCATAATCTTTATTCAAAACAATGTTCCCCACCAACTTGCAACAACATCTCTTCTCTGATGATGTGTTTACTGGCACAAGGGCGGGACAACCTCTCACTCAAATGAGATCACACCAACGATCTGGCAACCAACTGCAACAATCCAATCTATTCCCAATGTAAAAACCAAGTCCCAACTTTTTTTGTTGTTCAAGAAACTGACAAGACAATATCAAAATGCATTAGAATTGCACTGATAGTTTGAAGTGTCAGTGCAACCATCATTTAGAGTTAGAAATTGAATATAGGGAGCTTTATGTATTTTAATAAGACATAACAAAAGGCAAACATTTTTGTTCTACTTAGATAGTCTAGTGGTAAAGCTTTTATTTAGCATGCACAGGGGCCTGGGTTCAAAACCTGATCGATCATGTATGCATATGCAAATGATCTGTGGACAGTGCACCTCGATTGGACTGACCAGATTTGTTTTTTACTTGAATATTCATACAATTTTAGACCTTTTTTGCATTCAAAATCCATTTTGCTCAAAATCCCATTAGTTTGAATGGGCATGATGCTTGTGATTTTAACATTTTTAGAGGCCTTGCACACTCTCACACAGCTACATCAGCGGATCACACAGAAGAGAGTCATTTTGGTTCATTCATTTATCCTTTATCTCCATTTAATCCATCCATCTGCCTCTTTTTTTCCAAAACACTGTGTAAGTGACACTTGTAATATTCTAGTGGCTGGTGTTTCAGCGAGAGATCTGCTGCTGGATCTTTCATTATTAACTCTGTCAACCACGTGTCCTCTTTTCCTGTGAGGCTTTTATTACAAGACCGCTATCACCCCTCTAATCAGCACAAGGCACAAATTTAACCCTCACAGCCCTGACCACTGTGGTCCCTTTGGTGTTGAAACACCTCTGAACATTGAAAGTAATATGAGAGTTATACTATGGAACATACGTTTTCCTTCTAAACATGGTGTGGAGGCCCGTGCGGCGAAACGAAAGCTCACCTGTTAGCTGCTAGCTTATTGGAGATGAAACCTCCAGGGATTTGAGTGACAATGTAGCCCCAGAAAAAAGAGCCATGTATCAATCCCACTGTCTCTGGATCCCAATTAAACTGAGCTGGCTAAAGGACACAAACATCAGAGAAGACCGTATTAGCTTATAATAAAATAAAATAAAATAGAATAATAATAAAAAAAATACAAACTTGTTGCACATTATTGTGTATAATATAAATGATTTATCACAAGTCATGCATAGTAAAATGACCTTGTGAATATGTGTGAGTCATGTATTCCTCCCAATATCTCTTATGACAGGAAATTACAGGAAATTGTGGCCGCTAACTACTGAGAAATCATTGATGAGAATTCAAACCAGAAAAAAGAAGAAGATAATCGGTCTTTTGAACTTGATAGCTGATTGTCTTAACTGTCTAGGTTTTCAAATTTTCAAGGACCTGATTACTATAGGGACCCACTGTATGTTTTCATGTATAAAGACCCATTTACTGTACGAGAAAAATATAATGCGTGATAAAATTAAGCAGAAAAAAATTGTGCAAGATTGAGAGTTTATTTTCCAATCATATATATATATATATATATCACCTGATTCGAAAATAGATACACCATATGTACCTTTTTTCCACAACCTGTTAAAAATTGGAGCTGTCAATATAACAATATTCTAAATGTATTTAATTTCCAGCCAGTCTTTTAAAATCAGAATGAAAAATAAAATGTTGAATTAATTAAATGTGGTCATTTATAATTAACATTATTTCTTAAGTCAAATTTGATAGTATTAAAAATAAGATGAGGGATATATGGGAATGGCATTGTGGTATTTTCATTTTATATTTTCCTAGTTTCACCTGCATGACGGCAGTCCCGTTGATGTAGACAGTGTTGTTGTTGACCATTTCTACAATGGCTACACCGAGGTTGCAGCGGATGCCAAACGAGATGCAAAAGCCAAGTCCGCTGAGGATGGCGATGATGTAACGTTTGGGAAGGCCAAAGCAGCCACAATCCAAAAGGGGTGGGCTGTGTTTAGGGGCTGCCACTGGACGGCCATCTTCTGTCAGCTCAATGTTGTCCTCTTCAGCCACATTAGTGCCATCGATCTTCCTAAAATAGGATAAGAAATGGTTTAGAATGGGCTTGCAGTAATAATGAAAGAATTTTAAAGAAATTCTCACAAATTAAGCTGAGTTCTGTCATGACAACTCCCGGAGTGTTTGGCATGGTAATGGATATGACACTGTTGATATGTTTTGTATTGACAGAATAGATCTGCTGCTGTGAGCAAGTAAGACATGCCGCTGCTGTACAATATCGCATATATAAATGACTTGTATCAGATCTATACAGGTGGAGCTGGGGAAGGTGGAGGGTTTCTGAAAGTACAATGCAACTGCTACAGCAAATGCTGACGAGTATTTGAAGGTTAAGCAGCGAGCTCACTGGCAACCGATACAGCAGGAACCAATCAGCTTTGCCCTTTAGAGAATGATGTGATTACAGGCAGAATGAGTTAAGGACCTATCAGCCTGTGCCGTCTAGAGTTTCATGACAGAACTTTGTATTAATGTTCAAGAAATATGAATGTCTCGCTCCTATGTGGAATCTTTAGGTTTATAATCTCTTCATAGATATTAAATATGTATGGATACACCTGTAAAGCTATATAATGTTTTTGAATTACTGGCCAAGGTTCAAAAGTGAATATATTAGGTTTGCATGTTGATGTAGTGATACTGTGCTAGATGACTTGAACTGGACCACTTTTTGGATTGCAAATTTAGCTTTACCCATATTTATAATGCAATGGATGGACAGAGTGAATTCTGTGCTCAGTGGGGGCCAGCAAAGGGTTGCTAGAGTGTGGCGTTGAAAAGGTCACATTGCGTTTGGTGCTCCCCCCTCTCACCCGCTCGCACCTGTTCCATTACTGAACCTGCATCTTTCCTCTCATCCTCCACCTCACAGGAATTACTTTCATCTGTCTATTTTGAAATGCACACCTGAGTTCTTCCATACACAGAGGAAGGAGCTCACTAAAAGCTGGATACTGGAAGATTGTGAATGGAGGATCAAGAGGAATCATTTCAAGAGCCTTATTTGTGAACGTTGTTTTTGCACATAAGCCACTTTAAGGTGAAGTCCTGGTCTGGTACATTCTCAAAATGAATCCCGCATGTTTTTTTCTATTGTGAACAATGCACACACTTATTCAGATCAGAAAAACTTTATTTTTTTGTCTCTGTTTTTGATTTTAAATGAATGCAAAACTCTCCAGGTACTTCTTATGATTTTGATTTATTAAAGCATGAATGGAGCCTATATAGATTTTTTTTTTTAAAATCTATATGTATATACCCCCAGCTTATTTATTATAAAGATTCAGCCAAGGCAATACTTTATACTCTTTTTACCACAAAAAAGTACAAATAAAATGCCATGTTCAGATGCCATTCTAAGCATTGTATTCTTCCGAATAAAACCTGTGGTAAACAGCCACCACTTATGTATATAATTATTATGTGATTAATTAAATTAATATATAATATATATTTATAATATTTGTTGCTTTTGAAAATGGCATTGCTCTTGAGCAACTGTTATACAACTCTACTTTGACTTATTAATTAAAATATACTGCATTTTATGCCTGCTTAGTTAATACACAAACCTAAATGAAGTCCTGTACAATTTAAACATGGAAAAATGAAGTCGTTTTAAGTAGTAATGAAAATAAATATTGCATGACTTGTTAAATTATTTAGTGTGTCCATATATTCAGTTTTCCCATTCACACTAGCTAGATGCCATTACACAGACACAGGAAATTATTTACATTATCTCACATATTAAGCTGTCTAATGTGCAAGAAATGTAAGAGACAAATATCTATATAAGAGACATATTACATGAAATCTTCAGTTTTTTAAACTCTTCAGATGAAGTAGATATTAAATATGTATGGATACACCTAGAACTCTATATAATATTTTTGAATTAGTGGCCAAGGTTCAAAGTGAATTTATGCATAATAATGTCATATTTAAAAGCTTGAATCTTACATTTATAATGTAAGATTTTCTTATTTCTTACTTTCTTAGAAAAATAAAATCAGAGAGTAAACAGTTTTTTAAACACTAAAATATTATGGCATCAAAATATAATAAAAACAAATGATTAAAAATAATATTTAGTAAAATTATGCTACCAAAATTCTTCATCACATTTATCATATCTATGTAATATATATACTGTACTGTATTTATTTTACCATTTCATATATATATATATATATATATATATATATATAGTCAAACCAAACATTATTCAGACATTTTTTATATATTTTAAATTTTTTTTAATAGTGGGTGCAGAACACTATAGTTCATTTATGTAAATGAAGATAGCAAAATAAAGTAAACTATGACATATTATACCTAAAAATTCTTCATACAGTGGATTATAAGTAAAATTGATAAAAATATGGAACCAAAAATTATTCAGACACTTTGACCTGACCATGTTTTGCTTAAGTGTTATCCGAAATAATTAAGATTAATTTTTCAATTAATTTAAATTTTACCATTTTTAAACTATAGTGAATAAACTGTATTAATGAATGAAATGTTCAAGGTGTCTGAATAAATTTGGGTTTGACTGTATATATATATATATATATATATATATATATATCAAAAATAAATTTTGAGTTGATTTCTAAATTCTATATCCCTTCCAATTTCATTCAATACTAAACACATGATACAGTACATATAACAAACACAAGTAACCTTCTCACATCTTCCTTTCAGTGCTTAGATTCCAATTCAACTGCCATCACACTTACTTCTGCAGGTTCCCCAGAGAGTCGCCCACATTGTTCTTCAACTCCTCCTTCCCCGGTTTGAGCTTCTCCTTTAGACCCGCAAACCCCCCCAGTGGCATCTCTCCTTCCCTTACACTTCTGTCCCTCAAACACTTGTCTTCTCACTCTTCTGCTCTTGCAGAAAAAAAGAGCAGGATATCCACTAGGCGCTGATGTGCATCCTCTCCTGTACTGGACTGAGATGGTCTAGGTGTGCTGGAGGGGAGGAGGAGGAGAGAGATGCGGAGCCAGGGATGACAAGGAGAGACACAGAGAGAAAGAAGAGGTGGGACTTTGGTTTTGATGGTCTGGGTACAATCCTTGATGCGGTTTGGCCAGAGAACATCCAGAAACAAGGCACAAGGAGAGAAACGGGACGAACCCAGGTGTCTTCGGTTCAGTGTATCAGCATTGCGAAAGTTATGCGGACATACATCAATAATGGAAACTCCGGCGTTCTCCTCGGTCCCCTCACAGACAGTGACAGAAGAAGCAGAACACCTGCCTCTTCTCCAACCCCTCCCTTTTTTGGTCTTGCCTATATGAAAGCAGGCCAAAAAGAGTGACTAGGAGAGCTCATTAAATATTGATGGCGAAGTCAAGGATCGCAGCCTCGAGGTTGTATGATATGAGCAGGTGTAACGAGACACTGCGTCCTACAGTCCCAGTCTAACCCTTATCCCGAGAATCCGTTCCAGGGGTTCATGGGTCAAATGTATCAACGTCAACAACCAAACACTGACATAAAGGTTCAAACTGTGAGTGCCATTGCACTGTGGCTGATGTTCAAAAGTCACATTTGCAATGTAATTCTATTGCTTTTGTAAGTGAAGCACTGCACCTTTTTCCTGTGAAAGCCTCTTATATGCAATAATCATCAAAAATGCAGTGTGCTTTAAAAATTCAGATATTGAGGTGTAAAAAATTCATTGGTTGTCTGCATGGTGTTGCGTTAGACTTGGGCTCTGTTTCACCGATGCTTGTTGGTGCCTCAATAGTCCGTTTGCCATATACAAAATCTGTCTCACTGAAGGTCTGCCATTCTGTGCAAGACCCCTGAAGCCACGAATAACTGCGAGAAACTGATTTACTATTTTCATATATAATCAAAATGAGCAGGATTCAATAAAAAATATGTTTTTAAAATGAACAGGTGTTCAAAATTTGCAAATGAACATTCTTTACCTACAAAATGTGAATAAAAATCATCAATGTTATGTTAACAAATCTGTTTTCCCCACATACTGAGCAGAACACATTGTCATGAAGGTCTAAATAGGTCCTCAGTTTTATTTTTATTTTTTTATGTCACATTACAACAAGGTTCCCACCTGTTGGTTGCGCAACACCAACATTGAATTGGCAGACAAAAGAATTTTGAATTTTAAGCAATATTACATAGATGCAAACTCCTCACCTTTCAGTGAGAACTCACCTTTTTGAGATCAAAATAGGTCACCAATGGGATTTGCATAGATCCAATGGGAAAGTGTTTTTCTGGGGAGGGGGGTCTTACAAGAGTACTTGTGAACTTACAAGGGTAAATAAAGAACTGGTTGTTTCAGGAAGTACTGTACAGTCTTTCCTTTACTCTTTACTTTAAAATTACTATAATGGGTAATATTTTATGTATTTGAGGTCTGAGATGTGGCAAACAGTATTGCCATCTAATCAGCCAATATTGTCTTAAATTTCCTGCATAGCACTTCGTCTTTTATAACATGAGATTTTAACCAAATGTTGATTTTGGTAAAATGTTGCAACAATATGTTAATTTTTTTCATGAAAAATTACAGTTTTGGACATATATGGTAATAAAAAATAACTACAAATGAGCATGCAAAGCAAATAACTTAAAAAAAAAAAAAATCAGTGCCCCGCCCAGCGCAATGTCCTCACCTTTTTTCCCCCTTACCTGTTTGCATCCCTGATATTAGCTCCACTGTTTTTCCCCTAAATAATGATAAAAGTTTATGTCTTATGCCAACATTTCTTATTCTTCAAGAATTCAGTTTAATTTTTCTCTCTGGACAATTACACAACCATTTTTACTTTTATTTTTTTTATTTGCAAAAATATCATAATCAAATATAATCATCATAGAAAATATGTTTTCAAGTAATTTTTTTAATCTGTTGAAATTTTTATGTATTTTTGAATAACCTAACATGGCAAAAAAAAGTTCCACGTCACTGACCGATATACTTTTATTAAAGTTATTTATTATTTTACTCAGTCATAATATCTGCATATAGTATATGTCCAAAGGATACTCTTGTCTGTGGCACTTTCTTTTTTTTAATAACAGAGTGACATCTAGTGGTTCACAGGAGCCAGTGTGTGCAGTTGGCAAGCCATTTTTTCCCAAACAGCAAAGATATATATATAAATATATATATTTATATATATATATATATATATATATATATATATATAAATATTATTTCCATGCTTAGAAAAGTAAAGAAAATTTATATAGTTAAATAAATTTACTCAGCTGTATAAATGTATATTTCACCAGCTAATTGCTAGATTTTCCTCTATACAGGTTTTTAAACACCCTCATAATGATGAACAGCTTGGAGAATCATACATGCATAAGTTCTGTAAAATCAGTCACGGGAAAAGCATACATAAAGAGCATTGATTTTGTAATAATGCTTTAAATTGGCCATAAATTTAACCTGTATGATGCAAGACAAATGCTTAAAGGTCCCGTTCTTCGTGATCCCATGTTTCAAACTTTAGTTAGTGTGTAATGTTGTTGTTAGAGTATAAATAAAATCTGTAAAATTTTAAAGCTCAAAGTTCAATGCCAAGCGAGATATTTTATTTAACAGAAGTCGCCTACATCGAACGGCCAGTTTGGACTACATCCCTCTACTTCCTTCTTTAATGACGTCACTAAAACAGTTTTTTGACTAACCTCCGCCCAAGGATACACAAGAGTTGCGTTTGTAATTGTTTGTCGCCATGTCGTCGAAACGCTGTTATTTTCATGATCCAATCACCGGGTCTGATTCCGGCTCAAATTGATGGGGTAAAATTAAAGACTGTTTACAATAACACTGAGCGCGTGCACTCCACGTTATGGTAAGAGGCGTGACCTTTCCGGGCAGGTGCGCTAAGCTGCTGTCGAATCACAACACAGGAACCGCTGGCACAATCAGAACTCGTTACGTATTTCTGAAGGAGGGACTTCATAGAACAAGGAAGTCATCAGCTCGTTTTAATGACAGTGGAACGCAGTGGAAACAGCGGTATACAGATAAGTAAATTATGGAAAAATACTGTGTTTTTTTACCCAAACATGAACACATTATATTGCACACTATAAACACAATCAAAGCTTAAAAAAAACACGAAAAACGGGACCTTTAATTTCTTTTCAAAACCCTGATCTCCAGCACTGAAAAGCTCAAATGTAATTGAACAATGATTTCTTTCTTCTGCTGAACACAAAAGAAGATATTTTGAAGAATGTAGTTCCAGTTGGTGGGCCCCATTTACTTCCAGTAGGGTCAACTTTAATTCACAGAAAGCTGTTGAACTGGGCAGCAAAGATTTGATGTCCTGCAAATGCATATTTACACAAGAAAAGTGGTAGATTTGGTCTATTTATTTATGGAAATAGTGTAAGGGTAGGGCAAAAGATCAAGAGGATAGTAATACAAACATTACATTAAAATGCATATATATATATATATCACTCTAAAAATGCTGGGTTAGTCTTGATTTGAATTATTGCCCCGCCCACCATAACAACCATAAACCAATCAAATCACCTGTTATTGTCAAGCACAGTTATGACAACAGTTTGAAATCCTTTGCAGTCATTTGCTCTAAATTCAAGAGGGGCTGGGACCCCCAAACCTTAAATGGCCCATTTTACCTGATATCACCCTACATATATACAGCTGAGTAAATTTAACTATATAAATTTTCTTTACTTTTCTAAGCATGGAAATAATTATTGAATCGTTTGTGGGTATTGTGTTGTATGTGGCTATAATACAGCAGTGTCAGTTTTTGTCGCAGCTATATGTATGAGATTCTCATCTCCAGGGACCAAGAGAGTAAAATAAAAATGATTAAGATGCATGTGCAACTCTTGTCCACTAGTTGTCGCTAGTGTCTATTTTTTCTTTGGGAGTTGGTTACTCACCCATTTTAATGCAAACAGGGTAGTAAGGTGTGAAAGTTGTTGCCTGGCCAGAAGTTTTTGCTTTCAGCCATCAAAAATAAATAAATAAATAAATACATACATACATACATAAATAAAAATGCACAGACACTTTCATAAGATACATTTAAATTTAGTATCTTCATATGATTAGATTCGAAATAAGAACAGATACCGCTTTAAGAACAAAGTCTTTATTCCCCCCCCCCCACACACACACACACACTGTATTTTCACATGTACAATAATAGTTCCTCTGAGCAAAATTTATGAAAATGTATATAGACATTTAAAGCGTCTATAAAGAGTGCCGTTTCATGTTTTTAAAGAAACAACATGCCATTTTACTTATTATTTCAAAGATATATAATTATTATTTATTTATTTATTATTATAATTATTAATTAGTAAGTTATCACCGTTTTTATTAATTTAGTTTAGTCTAACAAGCAAATGTTTGACTGACAAGCGTTTTTATAAATAATATTTCCCAGTGAAAGCATTTGTACACTATAAACAAATTACTCAAAATGAACAGGTAAACTTAATTGCCACACTTAATAAAAACAAATAAGTAGAATTCATGCACAACGTTTAAAATGTCAGTGTGGTTTGTTACTCTTTGTACTTGACACTATGTATAGTAGCCTATAGCCAAAATATGAATTTGCTGCAGACAAATATGGGAATATTTACAGAATTATGGAACAAAATGTTACAATCGCTCCTTTTTATGACATAATAATGCGCTAAAATATTTTGACACTCTTAACAAAATCAAACAGGGAGCCTAACTAATCGTTTTTATGTTTTTTAATACTGATAAACAAATAATCATAACAATATGTTACTTATGCAGAGGTAATGCCTTAATATAACAAACAGTTCTGGTCTAAATATAAATATGATGGTGCAGAGACTGAATGTGTTCTGGTCGAATTACAGCGCTGCAATCGAAAAGATGACTGTCCGGCACCCGTTCAGTTGAGTCCCCGCATACCGCCATCGCATCCGTGACCGCATTTTTCTCGGCTTGCATAACATATCGCGTGACTTACTAGGTTAGTAACGTGAGGGAAAGGACAGCGGAGAAGGCGGTGTTGATGATGGTAGGAGGAGATTGTGCGCCGTTGTCTTCCGCGTTTCCCCGGATTTCAACCACTGTCCTGATTCCATCGTGTCCTCTCCTTGCACGTTTTTACGCTCAGCCCACCCTCCCAATTCAGTTAGTTGAAAAGAAAAAAATTAAATCAATTATACGGGACTCGCCGTCCCCCCCTCCGCCGTCACCTCTCCTTTTTCTCCCCCCCCTTTGCAAATAACCACCACCGCCTTCGTTCTCCACATGCAGCATCGGAGTCCTGGGCCCCGGCGTACCGGCTCCAGCCATGTCGGCGAGGAATACAGCGGCTGGCGGCGGTGACGGAGCGACGGGGGAAAAGACGGGTAACGCCGCTTAAAACAATACAAGTTAGTCCGCCCTAGACGGGTCCGCTTGAAGCGGAGAGAGTTGGTGTAGATTGCGCTGTGTGCCGGGCGGAGGAGAGGGGAGATCTCGGTGTTCCCCGCTGATTGGTTTGCACACTCGCGATCGTAGCGAAACTAGGTCAGTAGTTCAGTAGAGCGAACTCTAGCAAACCAAGCAGGGGTGCGGAGGAACTGCTCACAGAGGCACATTTGGGGCTTTAACGCAGCGTTTAACCATATATTCTGGTTTTAATGTGACTGACAGTCACGTTTTTTAAATGTAGTATGTTGTTTTGTAATTATTTTGCGAGGCCTTGGCAGATTGGCTGCCGTCGCATTCATTCAGTCAGTTGTGGCTAGTTCTTTAAATGTCTTAATATATTTACTAGAATGCTACTTTTATGTTTTGGGGAACTTTGTTTCTTTCATATGGACAAATATTTATATATTTCCCAAGCTACACCGAGGATAAAAAGATAAAGAATCGAATCGTATCCGGAATAACACGTTAAATCGACGATTTACTGTGTTTACATTTGCGTAAAAGAGTGGAAATCTTAAAGAATTGAACTGTTCTGTGTTTGCGATTCTGATACATGTTTTAATTAGTCCGGTTCCCTAACAAAGTTAGCTATTCTTGTATAGTAGCTAGCCTACTTTTGAGGAAGAATGTAGAGAAAACAGCTAATGTTTTGCCCTCAGCAGTCTGTTGTTCAACACAAAAGATACAAAGAAATCCGAATTTACATTACAATTCTGACTATTAAAGGAGTCATAAATGCGCTTGGCCATAACTATATATATGTTAGCATACATAAAAAAAAAACATTAAAACAAACAGAAAATGTGAAAACGTTTAATTAAAGTATTCCTTCATTTATTTTTATAAAGTACAACTGATTAAACCCCATTTTAACTAAACGTTGTTATAACCATTCAGAAAAATTTCAGCAGTTTTTATTTTATTTTAACCATACATATATACATTTACATACAAATAAGTGTATAGAAAACTATAATACCTGTTTCATACTTTTAATAAATCACCTTTTTTGTTTATTATGTATGTATTCATATATTCATTGCTGTTGTATTGACATGAACCCAAATGAATGATAAAACAACATTCTGCTTCTTACTTTTTTTTAATAGTTTTTTTAGATCACAAATACACTATCTAGTACAAATGCATTTTCCCTAGTGAATTCAGTCTCCATTTTAATGAGTGAAACTGCATGTTGTGACGTAAATGTGAATCATTAGCATTGTGAAGTCACAGCACTGCCTGATCTAGTCTAATTTCTTGTAACGTGACCTTGTAAACGTGACGGTTGTGTAATATGTAGGTCAAACACTTACACGGCACACTTGTAGGCCAGGGCTGTGATGCCCTCCTCTTCCTCAGGCGTTGCTTTCTCTCTTCAGCCTAACTCAATCAGTAAATCTTTGCATAACTAGCCTATAAACAATCAGAAAGAAAGCCATTTAATGTAATAGGACAGTTGTGCTAATAATTCCTGATAAAACGTGTAACCTAAATCTGCTGCCAGTTTGGTTTGTCTCGTCTCGTGACAGACACCCCCTCCCCTTCCCCAACACTGAAAAACGTGACTGGAATTTAGGGTCTTATCTGGAAAGTATGTCTCTTAGGTAACTGGCTTTTTGAGTCATTTCAGTGATAGGCGTTTTTTCAGGTCAGTTATTTACTTTCTGGACCATTTGATAAATTCTAGTATAGCTGATAAATAAATGCACATGCCCTGGCAAATTGTCTTTTGGAATTATTTGTGGGGGAAGAAGACGGCATAACATATCAGTACCTTAATTTCTTAATGATTTAATGTGGGTTTTACCTCAATGACACTAAATGTTAATATTGGAGATAATATATAATTTTTTTAAAAATATGACCCTTGCTGTTCATCATGCAAGGTATTGATCTCTCATATACTGAAAGCATACTGTTTAACTTTATGTATAAAACTTATTTAAATGTTAGTGTAGTTATTACTTTAAAAAGTGATTAATCTTTTAAATGTTGTACATGTAGATTCCTTGACCTGAATACATAAACTGTTTTAATAGAAGTTTGCAGCCTTTATGTACTCTTAAAAGTAGGTCAGAAGAACAGGAGTGTATTTCGATGCTGTTTTATCATCACTTTAATTGACCACTGCACATCTAGCTATAGCATATGTAGATGAAATGTGTTGCACCATTGCTTGCTCCATTCTGAGTTACTGGGAAGAGTTTACATACATCTCAGAGGGACCTTATTGCATGAAACTAGAGCTTTGAAAGTATTTGTTATATTAGTAAATTTGTTTATGAGAAATGTTATAGCAATTTTTCAGCTGAGCATTTAAGATCGTAGTATTACACGTAGGTCATTATACGTATACACTTTGTCATGGTCATTGAAGCGGCTCCTTTGATTTGAATGGTGAGGCTATTTTGAGTGTGTGTTTTAATTAAACTGAACTGTTCTCATTCTCAAGGACCTCTTTACAACATTGTTTTTAAATCCTGGAAATTATAGTCAGGATCGAGTGATTGTTTTTCTGTCAATCTTAAAACTCTTTGTGTCAGTTTTATGGCTTGACTTCCTCTCCTGTCCAAGAGATGGTTTCCTGTTGTCTTCATGTCTAGACATCAGAAAATCGTGTGATTTGTTGATTATGCTATTTAGATGTTGAGCATTTTAACTGATTGCCTTGCCTAGTTTCATGTTTTTGGTTATTCTCGTTTGTTTAGTGATTTATTTTTATGTAAAAGCAGTGCCAGCATCAAGCTCAAAGAGTTTATGTAGTTTAGGGCTGTCAAATGATTAATCGCGATTAATCGTATACAAAATAAAAGTTTGAGTTTGCATAATATATGTGGGTGTACTGTGTGTAATTAATATGTATATATAAATACACACAAATTAATGTATATATTTAAGAGAAATATGTTATTTATGTAAAAAATATTTGTATTTATATATAATATAAATTATATAAAAAAATAAATGCATATACTTGTAAATATTTCTCAAATATATACATGAATGTATTTGTATTTATATATACATAATAATTACACACAGAACACCCACATATATTAGGCAAACTCAAACTTTTATTTTGTATGCGATTAATCGCGATTAATCGTTTGACAGCCCTAATGTAGTTTATTACAAAGCCACGTCAAAATGATTTCTTGGTCTAATCTGATGCTTATGTGTCTTTCATTTGTGACTAGGTGTATTAGAATAAAATATGACCAAACTTTCTTAACTAAAACATACAATACAAAGTGTACATGGCAGATAAAGGGAGCAATAGAAGCAATAATAATTAATACATTAAAACTGAAAAGTTTATGCCACAATTTTTATTATACATTTAGAAGTAAACAAGACAAAGATACAAGAAACTTTGTTTCATGAGACTGAAACGTAGGTGATCCATTAGAAATATGTAAGACGATTTGTAAAAAGATACTGTTATATTATACTTTTGTTACATTCAAGTTAGTTTAAAGGATTTGTTCACTTCAGAATTAAAATTTCCTGATAATTTAATCAATTTGCCCCAATGTCATCCAAGATGTTCATGTCTTTCTTTCTTCCGTCGAAAATAAATTAAGGTTTTTGAGGGAAAACATTCCAGGATTTTTCTCCATATAGTGGACTTCAACGGCTAGCAATGGGTTGAAGGTCCAAATTGCAGTTTCAGTGCAGCTTCAAAGGGCTCTATATGATCCCAGATGAGGAATAAGGGTCTTATCTAGAGAAACAATGTCATTTTCTAAAAAAATAATAAAATTTATATATTTTTGAACCACAAATGCTTGTCTTGCACTAGCTCTGCGATGCACCACACATTACGTAATCACGGAAAGGTCAAGAGGGACGTAGGTGGAAAAACTCCATACGCCGCGGTAGGGCGAAAAACTCCATTTCATTTTGTCCTCCAACTTCTAAATCATCCGACATTGTTGTTTTACCTTATTTTGTGTAAAGGGCATTTGACTTAGTCTTTGCACATTCGCTTTGTAAAAACTTGTTCGTTACTTCCGCCTACATCATGCGTGACATTTCCAATGTTATTACATAATGTGAGGCGCATCGTAGAGCTAGTGCAAGATGAGCATTTGTGGTTAAAAAGTATGTTTTTATATATATATATATATATATATATATATATATATATATATATATATATATATATATATATAATACAGTACAGTCCAAAAGTTTGGAACCACTAAGATTTTTAATGTTTTTAAAAGAAGTTTCGTCTGCTCACCAAGGCTACATTTATTTAATTAAAATACAGTAAAAACAGTAATATTGTGAAATATTATTACAATTTAAAATAACTGTTTTCTATTTGAATATATTTCACAAAGTAATTTATTCCTGTGATGGCAAAGCTGAATTTTCAGCATCATTACTCCAGTCTTCAGTGTCACATGATCCTTCAGAAATCATTCTAATATGCTGATCTGCTGCTCAAGAAACATTTAATGTGTACAATTGTACAAAATATTTGTGTACAATATTTTTTTTCAGGATTATTTGATGAATAGAAAGTTCAAAAGAAGTGTTTATCTGAAATCTAATCTTTTGTAACTTTATAAATGTCTTTACTGCCACTTTTGATTGATTTAATGCATCCTTGCTGAATAAAAGTATTCATTTCTTTAATTTCTTTTCAAAAAAATAAAAATAAAAATTCTTACTGACCCCAAACTTTTGAACGGTAGTGTATAATGCTACAGAAGCTTTGTATTTCAGATAAATGCTGTTCTTTTGAACTTTCTATTCATCAAGGAATCCTGAAAAAAAAGTACACAACTGTTTTCAACATTGAAAATAATCATAAATGTTTCTTGAGCAGCAGATCAGCATATTAGAATGATTTCTGAAGGATCATGTGACACTGAAGACTGGAGTAACGATGCTGAAAATTCAGCTTTGCATATTTTTATAAACTTTGCTTATTATTATTATTATTATTATTTTTATTTTATTTTATTTTATTTTTAATTTTTTAGAAAATGATCGATTGTTTCACTAGACAAGAATCTTATTCCTCGCCTGGGATTGTGTAGAGCTTCTTGAAGTTGCACTGAAACTGTAATTTGGACCTTCAACCTGTTGGTCCCCATTGAAGTCCACTATATGGAGAAAAATCCTGGAATGTTTTCCTCAAAAACCTTAATTTCTTTTTGACCGAAGAAAGAAAGACATAAATGTTTTGGATGACATGGAGGTGAGTAAATTAACAGGAAATTTTAATTCTGAAGTGAACTAATCCTTTAATTAGTAAATCATTTTTAAAATAGTGGCTGCATGTCTGTGGTGGTTAAAGCCTTGGATTAATTGCCCGATTATCAAAATAAATACGTTTTCTTAAATTGCCAGCTGTGTAGGCAAGGCACTTTTGTAATTTGTTACAAAAATTAGGCCATGTCTAAACGGAATGCCTTTGTTTAACAAATTTGTCACGTTTAGTGATTCTCACATTTTTGAAAAGTAATTCAGCTAGGGCTGTCAAACGATTAATCGCGATTAATTGCATACAAAATAAAAGTTTGAGTTTGCCTAATATATGTGGGTGTACTGTGTGTAATTATTATGTATATATAAATACAAACACATTCATGTATATATTTGAGAAATATTTACAAGTATATGTATTTATTTATATTTTTATATAACTTATATTATATATAAAATAAAATATTTTGTACATAAATAACATTTCTCTTAAATATATACATTAATTTGTGTGTATTTATATATACATAATAATTACACACAGTACACCCACATATATTATGCAAACTCAAACTTTTATTTTGTATACGATTAATCGCGATTAATCGTTTGACAGCCCTACAGCCTAAAACTGAACTAAAAAAAAATAGCTTTTTTTGTGCGGTCTGTTTTTGCGCCTGCTTCACCTGTTGCTTTAAGCCTCTAAGACCAAGACAGACACGCTCGTCCTCGGACTGGCCATGTGTACACGTGCATGTACTATGTGTGTGTTCTTACAGTGCCAGTTTCAGGTGACAATGGAATGGGCCAGGCCAAACACAGCTTGTGCCCCTGGCTCCTATATTTAAAAGTGTTCCACACTGTTGAAGTCAGGGGACAGTTGAAGTCATTTTCACTACATTAATATGAAAAATATGAATTAATATGAAAAGGTCTGAAAAAAAAATGTTGAGTTTTGCTTTCGTCATACAGAAAATCCACTGTTTATTGCCAACATGCTTCAATTGGTTTGGTTTGTGGTTTTAAACAACCTAGACATTATGACATTTTGGCTTTAGTGACAGGAATGCACCAGTGTTTTATTCAACCATGGGAAGAATTAACATGGTTTTTCATCTGAATCATCCATCATTTGCTGTTAGATTTTAATAAGACACTATACCATTTGTCAATTTCACACTTTATCAGTAACTGTAGCTTTTCTTTTTAAGCTTAAACCAATGGTCAGATATTTTTGTAGGCTATAATGGGTGCCAAATTAATTGACTGTTGTCCTGGTTCTCACATAACAGATCATTTAAACTGAAGTCAAGATGTCTGTTTTTTTTAATCAATATTTCATGTATATTTAATAGAGATGCACCGATACTAAATTTCTCCACCGGTACCAATAGCCGATTATTCAAAGTGATATCTGCAGACAATACTGATAGTTTGGTGGTTCTGCCTTTTGTACCTTACTTTTAATATTGAACATCAAACTGATTCCTTAGCATTTTCTTTACACATTTTCCTGCCCTCTTTTGATTGACAGGATATATCAGCCCTGACTATCGGCTGTTTTTAAACTACAGATTATTGGCCGATATATATTGATGCATCTCTATTATTTAATATTTATTTATTTAGTTCTATTTGTTTTTGGTAAGTAGCCATTTATTAAGTGGAGTGATCTACATTCAGCCTGCAGTCAGTCATTGACGGAAAAAAAATCCATTCAGGTTGATAGAAGACCCTTCTTATGAAAGCTTGTTTCCGCCACAGAAAAAAAAAAAAAAGATAATTGACACTTTTTATTTAATTTCTGCCTTTTTTCCCTTACAATTGCGAGTGTACATCTAGCAATTCTAATTTTTTTCAGAATTGCAAGATATAAACTCGCAATTGCGAGTTATGTCAGAATTGCGAGTTCCTTTTTCTTGCAATTGCGAGTTTATATCTTGCAATTCTGACTTTTTTCCTCACAAGTGCGAGTTTATATCTTGCAATTCTGACTTTTTTCCTCACAAGTGCGAGTTTATATCTTGCAATTCTGACTTTTTTCCTCACAAGTGCGAGTTTATATCTTGCAATTCTGACTTTTTTCCTCACAAGTGCGAGTTTATATCTTGCAATTCTGACTTTTTTTCCTCGCAATTGCGAGTTTATGTCTTGCAATTCTGGCTTTTTTCCTCACAAGTGCGAGTTTATATCTTGCAATTCTGACTTTTTCTCCTCGCAATTGCGAGTTTATATCTTGCAATTCTGACTTTTTTTCCTCGCAATTGCGAGTTTATGTCTTGCAATTCTGGCTTTTTTCCTCACAAGTGCGAGTTTATATCTTGCAATTCTGACTTTTTTTCCTTGCAATTGCGAGTTTATGTCTTGCAATTCTGACTTTTTTCCTCACAAGTGCGAGTTTATATCTTGCAATTCTGGCTTTTTTCCTCACAAGTGCGAGTTTATATCTTGCAATTCTGGCTTTTTTCCTCACAAGTGCAAGTTTATATCTTGCAATTCTGACTTTTTCTCCTCGCAATTGCAAGTTTATGTCTTGCAATTCTGGCTTTTTTCCTCACAATTGCGAGTTTATATCTTGCAATTATGATTTTTTTTTTTTTATTCTCACAATTGCGAGTTTAATATCTTGCAATTCTGACGTTTCTTTCCCTCACAATTGCGAGTTTATATCTTGCCATTCTGACCTTTTTCTTGCAATTGCAAGTTTATATCTTGCAATTGTGAGGAAAAAAAGTCAGAATTGCGGGTTTATATCTTAAAATTCTGACTTTTCTAAGAATTGAGATATAAAGCAGTGTTAATTTCGTTGACGAATAATTTTCGTCATAATTTTCGTCAACGACATTTTTTCACGGACGAAAACGAGACGATGACTAAATAAAAATGTGTTTTGAATGACTAAAACTATGACTAAAATCTACTCTAATATTCGTCAATGAATAAAAACGAGACGAAAATGAAAGAGAGGGACGATTTGGGAAGATATATCCAGTCAGGAACGCTGTCCTGTGTGGAAGATGCGCACATTTGAAGTGTAACGTGCTGATCTAACCGCGGGAAACGCGGCGCTGTTGCGCGCTCTACAGGCTCGCGCAGCAGCACTTCAGACTGCTTAGTAATTAATGAATAGCGCACATTTATGCCAAGAGATTGCTTATAAACTAATATTGATGAATTACGACAATGTTTACTACACTATGTTTATATGGTAATGTGTTGTAGGTTGTAAGAATGCATATTCTCCCTTCATTAGTAGCCTGCTACTACAATAGGCTACAACGCAGGCTGCAGACATTTCAGAATAAGAGTCACGGTGTATTTCGGGATGGTTTATAATTATTATTTTTTTCCTGGTCATTATTGTTATTTTGTTTACACAATAAACTGTATTTAATTTAATTTCTATTTAATTCATAGTAAACTACTGTATCTTCTGTCACAGGAAGGAAAGACTAAGAACATTATTTGACATATTATTCAATATATTTTACAAGTATAAGGGTTATTATAGTTAACTAAACCTAAAACCAAAGAAATCTTCATTATTTGAAGTAAACTGAAATAAAAAATAAATATATATAAAAAATGTAAACTTATTTTATTTCATCTAGTTTCTAAGCTTTACCTTAACCTGAGGTATTAAAATAACAGAAATAAAAACTTAGACATTTAAAAGCGAAAACTAAAAGACAAACACAAAAAAATTAAAAATCTAAAACTAAAAATCAAATCTAATAAAATTTTAAACAAAAACTATAGTACCTCAGTGATAAGTGTGTCAATCCCTGAAATATGCAGAATTTTGCTCTTTCGTGTCTTTTTGCACTTGAACGGTCAAAAACCGTCCGCTTTGGCGAGCAAAGTAAAGTTGGGTGAACATAAACAGTTTGGGGAATATCAGATGTACCTATATCAGTGTATAGGATCTGTGTATTGTTAGAGAAATGCTTTATGCATTACAATTTAACTAAATTAGATTTTAGTCGACTAAATCTACTGTAGATTTAGTCGACTAAAACTAGACTAAAACTAAAACAATTTCCGATGACTAAAATATGACTAAAACTAAATGGCATTTTAGTCAAAAGACTATGACTAAAACTAAATCAAAATTTGCTGTCAAAATTAACACTGATATAAACTCACAATTGCAAAGTCCAATTCCGAGGGGAAAAAACTGACTTTATTTCTCAGAATTTTGAGTTTATATCTCACAATTGTGACTTTATAACTTGCAATTGCGAGTTTATATCACACAATCTGAGAAAAAAGGTCTGAACTGATTTTTTTTTTTTTTTTTTTTTTTTTTTTATGCAAATCTGAGAAATAATACAAAATGGCAAGGGGGAAAAAAAGTCAGAATTGTAAGATAAAAAGTCACAATTAACTTTTTTATTTTTATTCAGTGGCAGAAACAAGCTTCCATACCCTCTGCCTCCTGTTGGGGTTCTGATCACCCTATTGTGATTTATTTTATAATAGTGATTTAAGTATCCCTTATTTAAGTTTTTGTGGGACAAATGATAAAATACTTATTTTATAATAAGTTATAACAGCTCCTTCTTCCCTTACATCCACTGAGCTGATGTGCTAGGGTGGCGTAACTCTTATTGTGATGCCCCATCTTAAAGATGAGAGAGCTCATAATGGTGTAATGACCTCTCTAAGGTCAGACAGCAAATCACAAATCATTCTTCACTCCCAAAACCTCAAATATGCCAGCCAGCTAGATAACTTAACCATGTTGACACATTTATAGTTTTCAGGACATAAATACTACGATCAACTAACAAATGACAATGCGTCAACAGTAGTTATAGTTGAACCCTGCGGTTACCCGTTTGTCAGATATTTAGCTTAACATCACTGTAATGCTTAACTCAGGTTGATGAAATGCAAAATACTACCAAGGTGTGGTGCCAAATCAACTCACTGACCTACTTTCTTGTACTTTTGTCAGTTTCTTGCACAACGTTGACGTAAATAAATTGAGTTTGGACATGTTCCTCGTGCGGCTCTATGGTCACAGCGCAAAGCACAATGAATAATTAGCTCACCTTATGATGACGTGATAATTTTTCTCCATGATAACAGGTAGTGCTCGCATTGACTGTTTTATCAAGTAATTTAGTTGGATTATCTAGTACCGAGGTACTTTTGCAATGTGTGGGTGTGTGTTTGCTTTTAATGCTTTTAAAGTGTATAATTACATTTACAATGCATTTGTTTTGAAAAAGAAGCCGGTAAGGTTAAGAAATGTTAAGTGATATTTTCTTATTGAGGTTGAATACTTTGGAAATATGATTGTTCCTTTCCTACGCATATATACTTATATGTATGTATATATATGGTATGCATTTAAATGGTCCTGGAATATCCTCACATCAGTATGAATAGTGAGTCAGTGAAATGGCCTTTCTCTTGTGCAAATGACGTCACGCAGTCGTCACGAGCGCTAGCATCTAAATGCAGGTCAGTGGAGTCCCAATAAAATCATGAGCCAGTGAAAGACGGAGCTCTTCACTGTTGGGTGTGGCCTTCCTATCAGCCTCATAAAACCAAATAATCCCTCCGCAGATCTTCACTCCAGCACATAGGATTAAAAATCAGGTTGTTGCTGATCTGTTAACGACTATTTAGGTCACTGGGCTTGTAGAGGACTGTTAAATATAGGAGCCAGGGCCACAAGCCGTGTTTGGCCTGGCCAGTTCCATTGTTGCCTGAATCTGATGGCACTGTAAGAACACACACGCAGTCCATGCACGTGTACACATGGCCGAGGACGAGCGTGTCTGTTGGTCTTAGAGGCTTAAAGCAACAGGTGAAGCAGGCGGGAAAACAGACTGCGCTGTGAAAGCCTATTCATGAATAAGTTGCTCTGCTTGCAGGGAGTTTGTGAATGGATTATGGCAGTCAATGGCAATAACAGATGGCAAATACAGCTTCATTCTGTCTCTTGGTGGCAGGTCGAACTGCAGTTTTATAAAAAAAAAAAAATGTAAATACAATGATTAACTGCAATATGATGATTGATGAACCTCGTTATGTCAATATGACCCTCATGTGAAGACTTTTTATTTATTGATTTATTTTTTTGCATTCACATTTTAGCTTTACTTCATGGACACATTTTCAGTGTTGTTATTATTATTGATAATAGTGATAATTAGAATAATAATTACAATTTATTATCTCAATACCATGAGTTTGGTAGAAAACCTAAAGAGTTTGTTTGTGGTTTTTAATATGCTTTCCATTCTTGTGAAATGTTGTCATCCCCTCTTCTTGATTTGTATAGTGATGTGGCGCAAAATGTTTGAAAGCGCACAAATAAGAAAATAAAGAGAAGCTGGAGCACTTTGCATTCACAATGCATTTCATAAGGGAACCATATTGTGAACCAAGCCACCTGCTAGAGTTTGTGTGAAGTACTTAGGCTACCCTTTAACTTTGAATACATTTGTTTAAATTGCACGCTTCTGCATTATAAAGGGGTGGTTGATTATGATTTCGCTTTTTTAACTTCAGTGTGTAATGTTGCTGTTTGAGCATAAACAACATCTGCAAAGTTACGACCCTCAAAGTTCAATGCAAAGGGAGATATTTTCTTTTAAAGAACTCTGTTTAAAGGATTAGTTCACTTTCATAATGAAAAATTACCCCAAGCTTTTCTCACCCTCAAGCCATCCTAGGTGTATATGAATTTCTTCTTTCTGATGAACACAATCAGAGATATATTAATAAATATCCTGACGCATCCGAGTTTTATAATGGCAGTGAACAGGGGTCACGAGTATGAGCTGAAGAAAGTGTCTCCATCCACATCCATCCATCATAAACGTCTTCTCCACACAGCATTGAGGGGTTAATAAAGGCTTTCTGAAGAGAAGCGTTGCGCTTTGTGTAAAAAAAAAAAAAAAATCCATATTTAACAAGTTATGAAGTAAAATATCTAGCTTCCGCCAGACCGCCTTCCATATTCAAGTTACGAAAAGTGTAAACTGGCGTTGTGTAGGGCTGGGCGATATGGCTGAAAAGTGTATCACGATATCAGTGTTTCATATCGGTCGATATCGATAATTATTGATATTGTTATGACCCATTTAAAATAAGGACCAGGAGAAAAATATATTACATTTAAACATTTTTATTTTAAACTTAACCTTCCTCTGATCATAATCCCCTCAGATATTAAGACAGAAATGTCAATGGAAAACTCAAATAATTAAAATGTAAACATAAGTCTAAAGTAGGGTGACCACCCGTCCCGCATTTTGCGGGACAGTCCCGAAATTAGGAGCTTTGTCCCGCAAGACTTAAGTAGTGTCCCGCATTTCATTTATGTCTGTAATTTTTTTCATCCCTAAAATTACAATACCACAGTAAGAAATATAATAAAAACTGTGAGCATTTAAAAATCTATTTGTGCAGCCGTCATATTCTAGCTGTGAAAATAACCAACCAGCGCAATCATAGAGAGAGATTTTCCCGCTGATGACAACTGAGTGGACAGCGCAAAGAGCAGGCCTCATCAAAGTCGGTAAACACAACTACACCAGCAAAGATTACATCTTCCGTACTGGATAAGAACCCCAAGAGCTGCTCAAAGCTGCCCAAATCGAGGATTTAAAGCATGTAATCATCCATCCTGATGTTAAATATTTCCAACGAACGGCGGCGATCAAGCGCCACACACGGAAATGGTCGAGCACCTACAGAAAAACGAGATATTCTCCATTTGTTTTAACCAATACAAAATTGCGAAATTCAGACACGAGTTTCTTCTCACGTTAATATTTCATTTAATGCGGGTTCTATGGCGTTATTATATTGAAAAATGTCGAGAGCGCATCAAATGCGCGAGCAATCTCTCCACTCACAGGCGGATTCCTTTGCACAAAACTGGACGCGCGCGCGCTCTCGCTCAGATATTGCATCTGCGCGCTCAAACTTTTGTCCTCCTGCATGTGCAGCCGTGAATCTAGAATTGTCTTCTCTCCAGGATTTAATGTTGCCATAAGTGCAACATTATAGTTTGGGCACTCACCGGCAGAAACATTAATCGGCGCATATGCCAAGTTTGCCAACAAATGTAAATCCCTATGGAGTCAAATTAATGCCTTAAAGTTTTGCACAAAATTAAAGTTTTGCAAAACACAAAAAAGAATTGAGCAACAAAAAAATGTTTTGCAAACAAAAATAAAGAATTGCAAAGGAAAATTAAAGTATTGAGCGGAAAAAATAAGTTTTGCAAACAAAAATAATAAATTGCAAAATAAAATAAAATAGTGCAAAAATAAAAATATAATCAATTACAAAAATCAATGACAGCTGTAATCCTATTTTATCTTTGCCACATATTTTTCATGCTCAAACCTACTAAATCATTTGCAACGCTCATTTTATTCTGCGTTTCAGTCAAGCGTGCGCTCACGATACCGGTTTTCTTTTGCGCTGCACTTTTCTGTGCGGTTCTCTTTATGGCACTGGTTTGACGTGGGGGTGGAGTCAAGAAGCGGGGGCATAGCGTGTCATGAAAAATATGTGGCAAAGATAAAATAGGATTACAGCTGTCATTGATTTTTGTAATTGATTATATATTTTTATTTTTGCACTACGTTATTTTATTTTGCAATTTATTATTTTTGCTTGCAATTTTTTTTTTCTGCTCAATACTTTATTTTTCCTTTGCAATTCTTTATTTTTGTTTGCAAAACATTTTTTTATTGCTCAATTCTTTTTTTTTTTGTTTTGCAAAACTTTATTTTTGTGCAAAACTTTAAGGCATTAATTTGACTCCATATAAATCAATATTTACATAGCCTCATGTGTCCCGCATTGTCCCGCAAAATCACATCTACTGTCCTGCAACAGATCAATAGTCAGGTGGTCACCCTAGTCTAAAGTCTCAATGAACACTTTTCCTCTTTTATTTACAATTTCCTCGCTCGCTGCGGCATTCATTTTCTGCTTATCAGTCGCCGGTTATTGAAGAGGAATCCAGCAGACCAGCACAAGACAACGATATGCCGCAACCAAAATTGATACTGTTACATGATTGGCTGTTAGCGTGTCACTCCCTACGTTGCTAGGTTACCAGAGAGCAAGTGCCTTTGTTAATGCAACCAAACTTGCTTCGCAAGCTCTGTTTTCTTCCGACGAAGAATAAAAAATATCGAATGTATTATCGAACACATTTTTTATTGATATCGATCACGTGTCTATTGCGATACATATCGTTATTGTTTTATCGCCCAGTCCTAGCGTTGTGTCAGTTACACTTTTTTCCATAAGTTGAAAAGGGAAGGCGTAGGGCGTAGCGGAAGTTTTTTGAACTGCAGGAGTTTTACACTTTCTTCGTACGTTGAATACTGCCCCGAGAACACGCAACGAAGGGGACGAGGCCATGTTGGGCTGCTTTAGAGAAGAGGAAGAGTTGTTGTAGAAGAGTGTTGTTGTCATCATTTTACACCAGACTACTTCAAAAACGAGGGTCAATTCAATGCTGGATTTGCACAAAAGATTAACCCGACGGCACATGCTAGTTGATAAGTTGAACCAACTCCACAGCAACTACATAAATTTATCTACTAACCGTTCAGAAACGTCCAGATGCTTTCTATAAGTTGTAACTTCTTCCTGAGTCTCTCCGTCAGTGTACAACTCTGGTTTGAACAGTGTAAGGCTGAACACGTTCTTTATAGTCATTTTAAAAGGGGCATTATAGGTCCCTTTAGATAATCACACTAGGCCTTTTTCCCCAATTAATAGAAACCAAAACATGAAATGTTATTGAATTTAATTTTTTTCCCCCCTATCAGATTCCTTCGCTTTCATTTAAAACAGTAACTAAATGCAGCTCATATATATATATATATATATATATATATATATATATATATATATATATATATATATATATATATATATATATATATATATATATATATATATATATATATATATTTTTTTTTTTTTTTTGCCAAACCAAGAAGTTAAAGCTGTTTGAACTCCAGTGGATGTATGGTCTTAGTGTTTGACTGGTGTTTTGTCCTCAGTTGTGGAAACTGGTTATTATGTAAATAGACATAAGTAAGTACACTGACATAAAGGTTTCTGGTTTTAAAGCTGTGTTTGTACAGGAAGCCAAAGACTGTATATTAATTGATGCCTCATTGTCTAAATGGGCTGATAGATGAGCATAAAGGAAAGAGTAATGCAAGTTCTTGAGGTGGTGAAGTAGGTTTGTCTGTAATATTGTGGCATTAAGTAGTTCTCTCTGAACTTCCTCTGTTTCTAAGAACCAGTTGTAAACTGGGTTTCTGGGTTTAAAGATTACATTTTTAAAACATTTTTTTCCCTTGTGACGACTTTCACAAGATAAAAAAAAAAAAAAATGCCCAGTGTATTATTTAAGTCACGACACAGACACAAAGTATCATTCTGAATTCACATAAAAATCCTTTGACTATTTGTGCGCCGATTACAGATGGTCTGATTCTTTAGATGTCTGTTATGAAATCTGTTCCACAGTGCCCTGGTTCCAATATGTAGCACGTAGTTTAACATTGAGGTCCTGCCTACTTCAAATTGTGTTTTTGGCACGTTTCTTTTTGTCACTTTACTAAAATAAATCCCTCCCATTAATGGCAGGAGATGCATTAGAGGAAGAACCCCAGGGCCTTTCTGTCTCTCTGTCTGGTTTGATGACCCCCACCTCAGCCACCGGCATGGCTTCAGGCATGGAGCTGCCCAGGAAACGGAAAGGCAGCATGGACATCCCGTAAGTAAATATTTTTAAATATTTTTTATTCGTCTCTAGTAGAGGCTGGTGGTTTGGCGAATATTTGGCTGCTGGTTTGGCAATATTGTTATTTTTGCAATAAAATAAAATTAAAGATGAAAGGTTTTATATATTAACAATGTAAATAACAGTGTGGTAATGCCTACTTTAAATAATCTAATTATGTAATTGCTTAAATTTAGTTTTGAATAAAAAAAAAAAGTATTCAAAAAATTAAGTTAAAATTAATTACTCCAACGATTTAAATTTTATTTACACTATTATTCAGAAGTTGTTTTCTTTTAAAAGAAATTAATACTTTTATCCAGCAAGGAGCAGGGATTCCTTAAATTGATCAAAAGTGACAGTAAAAGCATTTATATGTTACAAAAGATTTCTATTCCAATTAAATACTTTCTATTCATCAAGAATTCCTGGAAAAAGTGTATAATGGTTTTCACAAAAATATTAAGCAAAGAGTGCTACAGATTTCAGCTGTAATAATAACAAGAATAATTTTTCTTGAGCAGCAAATCAGTATATTAGAATGATTTCTGAAGGATCATGTGACAATGAAGACTGGAGTTAATGGCTGCTGAGCATTTATCTTTGACATCACTGGAATAAATTACATTATAAATTACATTATAAATTATTAAGTTATTTTAAGTTGTAATAATAATATTTCACAATATTACTGTTATTGTTTTAATCAAATAAATGCAGCCTTGGTGAGTATAAGAGACTTCTTTCTTTGAATTTTTTTTCCTATTCTAATTCTTTAATGCTATTTATTTTCTTTGTTCATTTAGAAGGCAGAAAAAATAATGTTTTTTCATAAGTTAAAGAGAATGGCAGCAGTGCAAAAGCATCCTCATATTGTGTAACTTTAAAACATGAATACAAATTGGTAGTTCTGTTTATTAATTCTGATTGGTCACATACTTGCATATCAGTTTAATTCTATTAATTCGGTGAGTTGTGAAGTTGTACTATAGCTGCAAACAACTGATCTTTTGTGCTTATTTTGTGTTTATATATATATACTTATCTCTGCCTCTTTTTGCATTATTCTGTTTATTTTTTTATTTTTTTTTATAAATAACGTGAAAAACAGTATTTCCCACATAAATGTCGATTATATGCCATACTGCCCAGTCCTAGTGTCTAGAAAGAGTATCTGTGTTGGTGTGAGAGTATAATACATTTGTTGTTATATATTGGGATTTTACAGCTGATTTGTATGAGTAATATCCTCTTGTTTGTCCTGTTAGCCCCCCTTCTGCTTTTCTGAATGAGTCAAGATGTGTTGGAAAGGGAAGTGCGTGGTCTGTGTATAATGTCCTCTTAGAATTACTGCAGAATTTCATGAGTCACTTAAATCATCTCACCGCTTTGTTTCCAGAGAAGCAAAATCTGCATCAAATCTAGACGAGGATATGGAGGACGATCAGGGAAGGTATTATGCCCATTATCAATACTCAGTATGGCTCAAAATTGATCCATAGTTTTATTCCTTATTTTTAACATCTGTATATCTTTAATTATTTTGTTTTTATAGATCAGAAGGAGATGACCAGCACTTAAAAATTAAGTGCATCAGGTAATTATTGTCTCTAAATTTTATGGGGATTTATTTATTTATTTATTCATTCATTCTCCTTTCTATTTGCAATTTCAACTGTCATTGAAACTCGAACACTAAAGTAGTTTGTTGTTTAGTGACATTATATTTCAGCTAAGTTGAGTACCATGGTACTTACGACATAATGTCATCATGTAGGGAACCTCACAGTCAGATCGAGAAACGACGGCGAGATAAGATGAATAACTTGATTGACGAGTTGGCAGCGATGATTCCCACCTGTAACCCCATGTCCCGCAAGCTTGACAAACTCACTGTGTTACGAATGGCTGTCCAGCACCTCAAATCACTCAAAGGTACGCTTGTCAAATGTCTTCACAATTAGCTTTTTGTGTGGACTAGCATGCACAAAGACTAATATTGAGCTTGAAAATGTATTTCAAAACAAACTTTGTTATACAGCGATGAATGTTCTTGATTGTATGTTGTGTAACGGAGTGCCTGTTTTTCAGGAGCGACCAACTCCTTTGCAGAAGCCAATTACAAACCTGCATTCCTCCCAGATGATGAGCTCAAGCACCTTGTCCTAAGGGTAGGTCCATACAATTTAGAGAGCTGTGTCTTAAAGGGATAGTTTACCCAAAAATGAAAATTTGATGTTTATCTGCTTACCCCCAGGGCGTCCAAGATGTAGGTGACTTTGTTTCTTCAGTAGAACACAAATGATGAATTTTTAACTCCAACCGCTGCCGTCTGTCAGTCGTATAATGCAAGTCAGCGGGAACTTGGACTATAAGAGTAAATAAAACACGACAGACAAATCCAAATGAAACCCTGCGGCTCGTGACGACACATTGATGTCTTAAGACACGAAACGATCGGTTTGTGCGAGAAACCGAACAGTATTTATATCATTTTTTACCTCTAATACACCACTATGTCCAACTGCGTTCAGCACTCGATTCGTAAGGTCTGATCGCGCTCTGACAGCGGAAGTGTCTAGTGTCTAGCACTCATTGACGATCAGACCTCACTAAACGAGTGCTGAACGCGGTTGGACATAGTGGTGTATTAGAGGTAAAAAATGATATAAATACTGTTCGGTTTCTCACACAAACCGATCGTTTCGTGTCTTAAGATATCAATGTGTCGTCACGAGCCGCAGGGTTTCATTTGGATTTGTCTGTCGTGTTTTATTTACTCTTATAGTCAAATTTCATGCTGACTTGCATTATACCACTGACAGACGGCAGCGGTTGGAGTTAAAAATCAACATTTGTGTTCTACTGAAGAAACAAAGTCACCTACATCTTGGATTTTTGGGTGAACTATCCCTTTAAAGCTATATGTGATATAGGAGAAGAAATATCACAGCAAATTATTGATGATGTGGGTGGAAGAGTCTCCAAAAATAGCTTTTGTTTAAACAGGGCATTTTGACTGTTTGCTATTGCGAAATTACAACATTAACCCTAAATGATATCTCCCTCTCTCTTGTCCAGGCTGCGGATGGATTTCTCTTCGTGGTTGGCTGTGATCGTGGAAAAATTGTCTTCGTCTCAGAATCTGTTTCAAAAATCCTGAACTACAGTCGGGTAGGAGAATTTGACTATAAAAAAGACCAAATATTTGCCAAATATTTTCAGTCGAATGTAGCTAAAGGCTGCTCAAAAAAAAAAAACGCTAAACTGTCTGCAGTTTACATCAGATTTCTTTCCTAATCCATGCTCACATACTGTAATTTTAATATAATATATAGCTGAATGTCCAATAAAGCTGTTCTTATTTACATATTTTCTGTCAGACAATGGAACAAGTATGATTTAACAGTCCAAAAAGTCGCTAGATTTGTCTCTATTCTATTTTTTTTTGAAAAAGTTGCTACAGAGATCTGAAAATTCACTAATTTAGTTTTATTCTGTTTGTTCATCTCAGATATGTTGCCAGCTTAATTATTAAATAATATTATAAATATATGATTTTTGTTTTAAAGGTTTTATGAGATCATGAGAAACACAAATCAGTTTAGCATGTCCAAACATTTGACTGATACTGTATTTTTTTTGTGTGTGTGTGTGTGTGTGTTTGCATTTGTTTGCATTGTGTTGTGCATTTGTTTACCTGGTGATAAATCATTAAGCTGATGATATTTTTAGCAGAAAATATTAGTCAGATCATGGCTCATTTGAATATATTTCTCCACAGACGGAGTTAATTGGACAGAGCCTGTTTGACTATGTTCATCCAAAGGACATTGGAAAAGTGAAGGAACAGCTTTCTGCCTCTGAACTCTACCCACGGGAGCGCCTCATAGATGCCAAAAGTAAACATATTAATGTTGTTCTATGTGTCAAGTTTGTGTATATGCTTCCTAAATGTTTTTCTTAAGTGCTTCTACGGTTTTATGCCTTTCCATGCACATTGTGTTCAATCTGATTAATAAACAAAGTAAACACTACTATTCAAAAGTTGTTTTATTCAAAGGTTGAAGTTTTTTTTTAAATTTGATCATAAATGCAGTAGAACAGTAATATTGTGAAATAAAATATTAATTAATAAAATATTAATTAAATACTAATTTAATATTGAAATATTATTACAATTTAAAATAGCTATTTTCATTTTAACGTTTTAAAATGTAATTTATTCCTGTGATGAAAAGCTGAATTTTCAGCATCATTACTCCGGTCTTCAGTGTCACATGATCCTTATACTCTGATATGCTGGATTTGGTGCTCAAGAAACATTTCTTATTATCAGTGTTGAAAACACTTGCTGCTTAATATTTTTGTGGAAACTATAATCTATAATGCATTTCATGACTATTTGATGAATAGAAAATTCAAAAACAGTTTTTGAAATGGAAGTCTTTTATAATTTGAAATTTCTTTTGATCACTTGAATACATGAATAAAAGCATTGGTTTCTTTAAAAAAAAAATCGTACTAACCCCAAACTTTTGAATGGTAGTGTATGTATGAGTGTTTAAAGTGATAGTTTATTATTCATTCATAGTTCATTATTTATTCTCCCACATGTTTCAAACCTGTATTCTGGCAAAAACAGCACAATAAAAGTAGTCCATATGACTCATGCGCTGTATTTGAAGTCTTCCGAAGCCATAAGATTGCTTTTTATAGGGAAAATAGGATTGCTTTTTGTAAGGATTTGGAATAACATGAGGGTGAGTAAATGATAACAGAACATGCATTTTTGGGGGAAGCATTCCTTTAACCAATCCAACTCTCTCTGATGTGTGTGTGTGTGTGTGTGTGTGTGTGTGTGTGTGTGTGTGTGTGTGTGTGTGTGTGTGTGTGTAGCGGGGTTGCAGGTGCAGGCTGAGCTCCCACTCGGATCGGCTCGTCTTTGCTCTGGAGCCCGGCGCTCATTCTTCTGCCGAATGAAGTACAACAAAGTTACCATCAAAGAGGAGAAGGACTTCCAGGCGGGTGCCTCAAAAAAGAAAGGTCAGTAGAATTACAGTTCGGAAACATCAAGAGCTCATCTTGTTTTTACAATCAAGTTGTTAAAGGTAGTTTTCTAATTCCAGTGAATGGCATTAAGTGAATCAGAAGAACCTTGTGTTCATGAAACCAAATCAAAACCCATTACTGAAGTCTGTTATGATTGCTCTGTTATGATTGAAAATTATGAAAAAAGTGAGCGGAAAACATCTTCATGTCTCTGTTCTTGCTGAGAACCAAACATCCAACTGGTCATTTTGTGACGTGTTGATGACGTGGCCTGCATTTTTACTCCATTACACGCGTCATCTTTTCTTCTTTCTTCTCGCCACATGCAGTAGTGTGAGCACAGCTTGTGGGATTTTATTCTGACAGCTGTATCCCTACAAACTTGGATAGTTGGATAGTGACTTCACTTTGGAAAGTGTTGTGCTGTGCTGTCTGGACTTGGATAGCATTGATGTTTCTGTTCTTGGTGAGCATAGCCTTTTCCAAACTGGCCCGAGCAGTTAGTTGACTAGTCATTCAGACAAACCTGTAAAGCCATGTGTTTATTCTTTTTATGCATTGAACGTGCATTATAAACTAGTGTTTCAAAATTACAGCTTGTTCAACATGTTAAGCAAAAGCTTATATTTAAGCTTTGTTATGTGTCACTTTTGGCACAACACAAAAAAATACTGAAGTGTCATATTTCTCACCGCACGTTTTTAGATTAAATCAAGCAAATCGAAAAGGGAAGGAAACGTGCACCTTTGTATCCCTCTTTAACAACATATGGTGGAACATTTGGCTCGCAGCTCACGTGTAAATTGACTCTGTGTTGATTGGCTGCCCCTTCAGAGTCCCAGCGGTACTGCACCGTGCACTGCACGGGCTACATGCGCATCTGGCCCACGCGCCAGCTGGGCACGGAGGGGGAGGCTGAGGTGGACAAAGAGAGCTCCCACTTCAGCTGCCTGGTAGCAGTGGGCCGTGTGCACCCCCACACCCTCCCGCAGGCCAACGGAGAGATCAAGGTCAAGCCCACTGAATTTGTCACCCGCTACGCCATGGATGGCAAATTCACCTTCGTGGATCAACGGTTAGTTTACTCCTGCTTTAGGAAGAAGTAAAAGTCATTTATTTTTTAGGACTAATAATTGTTTGTGCACATAATCATAGTAATTTACACAAAAATATTCCCACAGTATGTAATTACCCTCATTCATTCAGTAGTAAGTTGACTGTACATGAACACATCATTCTCACTAGAGGGCGGCATGTGTTTTCTTTTCAAATCCTGTATTAGTTAAAGGGAGACCATTGTATTTAATTATTTGCTATTCATTTAATATGTAACGTTGGAGAGTAACTATGCTGTAAAAAAAGTTTGGAGTATGATTTACAAGAAAATACTATTTCAGTCTTTCTACTTTAAAAGCAGTTTCTGAGTGAAAGTTAGAGTAAATCATGCACCATGTTTCTTGATAGATTTAGTACTTAATAGTATTTTACAGTAATCTATGTAAATTAATTATATAAAATCATTCTAGCTTTTTTACTTTTTAATCTGCTCAAGTTCAGTGATAATTGAAGTTGATAACTGAAGCTGAATTGTACAATTTCTGGTGTACCAAATATAATGACAACTGCTTTGAAACTGTATTTTTATTTATTTTTTCTAAAACACTCTCATCTTCTGCCATTGGTCAGAAATACAGATAGTCCTGCCCCAAACTCACAGCATTGTTGTCATATCAGGATAGCCAAGATTCTCAAATGAAAAGGTTTGATAGTGCCACAGTGTTTACACTTTCTTTGGGAAATCAACCTATCAGTGGTTTACTTACAGTTGCCTCTGCATGTTGTGATAGGAGAAAGTATTTAACATTGAAAAAAATTACACACATCACCTTTTATGTTTCATGTGCAGTGAAAAAAATGTGATTTAAAAGCTGACGTCCTTTTGTATTATGCATACAGAGCCACCACTATTCTGGGTTATTTACCCCAGGAACTGCTAGGCACATCCTGCTATGAATACTTCCACCTGGACGACCTGCCTCATTTGGCGGATAGACACAGAAAAGGTACAATTCATCTAGATTCTTACTATTAGGAACACTGGAGCTGTAAACAAAGTTTCCTGAAAGTATTTTCCAAGAAACTGGGCAGATTGCCTAGAACATTTGTACTGAGAAGGACACGGGTTGCCAAATCCTCATCATCCATCATTAGTCATTATTAGTCTTACTACTAAAGAACATTAGAACAGCTTTCAATGGCAGATACATGAGGCCAATGCCTCAGTGATCCTCATTGATTTATATTGGATTACATGTATATACAAATAAATGTGACATTTTTCATGGTTTCGTGTGAAATACTTCATTGTTTACTCATACTTGTGTAATTCCAGTCCTGCATAAGTTTCTTTGTTCTTTGGATAAAATAAAAGAAGAAATGTTGACTGTACTGACCACTCTTCCAAACAATGAATTAATGAATATAACACAAGTTATATTGACTGCTTTTTGATGCTTTTTGGTCGGAGCTTGACAGCCTGGATCCTCATTTACTTTCATTATATGCAAATATGTGATCATTATTTTTTGTTCTGTCAGAAATGAAAAGTCATATGGGATTGAATATTTTTGGGTGCACTATCCCTTTAGTCATTTTGGTTGCTGCTTTTTACAGTGCTGAGGAGTAAAGAGAAGATTGAGACAAATTGCTATAAGTTCAAAACGAAATATGGCTCTTTCGTCACCTTGCAAAGTCAGTGGTTTAGTTTTATAAATCCCTGGACCAAAGAAGTAGAATACATAGTGTCAACCAACACAGTAATATCGTAAGTACCCCATCTTTTTTTCCCTCTAACAGCCCATTTTTGCTATTAATCAGTATCAATGTCATGATTCAACCTGTCGCAACCAAATTCTGTGATCGATGAGATAACAGATTATTTCTCGACTCTTTTTCCGCCTGACTCAGCGGTAAAAGTAATCCAGGTGGATCAGGAGATAAAGCCGAGCAGCCTAGCAGTTCCAAGGCCTTGGAGGGTAAGTATTGAGATCTGCCAATGTTGTTAATATGTTTCGTTTCTAGGCGTGTGCCTACAATTTGCATATTCCATTGCAAGATCATATACAAGGGAAAAGTGCTCAAAGAAAAACAAATGGGTAAAACGCATCATTCAATGTGGCAGCTGTATGAAAAGTAAAGCCTTCCAGTTAAAACAGCTAGTCTCCTTTTTAGATAGATGCATCACGTTTAGTTTTTTGTTGGGTTGTTTTGTTTTTTGCTTTTTTGTTTTATGTTTTGTTTCTGTTTTATGCTCTGCCTTGTGTTTTGTTTTATGTTTTTTTTTGGTGTGTGTGTGTTTCTTTTGTTGTTTTTGTTGTTTTGTTGGGTTTTGTTTTTTGCTTTGCTTTTTGCTTTTGTTTTGTTTTTTTTGTTTTGTGTTTTGTTTCGTTTGAACTGTGCTTGTATGCCTTTTGCCTGCAAAAAAAACTGCTCGGAGGACATTAGCAAGACACCTGCTAAGTCTTGCAAAGGACATGAAACAGCATTTTCCCCCTGTGTTTAGCAAGCTTCTGTTGTCATTAACTTTAAACATATCTGACTCTGGTCTGATAGTCATTTTTGCATTTTGTTTTGTAGATGATGCCAAGAAGTCTCAACAAGTTCCAATCATCCCAGGGATCTCCAGTGCATCTGGCATGATTTACGCTGGCTGCATAGGGACTCAAATCGCTAACGAGATAATGGACTATAATAGGTAAACCAATTAAGTAGCTTCCTTTCCATTATTATATCACTAATACATGTGGTTTACAGTGAAAAATTACAAGCTATGACAATTACGGATGGGTTGAAGGTAAACTAGTCATACAACAAATTACTAGTTAATTAGTGAGGTCAACTAGATTATTAAGTATTTTCCCTTCTATATTTAATAATTTTTTTCAAATATGACTTTTGATATTTTAGCAGCAGTGTTTTGGCATACTGTTCTTTTATCAGTTAGGCAGTTTGCATGGCAAAAGATTCTTGGAAATATTGCGTCAATTAGTCAGTTTTGAAAACATGTAGTTCTGCACATCCCACAAGGAAAAGCTCATTGAATTCTGAAGTCATCCTGTTTTCTTAAGGATGAACTCCTCACCATCCAGCGGCAATACAAGTCCATTCAGTGTACTGCAGGACAAGTCTCCACTGGCCCTTGCGCAGGCCAGCAGCAACGTGAGTCTGCAGAATAACTGTCTTTGTGTTTAGAAATGAGTTTACTACTTTTGTGGTTTATTGCATTCTAACACAACTGTACTCCTCATGCTGTAAGGTGCCAAATGGGGAAGCAACAGACGTGGAGATGCCTGGCAAATCAAGCTCAGAGGAGGAAGCGCGGGGTGGGGCCTTCACAGCGGCTGAAAATCTCATGGGTAGATGTTACAGCATTATATTGCATTTAGTCATGTGGTACTAAAGATACTATAGCTTGTCAAGAAAATGTCTGGGTTTTTCCTGGAAAAAAATTTGGGGGTGGGGCAAATTGTTTTGTGAAATGAAAATGTTTTTGGAACATTTAAGACTTGCATTGTGACAGATGTTTATTGATAATTTTTTTACATTTGTTTAGGTTTGTTGTATGTTTATTTTTTATTCTTATTCATATTAATGATTCTCATAATCCATTTTATGCATTTGGCAGATGCTTTTATCCAAAGTGAAATTACATTCAAGGAAGACAATGTATTAATACTTGCTTTCCCCCGGGAATTGGACTTATGACTTTGGCCAGGAAAGCTATGTAGAATTATGCTTATTATTATTATTAGTAGTAGTAGTAGTAGTAGTAGTAATTAAAGATTTATTTTTGGCAATTTTTGCCTTTATTATGATAGGATAGTACAGAGTGGACAGGAACCGAGGTGTGAGAGAGAGAGAGAGAGAGAGAGAGAGAGAGGAGGGACAAGATCGGGAAAGGTCCGCAAGCCGGGACTCAGACTTGCCTGAAGCGCAATGGCGCTATATGTTGGCGTGCTGCCCACGAGGCTATCGGCACCAACATCATTATTATTACTCATTATTATTAATCAAATAGTATACTTTTTCAATGGTTAATTAGTAAAACACTAATAAATATTTTATGGCTGATAAATGATAATTGGCCCAATAAAATTTGTCTATGCTGTTGACCTAAAGACAGATTCATTAAAAACTAAATTCAGTACTTTTATGTTCTCTAGTTGTTTTTATATTAAATGTAAATATTTTGTCCTTTTTTTTTTCTTTTCGTTTTTTCCTTTAGAAGTAAGATTGGAAATGTTTATTTTTTTGCAAACATGTTGCACTAAAAGTTTTTTTTTTTTTTTTTTTTTGCTTTGGCTTTAATTGAAATTCTTATCAAATATGGCACTCACTGTTTTCCGTTCTCTGCCTCTGTTTGTGTCCTCCAGAGGGGAGCTCTCAGTTGGATCTTGAGGGGGTTCCTGGGTTGGGCGCTCTGAGCACTGACGAGGCAGCCATGGCAGTCATTATGAGCTTACTGGAGACGGATGCCAACCTGGGTGAGGCCGTGGACTTTGACGAGATGCACTGGTCTCTGTGAACACTCGGCTCCATTTTTTTTTTTTTTTTTTTTTTTTTTTTTTAAAAGACCCATCTTATCTGGAGCTTTTTAAAATGAACCATCCATTAATTTTCACTGGGCAGCAAGCCTTCGAACAATTCTTTGTTTTTAATTTATTAGTGTTTTTTAATGCGTCTGGACAAGCTGCATGGCAGGTTATCTGATGGCTCCCTTTGGTGAAGGAGAACCAAAGGACATGGGGGTCTATGGGTACCTTAAAGCTGAGTACCTTAAGCAACAGGACCAAGTTTTATGTGGTCTGGTGTGCATTTCTTCATCTCAGCTCTGAGGTCACCGCTACCCCTCGGCATGGATCAGAACGGAGAGACGTTCTTGGCCTGTTTTGCCATGTTGAGAAACACATGCTTCAGGCAAGCCATAAGGCAAGAACTCAAATGGTCCACTGTGATCCAGTGGTGTAAGGATTTCAAAACTGTTTCCTTAGTCAATCAACACTTGAACTGTACATGGATGCTTTGAGGTAAAGCTGGACAGATTTTTTATATATATATATATATATATAAACGTCATGGGATTCCTTTGCCAAGGGAAACCTGGTAGTTATTTTACCCTTTTAGAGCAGAAATCATCTTGAATTCAATGTTTCATGATGAACGAGTGGAACAATGGGGAGGGGTATTGGTGAGCACTTGTGGTTGTTTGTCGAACAGAACTACTTGAAAAGACTGTGTGGAAAAATTGGAAATTTGAGGTTCACCGTTAGGCCTGTCATTTGTGTTTATTTCCTCTCTAATCTACAAATCTGTGTGTGAATGTGCGCTTTTCTGTCAGACCTAAGTCTGGCCTGCCAGGGCTACTCTACTCTTGAAATAGGACCGTCACTACAATTCACAGGGCCTGGGACAACATTTTTACTGATGGGCCCAATGAGTAAGCTGTATTATAGAAGACCTGGGAAAAAGTTCCCAGCTGTCTCCCCTTCAGGTGTATAATTATTAGATCTTCTGTTCTGAATGAATGCCTGGATGGAGATCAGTATCCGGCAAAATGATGATCGGAAACTCTGGACAAAGTTGTCCGCAAATAAGGGCAGGGTCTCTCAGGGAACAATTCATGGAATCCCCTTCTCAAAATCCTTTGTCGGATCAGCCAAGTACCACTTTTTAGACACTTGTGTTATGATGGTGTTGAAGACTTAAACATTGTTCAGGGCTTCATCCTTTCATTAGGTCTTCTTGTTCAGTTATGTGCAAAGATGTATAATATGCTTATGTGATCAGAACTTAGTAGGTGATTGTTGTTTAAACTTTGTATTTTAGAATTAAATCCCATTAATTTTAATGGGATTTAAAAAAAATTAATGTCTACTCAACTTCAAAATACTAACAATCACATTTGTATAGCGTAAAACTCAACAATGGAGAGATGGTTGCTCATTCTTCCTGCTTCAAGCTGAGTTTTAATACAAATCCAACCATAAAGTTATGATGGTAACCCACTTTTAAAGGTATAATTCACCCTAAAATGAACAATTTATAATCATTTACTCACCCTCATGTCTTTCCAAACCTGTGAGACTTTCTTTTATGCAACACAAATGGAGATGTTTAGAAGAATGTTCACGCCAATTACCAATTTCATATAATGAAAGTCAGTTGTGACCAGAGGCTGTCAAGCTTAAAGGATTAATCCACTTTTAAATACACTTTTCCTGATAAATTTACTCACCCCCATGTCATCCAAGATGTTCATGTCTTTCTTTCGTCAGTCGAAAAGAAATGAAGGTTTTTCAGGAAAACATTCCAGGATTATTCTCCTTACAGTGGATTTCACTGGCTACCAACAAGTTGAAGGTCAAAATGACAGTTTCAGTGCAGCTTCAAAGGGCTTTAACCCTTTCGATCGTGAGTTTAAAATATTCTAACTGTCCCCCCAGAGTGAGTTTTTTTAAGGCGACCGTTATTTTAGAACGTTCGCCTTTAATGTTTCCATGGCGACGCGTCTTGCGTGTCACGAGCGCTGAATGCAGCAACAATAACACTGTATGACAGATGGATCGCTGTTATTTAGTTTTCCTTTTTTATTTAAAATATTCGCAAAATTGCTTACCATGTCATCAACTATCTGATATTCCGATTCTCAAATATGTGTAAGTGAGTGTGCTTTGTCGTTTTAAAACCTTTATAAATGATCTTTATCTTGATCTATAATGCGAGATGGGCGCCGCCATCTTAGTTTGCGCTGCAGTTCACAAGAGTCGTGTCAGTCGGATTACAGCAGGTTAATTCATCATTTTCTTCCGAAATATATGCAAGTAAGTGGCTGGTGAACTGGAAGAATAATAGAGTAAACTTTATAGTTACTTAGGCCCATTATGTGTGTCTGATATGAATAAATGTCGCCAAATTATATTTGTTATTGCTGCTTCCATGATGTCGGACATCAATGTGTAAATTATAAACGCTTAATGTATTGTTTTAATGGTGCTTATGCATATTTAAATGTCTGAAACCTTAAAATAAACATCATGTGCCTGAAAACACTGCATAGCTGTGATATATGACAAGAGCTGCGCACAATTTGAATCTGGCAGTTATGTGACGTCGCTGAACGTTCGAAATCCCATATGTGGTACCGTACGCCCAGGGGCACTGAAATAAAAATCCCATATGTGGGACCGTACCGCTCAAAGGGTTAAACGATACCAGATGAGGAATAAGGGTCTTATCTAGCGAATCGATCGGTCATTTTCGAAAAAAATACAACCGTTTATGCTTTATAAACAAAATATCGCATTGAACGTACTTTCCGCTTCCGCATTCTTCATAACGCTTACGCTTAATGTTCTACGCCTTCCCTATTCTACTTACGAACGAACGCGGCGCCAGTTTCTTTTTTTTCTGTAACTTGAATAGGGAAGGCGTAGGACATTCAGCGTAAGCGTTATGAAGAATGCGGAAGCGGAAAGTACGTTCAAGGTGATATTTTGTTTATAAAGCATAAACGGTTGTATTTTTTTCGAAAATGACCGATCGATTCGCTAGATAAGACCCTTATTACTCATCTGGTATCGTTTAAAGCCCTTGAAGCTGCACTGAAACTGTAATTTTGACCTTGTAAGGAGAATAATCCTGGAATGTTTTCCTCAAAAACCTTCATTTCTTTTCGACTGACGAAAGAAAGACATGAACATCTTGGATGACATGGGGGTGAGTAAATTTAACAGGAAAAGTGTATTTAAAAGTGGACTAATCCTTTAAATGAGGACTAAAAAGCATCATAGAACTAGTCCATAGATTTGTGCTCCAATTCAAAGTACAACTTCCACTTCTATAAATCTCAAATCTTATTTGCGTCATTTTCTTGGTTTCAGTGTTGCGTTTTACCTTATCTTAAAGGGTTAGTTCACCCAAAAATGAAATTTCTGTCATTAGGTACTCACACGTCATTCCAAACCTGTAAGACCTTCATCTTCGTCAATACTGTGCAACGTAAATAGCGTAGCAGAACGACAGGGGAGAGACGAATTTGTTGAATAAAGTCGTTATTTTTTTGTTTTCGCGCACAAAAAGTATTCTCGCCGCTTCATAAAATGAAGGTTGAACCACTGTAGTCACGTTGAATATTTTAACTATTTTAACCTTTCTGGACGTCAAAAGGTGCAATGACATTGCTGCCTATGTGTAGATCAGATTCTCTCGGATTTCATTAAAAATATCTTAATTTGTGTTCCGAAGATAGTCTTATGGGTTTGGGACGACATGAGGGTGAGTACTTAATGACAATTTCATTTTTGGGTGAACTAACCCTTTAAGGCTGGAATACACTACACAACATTAGTCCAGATTTTTGCACCTGATCTACAGTCTGGAGGAGTCACTGCTAGTTGCCAAAAGTCAGAGCCAGTCTTTAGATTTTGGTCAGTTGACAGATTTCAAAGAAAATCACATAGTGTATGATGGGCACAGACTTCGATTTTCTAGCATCATACTATGATTCCATGCAGTCAGAGGATATGAAGCATTTTTAATATTTTGAGCCATGTTTTCATTTATCATACATCTAACAATGAGGCACCTTTCTGCGTGATTTTGTTGTGTTTGGAATTACTTTAAAGTCTGGTAGAGTGTGATCCTCAGTTGTTCAGTGTATGATGTCCAGTTTTTTTCTGTAACCATTTACAAAGTCGGCAAGTGTACGATGCCTAGTATTTTAATCTGTTCAGATTTTAAAAGTCTTGTAGTGTATACCAGCCTTTTAGAACAAGAGTAAATAATGTTGGAATTGTCATTTTTGGCTGAACTATTACTATAACCTAAGGCAAGAGACCTAAGAACATGTTTTTACAGTTTTAAAATAGTACTAAATTAATCTTTGAATAGATAAATCAAAAGTCAATGTCCACTGTAGATTTCAGCCTATTTCAGCCTTGGAAACATGACACCTCATTTTGGCCTAATGATCTACATAAGCTGTTAAAATTATAGTCTTGCTCTCCTTCTTGTAATAATTCCATGTTTTTTTTATATTATAAATGAGGTCTTATTGCATATGCACATCCTTGGGATACTAATTCTCTCTCTGACTTTCTCTTTCTATATTTCTCACTCTTAAATGTTTTCCAAAACAGTTATCTGATTCTCCCGGGTAATCGTTCAGCTCAGTGAATTCACATTTCAGTGTGGCTTTGTATCTTGATTTTGCACATTTTTCTTCCAAAATTTTGCTTCCCTTGTTACTGGTGACCTTTCATTCAGGCGGTCGGCTTACTGAACTGCTTTACTGTGATGGTGCATATGTGCCACAGGATTCTAGTGACCTGGTGATGGAAATGGGTGATTTTGACCAATTATACCAAAGCAATTTGACCGCAGACATATTTCAAGTACCCTTAACGCTCAGCTGCCCTGTGCTGTCAGATGTCCTGTGATTCTATGACTATGGTGTGAGCTGCTTTTTAAAAAAAAATGTCTTCATATCATTGTCTACTCTGTCACATGCTGCCAAGAGCTTACTTGAAGGGAGGAATCCACCCACCTTATCCAGCTGAAATGAAATACTGCTAGATAGTGAGATCTTTATGGGTTTTTATTTGTGAAAATAAGTCTTGCCGTGATTCATTGCTCACCCAGCGCTTGGCTTTGTAAATGTACCGTATTACCCCGAAATATAAAAGTGGCTTTTCCTTTAAACCTGACTGAAATTTCATAGGATCAACTGTAAGTTCTTGTCATACAGGTGGTTAGATGTGTTAGCCAATCTAAATACTAGTAAGATGGCTGGTTGGGGGTTTTGATGGGGCAGTTTTAGCCTTAGACACAGGAACAGCTGCTTTGTTCGTCTCGATGTACAAGCGTTGAGCTGTGCCATAACTGCAGGCTGGTCCTAAAAGAGGTAAAATGACAATTGTGATTTTCTTACTATCCACTCCCCACATAGCATCACTGGGTTTTAATGTGACTATGTTCTGTTTGGAGTGTCGTTCTGCTGTTGCACTTGGCAGAAATCAAGTACTGTATGTAAGTTTAAACCACAGACCTTTTCTTCTTTCGCTTTTGTTCTAATTTTAGATCTCTCACTCTGTGTTGTCTATAGAATTTCATGTTTTTTATATTGTTCCAGTACATTCATGCATGCCTTTTTGTGTACCCTTTGCTTTGCTTCTTTTTTGTTGTTCTGTTAGCTATCTAATGGTATTGGATGGTTTTTGCCTTATAAGACAGTCAAAGACTTGTACGTTGTTCCGTTTACCTTTTGATTCTTGAGTGTGTGATGAAATGGGTTTGGATACTCTGAAGACGTGTTCATCATTTCCGTGAATATCTCAGTCGGGGAGCAGCCGTTGGGTCAAGCCACCAGATCTGCATGCGTGCGACCTCATCGTCACTCTGTCTGAGCCTTTGAAGAAGGCTGTAATCTGGGCCTCGTCCAGGCAGGCCCCTTTTTGTCTTTTGCTTATTTCCTTCTCCTCCTCTATTTGTTATCAAGCATTGGTATGACGCCATCGCTGCTGCTGTCAACAAGTCTGGTTAGTAGCAGAGAATCTGTCTCTCCAGATTGACATGTAAAAAGATTCTTAAATAAACAACATTAGTTTCCTGTACATCTGTGTTGGTCTGTCATGTGTCAGTGTATGATTGTTCAGAGATTTTTCTTCAGTACACTCACTTGTATGTTTGTACACTTCTGCACAAAAGTTTGTTAGTAAGATATATTTTTTTAAAAGCAATTAATACTTTTATTCAGCGAGGATGCTTTTAAATTAAGTGACTGTAAAGATTTTTGTAATGTAACATACAATTTTGTTTTCTGGACTTTTGAACTTTCTATTTGGCAAAGAATCCTTAAAAAATCACAGTATCACAGTTTCTGCAAAAATATAATAATAAGAAATGTTTCTTGAGCACCAAATCGGCATATTAGAAGGATTTCTGAAGGATCATGTGACACCAAAGACTGGAGTAATGATGCTGAAAATTCAGATTTGACATCACAGAAATAAATTACATTTTAAAATATAATACAGTAGAAAACGGTTGTTTTAAATTGTAGTAATATTCCAAAACATTACTGTTTTTACGGCATTTTTAATCAAGTGAATGCAGCCGTGATGAGCATAAATGACTGCTTTCAAAAACATTTTAAAAGGTCCCATCGAACGTTTTTTTACAAGATGTAATATAAGTCTAAGGTGTCCCCTGAATGTGTCTGTGAAGTTTCAGCTCAAAATACCCCATAGATTTTTTTTTTATTAATTTTTTTAACTGCCTATTTTAGGGCCTCATTAACTATGCACCGATTCATGCTGCGGCCCCTTTAAATTGCGTGCTCCCTGCCCCCTCTGAGCTGTCGACTATAATTACAGTGCATTTACAAAGTTCACACAGCTAATATAACCCTCAAATGGTTCTTTACAAGATGTTCATCATGCATGCTGCACGCATACATCGATTCCTGTGAGTATAGTCAAAGACTATAGAATGACATAAAGATAAAAGTTAATATGTTAATTAACATGTTAACATTAAAATGTTAATTATCGCTTTAATCTTAAAGGAACTTTGGTATAGTATTTATCTTGGATGTATTACATTTGATTCTGAATGAGTTTGATAGTAGCTAGGCTGCAGCTAACGGGCTAAAGCTAACATTACACACTGTTGGAGAGATTTATAAAGAATGAAGTTGTTTATGAATTATACAGACTGCAAGTGTTTAAAAATGAAAATAGAGATGGCTCTCTTGTCTCCGTGAATACAGTAATAAACGATGGTAGCAACATTAGCAACATGCTAACGAAACATTTAGAAAGACAATTTACGAATGTCACTAAAAATATCATGTTATCATGGATCATGTCAGTTATTATTACTCCATCTGCCATTTTTCGCTTATTGTCCTTGCTTGCTTACCTAGTCTGATGATTCAGCTGTGCACAGATCCAGACGTTAATACTGGCTGCCCTTGTGTAATGCTTTGATCATGAGCTGGCATATGCAAATATTGGGGGCGTACATATTAATGATCCCGACTGTTACGTAACAGTCGGTGTTATGTTGAGATTCGCCTGTTCTTCTGAGGTCTTTTAAACAAATGAGATTTATATAAGAAGTAGGAAACAATGGTGTTTGAGACTCACTGTATGTCATTTCCATGTACTGAACTCTTGTTATTTAACTATGCCGAGGAAAATTCAATTTTTAATTCTAGGGCACCTTTAAAAAATCTTACTGACCCAATGTGTGTTTTACCTCCCTAACAAAATTAAAATTATCAATTAAATGCTCAAAAACAATTTTCACTTCTTATTTAGAAAGTTTTATTAAAATTTAGCAAAAATCTACTCCAGAAAGAGTGTTACAGTTCATGCTTTAAATACAGAAATGAATTTAGTTAATACATTTAGTTGGTCATTTGAATGGCTGTTTTGCACATTTGGTTTTAGTATTAAAGGGTTAGTTCACCCAAAAATGAAATTTCTGTCATTAATTACTCACCCTTATGTCGTTCCAAACCTGTAAGACCTTCGTTCATTTTCAGAACAGAAATTAAGATATTTTTTATGAAATCCGACACTTTTTTTTTTTTTTTTATAGTAGACAATGAAATTACCACATTCAAGGTCCAGAAAAGTAGTAAAAACATTGTTAAAATAGTCACAATAGGGCCAAGCAATAATAAAAAAATAAAACCATCTCGAGATTAAAGTTGTTAAATTTCGAGAATAAACTCGTTAAATTACGAGAAAAAAGTCGTTAAATTTCAAGAAAAAAGTTGATAAAATGTTGAGAATAAACTCATTAAATTACGAGAAAAAAACATTTTATCTCGACTTTTTTCTTGAAATTTAACAAGTTTTTTCTCAAAATTTAACAATCTCGAGATGGTTTTATTTTTTTATTATTGCTTGGCCCTAATCCTCTTCCGTAGACTAAGGTTCAACCTTTGTTATAAAGCGACGAGAATACTTTTTGTGTGCAAAAACAAAACAAAAATAACGACTTTATTCAACAAATTCATCTCTCCCGTCATTCTCAGTATTGGCCGGCTCCTGTGTCAGCATCACAGGCATGCGTCGTGCTGCTCACGTGACGGCGGCAATACTGAGCCTGACGTAGAACCCAGAAGTGCTATAAGGTAAATAGCGTAGGAGAATGACAGGGGAGAGACGAGTCTATGACGGCCAGCTCTGCCTCTCTGGACGTCGAATAGGGTGGAGAGTGTGGAGAGTTGTGGGTAGGGTTAGGGTGTGGTTGTATATTCGCTACACGTGAGCTCCACCCATTTGCTCTGCTGTGAGCACCTTCTCAATAAAGTAGTTATTTTTGTTTTGTTTTTGCACAAACAAAGTATAGTTGTCACTTCACAACATTAAGGTTGAACCACTGTAGTCACATTGACTATTTTAACAATGTTTTTACAACTTTTCTGGACCTTGAATGTGGTCATTTCATTGCTTTCTATGGAGGATAAAAAAAAAAACCTTAAAGGTCGCATTTTTCGTGGTTTTTTGAAGCTTTGATTGTGTTTATAGTGTGCAATATAACATGTGTTCATGTTTTGCGTGTAAAAAACACAGTATTTTTCACATAATTTACTTGTCTGTATACCGCTGTTTCCACTGTCATAAAAACGGGCTGATGACTTCCTTGTTCTATGAAGTCCCTCCTTCAGAAATACGTAACGAGTTCTGATTGTGTCAGCGGTTCCTGTGTTGTGATTCGACAGCAGCTTAGCGAACCTTGCCCGGAAAGGTCACGTATGGCCTCTTACCATAACGTGGAGATGCACGCGCTCAGTGTTATTGTAAACATGTCTTTAATTTTACCCTATCAATTTGAGCCGGAATCAGACCCGGTGATTGGACTGCGGGATGAAAATAACAGCGTTTCGACGACATGGCGACAAACACACTCTACAAACGCAACTCTTGTGTATTCCTGTGGGCGGAGGTTAGTCAAAAAACTGTTTTAGTGACGTCATTAAAGAAGGAAGTAGAGGGATGTAGTCCAAACTGGCCGTTCGATGTAGGCGACTTCTGTTAAATAAAATATCTCGCTTGGCATTGAACTTTGAGCTTTAAAATTTTACAGATTTTATTTATACTCTAACAACAACATTACACACTAACTAAAGTTTGAAACATGGGATCACGAAGAACGGGACCTTTAAACATCTTATCTTAACATCTAAAACATCTTAATTTGTGTTCTGAAGATAAACGAAGATCTTACGTGTGTGGAACGACACGAAGGTGAGTACTTAATGACAGAAATTTCATTTTTGGGTGAACTAACCCTTTAAAGTCCCTGTGAACCAGAAGTTGCAAACGAGTTTTCTCCAGTGTTGTAACGTATTTCCAAGTGAAATGGAATATTGAATAGAGGGCAGGGTTTTACTTTAGTGCTTCTCCTCTCCATCTCTCACTCATAGCAGACTAACGGTTGGAGGTGAGTGGTTTAAGCATTTTCAACCCAAGCTGTCAAACTGATGTCATCAGAGAAGGAACTCCATTCCAGACCGGAAGTAACTTTTCAGATTTTGATTAAAGATTACAACAAACAATTTTTTTCTGTGTATATACTTGCACGGTTTAATTGTTCACCACAAGACTAGTAATATGCGCTTACAAAGAAAATGGGGTCAGTTTTGATTTCATGACGACTTTAAGCATTTTCTGGATGGTCATTTCAGCTGCATTTTCAGCATTTGAATGGTGCTGGGAGGGAAAAACATCCATACTTGTTCAATGTATTATATACATTTTGATGCAAATATTAATTTTTCTACTGCTAGATTCAATATTTTGAATCTTAAACTTAATTTAAATTATTTAATATTTAAAACGTTAATAATAGTTCATTTAAAGTTAATATGTAAATGTGTAAATATTAGTTTATTATTGTGTCAACTAGGGAATAAATAGCCATAATTAGTCTAATGAAATTAACCCAATTTCTTTGAATTACATTTCCGTAAATTCCTTTTCCATGTCATCCCAATTCAAATTCCAATTTCCAGATAGGAAATCAATAACACGTTCAACTTTCACCTTCACACTTCTTGTTTAACCTGTTGAATGTATTGTGAGAACAATGCTGACGCAAATGATGAATCTAGATCGAGCACAATCTTCCGGAAGCATCTTTGATGGTTTCTGTGCATGTCCCCATTCACGTTTCTGAGAATATTCTCAAGCTTTCTCAGCTGCAAGCGCAAAATGGTTTCTACTATTTGTTAACTAGGTCACCAGAACAAGTCGGCTCACAAGCAACTGACACACGTTTGATACTTCAAAGGAAAATATGGAGCTGCAAAAATCAATTCATGTAATATTTTGCAGGATCCTCAACTGCTGCAGGAGAAGCTAGTGGATTTCAAGTGTCACTCATGTTGTGTCTTTGAGGTAATTAATTTGTGTCACTCAACTGCCTGTTGCCCTCCTGCGGGGAGATTACTTTAGCTTAATTTCACAGATGCAGAAAGGTCTAGGTAAGAATGATTAAGTGAAAGAGAAGTAAGCTGGGCTATGCTATATATGCCCCTCTGCTATTGTTGATTTTGTTGCACTGATGAAGATGGGACAGACTGCAACCTTACCCTGTAGAAAAGGTGGTACCTACGTCACCGAGCTTTATGAATGGTTCAGGTAAGTGCAAAAAATATTAACTAGGCGACTACTATGACTGTGACAGCAGCTGGTCTTTAGGGAAGTAGGCAGTAAAAATAGGATACATAAGCATGGTTACATGTCATCTGAGATGCTTTTATACAAGACATCCCCGATCCCATTCTGGGTTTTTATTATTGGAGAGTAATTATACAGCCGTAAAATGTGTCAAGAATGGATCATGCCATACTGAAGATTTTTATTACAGACCATAAAATGCCAACCATGACTGTAAAACCAAATAAACAATATCTAAGCATAAGTAGGTCATCTGCTTGTTTTATTGGGAGTACTTTTTTTAATTTGGAACTTTTAGTGTATCCAGTCTTTTCCTGGAACATTTCATTTCATGGTGTGCATGATAAGACAATTGCTTTATCATTCATAGTGTGTTCAAGAAATCATGTAGACAGAACACAACATCTTAAAGTTATTAAGTGTTAACACTGGTAGCTATTAATTAACTCTTTCCCCGTCAGCGTTGTGTGTGTGTGTGTGTGTGTGTGTGTGTGTGTGTGTGTGTGTGTGTGTGTGTGTGTGTGTGTGTGTGAGTGTGTGTGTGTGTGTGTGTGTGTGTGTGTGTGTGTGTGTGTGTGTGTGTACTTTCTAGTCACCGCCAGCATTTTTAATAATTTTCACAAAACTTTTAAGATTCTGGGAGATTCCGGAGATTCTCTACTCTTTCAGAAGATGCGTAATAGCGCCCCCTACCATATAACAGTGAAAACACGGAAAGTTCTGTGCGGGGAAAGAGTATTATCAAAGACTAGGGACTTTGGTATTATACATATTAGGGCTGTTTATTTAACGCGTTAATTTAATTAATTAGTTACGGGCAAACATAACGCGTTAAAATTATTAACGCATCTTCCCCGCCCCTAACCTTTAGTTCATCTTACGTTTCATAAAGTTGATTGAGTGGTACTGAACATGAAGCAGGTTAAATGCGTGAAATGCAGTTAGAATGCCCTAAAATTTAAATTTAAGCTATCAGGGCAAAACTGCTCCTGTGAGTTTTTGTCTCATATTTATATCATGATATATTTAAAGGGTTAGTTCACCCAAAAATACTCACCCTCGTGTCGTTCGTAAGACCTTCGTTCATTTTCGGAACACAAATTAAGATATTTTTGATTAAATCCGATGGCTCAGCGAGGCCTGAATAACGTAGACAGCAATGGTAGACTACCTCTTCTCTCAAGATCCAGAAAGGTCCATACTAAAAACATATTTAAATCAGTTCATGTGAGTTCAGTGGTTCTATCTTAATATTATAAAGCGACGGGTTTTTGTGCGCCAAAAAAAACCCAAAAAACGACTTTTTATCAATATATAGTAATGACCGATTTCAAAACATTGCTTCAGAGCGTTATGAATCTTTTGAGTCGAATCAGTGATTCGGATCGCGCATCAAACCGCCAAACTGCTGAAATCACGTGACTTTGGCGCTCCGATCTACTGATTTGATTCGTAAAGCTCCGAAGTTTCAAGAAGCAGTGTTATGAAATCGGCCATCACTAGATATTGTTAAAAAGTCGTTATTTTGTTTTTTTGGCGCACGCAAAATATTCTCATTGCTTTATAATATTAAGGTAGAACCACTGAACTCACATGAAATTATTTAAATATGTTTTTAGTACCTTTATCGATCTTGAGAGAGGAAATGTCATTGCTGTCTATGCGAGCCTCGCTGAGCCATCGGATTTAATAAAAAATATCTTAATTTGTGTTCCAAAGAGGAACGAAGGTCTTACGGGTGTAGAACGATATGAGCTAGGGTGAGTAGGCTAATAATAATAATACGAGTGCGTTTTTTCCCAAATAGCACAAGTGTAGATGTGATATTGATTTTATACACCAGTTAATTTAAAAAATAATAATAATAATAATATTGTTATATTTTAGACACAATATTGTCTGGTTTTGCTAAATTTTGCCAACGAAAATATCACCTGTAGAGCCAGAGCAGAATTGTTGTACGCTTCTAAGTAACATACAGCGGTGCAACTTTTCTGAATGAATCCGCGTTTTGAGCGAATCAATCGGGGTGAACCAATCATTCAATAGCCTATCTGTTTACTTCATTCCTGGATGATTCAGCCATTTGAACAAATCGAATAAATTAATGACTTAATGAGTAACTCATTAAGACATTTACCGCCACCTACTGGCAGTTTTAGTTTCTTATAGAGTAGGTCTATCATTAGACTGGGTAAATCCAGCCTGATCTGCTGGCAATTAGATTTTTTAATCAATTTTAAATTGAGCTTGGTCTGATGATAGCCAAACAAGCCTATGATTTCATTAAAAAAATATTTCATAATAATATGTCCATATTAATAGGCTAAAAAAAAAACATTAAAAGTAGCCTAAAGCTCACCCAAAAATGAAAATTCTGTCATTATTTAGCCTACTCATGGCCGTTGAAGCCTAAAAGTTTATGTTTATGTGTTTATGTGAAGTTTTAATTGCTTGACAGCCCTAATACATATTAATTTAGGGCTGTCAAATGATTAATCGTGATTAATCGCATACAAAATAAAAGTTTGAGTTTGCCTAATATATGTGTGAGTACTGTGTGTAATTATTATGTATATATAAATACACACAAATTAATGTAAATATATTTAAGAGAAATATGTTATTTATGTACAAAATATTTGTATCTATATATAATATAAATTATATAAAAACATAAATAAATACATATACTTGTAAATATTTCTCAAATATATGTATTATATATTGTATATACATAATAATTACACACACTACTCACACATATACTCAAACTTTTATTTTGTATGCAATTAATCACGATACAATGACAGCCCTAATATTAATATTAATTAATAGCCCTTTTTTATTTTTTTTTTATTTTTTTATTTACCAGATGTGGGTGAATGGAAAATTCTGACACTTGTTTAGGGTTAGGGTTAATTAGCTTTTTTTATTTTTTTTCTTCACAATTTTGTTTATCAGTATAGTTTTAAACCACACTGTCATACTTTCAGCCTTATAAATGTTTTAAAATGTGTCCCAATGTCAATGAATATTAATCAATGGTTTAAGATGAGAAAATAACTGATTAAAATCATTCTAATTTTAAACTACACTGTCATACTTTCAGCTTTATAAATAAATAATAAAATATAATTTATTTATTATTTTAAAAAAAAAACATTTTATAAAATAAATATTTTATAAAATGTGTCCACACTTTGTGCTTATTTCTGACAGGAAATTCCTGAACGAGTGTCCCAGTGGACTGATCACTCTCCATGAGTTCCGACGTCACTTCTGCAATGGAACCGTGGGAAAAGAGTCAGCGGAGTATGCAGAGCAGATATTCCGCACGCTAGATAACAATGGGGTATTACACAGCTCAAAACCAGATAAGCTTTGAGGCCTGACACATGTGACATTTTAAGCCTGGGTTAAATGGAATCATTTTCACACTGCCTTTACAAAACATGTATGATGGCTTGCAAAAGGAAGAGGCAGAACAAAGAGACAAGCAGGACACTGTACTGACTCTTGTTCCTTTATAACAAAACAGATTTTAAAAAATGAATAAGATTTCATGTTTGTCAGAAAGGTGGACACAAAAAGTATTTGAGCACAAAAACTACAACTTTATGTTACTTTATGTCATGTTATGTTACTTTGTTATGTTAGCTTATGTTATGTTATGTTATGTTATGAACCGTACAATTGTGCAATTATGTTTAAATATAATTTTTAGAGAGTTTGATTCTTAAGATTAGTTCCAAATCATGACAGAAATGTTTTTTTTTCACAGTTTTTCACTATTTGTATAAAAAGAGTGATTATGATTGCCATTTAATAGGATGGAGTTGTGGACTTCAGAGAATATGTGACAGCTATCAGCATGTTGATTGAGGGCACGACGGTGGAGAAACTGCGCTGGTCCTTCAAACTCTATGACAAAGACAAAGATGGAGCCATTACACGGTCAGAGATGCTTGAAATCATGCAGGTAAGCGATTATATTAGTTGAACTCTATTACTTGCTATTCTAATTTGACCATCAAATCTATAATTAAAGGATTAGTCCACTTTTAAATAAAATTTTCCTGATAATTTACTCACCCCCATGTCATCCAAGATGTTCATGTCTTTCTTTCATCAGTCAAAAAGAAATTAAGGTACGCTGCGTTCGTTCCGTAAGTTGAATAAGGAAGGCGTAGGACATACAGCGTAAGCTTTTTGAAGAATACGGAAAGCGGAGGCACATGCAAGACGATAATTTGTGTTTATAAAGCATATACAGTTATATTTTTTTTTCCGAAAATGACCGATCGTTTTGTTAGATAAGACCCTTATTCCTCGTCTTGTATCGTTTAAAGCCCTTTGAAGCTGCATTGAAACTGTAATTTTGACCTTCAACCGTCTGGAGCAGAGTCCTGCACGGGTCCATTTTTGGAGACCCGCTCCCGCCCGTACCCGCAAAGTTCAGCACCAGATCCGACCCGTCACCCGTGATAATATCAAAATTAAATCCGCACCCGCCCAGACCCGTTAATATTTGGCCCGTTACCCGACCCGTGCCCGCGATAAATCACACATGCTAAAATCATTCCATTGCTTTATTTTTTAAAATTTAAAGTTCTTAACTTTTAAAAAATTCTTAAAATTCTTTAAAGTTAATTTCGTTTTGTATTAATTGTATCTTAATTTTAAATCAATATTTCATCAACCAATTGCTTGTTGTATTTAGTAAATAAGTAAATATAGCAGACAATAGATGATCACGACACGGAGGCGCCGGGGAGAACTGGAGCTTGTATCATAAATGAACTAAAACTCAGCGTATAAGGTAACTTAGCCTACTTGCCTCACAGACCTGAGGAAAATATCTATATTGGAATGTCTACTTTTAAACAGAGCAATTCAAAACGAAAGAAAACAGACTGCTCTGCTTATGTAATCCGAATGAAATGTGCATTTCTCTCAGGCGCGTTCACTACGAAGATCGCGAGTCAGCATCGTCAACTTCATCTTTGCAGCCACTGACACAGAAAACACTTGTTTATTAATAAACAATTAACATGTCTCCTTGCTATATTTTACATAATCATAATCATTACTTTTTTGTCGGTTCTTTGTGACAGCTTTTAGGTGCTTTATTGGCAGCGCAACCCTTACATGTTATCCTACATGAACTCATCACGACCGCATCAGCACAGAAAACATGGAGATGCAACGCTTGCTCCAACTAGGCCATAGACATCTGTTCAACTAGGCTACGAGAAGCATCAACAAAAGTCGCAGTGGTGGTGACGTGATGGGTCAAATGTCATATCGTTGTTGCGTATAATGGTAATTTAGACATACAAATATTGCGCATATTTTTCATCCGCGCTACTACCCGCCCGCAAGGAGTTAATTACCCGCCCGCATCCCCGCCCGTGAATTTTAGGCATGTCACAATCCACCCGTTTTATCCACTTTTATGCGGGTATCCGCGGGTACCCGACCCGTTGCAGGACTCTGGTCTGGAGGCCATTGAAGTCCACTATAAGGAGAATAATCCTGGAATGTTTTCATCTTTTTTCGACTGAAGAAAGAAAAACATGAACATCTTGGATGACATGGGGGTGAGTAAATTATCAGGAAAATTTCATTTAAAAGTGGACTAATCCTTTAAAATGGTGTTTGTTCACTCGATTCTGCATTGCTCCACTAGAGGGCAATGTATAATCAGAATTAAATTCCATTCTCAGGCTGTGTACAAGATGAGCGTTGCAGCATCACTGACCAAACCTAATCCTCTGACTGCTGAAGAGTGCACCAATAGGATATTTGTACGACTGGACAAAGATAACAATGGTACATTGCTATCACATTGCTATACCCCAAGTCATTTCGACCACTTATAAAATTCAAAGCACTGTCTATCTGAACCAGCAAGTGACAGTTTACAGAAATTTCAGTCTCCTTATGTCATTCTTTGTCTTTCCGTCTCTATAGCCATAATTAGCCAAGAGGAATTCATTGAAGGCGCACTGAATGACGAATGGATCAGAGAGATGTTGGAGTGTGATCCAAACACAGTGAAGATGGAGAGGCCTCTCAAAGGCCATGCAGTACTGTAAAGCTGTGGCTCTATTATCCATGGCTGTTGGTGCAGCATTGACTGTGATGGGGCTGTTATGAATGCCTTAAAGATGAGAAGTTCATATTATGCATTATTCAGTATATTTAGTTTTAATTAATGTAGATCTATAAATGAACACAATCGATGACACTCAAATTACTTCGACTTCTAATATTTTTTCGATGTATGTTACATGTATATTTATGTCATTGATTTCCAATACTGAAATAATGGCTGAACAAACACCAAATCATTATTTATCTTTTTTGATCAAATCATTACATATCTTTTCTTTTCAATGTGAATTTACAAAGGACATCTAAATAGAAAAATATTAGGTTTTTAGGCTGTTTTTAGAATAAATATTTCACTGCCCATCACAGTTACTTTTAAAGGATTAGTTCACTTTAAAATGTAAATTACCCCAAGCTTTGCTCACCCTCAAGCCATCCTAGGTGTATATGACTTTCTTCTTTCTGATGAACACAATCAGAGTTATATTAATAAATATCCTGACGCATCCAAGCTTTATAATGGCAGTGAACAGGATCAACGAGTATGAGCTGAAGAAATTCTACATCCATCATAAACGTACTTCACACGGCTCCGGGGGGTTAATAAAGGCCTTTTGAAGCGAAGCGATGCATTTGTGTAATAAAAAAAATCCATATTTAACAAGTTTTGAAGTAAAATATCTAGCTTCTCCCAGACCGCCTTCCGTATTGAACTTATGGGGGGAAAAAAACTGAAATGGCATCGAATCAGTTAAGCTTTTTACGTAAGTTGAATAGGGAAGGCATAGGACGTAGCTTAAAGGGTTAGTTCACCCAAAAATGAAAATTATGTCATTAATGACTCACCCTCATGTCGTTCCAAACCCGTAAGACCTCCGTTCATCTTCGGAACAGTTTAAGATATTTTAGATTTAGTCCGAGAGCTTTCTGTCCCTCCATTGAAAGTGTTTGTACGGTATACTGTCCATGTCCAGAAAGGTAATAAAAACATCATCAAAGTAGTCCATGTGACATCAGTGGGTTAGTTAGAAGTTTTTGAAGCATCGAAAATACATTTTGGTCCAAAAATAACAAAAACTACGACTTTATTCAGCATTGTATTTTCTTCCGGAATCCTTTCCATTGAATTGATTCCATTGAATCCTTTCATCTGTCGGCGTTGGTAATGCACTTTTACTTCATTGTTTTTGGTGATTAGGACATCCACAACATGCACACTTAAGCACCATTTTAAAAAATATAGCAATACCAAAATACAAACAATGTAGAATAGCTTAAATACAGCGTGCGTCTCCCTCAGACAGTGAACGAAGCTCGGGCGCACTGGATAACACGTCAGCAGCGTCACTGCGGAGTCGTGAACCCGGATTGACAACAGACCCGGAAGAGAAGACAATGCTGAATAAAGTCGTAGTTTTTGTTATTTTTGGACCAAAATGTATTTTAGATGCTTCAAAAACTTCTAACTAACCCACTGATGTCACATGGACTACTTTGATGATGTTTTTATTACCTTTCTGGACATGGACAGTATACCGTGCATACATTTTCAATGGAGGGACAGAAAGCTCTCGGACTAAATCTAAAATATCTTAAACTGTGTTCCGAAGATGAATGGAGGACTTACGGGTTTGGAACGACATGAGGGTGAGTCATTAATGACATAGTTTTCATTTTTGGGTGAACTAACCCTTTAAGCTTTTTGAACTGCGAGAGTTTTACACTTTCTTCGTAAGTAGAATACAGAAAGCGGTCTGGCGGAAGCTAGATATTTTACTTCAAAATTTGTTAAATATGGATATTTTTCTTACACAAACACATCACTTCACTTTTATTAACCCCCCAAGCCATGTGGAATACTTTTATGATGGATGGATGTAGATAGATGCACTCTCTTCAGCTCATACTTGTTGATCCCGCTCACTGCCATTATAAAGCTTGGATGCGTCAGGACTCCGATTGTGTTCATCAGAAAGAAGAAAGTCATATAAGATGGCTTGAGGGTGAGTAAAGCTTGGGGTAATTTACATTTAAAAGTTAACTAATCCTTTAACTGTAACTTGGTTAAATATTAGTCTCACCTCCTTAAGTTGTGTAGGCCTAAGTAAAGCTTATAAGGAATAAGGAAGCCAGATTCTTGTGCCATTTTAGATTTGCATTAGAGGGTTTTTTTTTTCGTACAATTAGTTTTTTTTTTTTTTTTTTTTCATATTAAACTACATATTATGTTATGTAGCCTAGAGAAACAGAAGTATTGACTTTCTTTCACAGCTTCATTTCCTTATGGTTGGTATTCTACAATGAACAATAATGTTCTGCAGTACTCTTCTGCATTTCTCACAAGTTTTTTTTTTGATACACAGAGTCTGAAATGTTTTGGTCTCACCAGATTGCAGTTGGTATCTCCGTGCCCTGGTCAGATTTTGACCCAAAGTTATAGCTTTGGTGACAGTACTAAAAGACTAAAAATGTCCAGGCCAATGAAGAGATCTGAGCAGAATTTCATTCTCCATTCTCTACTTTATCATGACACACAGACACGTTAATTACACTATATTATTATTATTTTTTTTTCCAGAGGTGAAGGTAATAATATATGTAAATCCCCTAACCCTCGAGCACACTCTCATATCAGCAACTGATTTATGACGAACACTTCAAAAGTGCTCAAAAGTTTTTTTTTTCCCCACTATATTTGTGTTGACATTTTCACAATATAGTCCTCACAAGTCAAATTTACGCAAACGTATACAAAAGTTATACGTTGCTAATGCTACTATTACGAAGGCTCATTGTGAATATTAATTAGATAACGGTGACGCAATTTGATAGCCTTCCTATGGCGAAAAACTGTATATTGAATATTAATGACGGTTGCTCCGTAACCACCCAATGGTGAAGACATGGCTTATGAATATTAAGCAGCAAGCCTTCGCCGTAGTAGGATGTTCCCTGCCTATGACGTCCCACATTCCCACTTTCATTGTCGACATGGCGCTGGCGAGGTGGGAACACCAACTACGGAAAGAGCAAATCTCGTAAAGACAATAAAAAAAAAACAAGGAAAAGAGTCCACGGATTTACATTTTCATACTTTAGACGGCAGTCCAGATTTGGTAAGCAATCGCAACATACTTTTTGTCAGAATAACTTATTTGTATTTGTTCTTTGTGAATTTACTTGTCTTTTCTAAACTTGCCTGAGTAGCAAACTTGCTTGTCAAAATGTTGTTAAAAGTACATGACAGAAATTTTAAAAAGTTAGTTTTGTGCGTAGTTATGCTATTATATTATATTACCATCTCTAAACAAGTAGTAACATTTTCATAGCCTGAGGGATTGATTACAAACAGCATTTATGTACATGTGCATGAGGTTAAATTCAGAAAACTGGATCGCTAAAGTGATGTTTAGAGGTATTGTACAATACTTAACACAAAACACAAGGTATGTTTTAAGCTATTTTTTTAAAAATTACAAAACATAAGGTATGATTTGAAGAGCAGAACTGTAGGTAGTGGAAGCTCAGCTGTGTTTGTGAAGAAGTGATTCACACATTCCACGTAGCCACAGAAGAACAAGAGCTGCTGTTAGATGAGCTTCCCTTACTACATCCACACCTGTGATTTGGACTGAAAAAAGCTTACAAAACATAACTGTCATTTTTAGCTATGCAATCTACAGAAACATGTTCCTCTATTAAAATGAACTTTTGTGAAGGGGGAAAGTTGTTAGACTGGAAGTTGTCAAAGGGGATTTGGAGTCAAATCTATAACAAATGTGTGTTGTGTGATTTTGTATGTTTTTTATTAAAACATCTCGTTTTTACATTCCTTTTGTGAATCCACCAAAAATAAGAATCCGATAATATAATATTTTATAATATCTGCTGTTTTAAAGGTGAGCCGTATAAGACGATAGATTTCAATTAAAAGGTTTAAATGCATTCTCAACATTTAGTTATTTGTTGGCCAAAGATTTGATTTTTTTTTTTCACATTTTTGCTGTTTCGTGATTTCTTTGGTCTTTTTTGTAGTTGTTCGTTTAATGGAATGCCTTTAATAGGCTGTTTAATGACCAGTTCAATTGTGATAACTAACCCATATATTTGTGACAAAATGTCCTGCAACTGGCCCATGTTGTCACAGATGTTTTGTTGTAAACTTTAGCTTTATCCTTCCAAAAAAGGAGTTTTTTTTTTGTCTATTCAGAAATTAAATTGACCTGCACTCTTAAAAATAAATGTTGGTGCTTTTGGTTCCATGAAGAACCTTTAACATTCATGGAACATTTCCATTCCACAGAAGATTCTTTAGATTATTAGACATTTTTCAAACTAGGAGAACTTTTTTTATGTTGACTGAAAGGTTCTTCTATGGCATCTCTTTGAAAACCCCATGTTTGAACCTTTATTTTTAAGAGTGTGGATTAATATTCACTGCAGTAAATAGTGTGATGACTAACTTTAGTCGTTGTCCTTGTAATTGCTCTGATAATGTCATTTGCTGTGTCTAAATCCATGTCAATCAAACATCTGTCAAACTGTGTAAATGGTGTGATGTTTACAGTAAATGTCTCCATTGAAAGACTTAAAAGAGCATAATTTGCTGGTGATGTTTTGTTTGAATCTAGTGCTTGTAGCCCAAAGTAAGCCTGCAGACCATCTTTTTTTGTGTTATGCAACAAAATTCTGTTACCATCTTGAATGGCTAAATCAGTGCGTGTGAAGCTTTTTCCTTCATCCACTTTGATATTTGCGTTTTGCAGACACATCTGTGCATTTACCTAAGCAGAGTGGAATTTTTTATTTTTACTGTTACCTATAGATAGCATACGGAACGCCTTGACTACAGACAGGCATCCCTTCTCTGTTCCATGTGGTTATGTGAAGTATGATGCATCATATTCTACGACGACGCCTTGGCTTGGTTTTCATATCAGTGTCAGATGGGTGTCCCTTTAGATGTGCTGAGTGTGAGAACAGTCAGCGGTGGACTTTCATTGGCAGCTTATGTATAAAACTCTACTTAGTGACGCCCCAAGATAGCCACAAATATGTAAAAGTGGATTTTAAAAAAAGTGATATTCCATTCTCTTTCTATTTCTGACATATCTAAGAAAAGGAGCCTGTTGTAACCAGGGGCCGTCCTCCTCCCACATGCAAAGGCTGGACTGAAGGCTTGTGCACATCTGTGTTGCTCTAGTACTTGCACGGGACCCAAACATCTTTTATAACTCTCAGTTTGGCTCTAATGCAGCAATCACGTGTGACTGCTTTTTTCATCCATGTGAAACCTGGCATAAGAATTTATACAGTGTCGAAAGATGTTGTATTAAAACCTACCCGCACAATCAATTTGACAAAAACACTGTTAATTGAAAGAGGAAAAAAAAGGAATGTACATATAGTATCAAGGTAACTAACTAGAGATGCATGATTTAATTTTTATCATTAGCATATCCATTTCTGCCAGTGTTGGAGATTTTTTTTTAAAATTTAGATTACCTTTGCAATCATATAACACTCAAGTTAATCTCAATAAATAATTATAATAATTAAATAACTGTTAAATGTAATCTTTACCAAATTTCTAAATGAATATCTATTTTTCATGCTGTACATTGTACATATAATGTTTATAATGCTTAAAGGATTAGTCCACTTTCAAATAAAATTTTCCTGATAATTTACTCACCCCCATGTCATCCAAGATGTCCATGTCCTTCTTTCTTCAGTCGAAAAGAAAACGGTTGAAGGTCAAAATTACAGTTTCATTGCAGCTTCAAAGGGCTCTACTCGGTCCCAGACGAGGAATAAGGGTCTTATCTAGCGGAACGATTGGTTATTTTCGGTCATCGGTCAAGGAATGAGCGCGGCACCAGTTATGTTTTTTCCGTAAGTTGAATAGGGAAGGTGTAGGACATCAAGCATAAGCTTTTTGAAGAATACGTAATGGCGGTCTGGCGGAAGCCCTTGCGAGGTGAACATTTGTGTTTATAAAGCATATATATTTTTATTTGATTTTTTTTTTAGAAAATGGCCGATCGTTTCGCTAGATAAGACCTTTATTCCTCGTCTGGGATCGTCCTTTGAAGCTGCGCTGAAACTGTAATTTTGACCTTCAACCGTTTGGGGCCAATTTAAGTCCACTATAAGGAGAATAATCCTGGAATGTTTTCATCAAAAACCTTAATTTCTTTTCGGCTGAAGAAAGAAGGACATGGATGTCAGGGATGACATGGGGGTGAGTAAAGTATCAGGAAATTTTTATTTGAAAGTAGATATTACTATCAGCATTTACTAGAAAGCTTGCATCCATATTTATTTATCAGTTGAGCATGTGCTTATGGGTCCATTAAAAATGTCTTTCCCATGACTCCCCAGCATGCTTCTATGCTTGCTTTAGCTTGACTTGAGGCAAGTTTGCTGGCTTACACGGCTCGCCTGCCATAAATGCTTTTATTTCTGTTGAGATGAATGACCCGAAGGCTGCTATTTTTCCCCAGCATGTGCCAGCAGAGGTTTTTCTGTCAGTCAGTCAGAGCGGTTCAGAGAGGGATAGTAGCTAATGCGGCTCAAACAGAGTGTGGAGTGGATAAAGTTCATACACACAGTGCCCTTAGGTGCCCGACTAATGGATTTCAGAGGCCATTAGGATTTTTCCCCCCTTATTTTCCCTCTCCTGCTCATATTCATAACTTTTAATTCTATGCCATCTTGAGCCCATTTCAAGAAAACTGTAAAAAAAAAAAAAAAAAAAAACTAATATTTTTAGTATTATAATATTTATTTTCCAAAAACAGAGTTGACTGCTTCCTTTGACCATTGCTCCTACAGGCTTGTGTTCTGAGAGTCAGGGAACATGTTTCCAAAGGACAGGCTTCATTCATAGTTTCGTCCCACTTAATGTCATTATTGGCATGGTTTCTCCTAAGATTTGTTCCAGGCATTGTTAAAACATACTTCATGATTGTCCTTTGTCTGTGGTTTTAGAAAAATAACTTTTTGCTGGTTGACAGCTGTTTTTGCACGTGCATAAACAGTCTTGATGTTGTTAGATTTGAACCCAGAGTCTTGATTTTTCTGTTTGACTTCATATGATTCTGAGAGGAAATATGAGCTTCATAAAGAGCATGTTATCGCTTTTCGCAGGCTGCCTGGAAGCCATCGTGTTCCCGCCATGAGAGGAAATTCCAGTCATGCAAAAATCTGCAATGCAAAGCAACCTGTGCTTAGCGCTGTGTGGTTGTTAGCTCATAATAAAAGGAGTTCTTGGTTGTAATGATGTATGCTCTATAGTAGGATTATTATAATTAACTGAAACTAAAACTAAAACCATAAGACCATAAAATGTTGTCTGAAATGAAATAAACATTAACTGAAAATAAAAAAAAAATATTTCAGCTAGTTGCTGCGACAACATTACTCATTTTCATTTAGTTTAACTTGATGTACTAAAATAACTAAAACTGAAATAAAAAATTATAAAATCTATATAGAGATATTTAAAATGAAAATGACAAAAACACAACAAAATTACTAAAACTTTAAAATTAAAATTAAAAGGTAAAATGTGAAATAAAAATTCAAAAGCTAATTAAAAATATTAATAACTAGATCTCAACGACACTAAAATAACACTATAATATTAATGTAGATAGACAGAATTGTTTAGAAAGGACAAAATGCTCCAAATCTCGCTGTGTGAACATGTAACCAATGTGATGTTTGGATTGCACAGCTTTTCTAGACATAACAAGAGTCTCCACACAAGGTTTTGATTTGTTATTTACATAAACGGTTAAGGTAACGGATTGAAACTCTCCATAATAGTTTGGACTTTAGTCTTAAATCAGACAATTATTTTAACAACTAAACTTTTTACACTGCACATTAGTTTACTCCTTGATTTCATAGTTTCTTTGAAAACTCTTCAAAGGAAAGTGTTTGATCCACTTTTCTTTTGACTGAATGGTAATGTTCACACAGTCAGTGTTTGGGATTGACAAGCTTATTTACTAACAAGTGAGACTCTAAAATCAGCCTGTACATACAACAAGCAGATGGAGCGGATGGGTTACTTATCCATATGGATAGTATTTGAAGTCAGTCCCCTTTTCTAACTTTCCAGTGGCCTTGTGTTATGTCTGTAACCATAGTGACAGGATCATTTTTGTTTTTTTGTTTAGTATTGTGTCTGGCCACATAAAATGCATGGCACCTTTGGTGATTCACAGCAAAACGACTAGTTGTCAACTTTGGTTCTATTCATATAACACACAATAATTGAACTCCCTCTCAAAATTCACTCCTGAAAACTTAAGGGAGTCATTTCAGTTACAGAATGAAATACTATGTATGAACTATATGGCCAGTGTGACTGTGAAATGTGTGAACTTGCTTGTACACTCTGTAATTCGCAGAGCTATATGCCTAGTTATTAGAAGATAAGGGGATTTTTATGGAATAAGACCCCTTAAAAGGAATGCTGTCAAACCAAGTTGCTCTGATAATCCTTGTATATTTTTAACACAGAATAATTGCTTATGTTTGCCCTTTTTTAAAGATTATTAACTGGTAATTCATTAGATACATCCTTTAGGACTATCCTTTACCACCAGAGATCGTTTCAGTGTGGTGCTTTGTGATTTTATTTTTTTTAAACCACATATTTCTTTTGAATGACTCCAAATGGTTAAATAGGTCATCTTTCATCACAAGCCACTTTTGAATATTTCTATGCATAAAAAAACGAACTCCCACTTAAGGCCCTTTCACACCAAGGATGAGAATTAAAACAATAACAATAAAGATGTAGCTCTAAAAACTGTTCTCAATATAAAAGAATAGCAAAGCCAAGACCACAACTAACGATAACAGCACAGAGAAACTATAACACTGGAATCATTTTTTTAAAACCATTTTTTCCAGCTAATGAATGATAAAAACATTGACAGCCAGTCAGAATCTATCCTGCTTTAAAGAGCTCAAGCATTTAAAGTGGCAGATGACAAACCTGCACACACTTAGAATAAACGGAACTAGATCGACCATTGGTGTGGATGCAAATTTAGTTATTATAATTAAAGTTATCTTTATTATTATTATTCTTGGTGTGAATGGGCCTTTATAGCACACTTTCCCTACTTTTGGATTTGTATATATTATTATATATTAACCTTTGGCCTGTTATGTTTGTGCATTGAGCTTTATCAACACTGGCGGACAGGATATCAGAACATGACAGCGTGTCTCTTCACCTCCTTGTTTTTAGGATTAAAACTGAGAGAATGCTGCCGCTGTATTCTCGGGCCATGAGCCAAAAGGGCCTAACAATGTGTCCCCGCTAGTCCCCCAACAAAGTACCCAGTGTCCCCTGCAGCAGCACAAGCACTGTGCCAATAATTGAAATAAATGGCTCAGTTATTCTTTAAAATCTGTGGCTAATGGTTGGAGCTTGACTGAGTTACCCAGGGAACAGAAGAGAGCTGAAAACCAGCCAACCTTTCACCCAAAGGATGTGCTTTCCTCTCTGGAACCAACATGGGGAGACCCAGTCCAGATGAATACACAGTTAGATACAAAAATCATTGCGAAGAGAAAAATCATCATGGGTTGAGAAATATAGTTTCTGTCATTTCGATAAGATCTCATTGTGCCATTTGGCATTAGTTGATATTTTTGTTATTCATCCAAAAAAACCTACTTTTTTGCAAAATAGTTTTTGTGATCACATCAGTGTTAAAACTATTACAAATCATGAAAGTTGAATTAAAATAGTATATAAATATTAGATGAAAAACTTAAATTAAAAATTAAAAATTTGAAATGTTGCTTTGGCAACTAACTGAATTAAAATCAATTTAAGATGAGGTACTAAATTTACTAAAACAAACTGAACTAAAAATAAAAGCTAAATATAAATGTTTAAAAAAAGCTAATAAAAATGCTAAACCTAAAAAGTAGTATAATTACTAAAATAAAAATAAAGCTAAATAGAAATAAAAAAACAAATAAAAATTACAAAAGCACATAAAACAACTAAAACTTATACTAAAATTAAGACTAACAAAACTAAAAATATAAAAATAAAAACAGAGGAAATATTAATAAATACTTTAATAGTATTTATAAAACGGTTAGTTCCTGTCCTTGATTCTGATTGGTCAATAGCTGTGTATTATTCACGATAAAACAAGGCTATGGCCGCTTCACCCAACGGTTCTGTGTATCACTACACAACACCCTTAGCAACGTAAACTGTATGTTCTAAATTGATATTGTTCATTGAAGCTTACTGTATTATGTAGAAGAATGTTGTGAGAAAAAGATTGAGTGAGCGAGTTTATTACCTGCATTCAGATTTAGCATTTTCCTTCAGGTCAGTCCGATGTTCATAATAAAACATCTTGTCTTGTCCTTTTAACAGTTAAGCGGTTTTCCCGTGACTGACAGCGCTAGTCAAAGCATTTGTAAGTTGCATCTTGTTCCGTTTTCAAAACAATTCAGTCTTTTCAATATAAAAGTCTTCGCTACTGACTGAAACACTTACAAAGACTGTCTTTGCTGCCATCTAATGGCGTGAAAAGGTAACTTCTGTTGCTTTTCATGGTCAGGGACTATTTTTTCCAGTGGAAGGAAGGCTTTTAGAAAAAGTTTACTTCATGAAGGTTCCATTTATACATATTTCTGGCTTTAATATTTGTATTGTGAGGTAACCATTTTATAAAAGCAATAAGGTACTCGAGGAACCTTATAATAAGAATAAGACCTATTCACGATACAGTACAGCCTCTTGTATCTTATTGTTTACGTAAGTTATTCTGTTCATCCTTTCTGGCTCTAGATTCTGTTAAAGGTGCTCTAAGTGATCCTGGGTGGAGTAACTTCCTGTTGATGTTCGAAGTGTTGTCAAACAAAACAGAGGCTAGCTAGACCCCCCTCCCCCTCCCCCTCCTCTCCGTGCTTCCTGAAACAGTCATGAACGCGCATTTAAAATCATTCTTGTGGGTTATTGGCTGGAGCATGTTTATTATGTTTCCTGGTCCAGGCTGCACCAGTTTGTTTTTGTTGCCGTTTTGGAGCTTGTGGCGACTACAGAGACCGCGTTTTTTTACAGTGTGTTCAGGAGACAGGCAGCTAGTGGATAGTGAGGAGATGTTTGCTGTATGTGACAAAAAATGTTTTGGCCTAAAAATGCGTGACATCATTTAGAGCACCTTTAAATTCACCTGAATATTTTTGTGTCCATGTAATACTTTTCTGAGAGTTTATAAACATTACTCGCGTATCAAACAAGCAGCACATTTGCATCGCTTTCTGTCTTATTGAGTGCCTAATCCATCAGAAGTTTTTATTAATGTATTTAGAGACTACTTAAATGCATTTTGTGCTGTCAAGTGTTGACTGTTATATTTGTTTTGCTATTTTCACTTTATGCAGGATTAACAGTGTTGAACAAGATGATGTCTGATGCCAGTGACATGTTGGCAGCAGCCTTGGAGCAAATGGATGGTATCATAGCAGGTAAAGCTTTTTAATATTTGTGTTAACCATACAAACTTTAAACATCTATTCCAAATGCAACTGTCCCTCCACATTTAAATCTGACAAAATGGTTCACTTCACATTGGTAAATTTGATCATTCTTTCCAGATTGGAAATATTCTGCAGTGGTACAAAGAGAATGTCAGACTCATTTCATGAAACATTTACAGAGTAAGATTAGACTGATATTAGTAGGCTGACCAAATGATTTGGCATATTCATCACTGGTTTATTATAAGTCTGACATTTCAAGTTGGAGTCGCCCGTCTAATCACATGATTTCCTGAGGTTTCAGCAATTAAAGCATTTACTCTGACCTGTTTCTGATTTCAAGACTTGAGTGGTTATTCACCCGCATCATGATTTATTATAAGGTCATGCTATCTTTTACCCCACAGTACATGATAATTGTGTCTTTTATAGTCATTTCTCATTTTAGAAATGCTATATATTGTGCTAAATGTTAACTATTGTAAAAGATTCCATTATTTTTCCTGTATTGCCTGACTCTCCTGAGCATTTAATGTATATTGTATAGCTCCACCAATATTTGCTTGCACATAATATTGTCTGAATAAACTGTGAACAACTCCATTGTTTCAATGTTTGTGATATGGCTATGTTGGCGTTTAAGTAGAAACCCCCTAAAAGTTCACTCTGACATACATTAAAATCAAAATCACTATTCACCACTTTTATTTATTTTTTGTCTTTGGCATTCAGGCTCCAAGGCTCTGGACTACTCCAATGGTATCTTTGATTGTCAGTCTCCAACATCGCCCTTCATGGGCAGCTTGCGAGCCCTGAACTTACTGGAGGACCTGAGGGGTGTTTTGGAGCTCATGGACACTGAGGAGAGAGAGAGCTTACGTTGTCAGATCCCAGACTCTACCGCAGACAGTCTGGTGGAGTGGCTGCATGGTCACCTGGTGCGTACGCCACATTCCAGAACTCTGAAATTCACCGTGTCTACTCTAGATATGAACATGAGCTAACATACTATGTGTTGCCACGTTGTAGGGAAGCACATGGTTATTTATACTTCCTTTATATATAGTAGTCAAAAGGCCTGTAGTCTATTTTCAATGATAGTCAAATACACTATGTGATGCTTTGTGCCTATTGGAAGTATTTTCTCTTTCATGCTGATATTGCTAGGCCTTGGCTGACAATTTTCATTATGAGATAATTCTTTTTAAGTGTTGTAACTTATTAATTGAGCTATTATAGTATCATGTGCGTTAGTTCTATTCATAATTAGGACTCTGCAGTTGAGTTTTATCATTGTCTTAAGATATTAGTTAAGGGAAATCCGGGAAACATTATTCTTGTGTGTCTTGAGACAGACTGAACAACTGCCAAGTGAGAGTCAACACATAATACCATATTTAGTCAGTTTACATGGAGTATTGTTCGTTCACCCAATGTTAACATTTTGTTGGCATAATAAATGGTGCATGAAAACCCTTGAATATCAAGTGACCCTGTTTTTCTCAGTATCACAGACTTTGAAAAGCAACTTAAAGTTAACTTCGATTGTTTTAAGACATCTCATTTTGGATTCTTTGGAAGTCTTTTATGATAAATTCTTTTTTCTTTTTTTTTTTGGACAGTCAAATGGACACATCTCAATCACCGGTGATGTTTACCAGGACAGACTTAATCGTCTTGAAAGTGATAAAGAATCCCTTGTGCTTCAGGTAACTTTATATACATGCACATTTAAAGGTGCCCTCGAATGAAAAATTGAATTTATCTTGGCATTGTTAAATAACAAGAGTTCAGTACATGGAAATGACATACAGTGAGTCTCAAACTCCATTGTTTCCTCCTTTTTATATAAATCTCATTTGTTTAAAAGACCTTCCGAAGAACAGGCGAATCTCAACATAACACCGACTGTTACGTAACAGTCGGGGTGTACGCCCCCAATATTTGCATATGCCAGCCCACGTTTCCAACATTATAAAAGGCATTAGACAAGGGCAGCCAGTATTAACGTCTGGATGTACACAACCAAATCATCAGACTAGGTAAGCAAGCAAGAACAACAGCGAAAAATGTCAGATGGAGCAATAATAACTGACATGATCCATGATAACATGATATTTTTAGTGATATTTGTAAACTGTCTTTCTAAATGTTTCGCTAGCATGTTGCTAATGTACTGTTAAATGTGGTTAAAGTTACCATCGGTTATTACTGTATTCACGGAGACAAGAGAGCCGTCGCTATTTTCATTTTTAAACACTTGCAGTCTGTATAATGCATAAACACAACCTCTCCAACAGAGTAGCATTAGCCGTTAGCCACGGAGCACTATCAAACTCATTCAAAATCAGAAGTAAACAATATAACAGTATACAATACTCACATAATCCGATGCATGCATGCTGCATGCATGATGAACACTTTGTAAAGATCCATTTGAGGGTTATATTAGCTGTGTAAATTTTGTTAAGGCACTGTTCAAGGCAAGCGCAAGCTCTGTGGGCGTGGACCACGGGATTTAAAGGGGCCGCAGCATAAAATCGGCGCGTTTATAATGATGCCCCAAAATAGGCAGTTAAAAAAATTAATAAAAAAAAATCTATGGGGTATTTTGATCTGAAACTTCACAGACACATTCAGGGGACACCTTAGACTTATATTACATCTTTTAAAAACATAATCTAGGGCACCTTTAAAAGTTTCGAAGATGTTTTAAAATGTTTCTGAAGGGCTTCACTAAGACTGTATTTATTTGATCAAAAATACAAATATATTGTAAAATATTATTACTATTTTTAAATAACTGTTTAAAATACCGCTGATAGCAAAGCTGCTATTTCAGCAGCCATTACTCCAGGCTTCTAATTCTAATATGCTGATTTGTTGCCAAAGAAGCATTTCTTATTATTTTTTATGTTTAAATCAGTTGTTTTGCTTAATAATTTTGTGGAAACCATGATTTTTTTTTTTTTTTTTTTTTTTTTTTTTTTTTCCCAGGATTCTTTGATGACTAGAAAGTTCAAAAGATGTCTATTTGAAATAGACATCTTTTGCAACATTATACATGTCTACTGTCACTTTTGATCAATTTAATGCATCATTGTTGAATAAAAGTATTAATTTCTTTCTAAAATATAATAATATATAATAATAGTAACAAATATAATTTTTGAAGGGTCATGGAGAAATGCACATAGATAAGGCCTAAGTTAAATGCTAAAAATTCTTTGCAGGTGAGTGTTTTGACTGATCAAGTGGAGGCGCAGGGAGAAAAGATAAGGGACCTAGACCTGTGCCTTGATGAACACCGTGAGAAATTAAATGCCACCGAAGAAATGTTACAACAGGTGGGTTTAAAGATGTTCCTTGTCTGGCGGTTGGTTATATATATGCATTTTGCATGGTGAAGATTATTTTCAGCCTATAGATTTTGTTTACTTTATTATACTGTCCAGTTACAGGCAAAAAGCCCATAAAATTAATTTTCTAAGACACATTTCCTCTGCTCATGCTCCAGTATGTTCATTTTTGAACTCTTGTTCCTAGGAACTCTTGTGCCGATCAGCCCTTGAGACTCAGAAGCTGGAGCTGATGGCAGAGGTTTCCAACTTGAAACTGAAGTTAACAGCAATGGAGAAAGAGAGACTCGATTTTGATGACAGATTTGGAGATAGTGAGGTAAGAAACATGCATACATGCATGAGAGCAATAATTGTGTAATGATGTCTTTTTTTGAAAATGTCAATGCCTTTTCTTTAATTGTAATGCTAGTCATTGGTTAATTTGTGATTCCGCCGTTGGTGCACAGAGCCCTTTTGTTTTGACCACTTTAACATATTGCAGTTTGCTGGAAAAATGACTTGAATGTTTGTTTAGAATCGTGATTGTGCAGTATAGCCAACCTTTTGTTTCTGTACAAGCCTGAAGCAGAAAGACGTACATTCAACAATGCACTCTGTTAGCGCTCGGACATCTACCAATCACGTCATGTTGTGGTTCAGAGGTCTGTTCCAGTGCACTGGAATGTTGGGCTTTTAACTATTCTCTGCTTTGTTTGCTGTCTGGACAAAATGGCAAATGCAAAAACACCCTTTACCAGATACCATTTCCTCTCCAAAATAGTTTTGGCTGGCCACTTTTCTCTCTAGAAGTAGTCATTACTACTAAGGACTAGGTCCCACTGTGGATGTACAGGAGTAGGAAGGGTCCTTAGCAAGAGGGTGTTGGGATCCATTGGAGTGAATGGTTTTCCACATTGGTGGTTTCAACTATTTCAGATAAACCTGCCGCTAAACAGTACAAAAAAAACAACAAACTATAACTGTCCTGCTTTATATGTCGTTCACATAATACACTTCATGTCAAAGTGGGCGTTTCTTGGCCCAATTAAGCAGCAAACTCAACCAAGCTTTGTTGTTTGTTAAAAGTGAGGTGTAAAGTGGACTTTAGGAATGGCTGTTCACAAGAAATTTTGAATCAGACAACATGCAACCCGGGTGAAAAAATACTATAGTAATTTATAGTAAATACTATATTGTTTTCGAACCATACTATAGCAAAGTCCCTTTAAGACAAGTCATTTCACTCGGCGGCCGTCTTTGAAACGCGTCTCGGGCATCCTGGGCATCATGCAATCTCTTTGAATGGGGAAACATCAAATTCTCCAAAACTGTTCGCCAACCTTACGATTCAATTTTATATTTGAAATCGCCAATGAAATCTAACAACAACCGACTCATAAATTTAGTTTCTAAACGCTCGAATCACGACAAAAAATGTATTTTTCAGGCTGGATCAAGCTAATGCGCATGCGCAGACCTAAATGCGCGTCTCTTTTGAGGTGCGCGTCTGACTGTTTCTATAGAAACCGGTGATTCTAACGGCCGCTGAAGTGACGCGATGACTTTAGCAGTCGGCGATTGGCTCTTATTTAGAAGGCGGGACTTATTCCGCCATATTGCGCGTTACACTTTCTCCCATTCAAAACAATACGAGTGACACGTCTTGTGAAGTACTTGAATTTATTTGTTGTGGTAATTCTATAGTTGCTATGGTAATATAACAACTATAGTAATATAAACAAATTACTTTACCTAATACTGTACTAAGTTTTCTACAACTACAGAGTATATTACAATACACTACAGTTTACTAGTATATTACAGTATATTACAGTATTTATTACAGTTTATCAGTTCACTATAGTTAATACTAAAGTATGCTGTAGCATTCATTAACAAAGTGTTAATATATACAATGCTACAATTTACTATAAGTACGGTTCAGAAACACTATAGTATTTACTATAAATTACTATAGTATTTTTTCACCTGGGAACAATGGAGAAAAACAAGGTTTTGAAGGTTTAGCATCAAACACTGTAGATTACAGACATAGAGATCGGCCATCCATTTTTTTTTTTGTGATTGTGTTATCCATTATTCCTAGAAAATTCTAGATCAGAGATACAAATTATTTATTGTTTAAACTGTGCACTAAATTGGCAAGTGTGTTTGGTCTAGGATGATAAACACATTTTTCAAAGATATAAATTATTTCTGTAGTTTCCTGTGTTATTTTGCTGCCACATAATTTATTGTCTCAGCAAGACTAGCTTGTTTGCTAAATTGTCCTTTTTTTTTATCCTGTTAAGACTGGGACTATAATATGTCATTGTAGATTTTGAAGAATTACCAGAACTGCTGTAGTCTGAATTATTGAATGTATACTATTGTTCAAATGTTTTTGAAAGTGTCTTATGCTCAACAATGCTGCATTCATTTAAAGGTGCTACAGAGGATGTTTTGTTTTATACTTTTTTGCAATATTACTTGAAACTGCCTTTACTAACTGATAAAAGACTATTTATTAGGTGCACTGAATGGAATAATATTAATATACATCATCTGTGCATGATGTAGGGCCTTAAAAACATCAGCCAATCATTTACGCAATCATCGCGTAAACGATTGGCCCTCTGGCTTGTCAATCACTGCCATGACGTTCCTTGTGAGAGACGTGCGCGGCTGCGCGCTCCAGTAACTTTCCACACTCCACAGGCGCCGCATGCAATGTTTTTGTCAGGAGACAGGAATAACAACTGCAGATTATGAGTTACCTGCGGTGAGTCCGACATAATGAATCCACTAACACGACACAGCGAATGCCGGTGGTAAACACTCGTGTTCCAATACTCGTGCATGAGTTTTGGGAGGCGTTCCCTTGAAATGAGCTGTGAAGGAGGGGGGTTGTTCTTACACATGCACTCATTTCAAAAACTCACTAACAGTCTTTGGTTTCTCAGTCGACGAAAAGATCCTCTGTAGCACCTTTAATAAAAAAAAAAATGGTAAAAAATGTAATATTGTGAAATATTATAAGTTGAAAATAACTGTTTTCTATTTAAATATATTTTAAAATGTAATTTATTTCTGTGATGGCAAAGCTGAATTTTCAGCACTCATTACTCCAGTTTTCAATGACTGATCCCAAAATTTTGAACTGTAGTGTAAGTATTTTTGATTTTTGTATTCTGAGTTTTCTGTCACTGCTCAACATGGATGTATCTTTTTTTATTTTATTTTTTTTTATTTGGAGCATTCACTGAGTGTTTACAACTGGAGGCTGTTCTGTTCTGTTTATTGAATCATAAATCCACGGCTGAATGCTAGACATCCTGACAAAGAGCTTGGCCCTGAAAGGCCTGAGCGCTGAATGGAAGCTTGTCACTAGATTCTTGTTTTTTTTTTTTTTGCTCGTAAAGCATTTCAAACATGAGAGAAGGCTCATCTTTGAAGCTTCATGAATGGGAATATGGGTTTGATAATCTGTATGCATTTAGAATCAAGTTATTAATATTATTAGGTTTTTAAATCTTTTGTTGGTAATCGACAGCATACCTATACAGTCAATAAAGTTTAACTTAAATCTATTATTCATTCATTTAACAGTAAATTTCAAATTATTAAATTCATATTTATAATGGTGATTGTTTGCATTTTAAAGGCTTTTTTTTTCTTTTTAGGGTTTGATTTTGGAGATTAATGAACTGAGATATCGCATTTCTGAGATGGAGAGTGAACGGTTACAATATGAAAAGAAATTGAAATCCACTAAGGTGAGTTTCAATACTAGTTTCTTACTAGTGAAAACAATACGTGATGTTTTCATCTTTAGGTTTGCATAGGGTTTTCTCTTCTGCTCTTGTCTCTCTTGCATAACCTGTCACTATTCTTGTTATCTTTAAGTGTCTATTTTCCTTTTTCCTCCTTGGCTAACCTCTCTGCCGCTAGTCGCTAATGGCCAAACTCTCTAGCCTGAAACTCAAAATGGGCCAGATGCAGTATGAGAAACAGAGGAAGGAACAAAAAATCCAGGAACTTAAGGTCGGCATACCTCAGGGTGGTTACTGCTTGTGGTTGTGATCCAAAGACCCTTTATTTAGTTATTTTTGCACTGTTACTTTGCTTTTAGGCACTTAAGCATTTACAGTGGACAAACTTAATATTTTATTAACAATACAATGACATTAAGTGTTGCTTTAGAGTACATTCTAGGGCCACTGTTGAGTGTATTCTCTCATATCATTACAGAATTAAACTTTTAATCGTGTCAGCTTGACTGAGAGCTCTATAGTAGCTCCATAGCCCTCCATTTTACACCATTTAAAGGGTACAGACAAAGTTCTCATCATGATTTGAAAGCTGCTCATTAAATCTGCCCTCTTCTCTAAGCAGTGGCACCAGTATAAGATTTCAGCATGTTTAATTAACCACAAGTATGCTTTAGTGTGAGGCTCTACGTGATGTTTAAGCTGAGAGGGCTAAATTTCAGACTGCTTTATAATGTAGGAGAAGCTATTTCTGTTGCTACTTCCTACTGTAGCATACTGTTAAGCCACACGCTTCAAAAAGATCAGTGTGAGGTTTGCAGAAATGTGCTACTCTAGTTTTTTTTTGTGTGTCTGTGTGTGTACTGTATGTTATAAACTTCTCTTCCACCTTGGCAATGCTTTGAACTCTTGAATGAAGTTCTTGAATGTGATCTTGATTACTCGTAGATAGATAATTATTAATTCAATATAATTTGCTATTTTGTGGTGCAAGATAATTCAATAACCCTGCCTGCGTGGCCAATTAACAAAGTTTTAGTGTCAAAGCCAAAATCAATGGATGAATTTCAAAAAAAGACACTTTGAAAGTACATTTTGTAACATGTTTTATTTTGTCTAGTTTTATCAGTAATTTTGTCAGTAATCTCTTAATTAGACAAATATTATTAATAATACATTTTAATATCAATATATCTGTCTACCATTTTCATTTTTATAACTCTGATCCAAATTATTTATACATCAGACAGAACTTTAATTTTGCATGTGCCTTTTATAGTAATTAGTAACTGCATGGTTTGGTATTACTGGGATTTGAACCTGTTAACTTTGTTGGTGCTTCAAGGTTTTGGATTCAGCGTTGTGAGATCTGTGTGTCTTAATGTTCAGGAGGAGCTGGTTACGTTGAGAAGGCAGCTTGATGGCAGAGATGGAGATCTGAGGAGGCTGCAGGATGAGACGGGGTCCAGATCCCCAACACCTGCAGGCCTAGACAGCACAGAGAGAGGTGGGTCATGTAATGTAATCAAAGTGTTGCCTGTCCCAGCATGCCCTTCAGGGGCCAAGTTTTGTCTTGTCATTATGCTGTGATGCTGTACTGACTCATTTAAAACTGAAGCTGGAGTAGATCAACTTAATCAGTTGTTATTATATATATTTTTTGCTATTTTATTGTTTTTTATTTAGTTTATTTTTTCCTTTTTTTTTTTTTTTAGTCTTTTGCTTTTGACACTGTTTTTATTTTTTTACATGTTTACATTTTATGCATAGCACTTTATTGGTCCAATACCTTCAATAACAGAATACGTTTAATATCATTACTCTGTCTTAAACAGTTTTCCATACTGAGGAAACATTAAAAAAGAGGCTCAAAGAGAAACGTAAGGGGACTTCATGTCTACCTTCTACACATCCATCCTTTTTTCAGTTTTTAATCTTTGTACTATTTTTGTCCTCTTAGTCCTCTACTTCCTGTGCCTGCATGTCTAGGCATGGTACTCATGAAGCTTGCTTTTCTATGACATGAAGCAGTGCAAATTAGTCTCACAGGATATTAACGGGTTTAAAAATACCAGTTAGGTATAGGAAAGGGAAACGAGCAGGGCCTGAAATTAACACTCGTCAAGCGCCAAATGCGAGTGAAAATTGGCGTTGGCAAATATATGAAATGGTGTCAATCGGCAGTTGGGCAGTAACATTTTTGTGAATTCTAAAAATGCAGTGTTGTGAGAACATGAACGTGACCAAATGTAAACGATGCTTGGAACGGTTGACTGGGCAGCGCTGCATCGTTCTGAAAGTTTAATCCTTGCCAATTTAAATTTTGAAGTGCAAGAAGACGCAAAAGGGAACTCAGTTTGTTACTTGTGCACTGTAGGAAGTTTTGACGAAGTGGGCACCCAGACTGCTGCTTCTCAGACAACGCGCAAATACTGAATTAAACTCTCTTTCATGTCTTCTTGCGCTTGAAAGGACAAATTCACACAAAATATCCTAGTAAACAGTCAGACGTGTACAGTATCAGTATACTGGGTCCGTGCAGGTCTTAAAGTGACAGCATCCTAATAATCCATTGGCGGGTGTGGCAAAAAGTTAGTTTTAGGCCCAGGAAACGAGTAATAAATAACAATACTTTCTTATGTTGTAGCCCTGACAAGAGTCAGGGGTCGGCTGAGATTCGACAAGAGATTGTGGGGTCGACAAGAGATTGTGGTCACCATCTGGCATGTCACATTTACATGATTGTTTGTTTGTTTCTTGCCTGTCACCTCCTACTTTAACACCTCCTGTTCCCCAAAGCTAGTTTCTTCACCTCACTTCCTCTCTTCCCTCCATTATCAGCAGTTGACCGTAACCCATGTTCACACTCCTCATGACCTCACAGGCTGGATGTCCACTCATATCTGTGGCTGTATACACTCACGTTTAATCCCAACAAGCTCCTCCTCGCTTCTGTTGTGTACATTTCTCATGTTTGTCACAGAAGGTCACTGTTATTTTTCAGCTCAATGTGTCTGTCTACAGTTAATGTGATGCTAAATGTCAGGCCTGAGGCCTTATGTTTCTTTGCCCTTTAGTGTTATGAAATGGTCTATGCCTGTTCTTTGCAGATATGGAAGTACAGAAGATGAAGAAAGCAATGGAGTCGTTGATGGCGGCAAATGAGGAGAAGGTAGTTTTAGGTCATAATTTCCTTTCTCGTTGCTTTTGAAAATTAATAAAAGATCTTGGCGTTTAATGCTGATAATGATGCTTTGTGTAGGACCGCAAGATTGAAGAGTTGCGACAGTCACTCATGCGTTACAAGAAAGTGCAAGAAATGGTCATGTCAGCTCAAGGGAGAAAGGGTGATTTATTTTTCATTAACTTTTAATAAAATCAATTCCAAAGGGATGTGAATGAAGTGCTTTTATCACTGTTATTTTAGTATTATGTACTATTATAATATTTATTAATGGTTTAAATAAAGCTTTTATTTATTATATTGAGTTTTTATTATATTATATTTTATTTATTATATTATATTATTACATTTTCTAGAGATTCACTCAATTAGTTAAATCCCATAAAAGGCTGTTGTTAAGTGATAGGCTGTATTTGTTCTGGTGCTGTGTGGCTTGTTCCCCAGCTAATGATCTAATCTCCCTCCTCTCCTGTCTTTCTCATCAGATAAGGTCAAAGACGGAGACAGTGATGAGAGCAACAGCGACAGCTCCCTCTCCATGTCCACCGCCCTTTCCGTTTCCATGGACACAGAGAAGTCTCTGCTCGCTTACACAGAGGAAGTTGCTGTGAGGGGTCAAAATGAGGTACAATTTTTTTTTTTCAGACCAACAAAATCCATATAATATTTCCCTTGAGGTTACACCATTCACTTTTGTTGGTTAGTCTGCATCCTTGTTAAAGAACTGCAAACTATAATTATTCTTAATTTAGAGCAACCCAGGCTGATTGACAGTTCAGTAAAGTTGTGTTGATGGTTTTTTTTTTAGGCTAAAAGCAAAATTGAACACTTGCAGTACACATAGCATGTCAACTGTGGCTCATACTGTCACTGACGATTCAAGTAGTAGATAGTCACTTGTCATGGAGTGACTGAATGTCTTCAGATATTACTGTTCAGAGGTGTTGGATCATTGGTATGTGACGTATGCAGTAGGATTTCTCAAACTTTTTCAATGAAGTACTTCCAAAACTCATTGTTAATGAAATTTGCCATTCCTGAAATCAGTGTTATATTTATAGTATTATTTATATATTTACTATATATATATATATTATTTTCAGTTAGTTGTGAATGCAACATTTATTTCATTTAATTTAGTTTTTTTATTTAATATATATTATTTAATTTAATCTTTTTCAATTAACAAAAAATATTTTTTTAATAGTTTTAGTGAACAATAACACTCCCTTGAATACAAAAAAATGCATAATTTAAATATGATGAAAGATGTAAATGCTGATGTAAAAGTAGAAAAATATTTCAGTTTTTTTTTTACTGTTTTTTTTTTATGTTTTACAATAATGAGGGAATTACAGAAAAAATCTGAATATTTAAACAGGGGAAACTTTGTCAAAAATAATGTAAAAATGCAAAACAAAAAATGGCTAAAAAATGATATATTAAATTACATTCATATAAAATATTGCATTTGTTTTTTAAAAAGTGAGTTTATGCTTGAAAGATTGTTTGAATTCACTGTTGTGAATCTACCTTTGCATATTCTCTTCATACGTAGGCGGTTACATTTGTCAGTACACTCCAAGTGCCATCGTTCACAGTATCATCCCCAGACAAAGCAGACAGCGATTCAGTACTGGAACACATGCAGTCATCAAGGTACAGTCTCAGATCAGTACTTTAAAACACACTTTGTGTCTGCCGAGGTTGTTTTTTCATGCAGGCATTATCTCACAAACTCTGGACAAGCAAACATTCTTTCATATCATAGCTGTGGTTGTAGGTTTACATCCGCAAGCATCCTACCTATGTCACAGCATACTAGCTAAGCATCCCATTCTCCATGTTTCACCTCTGAAGGCTTTTCCTTTCTTGTGTTTTTATGATAGCATCCTCTTTCCATCCTTTCTTGTCTTTTGAAATGTCTTTTGTCCATTATCTATGTCAGAGTTCATGACTGTCACCTTCGTTATGCTATCCCATCATTCTGTAGTGTTTAATAGTGTCACTTTCTCACTTTTAGCACATCAATGTATGCCTGTCTATACACCTCACAGCTTACCCATCATGCTTTGCCACCACCTCTGCATCCCAATGCTTGTGTGTTTGTCCTTTGTAGTGATAAAGAGTGTCAGGAGCCAACACAATCACAGGAGACCCCATTACATGAGAGTCCCGAGTGAGTATTGTGTCTGGTGGAGTTCGGTTACCATTTTGAAATGCCTGTTTTTGGGAAACCTGAAATGCCACTATTATTGTGAAACAAAGTGTCTGTCTGACACCTTAACATGGTGGTTTGATACCTAAAGATGTCACTTATGAACATCTGTATGTTGGAAATAGTGATGGTAACTGTGTCTTTTCATGTTTCAGAACATCAGATGTCACAAAATCAGGAAGCCAGGACAACCTCGATGAAAAAGCCAGTGAAAAGGTGAATTTCAGCTTACTCAAGACTAAAAAAATATATTAGTTTTCATTAGGCATAAGCAGTATATTGAATACTTGCAGTGTAATTGTGAGGATTTAAAGTTAGATAATTTCTATTGTGTTATTTTTAATTCTAGAGGCCATTAGCAGCAGAGGTAATTCTGATATTATATTAAATTATATTATATTATATTATATTATATTATATTATATTATATTATATTATATTATATTATATTATATTATATTATATTATATTATATTATATTATATTATATTATATTAATGCTTATTTATTATTTCATACATGAAGTTATTTGAGGTTTCTGAAATGTTTTCTTCCTGCTCTTTTAGAGCAAAGCTTTTGATGAGTTCAACAAGATTACAACTCTACCACCCAAATCCCCAAGCTCTTCTCGTACTGCTGAGGATGACAGCTTCGGCACCAGGAAAATGAGATCTTCCTTTGGACGGGGATTCTTCAAAATCAAGGGAGGGAAGAGGACTGCTAGTGCCCCTAATTTGGGTAAGACTTCTACATAAATATGCCCTTGGTCAGCTAAAGTTTTACTGTTATCAAAAAAGCTCCAATAACTTTGGAAAATGGTCTGCTCTGTTTGTATGCACAGTAAAAGACAAATGTTTGGACATGCAGACTTTTAGACTAACATATGCCTGGTACTGTATGTATGCATCTCTTTTAGCAGCAGTACAGACACTCATTTATGGGTTAGACCTGTTGTATGGCCTCTCTAGAGAAAGACAAAGCAGATGTGGTGTGTTTTTCTTTCTTTCCCTTCAAGGAAAAATATCAAACATATCAAACATACTCACTGCTTCTGCTATTAAAGAGGCATATTATGCCCTTTTACAAAGTCCTGATTTTGTTTTTGGGGTCTACTAGGTTTTCATGCTTGAATGTTCAAAAACACAATATTTGTCTCTAATTAATCTCAATGAAGCCCCTCCTTCCAAAAAGCACAATGTGCTCTGATTGGTCAGCTGGACCAATGTGTTGTGATTGGTCAACCACTTCAAGCGTGTTTCGGAAATGTCACGGCCTTTACCATAACTGCAAGTTTCAACATGCTACTAACACAACCGAAGACTATAGATACAGAAAGACGGTTCACTCCTTTTACTTATGAACGGGAGTAACTGCAACGGCAAATATGGCGGAATACGTTCGGCCTTCTAAGTAAAAGAGCCAATCGCTGATTGATAAAGTCATTGTGTCACTGCAGCTGCCTCGCGAATAGGACTACACATGCGCATTGGCTGGTCAAGCCTGAAAAATACGTTTGTTTTTTTTTAGCACCATTTGAGCATAAGAAACAACATTTATTGGACAGTTTGTCAGATTTTGTTGCTGATTTGAAATATGTTATTTAATTGTGAGTTCGGCCAGCAGTTTTTGAGATGTCAGGATTCCTCCTTTCAAATAGACAGGACTTGGTCTTGGATGCCCGAAATAGCTGCCTGGAGGCATTGCAAATATGGCCGCCAAGTGAACAGACTTTCCTTGAAAGAGACTTTGACGCAACTCAACCAGGTCTCACCCCTTTTTTGTGTATACCTCGGATGAAATTATTTAAATGAGGAATATTGTGATGTGTACATTCCTGGAAGAAAACTCAAGACTACTATTGAGGGGTTACAGGGAGTTCAGAAACAGTGTGTACTGATAAAAGGAATAACTCCCTTTGGAGTGGACTTTATGCTTTGTAATTTTGCAGACCTTTTTCATGCTCAAACCACAACATTACACACTAAAAAAGCATTATAAGTCCTCTTTAGGCAAATTTATAGTCATACTTGAGACTCAAGGGTGCTTGAGGAATTACATTTTTCAGTTGCTATATTAAACACAGTGATGCAACAAGTATTTTATTGATTTTGAAAACCCTAATGATTGTGATCTCTAACATTGTAGAAGTGACCACATAGTTTATTTTAGCTTCATTCAAGCTTGATTCCAAAAATTCTGTCTTTCTGAAAGTAAGCAATTTGGTATAGGCCAAAGTTGGTTTATTTTCATTTCTGCACTTCATAGCAGGAGATGATATTAAATAAGGTAATCACGATTATGGGTTTTTTGAAGTCCTCTTGTGAAAATAATAGTCTAAATAGACGTGTTTAATCATTGAGCTCATGTGGTAACCAGCGTGAGCCATTTGAGATGAAGAATATGGAGGTTCTGTCCTCATCGCATGTTATTTTGTGACCACATTACCAGGCACTCAAATATTCTGACCACATTCTCACAGCTCTATATGTGCCCTTCACATCTAGACTACCATAAGAATGTACGTTCAGGCTGGATTTAGTGCCATTCTATTACAGAGATGTTATTACTTCCATTGTGTTAACTTGCATGTCAGCATGTGACTTTGTTCCATGGTTCCACTCTTAAAATAAACCCAATCCAGTTGTTCTTCAGTCCAGACGAGAAGTCATCTGCAATGTTGCCCCATGATGCTGATTCCAGTAGTTCAAGGAAGACACTGTAATTTTCTAGCTTTTTCTTTTGAACTTCCTGTTATTCATGACATTTTTACTGCTCTGGTCTCCGACTGAAAACTGCCTGGTTTTTTCTTACTTCCCATAATCCTCAGTTTATTTGATGCTTAACTGGCCATGGCATTATGGGTAATGTGTTGTTTTGTGGTGACAACAGGACTTGTGTTTGTGTATGTTTGTACAGCTGAGACAGAGAGGGACGGCACTGACCATCTGGATCTGGCAGGCATGCCGCAGAGGTCAGCTGACAGTGACAGCACACACACTCTCCCCATTTCACCCGAGGGCAAGAAAAAGTCTAAAGGAATCAAAGCACTCTTTGGAAAGTGAGTCTGAATCAGAGATGCAGTGGATGTTTTGGACATTCCTTATCCAGCATATTTCATCGTAGCAGTGTTGTTATTGTTAACTAAAACTATTGAAAGTCGTTTTTGTTTATTAAGAAAAAGCAATAAAAATTTTTAAAATAAGTATTGAAAATTATTCAAATAAAATATTAGTAAAAACTAAATTGCCTATAACTAAATAAAAATAAGTTAAAGCTAAAGTGCTTAATTTACTAAAACTGAAATAAAAATAAATTAAAGCTAAATACAAATATTAAAAATCTAATAAAATGACATGCAAAATTAATAAAATGTAAACTAAAATTAAAAAGAACTGAAAATATAAAAATAAAAGCTAACATAAAATATCAATAAATAGTATAATAGTATAAAAATAATATTAATTTATTATGATAAGTATGATTATATTACAAATATTCTTTATTACTTACAGTACAGTCCAAAAGTTTGGAACCACTAAGATTTTTAATGTTTTTAAAAGAAGTTTCGTCTGCTCACCAAGGCTACATTTATTTAATTAAAAATACAGTAAAAAACAGTAATATTGTGAAATATTATTACAATTTAAAATAACTGTTTTCTATTTGAATATATTTCACAAAGTAATTTATTCCTGTGATGGCAAAGCTGAATTTTCAGCATCATTACTCCAGTCTTCAGTGTCACATGATCCTTCAGAAATCATTCTAATATGCTGATCTGCTGCTCAAGAAACATTTAATGTGTACAATTGTACAAAATATTTGTGTACAATATTTTTTTTTTTCAGGATTATTTGATGAATAGAAAGTTCAAAAGAACAGTGTTTATCTGAAATCTAATCTTTTGTAACATTATAAATGTCTTTACTGCCACTTTTGATTGATTTAACGCATCCTCGCTGAATAAAAGTATTCATTTCTTTAATTTCTTTAAAAAAAAATAAAAATAAAAATTCTTACTGACCCCAAACTTTTGAACGGTAGTGTATAATGCTACAGAAGCTTTGTATTTCAGATAAATGCTGTTCTTTTGAACTTTCTATTCATCAAGGAAATCCTGAAAAAAAAAGTACACAACTGTTTTCAACATTGAAAATAATAATAAATGTTTATTGAGCAGCAAATCAGCATATTAGAATGATTTCTGAAGGATCATGTGACACTGAAGACTGGAGTAACGATGCTGAAAATTCAGCTTTGCATCACAGGAATAAATTACTTTGTCAAATATATTTAAATAGTACACAGTTATTTTAAATTGTAATAATATTTCACAATATTACTGTTTTTTACTGTATTTTTAATTAAATAAATGTAGCCTTGGTGAGCAGACGAAACTTCTTTTAAAAACATTAAAAATCTTAGTGGTTCCAAACTTTTGGACTGTACTGTATATTGAATGTTGTTGATGCAAAATAATAAAACTCCAAGTAACCTTTTTTTACATGAACATAATTTATAAATGTATAAAACATCACACTAAATGTAGCAATCTGGCATTTGAAGTTCTGGCTTGTGAAATTTTTTTTTTAATAATATATATTATGCTTTAAAAAAAAAAAAAAAACGGTGTCAGTAAATCTGTAATCTGCTTAGTTAACCCACCTCAATTTGAGATGAACATGATAAAAATGACCTTCTCTCTTCTTTGAAGACTCAAAAGAAGTCAATCAACCACATTCAACCTGGATGATAACCTATCAGAGAGTGAGTTTAAACGGGGTGGAGTCAGAGCCACAGCTGGGCCCAGGCTGGGCTGGTCACGTGACCTGCAGAACACCAACAGGTCAGTATTCACAGCGACACAGGATAGAGTGCCTTCTCAAAATGGAAAGATCTGCTGTTGGTAAAGACGCCCTGATGACAGGCTCACATGCATGTAGCTTGTGCTGCTAGTTATTGATTCATTGGTTCAGTTCCTCATTAAAAACTAATTTATTTTGTTGTCAGAGTGACATTTTAGTAGTACATGCAGTCAAATGGCAAATATCTCCATCAGTCTTGTAAGATGTTCTAGTTTGTGTTTTCCAGCGAGCTGGATGCGCCATTTGCCCGCTGGTCCCGGGAGCAGGTGTGTGATTGGATGCAGGAGCAGGGACTGGGGTTGTACGTGAGTTTGGCAAGACAGTGGGTCTCCTCTGGCCAGACGCTCCTGCAGGCATCCCAGCAGGATCTGGAAAGAGTGAGTTCTTATTACTCAGAACCAGGATGAGAGCATATAGTGGAGTCCAAACTTCTGAGACCACATTTAAACCTGGTAATAATCAGTTTTCCTTCTGAAGTTCATGTTTAAGGACTGTTCTGCTCTCTCTATGCAGGAGCTGGGAATAAAACACCCTCTCCACAGAAAGAAACTCCAGCTGGCCCTGCAGGCACTGGGCTCAGAGGAAGATGACAACAGGAGCAAACTAGACTACCACTGGGTGACAAGTAAGGAATGGATGTTTATTTATCCACAGTGTCATATATTTGGTTTTTGAAATATGGATAAATTAATTCTAACAATTAGATTGAATAATTATCTCGATTTTCTCAAAACTGATTGAACTGTATTTGAGTTGTTACCTCTTTCCTTCTGTTCTAGGGTGGCTTGATGATATCGGCCTCCCGCAGTACAAGACTCAGTTTGACGAGGGCCGTGTGGATGGACGGATGCTTCACTATATGACTGTGGTTAGTCTTGTTTTAGTCAATTTAAAAGGACTGTTTTCTATTTTAATATATATATTAAAATGTAATTTGTTCTTGTGATGGTAAAGCTGAATTTTCAGCATCATTACTCCAGTCTTCAGTGTCACTTGATCATTCAGAAATCATTCTAATATGCTGATTTGCTGCTCAATAAATTGTTTCTTATCATCATCAAGGTTGAAAACAGTTATGCTGCTTAATATTTTTTTGGACAACGTGATTTTTTTTTTTCCAGGGTTCTTTGAGAAATATAAAGTTCAAAAGAACAGTAATTATTTGAAATTTTAATGTGTCCTAACTGGATAAATGTATTAATTCATAAATAAATAAATATAATTTGACTACCCCTAAACTTTTGAATGGTATTGTAATAAGAAACAAGGTGTTCGGTTCATTGAGTAGCATCAGTTTTCATAAAAAGGTAACCAACAAATTTTAGCATTTTAGTAATGTTTTTCTACTCCTGCTGAACAGGATGACCTGTTATCTCTGAAAGTGGGCAGTGTTTTACATCACCTCAGTATTAAAAGAGCCATCCAGGTGCTCCGGCTCAACAACTATGACCCCAACTGTCTACGGCGGAGACCTTCAGATGAGGTAGGAAGAGAGACCAAACTCTAATTTCTGCTATCCTGTTATTTTTGTACTTGTACTAGCAATCCTTGTGCTCACCATCATTTTAGAACAACATAAGTCCTGCTGAGATCTCTCAATGGACTAACCACCGTGTGATGGAGTGGCTGCGGTCCGTTGACCTGGCTGAATATGCGCCCAACCTGAGGGGCAGTGGAGTACATGGAGGACTGATGGTGAGAAAAGTCTTTATATTAGTTTAGGTTATTGGTTGAAATGGTTAAATGGGCAGGGTGAGCATTTGAACTGTGGTTTGGATAAAGCAATTGAACCAAGTGTGAAAGCACCCTGATCATCCGCACATAGCGATGTGGATATGTTTGCACAAGCTCTGCAATTTGGCACTGCAGTCAAGTTGAGTCACGTATACCACTTTATACAAAAGACTGCTTTAACCCTTGTGCTGTGTTGAAAACCCTATAACACTTGTGATGTTCCTGGTCAAAAATGACCAGCCTGCAAAAAATTGCTCGTTATGCTACCTTAGCAACAAATATTGGATTCGGTCTTTTTGTCAGCTTGTTTTCTTTCAATTAGGACAGGTTTTGTATTTATTTTTGGAACTGATCTATCGTAGGCCTTATTTATTTGAGTGAAAAAAGCATCATTTGTGGATAATTTTGTCAATTTTACATTGAATATGAAAAATCACACTGTTTATCACACTAGTGTGCTTTAAAGTTTAACCAGGAAATGTATTTTTGAAATGGTTTTATTTTGTACAAAAATGGCAAACTTGTTGAGTTCCTGGTCACGATATCCGCTTTTCCACTGTCGGGCCAGTGCGAGCCAGGGCTGACAGCGTGCCGGGCTGGGCCTATGGCCACAGACCTTAGGCACCGAGGCCAAAATCAAGTTGTGTTTCCACTGTCGGTCCGCTAGCTCCGCAGCACTGATCTAAAACCTGCCCTTAAACACACCTCCCTTGATCAAACGTCACACAACCCAACCAATTTCAGCGTGTAGACCATCACCTGACTACGACTAGCTCCGCCTTTCACCTCGACCACGCCTCAAGCCCCAGCTGGCCCGCTTTGGACCAAGGTTTTTGGTGGGCCGAAAAACCCGTGCCTTTGGCACAGAGGAAGCACCGAAGAGGCACGATCAAGCCCCGGAAGTGACAGTGGAAAGGTGACCGGCCCTGGCACGCACTAGCACGCCCGCCTTTGGCCCGGCAGTGGAAACGTGGCTAATGAGGCCTACGATCAATCATTTTCAAAAATAAATATAAAACCCCAAAACCCTGTCCCAATTTAAAGAAAACAAGTTGACTAAAAGATTGAATCCAGTATTTGGTGATAAAATGGCATAACAAGATATTTATACGTTTTTTTTTTTATTATTATTTTTATTTGTAGGCAGGTCATTTTTGATCGTGAAGACCACAAGTGTGACTTTGTGCCATTTTGTACAAAATAAAAGCATTTCAAAACAGATTTCCTGGTTAAACATTAAAGCACACTAGTGTGATAAACAGTGCACATTTTTTCATGTTTTATTTAATATGGACAAAATTATCTACAAATAATGTTTTTTTTCACTCAAAATCTGAGGTATGTAAGCTCAGATCAATAAGGCCTACGATCGATCAGTTCCAAAAAAGAAATATAAAACCTGTCCTAATTGAAAAAAAAAAACCAAGTTGACAAAAAGATTTGAATCCAATATTTGGTGATGTAGCATAATGAGAGATTTATAAGCAATTTTTTTGTAGGCCGGTCATTTTTGACTGGGAATCACAAGTGTTACAATGTGGAGGGAAAAAAAAAAAAAAAAAAATTACAAAAAGTATTGCATTTTTGGGTACAGGAAAATCTTTTCCATGTCAAAATGATCCAAACACAACATGAGGGTTAAAGCAAGTGGCTTTACAGTATTAAACATGAAAAGCTGTGTCAGTGTCACTTTCAAGTAGAATTACAACTTCTACTATCTACTATTAATTTCTACTATCAAGCAGCTCACCTGTGTGTTCATGTTTTTACTCGAGTCTGATCTCAAAGGACTGAACAGAAGAAATGAACCGGAGATATCCACGTCAAAGAAGGCAGAGCAACAGAACTTTGACATGATTTAATTTGAAATTACATCATACCATTTCATTCATTGATTTCACTTGAAGTACATTGGTCCTTTATCATGGGCACTTAACCTCAGGTTGCTTCAGTGGAAATGAAGTTTAGATGAAAGCTTCAGCAAAATGACGAACTGTGCCAATCAAACCACATTTAAAGATAACTTTTGCTTTTGTTGCTCTCGACCCAATCTCTTTGAGTAATAGAAAGTGCAAGTTTGGTTCCAAGAAATGGGCGTCATTTTGTTCGTGGTTTCAGGTGCTGGAACCTCGCTTTAATGTGGAGACGATGGCTCTGTTACTAAATATTCCTCCCAATAAGACTCTGCTGCGGAGGCATCTGGCCACTCACTTTAACCTGCTGGTGGGTTCTGAGGCCCAGCAACTCAAACAGGATTGTCTAGAGAACCCAGACTACATCTTACTCACTGCCACGGCTAAAGTCAAGGTATGATGCTGAACATCTCCAGGCCATCTCCTGCAGAACTGGCATATGATTCATTCATTTGAGTTTAAACATGTTTTTATGTGTGTGTCAAATTTAGCCGCACAAGCTGGCATTTGGAGGGTTTGGTAGGAAGAAGAAGCAAGAGGACAATGAAGAGTATGTTTGTCCCATGGATGTGGAGATGCCCAAAGGACGCAGCTTCCAGAAAGGCTACAGAGGCATGGAGCTCCAGATATATGATGATGACCTAGATCGATTCGACCAGGTAGTGATAGAGTCTGTCTGGTGCATGATGTCTGGTGGTCAGGTTGAACTTTTGAAATTTTCAGGAGTTATATAATAAATATTTAATAAATAATAAATAAATATATAAATAATAAAGTGCTTCTTCCAATGTTTTTGAAGGAAGTCTCTTATGCTTGACAAGGCTACATTTTATTTGATCAAAAATATAGTAAAAACAGTAATATTTTACATATTATTACATTTTAAAATAAAATAAAATGTTCTGTTTGAATGTATTTTAAGATGTAATTTTTTTAAAGCTGAATTTTCAGCAGCCGTTACTCCAGTCTTCAGTGTCACATGATCCTTCAGAAATCATTTTAATATGCTGATTTTGGTCATCAAGAAAATGGTCGTGCTGCTTAATGTTTTTGTGAAAACCATGATGACCTTTCAAAAGTTAGGGTAAATAAGTTAAAAAAGAAAGAAAGAAATTGATACTTTTATTTTGCAAGGATGCATTCATTTGATCAAAAGTGACAGTAAAACCATTTATAATATTATTGAAGATTTCCTTTTCAGCTTCATGCTATTGTTTTAAACTCTCTATTCATCAAAGAACAAAGAAAAAAAATTATCAGTTTTCACAAAAATTATTATGCAGTAAAAACAAAAATTTAACATTTGATAATAATAAAAAACAAATAATTGAGCATCAATAATAATTGATGATAACTGAGCATATTAGAATGGTTTCTGAAGTGTGACACTGAAGACTGAAAATTCTGCTTTGCCATCACAGGAATACATTTAATACATTTTAAAATATATTACATTAGAAAACAGTTCCTTTAAATTACAATAATATTTCACGAAATTACTGTTTTTACTGTATTTTTGATCAAACAAATGCAGCCTTGGTGACCATAAAAGTTAATTATTTCAAATGTTTGACCGGAATTGTATGTTCAGTTGATTAATCGATAGTCAAGAACCTTAATCGACCTTAATTCCTCTTTGCATTGTTTTTGATCCAGATGGAGGACTCTGAGGGGACAGTAAGGCAGATTGGCGCTTTCTCTGAGGGCATCAACAACTTAACGGTAACAGGCAGTTGCACATCTGATCTCACTTGTCTTGCTTTATACACTAAAAAATAATGTGTTGGCTCAACAAAAAACATTAACGCAACAGTTTGCATCAGTTTTTGACAAATTTGAGTGAATTTATGTTCAACCAACAAGTTAGATTGAATTAGAGGAATTTAATAATTTGTAGCATAAACACACATTTTTATGTTGATCACTTAAAAAAATTAAGTTGCTCCAACTACGGGAGTTGTAGCCCTGGAACCAATTATGCTGCTTTCACATGCTCTCGGATTTATCGTAAATACAAGTTTCCTAGGTAAAAAAAAATTAGCACATTAACGCCATCTCATGTGCAAGCTTGAATACGATAAGCTATTCTATATTTCCTATAGCATGTGAAGGCAGCATTAATCATATCCTTTTCAGTTAAAATCAACAGCTATCATAGCAAATGCTAACATAACTTATATAACTATATCGATTCTTCAGAACAATGGTAACCACAAAAACTTCAACATTAAAGAAACTCTTTTAATGTCAAACCTAGAGTGTATATACTGTGTATATAGTGCTTGAGCCTCAAGTGTGTGTTATGTGTTCTTTACTCAGAGTATGCTGAAGGAGGATGAGTTCTTCAAGGAAATCTCCACGTCATTTCCCAATGCCAACATGAAGGATGATGACTCCAACGTGTGAGGGTACTGCAGGGACACTCTCACCCCTAGTGCTGCTGCTTTAATCGGAAGTGACTGTGCCAATTCCTCTGTCAACAACCGCACCTCCATCTGAATGCCAAATATATCAATCACAGCCACGTCAACTCATCAAAACACCATTTTAAAGTATTTCAGTTGCCTTTTAAGAACATTTTGATGAATTATTATGTCTCCCGAAGGTAGATGGAAGAATGTCTGCCCTGTTTTTTAATCAGATTGTTAGTGGTCATGTTTGTTTTTGTGGATCGATATGATATGAGTAGCAGTCCTACTGTAGTTTGCTGGTCTAAAATAAAATCTGTGACATGTTTGTGCCAGTTATGGTGGCAGAAGAGCACAGTGACACTTTCAGTCAAAATCAAAGATATATTTTATTAAATTGTTAATAGATTGAAGTTGTACACTGCCAATAATGAAACTAGCATGTATCATCAATATTTCAAATGAAAGCTCTAGGTGCAGTCTTAAACATAAATGTTTGGAGGTTTTTTAAAAAAAAGTTGTTTTCACCTGTACAATTTATAAAGCCAGTACATGCATTGATACAGCATATGCTTCACGCATTTGCATGCAAAACTCTGTACAATATATTTTACATCCAGTTTGTAAAGGTTTGCATGTTATTTAAATCTCATTTGGATAAAATATTGTTACTTTAATAAAAGTTCATTGTGAATTATTTTTCCACTGCTGCAGTACTTAAAGGATAGCAATAATGTTCTCGTGTATGGAAATGCATGAATCTTTAATGCAATACTGGCATGTGCACAAAATTGTAAGCACCTGAATAATGTATTTAAAATATAGTGCCACTCATAACCATTTCAGAGTTACATGTTTGTACTTCATTGACTTTTGCTCGTTTTCAAAGGTGAATAAAACACTGAAAGCATGCAGGCTTTGCTTGTTATATTCGCGTGTCAATTAGTAAATTCGACAACCAATGGTGTATGACTTAAAAGAATGAAGTATAATGCACTTTGAATGCACATTCTTCCATAAATGTACAAGCTAACCATTTTACTAAGAGTAACACTGCTTCCAAACTAAATACTAAACTTCCCATAGCGATTTCTATTAGCAATAATTGCAGTAACTATTTTGGGGGGAAATTTGGTATATTTTGTCCCAGGGTAAAGAACTGTCCATAAGTTGATAAACAGCGCCATCTGTTGGACAGTCTGTAGATAGTTGCTTGCTAGTATTTTATAATAAGTCCATGTTGTTATTTCATTTTATACGTGATATGTTGATATAACTTAATTTCTTTCATGCTTTCAATATCAGGTTTTTTACTCAGGTTATACCTTGTATCCTGTTTTTGCTTTCAGTTTTTAGAAATAAACTGATGAAATGATTAAGTCCTTGTACTTCGTGACTGTTTCCTGTTTTATTAATTATATTTTTGCACTGAAATGTATCGTTTCCATTCACACTTTTACTATCTAATATACTACTATCTGATATACAAATGGTAACATTAATCGTCCTTTGTTGTCTCTATTAAAATTTTTAAAGTAATTTAAAATCGTAATTTAATCGCCTTGTGATAAAGTGCTGCGTACTGCTTCTTCGGCGTTCTGTAGTGTAGTTTAACTCTAAATAATGAAAATAAAATTAAAATTGTAAATAATTTAAAAAAATACACAGTGTCTACCGTTCTTGACCAATCATAGGCAACCTCCCATAAGCCCCGCCCATTTTGGTGTACATTTTCATTCTACTCCATTATTCTTTTGCTATAATGCAAATGGTTTACTCAGACAACGTATTTGGGTGTATTCAGGCATGAGAACATCGTCAAGGGTCACTTCACAGGGCGTGCTATATGAAAACCACACAAATTCGCTTTCCTCTGTGTAACGTTACTCTCTTCATAGCCTCAACCATGCGCGGGCGGTACGTTAAACACTTTTACGTTTGGCATTTACGCTTGTACGTCTTTAAACATAATTTTAAAAAGTAGAATGTTTTTACAAAAGGTCATTCAGTTTAACGTGGTGATGTTTATTATCTTGTTTTTGGGACCTCTTAAGTCGCATTTGTGTTAGTAAGTTCATGTGTTTAGCGTTAATAATGTATTAGAATATCCTTTGCTTTTAACTTCTGCGGTTTAATATTGCATTTCTCTTTACTATAAGCCCCAGCAGGTTAAGTTTTATGAACGTAAATTATATCATTGCATAATTTATGTCAATTTAAGTAGGTAGCTGCCATGAAATATACTGTACAAACAAACTCAGAACACATTATGTTTGTATGTTGCAGGTATGATTGTGGATGGATCCTTGTGCTGTTGGCACTGATTAATCCCAGTGATGCAGCAAGGTAAATTATTTTAATTCATTGCCTTTAATTTTTTACACGAATGCAATGGACTTTATCTGAAAACTTTTATGCAATTTATACAGTTCACTTTTTTTTCCCCTACACACTCAGTCAAACTGTAAACCAGGAGCTTTCGAATATTTTCAATGAGCTCTGGAAGCTGGATGTGAATCGCCTGAAGCCTGGAACTGATTATAAAATCACACTACAGGTGTCAGTATTTTCTAATGTCCCACAATATGAAGTATAGTGACAGATCATGTATTACATTAAAACATCTAACATTTCTTTTAGGGCAAAGCTGGTTACATACCACAGGGAAGCACAAGTGCAGTAGACCATGCCTCATCCCCACTGTTTTCCAGTGTCGATGAGGCCAAATTGAACAACATTACCACTTATGCACGTATGTTTCTTTTGTAAAAATGCAACAACTAAAGAAAAAAGCTTCTAACCCTTTTTAATCATTCTGTCAGTTTGCAAAAAAGAAAAGCTGTGCTGAAACATTTAATAGAGACACACCAAGAGTTGCGTGTTTAGGCAGGCAGTTCTTTGTTAAAGTTGATTGGTGGAATTTTGACTGCTGGTTTATGCTGCATTCAGTCCCTATTTTTGATCACTTATATATTGGTTGCTTTATGCAACATTTTACCAGAAAAAATAGAATCCGAAATGTTATTTTTTAACCCTCATGCATATAAACTATAAAGGTGCAATATGTAAGATTTTTGCAGTAAAACATCCAAAAACCACTAAGCCAGTGTTATATATTTTGTTCACTTGAGTACTTACAATATCCCAAATGTTTGCAACTATTTGTAAATCGTGAGAAAATCACAATTTTAACCAAGGCTCCGGGACTTGTGAGGAGTCGCCTGTCAATTGCGTCATACCCGCGTTACCCTCGGTTTTCGATTTTATTTTGTAGAAACCATGGAAATGTAAAGATGCTTTAATATTTACATGTTTTAATAGGCAAGGAAACAACTGCTTTGATATATTTATAGACAGAAAACTAATTATTGTTATATAGCGCAACACGTTTAGTCTTATAGTTTAAATCAAATTTTCTTGATTTTTTTTTTTTTTTGCGAGTACCATGCTTTACCATGCCAAAAACACTATTTCGTCAAGTAGCTAACATAGCATAATCAGATGCAGCTTTATTTTTAGTAACAGTATAATACAGAATTTTTCCATCAAACAATACGCTTTAAAATTAATTGTATGCCATTTATCAACACAAGCCATCCAGCATTTAATATGGTATTCTAAAATCGATCTAGCTTACTGCAGTGTGTAACAGTGTCTCACAGCAGCCGCCGAGCGAACGCACAGAGTAACGTTATAACATAATTTTCAACACACTCAAATGTATCTAATATGATAAACAGAGCTGTGTTACCTCATACTCATGACCAAAAAAGCGGAAGCGGTGTCGGCGACTGCAGCATAATAAAAGTTCCGCTGCTCATGAGGCATGTGTTGCGCAATCGCTCCGGCGGCCTCGTTCAGCTCCCACAACACTCGGTCCTGCTCTGCTTCATATTACAGTAAGGTTAATAATCGCATCCATGAACATGATTTCTTCCCGAGTCCTATCCCAATTCTTTTCCAGCGTCCATTGAGGTGAAGACCAAATTTCCCAAGATTCCGCGCTCAAACGTGGCGTCAACATGGCGTACACCTTTGTTTTGAATAGGCCTCTAGCGACCTCTAGCGGACAGAAAATATTACATACTGCACCTTTAAATCTCATTACCTATTTTGGATTAATGGGGTTGACAAGGATAGCAAAATGGACATGATGAAATTTTTTTAATACACATTTTTTTCACATTTACAATGCAAGACAGGGAACATATCAGTTTTGTAAGGCACATTAATTAACATACAAAAAAATAGTAAATATTTTGACCTATGACATATTTTGAGCATACGTTTTGGCTTTCTGCTTTGTTTTTGAAGTATTTGAGACTTTAAAGGGATAGTTCACCCAAAAATGAAAATTCTGTCATCATTTTCTCACCCTCAAGTAGTTCCAAACCTGTATGAATTTCTTTGTTCTGCTGAACACAGAGGAAGATATTTTTGAAGAATCTGTTTGGTTACCGACATAACAAAGAAATTCATACAGGTTTGGAACTCTTGAGGGTGAGAAAATAATGACAGAATTTTCATTTTTGGGTGAACTATCCCTATAGAAATTTCACAAAATGGTGAAGAAATAAAGTACAGGAAGGTTGTTTCTCACTTCTCAACAGGTTTCATGAAGCTTTTGGACAACTATGAGAGGTCCACTGGTGTGGCAGAGAGGGTGACCACTGAGGAGGTGACCGAAAATAACTCCTTTCTGGATGCTATCTTAGATACAGCGGTCATGAAGGTACAGAATGACTCAAATTATTACTAAATAAGAAATCTCCTCTTCCTTTTTTTTTTTTTTTTTTTAAAGGCAACAAAAATGAATAGATTAAAAGTCTTTAAAGTACTTCATGTTAAGACAAGTTCACTTTTTTCTTGTTGCTAACCAAAACACTGTGGTTGTTCCTTGCCACACCCTGTGCTTGGAAGCTGCTTATTATGACAAGAGGAAAAGAGTGTTGAAGGGCGTATGGTGATTCTGGGGTCATTAATTAAAACTGTTTTATATTTATCATATTTTACTCCCTCAGCGTGCCCACCGGTACCTGATTGGTAAGAGGAAATCACGCTCAGATCTGAGACAGTTTAAGAGTCAGTTGTACTACATGTGGTTCCGTCTTTATCATAGAGACAGAAATGGAGGGTAAGCAACATACTCCAGTGTAACATGAAACATCTTTTATTCCCTATCTGCTATAATTATAAATTACATCACTTTCTTTTTTCCAAAAAGAGAGGACTCCAGTGGATTTGAGCATGTGTTTGTTGGGGAAACCAAGTTTGGCAGAGAAATCATGGGTCTTCACAACTGGGTCCAGTTTTACCTGCAAGAGAAGCAGAATCTTCTTGATTACAAGGGCTACAAAGCCAAGGACAATGATGTGGTACTTCTTTCATCAATAAACCCGAAGATAACATTAAAATAGATAATAATTGATTGTTCTGTGTGAAGGCTTTGCTGAATATGTATTTGTTTCTCTCCCACGCAGCCTGATGACGATGACCATGTCTTGAACGTGCAGTTCAGCTGGCATGGTTTGGTCAAGCCAGTGGCCAGTGCCTTTGTTGGTGTGAGCCCTGAGTTTGAGATGGCCATCTTTACCATCCTGTTCCTCACATCCACTGAGAAGACCACCACAGCTGTGGTCAATCTGGATGAGTACCAGCTGGAGATGGTGGTGCACAGACATGGCCGCTCTATCGGGACCGCTTATCCCAAACTGCTGAGCAGCAACAACAGACACGTATAAATCCCACACTAACCTGAGAGTAGCTTTTGAGCTTTTTTACATTTAAAAAAAAAAAAAAAAAAATCTTTTAAATGCATATTGTAATTTTAAATACATAGATATTTGTTGTGTATTGGAGAAGTCTTCATTTTAGATGCTTGTGTTTACTAATATGTTAAAGTACACTATGCTCAATTTATTTTAAAATCCAAGCAAATATAAAATTTTCTCATATAATGGTCATTTCTTATATGTTTTATATCTGTTTGCCTATTTTGACCACGACTGCTGTTATATACATTGTTGGTTATGGAAAATAGAGCTTTCACATTAAAAAGAATTTCTTGATCCACTTGTGATTGTTTATTTGCAGAATTCCTTACATATACTGTATTTATTTGAATATCTCTACTATATATGTGACAATGGTGAATTAAAGGTGATCTCAACTTGCGTATCATGCCAACTTATAAAGTTGTTATAAACAACTTATAATTATTGTAAAATTGTTACACATAAAGATTCATGGCCTAATATTTATAAGAGAATGTGGAATATTTATGATTTTAAAAATTAATTTGTCACACCACAGCATGATTTAAGTTAACCACAAACAATAACTGCATACAAAAATAAATCAAACAATGTGATTAAAAATATACTTTTAAAAATATGGTGACTAGTTACACAATGTTTATACAGGTGCTGGTCATATAATTAGAATATCATCAAAAAGTTGATTTATTTTCCATTCAAAAAGTGAAACTTGTATATTATATTCATTCATTACATACAGACTGATATATTTCAAATGTTTATTTTTTTTTATTTTGATGATTATAACTGAAAACTAAGGAAAATCCCAAATTCAGCATCTCAGAAAATTAGAATTTTACTTAAGACCAATACAAAGAAAGGATTTTTAGAAATCTTGGCCAACTGAAAAGTATGAACATGAAAAGTATGAGCATGTACAACACTCAATACTTATTTGGGGCTCCTTTTGCCTGAATTACTGCAGCAATGCGGCGTGGCATGGAGTCGATCAGTCTGTGGCACTGCTCAGGTGTTATGAGAGCCCAGGTTGCTCTGATAGTGGCCTTCAGCTCTTCTGCATTGTTGGGTCTGGCATATCGCATCTTCCTCTTCACAATACCCCATAGATTTTCAGGTCAGGCGAGTTTGCTGGCCAATTAAGAACAGGGATACCATGGTCCTTAAACCAGGTACTGGTAGCTTTGGCATTGTGTGCAGGTGCCAAGTCCTGCTGGAAAATGAAATCTGCATCTCCATAAAGTTGGTCAGCAGCAGGAAGCATGAAGTGCTCTAAAACTTCCTGGTATATGGCTGCATTGACCTTGGACCTCAGAAAACACAGTGGACCAACACCAGCAGATGACATGGCACCCCAAACCATCACTGACTGTGGAAACTTTACACTGGACCTCAAGCAACGTGGATTGTGTGCCTCTCCTCTCTTCCTCCAGACTCTGGGACCCTGATTTCCAAAGGAAATGCAAAATTTACTTTCATCAGAGAACATAACTTTGGACCACTCAGCAGCAGTCCAGTCCTTTTTGTCTTTAGCCCAGACGAGACGCTTCTGACGCTGTCTGTTGTTTAAGAGTGTCTTGACACAAGGAATGCGACAGCTGAAACCCATGTCTTGCATACGTCTGTGCGTAGTGGTTCTTGAAGCACTGACTCCAGCTGCAGTCCACTCTTTGTGAATCTCCCCCACATTTTTGAATGGGTTTTGTTTCACAGTCCTCTCCAGGGTGCGGTTATCCCTATTGCTTGTACACTTTTTTATACAACATCTTTTCCTTCCCTTCGCCTCTCTATTAATGTGCTTGGACACAGAGCTCTGTGAACAGCCAGCCTCTTTTGCAATGACCTTTTGTGTCTTGCCCTCCTTGTGCAAGGTGTCAATGGTCGTCTTTTGGACAACTGTCAAGTCAGCAGTCTTCCCCATGATTGTGTAGCCTACAGAACTAGACTGAGAGACCATTTAAACTGAATTTGGGATTTTCCTTAGTTGTCAATTATAGTCATCAAAATTAAAAGAAATAAACATTTGAAATATATCAGTCTGTGTGTAATGAATGAATATAATATACAAGTTTGCCTTTTTGAATGGAATTAGTGAAATAAATCAACTTTTTGATGATATTCTAATTATATGACCAGCACATGTACACCAAATGTTCACTTTCACTTACAGTGGGTTCTAAGACCACTAGTGAAAATGCTTCTATTTTGCAATTCAAAACAATAATTTAAATTTTGAATTAAAACACATTACCATGGATTTTAAAATGTCTTAGTATTAGATGTATCCCTCGTTTGCTCTAATAACAGCAGCACCTGAGCACTTAAATTCAGAAGTTTTTGTAAAACCAGATGAACATGTGCTCCAGCATCACAAAGAGCATTTTGTGCTTCAATAGATGATGGTTTAATTATCGTTTAATTAGATTTAGAATCCTGTCGGTATGGTACTATCAGACTTGAAATCTTAATGTTGAAAAATGTTTGGACATGGGTCGGAATACATATTATGTGCACGTGTGTTTCTCCCCGGTCTGATTTTCATGTTACACCTCACACTTTCACGTGTAGCGCAAACTTCCGTTCACAGTGTTTTTGCAGAGTGACTGCGGCATGTATGATGGTTTCCCAACTTATATTATATTAACCGAGTTCATTGCCATCTAATCTAACAGCAGAAATGCTGCAAGAGGAGTTTGGGGAGATGACTCCCCAGCAGCTCGCTGCTCCCGTCCATACTGTGGAGGTGAGTGAATAAGTGCTATATCAAAAATAGCAAACGTTATGAATGAGAGGCATTGCAAGGTAATTCATCTGTCCTCTTCTATACTGCAGGAAAAGTGGAAGCTGCTTCCAGCCTTTTTGAAGGTAAAATCAAGTTGTCCGCGCTTAAACACGACACCCATCATGATTCATTAAACAGAAACATGATCTGACAGCAGCATATGGCTAGACATGGCGTGTGTCAAGCAGTATCAGCAGCACTGAGATGTGCTGTAGTATTTTAAATAATAAATAGTTTAAAACTATGACCTCATATTAATTAAGAGACTATACAATTTGGAACACACCACAGGAAATATTTAAGTGTAACTGAAACAACAACTTGTTTGATTGTAAAAAACAAAACAAAAAACAGCCTCTAATGTCATTCATGTAATTTTTTTAATTTTTTTTTTTTTTTTTTAGGTTAAGGGCTTAGTAAAGCAGCACATTGATTCCTTCAATTACTTCATCAATGTGGAGGTTTGTTGACTTTCTTTTAAGGATTGTACCAGTGTTCTGCTCATATTTTGTAAATGTAATACATTTATTATCAGTTGTGGTTTCCATGACATCCGATTATGATATTGGTTACTTTTTGTCCCAGCGAACTAACTTGATATAGCCATAAAGCTGAAGTGGCATAAACCTAATATCTACTTATCCCTCCAGATAAAAAAGATCATGAAGGCGAACGAGAAGATCACGAGTGATGCTGACCCAATGTGGTATCTGAAGTGAGGATATTATTCAGTTAGACTTGTGTTTGACATTATTGCACTTTTTTTTTTTTTTTTAACACAAGTCACCTTTTATTAGTGCTATTTTAATATTTATTTATATACTATTATAGTACTTTTATTTTCTATTTTATATATTTTGTTTTCTATATTTTATATAGTTTTTTTATAAAGCCTGTCGATTATTGATTAATTGCCTAATTATAAAAATTTTCACAGTATTAAAGTAAATCATGTGAGGCCTACTTTATCATCAATTTTTATTGTTATATTATATACGATTCCAAGAAAAATATAATGTGTTAGGCTTACACTGTAGATGACATGAAACAAAACAGAATTAAATCGTTAATCGGCAATTATTTGTATGACAGTAAAACATCAGTGCAAAATTCATGATCGTGACATAGCTCTAATAAAGGATTTCAGTTTTAATAATTTTAGTACTTAAACTATTTTTTTATTTGCTAAAGCAACATTTTACATTTATTGTAAGTTTTTCATCTAATATTTATATTCTATTTTAATACCAGCTTTTGAAATAAATGAACAATGAACAATAAATGATTTGTTTTAGTTTTAGTTAACAATCTCATTCGTCTCTAGATATCTCAATATCTACGTTGGCATGCCTGATGTAGAAGAAAGTTTCAATGTAACCAGACCAGTGGCACCACATGAGGTAACATCTTTGTTTACCTGTGATGACCTATAACTATTCTTAATCAAAGCAATCTTAAAAGCTTGAAAAAATTAAATAAGAAAACAAGGTCTAGACCTCAATAATTGCTAATGATGATTCTGCTTTTTGACCACTAGTGTCGTCTGCGAGATATGACATACTCAGCCCCTATCACTGTGGATATAGAGTACACCCGAGGCAGCCAGAGAATCATTCGAAATGCTCTCCCAATTGGAAGGTAACTATATCCTTGCTGAAAGCTTTGCATACACCTCTTAATATGTTTTCTTTTTGATTTCAAATGAGCTTCTGCTTTTTTTTTTAACAGGATGCCAATAATGTTGCGAAGCTCCAACTGTGTCTTGACAGGAAAGACCCCAATGGAGTTCTCTAAGCTCAATGAATGTCCCCTGGATCCAGGTAGATTATCCTTGATATCATCAGTGATATTTCATTGCTTGTATGCCATGGTATAATGCAGATAATCCTATCTGAAGCTCATATGTCTGGGATCAGGTCAAGACGCATAAGTATGATATTACGGGGATTTGTCTGTGTGCAGGTGGTTATTTTATTGTGAAAGGGCAAGAAAAGGTCATTCTCATTCAGGAACAGTTGTCCAAGAACCGCATCATTGTGGAGCAAGATCGCAAAGGTGCTGTGGGAGCATCGGTCACCAGGTGCTGGAATTTGCTCTTCTGTATAAGAAATGATAATAAACTTGATTTAAAGAGCACCTTTAATTGATATATTTGCTCAAAGTGTTTTACATTCAAATTTTAAGTAGAATTAATGTTAATTTTATCTCTAAATCTCCAGTTGTGTGCTCATATATCTATCTTTTGTCTCTGGTTTGTAGCTCTACACATGAGAAAAAAAGCAGAACCAACATGATTGTGAAACAGGGCCGCTTTTACCTAAAGCACAACACCCTCTCTGAAGATGCACCTATCGCTATCATCTTTAAGGTGACGTTGGTTTAGAGAATGATGGTTTTGTATCTTTGTCTGCTAAGTTGAATTAACTGTATACTATTCGCAGTTCTGATGGTTTAACTCATTTCACTGTGAGGCTGCATTCTCAGTCCAACCAGCAGATGGTGCACTTTGGCAAAGAATACACAGTACAAGTTGGCTGAAAACTAAATACACAAATTGTTTAAAATATAATATCAGTATCAGTAGCGTTCAGATATTTGGGGTAAGTTTACAAGACTGCAGATATGTTTCATAATGTCTTTAGGATGTTGGAAAGAAATCACTATAGATATTATACTTCTACTATATGTTACTTGCCTTTAGGAATAAGTATTTCTGAACAATTGAAATGTGTCAGTGATGATACATTTGACATTCTAAAATGACCAAACCAAGTCTTTCCTGAGGCATTTGTTCTTGTGTTTAGTCTTCCTTTCTATGCATTCTAATGACATTTCTTCTGTTCACCGCCACTATCATCTGACAGTTGAAACAGATATTTAATTAAAGCTCAAATCAGAGAACTGTCTCGTACTATGACGGCTGTTCAACCTAATTCCCTCACCCCAGGCTTTCTCTAAACATATGGGTCTGATTGGTTAGGGACAGGGCGCGGAGTAAATCGGCTGTCGAGCTTGTTTGCTTTGCACTTGTCTGTCCACAGCACATTCCACCAGGATTTCCTTGCAACACAGCAGCCGTGCCAAAGGGTGGAGACCTTTAAGCACTGTGATCCACCCAGTCCTTTTCCCACAGTCCCGTATTAGCATAAATAAATGTCATCGAGGCCTATGGCACCATATTCACCTTTACAGCAGAGCAGAGTCCTCAAGCTCATGTTTATATTTATATATATATACTTTGCTGTAAACATACAGGTGTATACTGTGTGTTTCTTATTTGACCTTAAATAAATACCTTATTCTTTTTGTCATCCATCAGGCCATGGGAGTGGAGAGTGATCAGGAGATAGTTCAGATGATTGGCACGGAGGAACATGTCATGGCTGCATTTGCTCCCAGTTTGGAAGAGTGTCAAAAGGCCCAAATATTCACCCAAACTCAGGTACCTCTGACAAGATCTCTGCCATCATTTAAAGGTGCCTTAGAACTTTTTTTAAAAAGATGTAATATAAGTCTAAGGTGTCCCCTTAATGTGTCTGTGAAGTTTCAGCTCAAAATACCCCATAGATTTTTTTTAATTCATTTTTTTAACTGCCTATTTTGGGGCATAATTAGAAATGAGCCGATTCAGGGTGTGTGGCCCTTTAAATCTGGTGCTCCACGCCCCAAGAGCTCGCTCTTGCCTTAAACAACATAAAAAAAGTTCAAATAGCTAATACAACCCTCAAAATGGATCTTTACAAAGTGTTCGTCATGCAGCATTGTCTATAACGCGTAAGTACAGTGTTTATTTTGATGTTTACATTGATTCTGAATGAGTTTGAGGCTGTGCTCCGTGGCTAACGCCTAATGCTACACTGTTGGAGAGATTTATAAAGAATGAAGTTGTGCTTATGAATTATACAGACTGCAAGTGTTTAAAAATGAAAATAACGACAGTCTTGTCTCCGTGAATACAGTAAGAAACGATGGTAACTTTAACCACATTTAACAGTACATTAGCAACATGCTAACGAAACATTTAGAAAGACAATTTACAAATATCACTAAAAATATCATGTTATCATGAATCATGTCAGTTATTATTGCTCCATCTGCCATTTTTCGCTGTTGTTCTTGCTTGCTTACCTAGTCTGTTGATTCAGCTGTGCACATCTAGACGTTAATACTGGCTGCCCTTGTGTAATGCCTCGATCATGAGCTGGCATATGCAAATATTGGGGGCGTACATATTAATGATCCCGACTGTCGTAACAGTCGGTGTTATGTTGAGATTCACCTGTTCTTCAGAGGTCTTTTAAACAAATGAGATTTATATAAGAAGGAGGAAACAATGGAGTTTGAGACTCACTGTATGTCTTTTCCATGTACTGAACTCTTGTTATTTAACTATGCCGAGGTAAATTCAATTTTTGAATCTAGGGCACCTTTAAAAGAAAGGTTTTCATAGCATTATACATTATATAAAAATGAAGTATTACCGAATACATTTGATTAAAGATTAGACCACTAAATGTTTATAACCTGAAAGCTTTCAACAATCAAGTGTCCAACTTCAGTCATTTTTTGAGGTGTGTTATCAAATGCTGAGGCACAGTTTTCTGAATCTGAGATGTATTATTCATCACAAGACCCAACAATGGGTCAGCAAGAACCATATCTGCATCCTAGCAACCTGTGTCTGAGCGGATGTGAATGCCTGTTTACGTGGTTGTGACAATGTGTGGTCCTCATCAAAGGTCCACTAATGAGCCTACATGTGTGCACCAATTGACCAGAGCAGACCTCAATTAGATAAGATGTGTCAGTAGGACTGAGAATCGGTCAAGAGTTTTTGATAGTTTTATGACCTCTAGGGGCAGCCTTTTTAGATTTAAACATGAATTGGACTTGGATTATTAAAGGATTAGCTCACTTTAAAATGAAAATTACCCCAAGATTTACTCACCTTCAAGCCATCCTAGGTGTATATGACTTTGTTCTTTCTGATGAACACAATCGGAGTTATATTAATAAATATTCTGATGCATCCAAGCTTTATAATGGCACTGAATGGGGCCAACGAGTATAAAGCTCAAGAAAGTGCATCAATCCATTATAAACATACTTCACACGGCTCTGGGGGGTTGATAAAGAAAGTGAAGCGATGCGTTTGTGTAAGAAAAATATCCATATTTAACAAGTTATAAAGTAAAATAGGCTATCTAGCTTCTGGCAGACCGTCTTCCGTATTCAACGTAACTGGCATCGCATCAGTTTTTCGTAATTTGATTACTGAAGGCATAGGATGCAAGCGTAAGCATTTTGAACTGTGAGAAACCTAGATATCTCTGGCGAAAGCCTAGATATTTTACTTTATAACTTGTTAAATATGGACATAAATATGTCATTTTACATTGCATGCAGTTTAGTTATGAAGATAATGCAGCGCAATGACTGACTGTGTAATGAAGCCTGTTAGACTGCAGTTAAAATGCCACTGTATCTATTCTAAGTTTAGTCACAGTTCAATAAAGAGGTTAATGTGTACACAATATTGTATCAGTATTGTCTGTTTTGCTCAATTTTGCCAGTGAAAATAGTTCCAATCAAAGTCACAGCAGGACTGGGGTTTCATTACTGAATGAGTGTGCGGTTTTTAATGAATCAGAATGAGATGAATGAGACGTTGATTCAGTGACTCATTCATAAAGATGATCACTTGCTTCGTTCCTGAATGAATCATTCGTTTGAATGAATTGGTTTAATGAATGACTGAATGACTCAGGCTGCTTTCCTGAGTAGGTACTTATTCTAGAATAAGTAATTACTTCACGACTGCTAAAAAAGAATATTATATACGAATGTGTGTAGTATGAATGTAATCCAGATATACTACATTCATCATGTTGTCGTTATCATATGATTTACCAGCATCAGTTGCGTCGATTCACTGCCATTCACAAATCCTCTCCCACATGGGATTGTAAAGTGTCCATCGTATGCATCACGTATTTAGTTAGATTAAAAATTTGAATTGATTGACAGCCCAAAAAATGAAAAAAAAAAAAAAAAAAAAAAAAAAAAAAAAATATATATATATATATATATATATATATATATATATATATATATATATACGCTGTATATATAATATGTATATTATACACAAACGTTTGAGGTCAGTATTATTTTTTTTTTTCCTAATTTCTTTTATGTAGCAAGGATACGTTAAATTGATAAAAACTGACAATAAATACATGTATAATGTTACAATATTATTGTTTTTACTGTTTTTTGATCAAGTACATGCAGCCTTGGTGAGCATAAGAGGCTTCTTTCAAAAAACTGCCTATAAGACAAAAATAGTCTATATTACAGGATTTTTTTTATTTTTTTTAATGTTTTGACTTAGCAGTGACGTATTATAGCAGCTAATGCATTTCTCGCAAAAAAACTGGAAACATTTTAATTAATTTTATCATAACATTAAGGAAGAGTACTTGTCAATTGCACATCAATCCATGCCTCAAAGTGGGTGGTCTAATGTAGAAGCCTAATCTGTGTGACCTTTGACCTCTGGAGCAGAACAAGTTGCTGGCTCAGGTGTGTGTGTGTGTGTGTGTGTGCGCGCAAGTGTCTCCAGAGAGAGGAGGGGTCCATTTCTCTGATACCCCTTTAGAGAGCCAGTGAACCCTACACCGACTCGGTCACTCCAGATTAAACGGTTTGATTTGATGCATTTAATCTTATTAATTGAGGCTCTAAAACATGCTTTTCATTCTTTATAACTTAATTCTTCATAACATACTTTAAAAAGCAAAGCTGCCATCAAGTCTAAATAAAAGAGAATAGTAATACCAGTGAAAATATTTTTAAAAGAAAATTTTAAATGTTGCATCTTAATTACTTGTCTTTTTGCACTTTTTGTTTCTTTTCAGGCTCTAAAATACATTGGTAATAAGGTGAGGCGTCAGCGCATGTGGGGCGGCCCTAAGAAAACCAAGATGGAAGAAGCCAGAGAGCTGTTGGCCTCTACCATCCTCACCCATGTTCCTGTACGTAAACATAAAGTTCTTGGCCTCCACACATTCAAACAGGCTTCTCATAATCTTCCCCATGCCTTCATTCTTTTAATTGTCTTCATTCTTTGATATGTATAAATAGTTTGTTAGCTGTTTTTTAGACCCGTTATGTGTTTGTCTCGCAGGTAAAGGAGTTTAACTTTCGAGCTAAGTGTATCTACCTCGCTGTGATGGTACGCAGAGTGATTCTCGCTCAAGGGGACAACAAGGTGGACGATCGAGATTACTATGGAAACAAACGTCTTGAGTTGGCTGGTCCAGGTATCTGCTTCTTTAATTACAGGTCTTCTTTAACTTCTGTACATAATCATTCACCAACACGTATATAAGGTCCTCAATTCTACAGCAGCCTTTATACACTACCTTTTGGGCTAATAATTTTTTTGTTTGTTTGTTAAAGAAATTGATATTTTTATTCAGAAAAGATGCATTAAATTAATAAAGTGATCATAAAGACTTTTTCTTTGGCATTGTTGTAAGAAAAAAATATATATTTCAAATAAATTATGTTCTTTTGAACTATTTATCAAAAACTCCTGAAAAAATGTGTCACGGTTTCCACCAAAATATTTAGCAGCACAACTGTTTTCAACGTTGATAATGATAAGAAATATTTCTTGAGCACCAAATCAGCATATTAGAATGATTTCTGAAGGATCATGTGACACTGAAGACTGAAGTAATGGCTGCTGAAAATTCAGCTTTGCCATCACAGGAATAAATTATAATAATAAAATTATAAATTTTAATTTATATTAAAATAAGGGCTGGCAATTTAACACGTTAATTTAATGAATTAGTTATGGGAAAAAATAAAGTGTTAAAATTAACGCATTTAACGCACCCTCCCCGCAGCACAAGTGTAAATGTGATATAATACATTTCTGAATGAATCGCATTTTGAGCGAATCAGTCAGGTGAATCAATGATTCAATTTCCCATTTATAAAGAGAACCATTTACTTCATTCCTGAATGATTCAGCTGTTTGAACGAATCGAATGAATGAATGACTCAGTTACTGCCACCTACTGGCATTTTTAGTTTCATATTTAATTTCTTATCTTTTCATTAAAAAAATTTGACATTTCCATATTAATAAAAAAACCTGTTAAAGGTATAGTGTATCATTTTATCATAATTTACTCACCCTCATGGCCGTTGAAGCCTAAAAGATTGTGTAATAAATTCTCTGTTGAACACAGTAATGACTTTATCTTACTGGGGTATTTTTTTTTTATTTGATGGGATTCATTTGTGATTAATTAGATTAATTAATCGCCATATAGTGTAATTAATTAGATTCCTGATTCCTGAAAAATGTTTGCCGTCCTGCTCAACTTCAGCTGCCCTTGTCCTGACTGATATTTCCAACCGCTTGGTATTCACACAGATGAACGCAAGGCTCATGAAATATTCACTTTAGAAAAAAGAAAGTACCATGTGCAGTGCCACTCTTCATCCATCCATCCATCCATCTCTCTCCTCTATCCATCTCTGTCTGCCTTTTCCATTCACACCCCCTCTAATTCTATTAAGAATGACTGACAGCCCCTCCAAGCTCAGGTCGTTAATTATGATAATGCTTGTGTTTATTTATTTGTTTTTTATCCCGCGTGGCACACAGACAGTATTTGGGAGCTGAACTAAAGATTAGAACGCATAATGTTTGTTCAGTATCTCTTATGAGATTGTCGCTCCTGTACGGCAGATTTCATATTACAACCTGCGTATGGGCACCGTCTCGCTTGTGCGAGCAAACATTTTTTGGACTCTTGTCTAACATAACTGATCTCTCTTTCTCAGTCTTTGCTCTCATTAGACACACTGTTGGCCTCTTATGAAACTGATCAGAAGCCAAAACCAGCAGATACAGGCTTGGCTAGCACCCAATCCCTCACCTTCCCTTTTGTTTCTTCTCTGCTTGTCATTATAATACCGTCATTATTTTCCCAATGCTTTGTTTCATCTGTGCCCCCATTCTTCTGCCTTCCTCTCCATTCCCAGCCGGCCCGCTTTTGTTGTGGGTGAGATATGTGGCAGCAACGCCCGACTGCAGCCCAGCCAAACTCAGGGATTTCTCCTCTTTATTATAATTTAGCCCGGCTATGACAAAAGAATAGCCGCCTTGACTGGAGCGATTGAGCTAATCCACCAGCCCGACTGTGATAATGTAATTACCGCTGTCTTAAGTCCTTTAATTTCCCCCCACCAGCACCGAGGTGGGGTGTGTTTATGTGTGTACGTGCTTGCTTACATTAGTTTGTGGGTGATTTGGAGTTAGTGAGTGACAGGAACCCTTTCAGCGAGCTTTACACGCACATGCCCGCTTTCCAACACCTCCAATCTCCTTTCTCCTCATTTACGATTCCCTGACATTCAACTAATTGGCCTGGCTGGGCCATGGAAGCTTAATTTCTTTATTAATTTTCGGTGAGGATGTTTATTTTCACGTATGCAAATGTGGAGCACAAGGGGAGGGGCTTCTATTGAAGGAAATCTGAAAGGCCGGGTCAAATTTATCAGAGCATGGAAACACCTGTTTATTAAATCTGTGATAAGACCACAGAGAGACGGAGGTTTAGAACGAGATAAAGTTTATAAAAAAGGAAAAGGCACCACTTGCGATTCTAAAGACTGGAGATGAAGTCATCCGTTGCCTGTCCTTCTTTTTTCTGTTGATGTGATAATTTGGAAGGTTGTTAATGACTAGAATACAAATATGTGATGTAGTGTTGTGTTGCATGTAGGTTTTCATTTGTACTCATTTCAGGGAATCAAGTTGTAACGCTTTGTTTCTGCGTTCCTTAAGCTCCTGTCCCTGCTGTTTGAAGATCTGTTCAAGAAGTTTAACTCAGAACTGAAGAAGATCGCCGACCAGATCATCCCCAAGCAGAGAGCAGCTCAGTTTGACGTGGTGAAGCATATGAGACAGGACCAGATCACTAACGGCATGGTTAACGCCATCTCTACTGTGAGTCCAAACAATCAGCGGTCCATCAGAAACCATGAAAAGAGTTTCCATGTTTGTTTCACTATCCATACCACTGTATTTTTTTTTATTTTTTTTATTTTTAAGGTAATGAAAAGCAAATTCAGTCAGTTATGCCTAAACTTTTGAGTGGTTGTGTATGTAATTCAAGATCAGCACAGTTTTATTTTAGTATTATTTATATACGCTTAAGTCTGACGTCACACGGCAGCGCTTCCGGGTCCAAATGCTCCATCTCATACTACAAGAAAACAACAAACGGTGCTAATATACACACACGATGTGGTGTAATACTACCAAAAATTATAATCATAACCTTTATCTCTATACCAAAATCCCATACAGTGATTCATCTTTTATAAATCGTTAAAATATTAATGTCTGTGATGCTGTGAGCATGGAGATGGTTGTGTAGACTGTAAGACTGTAAGTATTTTAAATGTTTAACTTTTTAAATGTTAAATGTTTAATATGAATAAATAGCGCTCATAAACGGCCGTCGAGATGGCATTCTCAAGTGAAACGAGTCGAGGCTTTGACCCAGTTTGTCATTTTATGTGCTTTTGACTTTTTTTTTATTTTATTTTTTTTATCAGTTTTTGGTTTTTTAAAATATTGCTGTGCAGCTTTAATTTTTTTTAATTGTATAATGTGTCTTCCAGGGTAACTGGTCTCTAAAGAGGTTTAAGATGGACAGGCAGGGTGTGACTCAGGTTCTCTCCCGCCTCTCCTACATCTCAGCCTTGGGCATGATGACCAGGATCTCCTCTCAGTTTGAGAAAACCAGGAAGGTTAGCGGTCCCCGCTCCCTCCAGCCCTCTCAGTGGGGCATGCTGTGCCCTTCAGACACACCTGAAGGAGAGGTCAGTGTTCCTCATTTAGAAAAATGGATGTTGAATTGAAATTTTGAATAATTTTTTTTTCAATTTATGCATTCAAATGAATTGCATTGGGAAACCATACTGGTTGACCACTATTGTCTTTATAAAAGTCATTTACATTCTCATGGCTGTGCAATTGTTATCTAGGCTTGTGGTCTGGTGAAGAATCTGGCTTTGATGACCCATATCACCACTGACATGGAGGACGGGCCTATCATCAAGCTGGCATTCAACCTAGGAGTGGAGGATGTCAACCTTCTATGTGGAGAGGAGTTGTCCTACCCCACGGTCTTCCTCGTCTTCCTCAATGGTATCTGCTCACACACAGGCAGAACAAAAGCAAAACAGCATGTTCTTCTCCCTTTTTTTCAAGCACACAGACAGACTACGGGCATTTGAATAATATTCAAATGAACCTCTGCCATTCCACGACTACAAAAGGGTGTGCCATTGATTACCTTTTAATGTCATGTCACAGAAAACTCACCCCACTAATTAATTCATGTATGTTTTTCACAGCGCTGATAAGTTACAAATTATACAGGCCTCTGCATGTAGCTAATTAATTAGCAAACACAGCAGGTGTCAATGCATAAATAAATACAACCCCTCCCAAGTTAATCCACAAACAAACTTGGCCACAAAGTGACTCACACAACATTGAGGCTGTGTATGCATCTGGGTGGCACCATAGTGGGTCTCTCATATTGCTCAAACAAGCCAAAACTTTTTCTTTGAAAGTGCATTAATACTGCTGTCACACATGTACACATGTAAATCTTAATTAGTTTATGGTACACCATATTTTAGTTTTAGCTTTTTGTTTGTGAATACACCCAGGCTCCTAATGAGGCATGAAAGTGTGTGTGTGTGTGTGTGTGTGTGTATATATATATATATATATATATATATATATATATATATATATATATATATATATATATATATATATATATATATATATATATATATATTAGGTTTTTTTTTTTTTTTTTGTCCTTTTCTAGGTAACATTCTTGGAGTGATCAGAGACCATCAGAAGTTAGTCTACACTTTCAGACTAATGCGAAGAGCTGGTTTTATAAATGAGTTTGTGTCCATCTCAACCAACTTGACCGATCCGCTGTGTGTATATTTCTTCTGATGGGGGCCGTTTGTGCAGGTACCACAAAATGTTTTTTTTTTTTATATCCCAAAATTATGCAAATCATTTTTTTTTTCTTATCTGTATGGAATAAAAACCGTTTGAAAACCAGTACCAGATCTTGTTAGTTTCCTTACATCGCACAAAGACATTTGTATTTGCATTCTGTATGCTCCTGGCAGACCCTACATCATTGTGAAGAATGGACAGCCAGCTGTGAAGAACAAACACATTGAGGAACTGTCTCAGGGCTACAGGTGCGTTTGAAGCCGATCAATATTTGAAAGTTACATTTGAATGCAGGGTCCAGTATGCAGATTTGAGACTGTATTATGCATGCCTTTCATTGTGTACTTACCACCCACTTCTTCCTGTAGAACATTTGAGGACTTTCTTCATGAGAGTCTGGTGGAGTATCTGGATGTAAATGAGGAGAATGACTGTAACATTGCTTTATATGAGCACATGATCAGCAAGTGAGTACTTATAAGCTCCACAATTCAGGAGCTTATAAGTATTTGAACCACACCTTAAATGCTTGAAAATGTGACATTCTTTCAAATAAATGTTACCTTGCATTTTGTTATCTGATATAATGTCATTCTGTAGGGAAGCATGATATAGCTGTACCATATTCATAATCTGTCAATATTAGAGAATTTGAAAATATAAAAATTGTATTTTTATATATATATATATATATATATATATATATATATATATATATATATATATATATATATATATATATATATATATATATATCAGTATCAGTCTGTACTGAATATATAATTGGACATGCATTACTTACTTACTGTACATACAAATTCTATAATATTTTAGTTTTTAGCTTTAAAGTCCCCCTGTAGTCAATAATTTTATCCCTTTATCATCTTTAATCACCAAAATGACATATTTAAAAATTTTGGGAAAAAATCTTCATGCCTTAAAATGGCTTGAATGTAACTACACTCATGCCTCATTTAGTATCCGCTGTTCTATAAATATGCAAATTAGGCCACCTCCACTCACACCAGTTCAGAGATCCACTCGTTGACGATCACACATTGACATGATTGGTTACAAGGTAGTTTGTGATGTCAGAAATACCAGTGATTTCAAATCGGTTTTTGTGAAAGTCTTTGGTTCACTGCAGTTTTAAAGAGAAAATACTCAGCAATGGTTTTGACTTATGCAATAGCACATGGTTTGTCTTGAAGCATATTAAAAACACAACATAGACATACAAACAACATTAAAAGCTTGATTTTTCACCACAGGGGAACTTTAATTTACTTAACCATAACATAAATATTGACTTATCAATGATGGCCAGAAATAATATCAATGCATTTCTAACATTATTTTTGGATACTTCTATATCCAGACAGTCCAAATACTGTTTAGAGCCACTATACATGGCATCCATATAGACCCAAATAAAGATTTCATATAAATAAACAATAAAAAAAAGTCAAAGAAACTTTAATTCAAGTGTGTATCAAGCTGCTGAAAATACAAGCTATGCCATTTTTTTTTTTAATTCAGGGACACGACCCATTTGGAGATCGAGCCGTTTACGCTGCTGGGGGTCTGCGCTGGTTTGATTCCTTACCCTCATCATAACCAGTCCCCCAGAAACACCTACCAGTGCGCTATGGGCAAGCAGGCTATGGGTAAGACTACTACAATCTCCAAACATCCTGGAGGACCAGTTGCACTTATAAACGCAGACATCCACACACTCCTATTCAGTCACAGACACACTCACTTTCACACTGGCATTCAAAACCTTTGACGCACACACACCACATTCTGTATGTATGTGGACATCAAACATCGCCTGCTTGCGTAGTCATGCTTTTGTGAGTGTGTGTGTGTGGAGGCCTTTCCCTGCCAGTGTCTCTGAGTGTCATTAGGCATTCATTGTGTCCTGAGCTCAGTGTGCGGAGCAGGGTTAGTGTGCTCAGCTGCGCAAGAGGGAGAGAGAGCACACACACTCCGCTGCCCTGGTTACCAAAACTACTTAAACCTCTCCTGGCCACCACCCCCATTACAAAACCACTGAGACTGCTACTATATTTGGCCCAATATCCTCAGCCTTGTCTTCTTTTTTCTGGACGGACAGCCCCATACATGTGCAAATCCAGTTGTGTGGCCCCAGCCCTATTATCACACACTGTGTGCTTGTACCCTGATTGTGGAGTAATAGCATCTGACAAATGTCAAGGCCTCAAGGGACGGCCGCTATTATACTATAACCAAACCCCCCCACTTCCATCTCCGCCATGCTAAACCTCCACCCCAGAGATTTTAACACTGCCGACACCAGCCTTCACATCAACACCCCTCAGACAGTCAGTTAAATGTGATTAGATGTGCATTAGTTGTTTCATATTGTTTGAATTGGATATTTGAATGGAGTTGCAACAAACCCCTTAAGTTAAGAAAACCCTTAGTAGTAACTGTAAAGGCTTTTCTGGTCATATTTTACAGTAAGGTTGCATATGTTAACAATTGTTAATGCAGTATCCAGGACTAATAAATACTGCAAAAATATTGTTCATTATTTCATGATAGGTCATGAAGTTAAAAATGTATTAGTATATGTACAAGTAAATATTAGTTAATGTAAATAGTATATTATTAATTAAAATTAACCCTGAATTATAAATGTTAAAGTATTGTTCATTGTTAGTACATAGTAATGCGTTATTTAATGTTAAAGGGACAATAACCCACATGTGAAACATTATTTTTTTTTTACCCTCATATTTTTCCAAACCTGAATGATTCTGTTTCTTTTGTGGACATAAAAGAAGATATTTTGAGGAATGATGCAGTTTTTTTTTGTCCATTTAATGGAAGTCACTGGAGTCAAATTTTCATTCTTTCATTCCTCAAAATATCTTCTTTTGTGTTCTGAAAAAAGTCATACAAGTTTGGAACAACATGAGGCTGAGTAAAAGATGACAGAATTTTCATTTTTGAGTGGATTAATCTCTATCTATTCAATTGAACCTTAAGTGTCACCACCTTTTAATAATTTAAGAGGTTTGTTGCAACTCATTCATGATGTTTTTCCTATTTTGAATTTATTAAAATGTGTTTTTCTTGTTCTAAAATGTTGCTACAGTATGTCAAGTAGAGAAATGTTAAAAATACTGCGTAATATAATGTATTATATATGGCATTTATTCGTCAATAAAAAGTGGCAAAAAAGCCCAAAATAAATGATATTATATAAAATATATTACAATATTATCTAATTATTTACTAGACCAGCATTATTATTTTTTTTATCTTGCTTTTGAGGTTTTGCTCAACCTCATTTCCTCTCTGTTTCTGATAAGGTACCATTGGTTATAACCAGAGGAACCGTATAGACACCCTGATGTACCTGCTGGCGTACCCACAGAAGCCCATGGTGAAGACGAAAACCATCGAGCTGATTGACTTTGAGAAGCTGCCTGCAGGCCAGAACGCCACTGTGGCTGTAATGAGCTACAGCGGGTATGATATAGAAGATGCCCTGGTGCTCAATAAAGCATCTCTTGACAGAGGTAAACGTTAAACACTTAAAAATCCCACTCAGTTTTCTTTAAAGAGCCACAACTGTTATTAACTCTTTGAAGTGACTATATTACATTTCTACATGAAATTGAAAAACAAATCTGACACACAAGTGATGTTAGAGATAAAAAATGGCATTGTCTTCTATTTTGTTCATGGTCTTCTGTTGTTCTTCTGTCTTATATTAGGCTTTGGTAGATGTTTGGTATACAAGAATGCTAAGTGCACCTTGAGGCGGTACACTAACCAGACCTTTGATAAGGTGATGGGTCCAATGCTGGATGCCGAAACACGCAAGCCCATTTGGAGACACAGCATCCTAGACGCTGATGGCATCTGCTCGCCTGGTAAGACTCTTAGAAAGAACTACATTTCAGGCAAATAATCTTTAATATTTTGATCTAAGGAGATGTATTGTATGTCACATCTCTTTCAGGTGAGAAGGTCGAGAACAAGCAGGTGCTGGTGAATAAGTCCATGCCCACTGTCACCCAAACTCCACTGGAGGGCAGCGCCCAGCCAGGCCAACCCCAATACAGAGACGTGCCAGTCTCGTAAGAAACAAATTAGAATTCCACTGTGCAGTATTCCTACAGTTTTATTTGAGATGTTACTTTTCTAAAAGCCTAGCAACAAGTTTTTTTGTTTGTTTCTTTTTTACTTTCTTCATTGTTTAGGTACAAAGGATCAACAGACTCCTACATTGAGAAGGTGATGATCTCCTCCAACGCAGAGGACGCCTTCTTGGTCAAGATCCTGCTCAGGCAGACACGTAGACCAGAGATCGGAGATAAGTTCAGCAGTCGACATGGGCAGAAAGGTACGGAAGCATCCTTCATGTCCTTTTCCAGACTGGTATCCTCTCCTCTGCTTTAGTAGATAGTAGCAAATAAAACACAATTTCAGCATTGTGCCAAAATTAAAGGGTTAGTTCACCCAAAAATGAAATTTCTGTCATTAATTACTCTGCCTCATGTCGTTCCAAACCCATAAGACCTTTGTTCATCATCTAGTTCAAATAGTCCATGTAACTACAGTGGTTAAAACTTAATGTTATGAAGCGATGAGAATACTTTTTGTGCGCAAAAATAAGGACTTTTTTAACAATTTCTCCCATGTCAGTCTCCTCTGCCGTTGACGTAGTGTAAATAGTGCAGTGCTTCTGTGTTCTACAGTAGAACGCCGGCTCAGTATTGGCTGACACTGTTCATGTGAGCATCACGACGCATGCGTGAGATGCTGATGCAGGAGCCGACCAATATTGAGCCGGTGTTCTGATATGAGGGGCTTTCGCACCAGAGGAATGTTTTCATAGTTCCTAGAACTATTGGCAGAAGTACCCGGATTTTGCCGTGTTCACGCCGCAGGAACTAGGAATGATTTTAGTTCTAGGAGCTCCTTTTGGAGGAACTAAATTAGCTCCTACTTCAGAGTAGGGTCTAAACCAGCACTATAGGAACTTCAGTGACGTAAGTGTACCGTTGATTGGCCGAAGGCATGTGAAACACCAGCACCCTCCATTTTTAAAAAAGCTGTGTGTACTAGGGATGGGCATTTTTCCAAAATATTTTATTCGAATATTTGGGCTCGTAAAAAAACGAATATTCGAATATTCGTTTATTTAAATGAGGTTAAACGAGAAAGACGTTATTGTTTTATATTCATCAATATTTTGTAACCATTTCTGAACAAGCTTACAATTAGGCAATATACACAACACGCTTACATTTTATCTTAAGGTTTTCTTTTAGTTCAAAGCATTAAACAATATGTGTAAACAGAACAAAAGCATTTAATCTCAAGCAGCGTGAGCGGGAAAAATACTAGACAGCGCCAGTTATTGTACAAACAAAACATACATAATACACTCGAGTCAGTATATGGTTATCGTGTTTATATTGTTTCACATGTTCATGTTGAGAGAAACAATAATATCTACTTGCTAGGGTGAGAAAACGTGCTGACAGACGTTGCAGAGACACAAAGATAATAATAGCCTATATAACTGTGTGCTAAGCTAAGTTTCTAACAGCAGCACTTTGTTTTCTGTTCGTAAATATGTCTCCCTCCACGAAACTTAAAGGAAACATATGTCTCAAAATCATTTTGTTATCAGATAAGTTATCATCTTGGCTCACTAGGGGATAACTTACAGTTGCGCTTACCTGTCGTGGATGCAGTGATGGACAGCTGTCTTTCCTCACTCGACGGGTATTTAGATTTCATGTGCTTTCTCATTATGGTGTTGATATTATGATAACTCAGTTTCATTAATTAATTTGATCAAAAGTAATTCCATTTTGTAAGATCATTTTCATCTAAGTAATTCCAAACTTTGCGAGGCAGACGACAACATTATGTGACGATTAAATAAAATAAAGTTGTTAAACACGCTCCACAGCGCCACCTGGTGCATTTAGTTATAACTGCGAGTTTTAGTGCTTAGGATTTATCATGGATTCACTGCATTTACGGCCAGCAAAGGAACATAGTAAAATTCGAATAGTATTTTTATTTTTCGAATATTATTACAGAACGAATATTCGACTATTTGTGCACATCCCTAGTGTGTACACAGTTTATAGTCTATATATTTACTCCACAAACTAACTCTACGAACATGGAAAACAATGATAGAGGGACCTCTCAAGTTATGGAGAAAATCCAGTGAAACTTGATTATGTATTTCTGCTCAGCTAGTGACATTGGACATCAACCACACGACAAACGCTAATATTTTTTCATATACTGTCTTTCTTTGTATAACTGTTCTATCTAATAACATATTAGACAGGCTGTTAAACAAATCATAAACTAATGAAGACGGAGAATGTGAGCGCTGTGTGCTCAGGCTCTGGCGTTCTAAGCGCTGTCAAAATAAAAGTCACAACAACAAGCGAAGCTTACGTCACTTCATAGTTCCTACTAGCAGTGCGAATGCAACCAGAAAAACAGCCCTAGGTGAACTATTAGTTCCTGGGGAACCACCCTGGTGGCTGGTTCCTAGAACTAAGTTCCTAGAACTACCTGGTGTGAAAGCCCCTATAGAACCCGGAAGCACTGCACTGTGCTTACTACGTCAACAGCATGGGAGAACGACAGGGAAGAGAAGAAATGTTTGAATTCATTAGTCATGAAGTCAAAATTACAACATTAAGGTTGAACCTCTGTAGTCTAGTCACATGGACTATTTTAATGATGTCTTTACTACCTTTCTGGGCCTTGAAAGTGGTAATTGTGTTGCAGTCTATCAAAGGTCAGAAAGCTCACAGATTTCATCAAAAATATCTTAATTTGTGTTTTGAAGATGAACGAAGGTCTTACGGGTTTGGAACAACATGAGGGTGAGTAATTAATGACAGAAATTTCATTTTCGGGTGAACTTGGCCTTGAAGACAATGAATCCACCTTAATAACAATTGGGAAGAGATGTTACTAAACTTGTTTTTTGATGTCAGCTTTATTTTAAATGCCCAAACTATATCGTCTCAGCTGGCCCCCCATCCTCTTCAACTTTTTTTCCCGCTGCCCGTTTTTCAATTAATTAGCTTTTTGTCCGATGCCAGACTATGCAAATTTATTACAGCAGCGGCGCAGTCCTGGGAAAGTGTTTACAGCCCCCATTGTTTTTGAGCACCTCCGCTGAGAGAGCTGGTCAGTATGATGTTTTAATCAGAGCGTTAACTGGCGCCATGCATAATTCACTCATTTCATTAGCGGAGGTCGTCCACTGGCACTCATCACGGGACGTGACAGTGAGGAGGGGTCAGGGAGGGGTTAGCCGCAAACCGCCTGAGATGCTATTTACTGCTCTTTTTAAAAGAGCTTTTGGTATTTAAAGGAGCAGGCAAGTGTCGGTGGACCAGGATAACACAGGGCAGCTAATTGTTGTTGTGAAGGATAGTGCCGTTCTCTTGAATGTCTTTTGTGCGTTTAGAGGCGGGCTTTTATTGAACGGTCCCACTTGGAGAAGTTGAGCTGTGTTTTCCAGAGGTGTGTAACTGCGCTGCCAACCGCACAATAATGTTAAGCAGAAATTAATTTACTTTTCTATATTGCTTCGCAGTGTTCGTTGTGCTTTAATTAATTTGTTGCCTATGAATGCACTAAACGGGCACTTTAGGTGCTTTTTGTCGTAAAATTCATTCGAGAGAACGCAGTACTTCAAAGAAAGAGATTTGGCTACCTTTTGGGCCGAAAGAAAGCCCATTAAAGACGTCCCACCGTGGTTTGGAGCCATTGGCTTTCAGCAAGTTTCACAGTTTTGTCTTACTTATTTTAAACCCCTCCTTCGTTCTGCGCCCCCATTCTGACTAGCCTTAACCACCCTCATAAGATCCGGTCACCGGAGAACGATAGGTTAATTATTTACCGGTGACCCAAACACACACCGAAGCGCGCACGCACACACATATACGGACACACACACTCTGATACTCACACAGCTGTCTTGGCAGGGTCCATTGTGCGAGCCGCCACAGAGGGGCTGTATAGCCAGTGATGGAGGGCCATGGACTCTTACTGCTGTCCTGCTTTTCTTTGCTGATTTCATGCCTCTTTTATCATTCACTCTCACACAAAACAAACAACACAGAGGATGTGAGCTATGGGAACCGCTCTCACTTACCTCTCTGCTTCTGTCTTGCTCTTGCTCACTTTCTCTCGTCTTCCCCTAGGAAATCCTTCTGCCTACTAGGACTGCTACTAATGACATTTTGATCAGTGATTTATTTCAGTTAACAATTATTTCCTGTACTTAAAATGCTATTTGACTACTATTCTCTAAAATTGTGCAAAAAAGATTAAAACAAACACTACTGTATAAAAGTTTGGGGATAGGAAGATTTTTTTCAGCAAGGATGCATTAAATTGATCAAAAGTGACAGACATTTCTAATGTTACAAAAGATTTCTATTTCAAAGAAATGCTGTTCTTTTGAACTCTATTCATTGAAAAATTACGGTTTCTACAAAAATATTAAGTAGCACAACTGTTTTCAATGTTGATAAGAGAAGAAATACTTCTTAAGCAGCAAATCAGCATATTAGAATGATTTCTGAAGGATCATGTGACACTGAAGACTGGAGTAATGATGCTGAAAATTCAGCTTTGCATCACAGGAATAAATTACAATTTAAAATGCATTCAAATAGAAAACCGATATTTTAAGTTGTAATAATATTTCACTATATTACTGTTTTTACTGTGTTTTTGACAAAATAAATGCAGCCTTGGTAGGCATAAATATTTATAAGCTATAGTAATGTAATATAATATAATATAATAAAGTCCAAACTTTTGAATAGTAGCGTACAATGTACAATTTGGCCTCCAATTAAGAGCTATTTTAAACTTTTTTTCCCCTGTAAATAATTGGAGAAAGGGCTTTTTTTTATTATTATTGACCAAAAAAAAAAAAAAAAACATTTACTGCTGTAAAGTGACCACTGCCAGATGTTCCCTGACTAATTGATAATGAAATTCATTGTTTAATATTTTCATTTTCATTGATTTTTGCTGATTCATTGTTGCAGTGCATTATTTTGGTCTTACATTAAACATTTAAAGGTGCCCTAGAATTAAAAATTGAATTTATATTGGCATAGTTAAATAACAAGAGTTCAGTACATGAAAAAGACATACAGTGAGTTTCAAACTCCATTGTTTCCTCCTCCTTATATAAATCTCATTTGTTTAAAAGACCTCCGGAAAACAGGCGAATCTCAACATAACACCGACTGTTACGTAACAGTCGGGGTGTACGCCCCAATATTTGCATATGCCAGCCCATGATTGAGGCATTACACAAGGGCAGAACGTCTGGATGTGCACTGCTGAATAATCAGACTAGGTAAGCAAGCAAGGAAAACAGCGAAAAATGGCAGATGGAGCGATAATAACTGACATGATCCATGATATCATGATATTTTTAGTTATATTTGTGAATTGTCTTTCTAAATGTTTCGTTAGCATGTTGCTAATGTACTGTTAAATGTGGTTAAAGTTACCATCATTTCTTACTGTATTCACGGAGACAAGAGCCGTCGTTATTTTCATTTTTAAACACTTGCAGTCAGTATAATTCATAAACACAACTTCATTCTTTATAAATCTCTCCAACAGTGTGTAATGTTAGCTTTAGCCACGGAGCATAGCCTCAAACTCATTCAGAATCAAATGTAATACATCCAAATAAATACTATACTTAGATGATCCGACGCATGCATTCAGTATGCATGACGAACACTTTGTAAAGATCCATTTTGAGGGTTATATTAGCTGTGTAAACTTTGTTTATGCTGTGATAGAGTCGAGAGCTCAGGAAGGGGCGGAGAACGCGATTTAAAGGGGCCGCAACCTGAAATCGGCTCGTTTCTAATTATGCCCCAAAATAGGCAGTTAAAAAAATTAATAAAAAAAATCTATGGGGTATTTTGAGCTGAAACTTCAGACACATTCAGGGGACACCTTAGACTTATATTACATCTTTTAAAAAAAAGTTCTAGGGCACCTTTAACCAAAATATTATTGAGTAATCTATTTAAATCTGTGCAAAATCATATCATTTAACTATTTCCAGTATGAAAAAACTGATGTATGAATATGGTATAGCAATATATATTATATATTTTTAAGATATATATTTTTGACTACTAAATTTCTCAAGAGCCCAGATCTTTTTCTTTTGCATATGAATGTATTGCTCTCCTCAGTTGAACCTAGTTTTGTGCGCTCTATGGCAAAGGGGAAACTATGGGTGTATAATCCCCTTCGCACTGTCCAGCTAAGCACCTCTCCTCACTTCCTGCCCCTGTTCTTCTCTCTTTTATCACTTGCAAATGGCCCAATAATGTGTTTGCTCTGGCTGCGGGAAGAGTAAGAGCTCTTCTGCAAACATTTACACTCTCACTGACTGCTTTGGACCACTTTCACTCCGTCCTGCAGTCTGAATTTCCAATGGTTCCACTTCAGTAGACCTGAATACGTCCGCTTTATAGGCCGTTGGACTAGACGAGTTACACAAACCTCACACTTTCTCATGTGACTTAAATCACTCAAAAATCAATTAAGTTTTATGGGAAAGGTCTGCTCTAACAGGGTGGAGTTAACATTTCTTGCAGCCAGTTTGAATCTTTAATTCTAACTTTAATAATTACATGTATCTGTAAATAATATTGGCCGTTGTCTCTGTAACAGGTGTGTGTGGACTGATCGTTCCTCAAGAGGACATGCCCTTCTGTGACTCGGGAATCTGTCCTGATATCATCATGAACCCTCATGGTTATCCCTCCAGAATGACTGTACGTTCTTTCACATTTCAGATTATGACATTTATCTTTTAATGAGTTTACTTGTTCCAAATACTTCATAAACTTTTAATAATGCTTTATTTTGATGAGGTTTAAACATTCTACTAACTATAAGTAACTTTGCAACTACATGTCAACTAACTCTCATTAGACTATTTGTAGACTGTCTGCTTAATATCTGCTAACACTTTGTTGATGGTCCCTCAACAGACATTCTAACTTTGGAACTACATGTCAACTTATTCTACTAACCTGAACCCTAACACCTAACAGTATGCTAACAGTATACCAATAATAATCTACTAATACTCTAAGACTTAGTTGGCATGTGGTTGCAGTTACTTATAGCTAGTAGATTGTCTAAAGTGGGCCATCAAAATAGTGTAACCAAACTTTTTACTCTTAAAGGGTTTTACATAGAACATTTTAAAAATCAGTTATGCAAGATGGTATTTTTTATGCATTAATATTGATGCAATTTATTACTGGATTCAGATATTTTTATATAATGACTACTAAACTGTATAACTGATTGGTGTCCCAGGGAACTGATCAAAATCAATATTTCAAGTCCATTTATGTGATCAACTGACTATTTTGCAATAAATGCATATTCCTTTTAATAGCTGAGATTTTTAAATGTAATACTTTTTTTATTGCTCAGATTTTTTTTTTAAAGGTGCCATTGAACGTTTTTTTACAAGATGTAATATAAGTCTAAGGTGTCCCCTGAATGTGTCTGTGAAGTTTCAGCTCAAAATACCCCATAGATTTTTTTTTAAATAATTTTTTTAACCGCCTATTTTGGGGCATCATTAAATATGCACCGATTCATGCTGCCGCCCCTTTAAATCGTGCGCTCTCCGCCCCCCCAGAGCTCTCGACTCTTATCGTTGCATAAACAAAGTTCACACAGCTAATATAACCCTCAAAATGGATCTTTACAAAGTGTTCGTCATGGAGCATGTCTAATCGCGCAAGTATGGTATTTATTTGGATGTTTACATTTCATTCTGAATGAGTTTGATAGTGCTCCGTGGCTAATGCTACACTGTTGGAGAGATTTATAAAGAATGAAGTTGTGTTTATGCATTATACAGACTGCAAGTGTTTAAAAATGAAAATAGTGACGGCTCTTGTCTCCGTGAATACAGTAAGAAACGATGGTAACTTTGACAACATTTAACAGTACATTAGCAACATGCTAACGAAATATTTAGACAATTTACAAATGTCACTAAAAATATCATGTTATCATGGATCATGTCAGTTATTATCGCTCCATCTGCCATTTTTCGCTATTGTCCTTACTTGCTTACCTAGTCTGATGATTCAGCTGTGCACAGATCCAGACGTTAATACTGGCTGCCCTTGTGTAACGCATTGATCATGGGCTGGCATATGCAAATATTGGGGGCGTACACCCCGACTGTTACGTAACAGTCGGTGTTATGTTGAGATTTGCCTGTTCTTCGGAGGTCTTTTAAACAAATGAGATTTATATAAGAAGGAGGAAACAATGATGACTCACTGTATGTCATTTCCATGTACTGAATGTTATTCAACTATGCCGAGGTAAATTAAATTTTCAATTCGATGGCACCTTTAAAGTACATTACCATTCAAAAGTTTGGAGTTGGTAAGATTTTTTTTTTTAAATAGATTTGAGTCTCTTATGCTCACCAAGGCTGTGTTCTTTTATTATTAAAAAAAAACAACTAATATCATGAAATATTATTAAAATATTTTATACAGTATGTTGTAAAAATAACTCTTTTCTATTTTAATTATTTTAAAACATAATGTATTCCTGTGATGGCAAAGCGGAATTTTCAGCATCATTACTCCAGTCTTCAGTGTCACATGATTCTTCAGAAATCATTCTAATATGCTGATTTGGTGCTTCAAAAATATTATCAATGTTAAAAATTAATATGCTGCTTAATATTTATGAAAACTGATGTTTTCAGGATGAATATATAGTTCAAAAGAACAGCATTTATTTAAAATAGACATGTTTTATAACATTATAAATATCTTTCCTGCCACTTTTGATGCATCTTTGCTGAATAAAAGTATATATTTCTTCTTTTAATTAAAGAAATATTACTGATTAAACTTTTGAACAGTAGTGTATTTCTGGAACAGAACTGTTCCAGTTTACCTAAGATTGTCAAAGGTTTTGTCTTGTTGTCATATACAATGCAGTTTTCAGAGAGATTAATTCCCCCACTGTTTCTAATTTTAAACACAGTGTTTGGGTGCACACAGCAGGCGTCATATAGGAAATTGTTTGAGCCAAGTAAAAGATTCCTCTCAGTGACAGAGAGGGGTCAAAGATCTTCCGGCTCTTTCTGTGCGTGACCTCAGTAAAGGCTACTGTCGTGCAGCGGTGCGTGACCTCAACATGATGTCATACTCGCATTCACCAGCTGCAGTGTCAGGAAAGGGAAAACTGGGGCATCTACACTGTCCTACAGAGAATCTACACTGCTGCATTAAAGAAATGTGTTTAGCTTCCCCTGATGATTAGTTGCCTGTTTTGTTCTGTGTCAGGTTGGGAAGCTGATTGAGCTGTTGGCTGGGAAAGCCGGGGTGCTGGATGGCCGTTTTCACTATGGCACTGCTTTCGGGGGTAGTAAAGTGAAGGACGTTTGTGAGGATCTGATCCGCTATGGATACAATTACCAGGGCAAGGATTATGTCACCTCAGGCATCACAGGGTAAAAATTTTAGCATCACTCTTCAGTTATATAATACACAGTTTAAAGCTTCATTTAAAGGGTTAGTTCACCCAAAAATGAAAATTCTGTCATTAATTACTCACCCTCATGTTGTTCCACACCTGTAAGACCTTCTTTCACCTTCAGAACACAAATTAAGATATTTTTGATGAAATCCGTGAGCTATCTGGCCTCTGATAGTCTTAAAATAGTCCATGTGACTACAGTGGTTCAACCTTAATTTTATGTGACGAGAATACTTTTGTGCCCAATTTCTTCTCTTCCATGTCGGTCTCCTACGCAGTTGACGTAGTAAACACAGTGCAGCGAGCCGCCGTTCTGACGTAGAACAGGAAGCGCTGTACTGTTTACTACATGATAGGAGACTGACATAGAAGAGAAGAAATTGTTGAATAAAGTCATTTTTTTGTTTTTCACACAAAAAGTATTACATTAAGGTTGAACCGCTGTAATCACATGGACTATTTAACAATGTCTTTACTACCTTTCTGGGCCTTGAAAGTGGTAATTGTGTTGCAGACTATCAGAGGCCAGAAAGCTCATGGATTTCATCAAAAATATCTTAATTTGTGTTCCAAAGATGAATGAAGGTCTTGCGGGTTTGTTACAACATGATGATTTAATGACATAATTTTCATTTTTGGGTGAACTAATCCTTTAATATTGATTTCAGTAATTGTGAAATTGTGAATTTCACTGATAATGATATGTACCTTGAATGCACTGCAAGTCACTTTGGATAAAAGCATGTGCCAAATGCATAAATGTAAATCCATGTATATGTTTGTTATATTTGAATATCTGTTTATTGCAAAAATCAAAAGAGCCACCAGGATGTTTTCACAATGGCACTTTACTGTAGCCTAATTAACTAATCAGTTATTAATTATTATTTGCTCTTAGGGAACCTCTGGAAGCATACATCTACTTCGGTCCAGTCTATTATCAGAAACTGAAGCACATGGTGCTGGATAAAATGCATGCCAGAGCACGTGGTCCGAGAGCGGTACTTACTAGGTAAGAAAAGGCGAAAATGTGTGTTTTCTAAATTTGACTTGTAATGTCTGCTCAGTAAGATAATTGTATTATTCTGGATTTGATGTAATTTAATGTAAAGTAATGGTTATTTAAATGCAGGCAGCCCACTGAGGGTCGTTCCAGGGATGGTGGTCTCCGTCTGGGAGAGATGGAAAGAGACTGTCTCATTGGTTACGGAGCCAGCATGCTGCTGCTTGAGCGGCTGATGATCTCCAGTGATGCTTTTGAGGTGGACGTGTGTGGGCAGTGTGGCTTGCTGGGATATTCAGGATGGTCAGTAAAATTGTGCAAAATAAATAGGGCGATAACTATTTCTGTTAAAATATTATTCAATTATTAAAAATAATTAAATAATAGTGTAATTCATCAAAGGGATTAATTAGTGAGAATTGTCTGTCTGTTATGGCAGGTGTCATTACTGCAAGTCTTCGTGTCATGTGTCATCTCTACGAATTCCATATGCCTGCAAACTGCTCTTCAAGAATTGCAGTCCATGAACATCATCCCTCGCCTCAAACTGGCTCGCTACAATGAGTGAAGGAGCGATTACAGCACAGAGGTGCGATACAGTATTATTAACGACTGCATAAAACAATGTTCAAGCCATTGAAAGATCATTTCATTTTTGTTAAACATCTTATATCTTATCAGTAAGATATGTTTATATATAAAAAGAAGTGCCTGCTTGAATTGTTTTTTTTTTTGTATGTTTTTTTTTTTTTTTTCAACTTGTTGGGAATTCATTGATAATTGGCATTTCTTTTAATTTATGTATGTTTGCTGTCCTAAATATGTAGATTTATTTGTTTCAGTTTACCTTCAGAATAATAAGGTTTGTCTTACAATAAACTAATAAATTGTAAATGTAAATTATGAAAAATGTCTACATTTGTTTTTATATTGTCATGATTTTTTTTTTTTTTTTTTTCCTCCATAAGAGCGATCATTAGGAAGTTTTGGGGATGGAAGTATTGAGCAATCTTGATGAAGTGTTAATGTGACAACACTGACAGCAGAAAGGAGCTTGTTGTTACACTGACCACCTTCCCACTTTGCTGCTATTTTTTTTTATTTTTTAACACTAAATCATCCACTATTCAGAGATTGCTCCCACCCACCAAGCAGCCGTGGAAGGCTTTGATTGGAAGAATGTGTCTCACATCGGTAGAATGGGCACTGACAGTGCGGCTCGCTCGAGGTTGGGGGGGTATAAGGGTCTGAGGGTGTCTCTTTTTGCCGGCTGCACCTGTCCTAGCTAATGAGGGGCTAATGAGACTGAGAGTAGACGAACAGAAAAAGGAAGTCTTCTGAGGAGAGGATGCAAAGATTCCCTTCCTCCTCCCTCCTTTCCTTCACAGCCTCCATCTTTAAAACTGTAATTAAGGAAATTTTCATTGATGTTAGGCTCTCTCTTGCCATCCACTTCCCAGCTTGTTAGAGGTGCTGGTTAATCCATACAGTTTCAAATGACTGCTGGGATATTGGCCTTTCGATTGAAGTTTTCAATTTGTTTTTCTGTTTCCTCTGTGGATCATAGTATTAGTTCTATTTTATTGTTTTTTTGTTGTCTGTTTTTTGATTCTGTACTCGTTTTCAAGATAAGAGGCACATTACTGTTCCAAAGTTTAGATTCGTTAAGATTCTTTATTTTTAAAAGAAGTCTCTTCTGCTCACCAAGGCTGCATGTATTTGATCAAAAATGCATTTGAAACAGTAATATTGAGAAATAATATTAAAATCAAAATAATAAAATACTATTTTTTAAAATGTAATTTATTCCTGTGATGGCAAAACTTTCAGCAGCCTTTAAGGCCAGTGCACACCAAGAATGATATCTTTAAACATGACGATAACTATATTAGCGTCCACACAAGTGGATGATATCATTCTGTTTATTGTAAGCGTGCGCTGCAGTTTTGTTGTGGATTCTGATTGGCTGTAAATGTTTTTATCGTTCATCTGTTGGGGGAAAAAAAAAAAAATATTCTGAACGTGTTTCCAACAATATCGTTTCTCTGTGCCATTATAGTTGTGGTATGGACTATTCTATTTTTTTTTTTTTTTTTAAACCATATCTTTATCATTATATCTTTCTTGGTGTGAATGTGCATTTACTCCAGTCTTCAATGTCACATGATCCTTTAGAAATCATTCTAATATGCTGATTTGGTGCTCAAGAAACTATTATTATTATTATTATGTTGAAAACTGTTGTGTTGCGTAATATTTTTTTATATTTTAAAAAATGTGCAGGATTCTTTGAATAGAAAGTTGAAAAGAACTGCATTTTTATAACACATCTTTACTGTAACTTTTGATCAATTTAATGCATCCTTTCTGAATAAAATATTAATTTCAAGTGTTCAAGTGTACTGTAACCTGCCACTTATGATCTAGTGTTGGTTTGCTTTTAGCCCCCCAAAATTGAATTTTATTAGATGATAAAATATCACATCAATGGCATCTGCAGACAAATGAACTTTAACCATAAAAGTTTAAATTTCTAGAACAGTAAGTCAGTTCTCCTCAAATTCACTCACATCTTAGTTTTTAATCAATATATCTGTTTTATCACTTCAAACAAACCTAAATTTTAACTTAAAGGGTTAGTTCACCCAAAAATGAAAATAATGTTATTTATTTCTCACCCTCATGTCGTTCTACACCCGTAAGACCTTCGTTCATCTTTGGAACACAAATTAAGATATTTTGATTAAATCCGATGGCTCAGTGAGGCCTGCATAGACAGCAATGGTACTTCCTCTCTAAAGTTCCATAAAGGCCAATTCACACCGCACCGACAAACGCCAACGAACAAGTTGGCCGTTGGATTTAGAATTCTCACAGCCCCAACAAACACCGACAAACGAGTGACGTCTGACTGGGAAAATTCCTCAACTACATAATGTAACCATGTTAACAATATTGTCAAGCAAGTTTATTATATTAATAACATAGTATCATATATTTTCATTGTATTAAAGTATTGAGGCAAAACAAAAATACCTGAAATCAGAAGCGCTGTAGCCATCGATCTGATCGTAACATTTTGGTTGGTATACACCGGTTTTTAAACTTTTTTTTTTTTTTTTTTTTTTTTAGCGCGACCCTTTTTATTAACGAGACCCATAAGCATATACAACCATGTAGCTAAACAAGCCAAAACGAATTATTAAAAACGAAACTGAAGGTAAACCTGCGTTGCTCTCAGTGGTTAACGTTATTACCTCTCTCTTTCGGTGAAGTGGAGCAGCTGCTCTTGCTGAATGGCACGGATTGCACTATGGACTATTGTACCTTTTGTAAATTTTTTATTTTTTTTAACTGTATTTTATTTTTTATAACGAACAAGCTGCGATGTCACGTTTCCAGTACTTTGTTTTGTGTGAGGCGCGGGCGCGATCAAACGGCTGTCTTTGCAGGGGACTTGCCTCATCGTCATGGCAACGGCTCATAGCCAGGTCAGATTACGTCAGAGTTTGTTGCCGTTTGTTGGAAACCTGCTGTTCACACCGCGCAGACATTCCACGACCCGACAAACGCCGATTAAACATGTTCAGTCGGGTGAAAACCGACTCCGACCAACGCAAACAAACGCCAACAGACGCCAACAGGGGTTTCACACCGATCCAACAAACTCCAACAGATGAGTTTGTTGGCGTTTGTTGGCTGTTGTCGGTGCGGTGTGAATTGGCCTTAAAAAGGTACTAAAAACATATTTGAAACGGTTCATGTGAGTTCAATGGTTCTACCTTAATATTATAAAGCGACGAGAATATTTTTTTGTGCGCCAAAAAAACCCAAAAATTACTTTTTTAACAATATCTAGTGATGGCCGATTTCATAACACTGCTTGACGAAGCAGTGTTGTGAAATCGCCCATCACTAGATATTGTTAAAAAGTCATTATTTTGTTTTTTTGGTGCACAAAAAATGTACTCATCGCTTTATAATATAAGGTACAACCAATGTACTCGCATGTACTGATTTAAATATGTTTTTAGTACCTTTCTGGATCTTGAGAGAGGAAGTACCATTGCTGTCTATGCAGGCCTCACTGAGCCATCGGATTTAATCAAAAATATCTTAATTTGTGTTCCGAAGACGAACGGGTGTAGAACGACATGAGGGTGAGTAATAAATAACATAAATTATCCATAGTAATAAATGACATTATTTTCATTTTTTGGGTGAACTAACCCTTTAATGTTTTGCTTGACATTCTTTCTTTTAAATAATTGGATGTTGGTTTGATATGTTTCTTATCTAATGCAATGACCTAATCATAGATGATTTAAGTATCCAAACACATTTCGGGGGCCACTGTACAGCAGGTTGTTCCATCTAAACCTCAAATGCCAAATAAATATCTCCAGCCGAAGTCCGACCTCCACGCAGCGAGGAGGCCGTCGCCTGCGCGGTCTATAGGTATAGGAGCGAGCGTTCCTCTGCCATCCAATAAGTGGGGAGCAGTTCCACCATAATCCCCCTTTCTCCTACTCACTCTCTCTTTCCCCCGTGGTTCCATTCATATTCTAATCACAGCTTTCCCTTCTGCAGTTTGTAGGCACTCCATCAGAGCCCTCCCTGCCTCAGGCTCTACACTTTTACTTCCCCCTTTTGTGGCTGCGCTCTCCTCCCAGCACACTAAAATAAGGTTGCTTCAAGGAGAGAGAGAGAGAAGGGGAGGGGGGTCCACCAAACTTTCTCTATGCAGTTTTGCCAATGGCCTATGAAGTTTCTGGACGTTTAGTTTCAAAAGATGACGATGAACATGTTTGCGTGAGACTTTGACGTTGTTTTTTGCGTTCTCATCAATTTGATTCGAATGAACTAAACTTTCACGCTCCCTTTTCCAGACCTATTAACGATGTCGCACACATCAAAAAACTTCTGCGATGGGCCAAAAAGTGGCCCTTGGATGGAGAACTTTAAAACTAAAGCAGCGGGGGCAGAGTGTGTATGTGCGTGTGAGGAGAGGGTACGAAAACGTATTAAATGCTATAATGGAAGACGGGGAGGCCACAGTGCTGGGATTGCGTAGATCTAAGCCTCTTTTTTTTTCTGGGAAGGGAGCTTTTCTTATTCAAAACAGCCCCACAAAAGACTTCCAGTGAGCCTTGCCACATCCCCATCTGACTCGAAGCCATTCATCAGCCTGCCGAGCCTATCAATGACATGTCCCCCATCAGGGCTCCTATAAAATCAGCCCCTTTCCCATGAAACATCAGCAAACATTTTGACGGCTCTGGCTTTTCCCCCGCTGGATCTCTGGAGTCTGTGACCCCCCCCCCCCACCCACCCGCTCCTACAACCCACACCCCCACCTCCATCACCACCGCCACCCTCTCCACGGACCTCACATCTTATGCATCTCTGCGACGGGCAGTTCTCTCGGAGAGACGGAGGGAGCTGAGGAGGGGGAGTCCAGCACGGAGCCATTTTCTCAGAGGAGCCCCTGGAACGTGCATGGGAAGAGGATGCATTGTGGGCTGCTGGAAGAGCCTGACATGGATTCCACAGGTTGGTTCCTGCTGCACCGCTGTGACATTGGGACGCCTGGGATCTGGGCTTTTTTGGAACGCAAAACGGGCCTTGGGATTTTGTGACCTGAGATTGGCATCAGAAAAAGTTATTTAACCTTCTGTCAGGGAAGCTCTTGAATCTAGTACACCAAGAGATAAGTTGGCATGTTTTTTGGCCTCATCTTTAATTGCTCCGGATGGGTGCGCTTCTGCTGAGAATATTGTTTTACGCAGTTTTGGAACTATGTAAAGTGGACAGCGTTTTTACGGAGTAGCAATATGACCTTAAATTGAGACTAAACTCATGTAAGGTCACAGTTCTGAGATTGTTGTCCAGTTTAAAAGTTTTTTTTTAAATGATGCACCTGCTCAAGCCGAGTTTTGAAACGAGTCAAAACTGCACTCGGTACTATTGGTAAATATATAATAGGTTCTCCTGCAGGTATAAATTGTAAAGACAACATTATTTCATACAGAATGTAGTGTTTTAACCTCAAAACGTGCCTTATTTACTAATTTCATTTTTCTAAAATCTAAAATTACACATGGCTTCAAAAAGCAGTATTACCCATCGTTCAATTGTGTTCAATGCCGTTTTGTGAGAAAAACGCGTTGGAAAAAAATGTTAAAAGTTAATTATCAGATATTTGGGTGACACTTTTCCACGCTGATATTCAGCGTATGATTATAAACTATCTCAGATCGGTCTCGCCTTTAGATTGGATTTAATCCAATTATTTAGAGAACTACTTAACTGTTCACAGAGCAAATGATTCAATTACAGGCTGAAAATCTGATCTCAACTGACTATGAGCCAGCACTGACGGAGATTGATTAAATTCTGAGGGGGAAAAAAAGAGATTTGTTGAGCTTCAAAATAACACCTGCAGTATAATAATACTTTTTAATTTAAATTAAATAAAATGTCAGCAAAATTTTAATCTAATGGAATTGTTAAAAATGGTCATCTAGTGGCGCTTCAAAGCATAATAATACTCAAAATAGTTTAGACAGCCTGTTATCATTGATAGTTGCCTTTTTAAAATAGCCTTGTTTTAATGCAAGGAATATTTCACATTTTAAGTAAATTGAACTTGTTTATCTCAGTCTCATTGCAGGTTTTTTTTTTTGCCTAAATGGTGTTCTCATAAAATCCAAAGCCTTTCAATAAATGTCACAATAAGGAATACTAAAGGGAAATGTATTTTTGTAGTTAGTAAAATAACTGAACTTTGTTCAGAACTTTAATGAATAAATGACTGATTGAACTTCATATGGAGATGCATTGTGTAATATGTAATAGGCTATATTTTAAACTTCTGCTTGATTGTTTCTTGCTTTTTTAAATGATGATGAAGATTTAATTATTTATATGATCCAGAAAATGTGCAGATCAAAGCTGGGCCTGATTCACAGTATTTTCAGTTTTTAATCTGCTCCCAAACTGACCTCCAATCAGATTAGAGTGTAGATTTGAGCTTACTATTAGAATGCAAATTTGCCTCACTAAATGTATATTTTAATTAAGTCAAAACTACTTCTCATTTTACACCTACCGTTTGAGTAGTTAGATGTCTGATGGCTGTCAAATAACTTACCCAAACAAGTTTCAAGTATCATAACTTTCTCTCTAGCTTCAGCCGCCATCTGATGCCTCAGTAGGCTATTGGTTGCCAAGTGACTCGCATCGTTGTCATGGCCCGTGCAGGAAAACATGACTGACTTAAGTTCGAATCGAATTATAAGTGTTTCTGTCTTGTGATGTAAGGACATCCAGTCGGCATGGCAGAAATGAGAATGGCGCTAAAAAGGTTCTATTATGACGACACCGCAATGGAGGAGCGCGCTGAATCAATTGAGCGTGCGCGCGCCTGTAATTCGCCTCGGGAACAATGAGGGATTCCTGCAGTTCTGCTGAAAACATTTCAAATAGAATCCCAGCTGCCCAAAGATTCGCACAATCGATTGTAATTGAATTGCCCCGTCATTATTATGCCCCTCAACTCTTTAGGCAGTGGCTGCAATAACACACAGCCACTAATGTTTATTGCACTTGTCCACAAACTGACAGTTAATGTTAACGAGATATGGAATTTAAAGTGACAACAATTACAGTTCGACACATTCGCCAAAAATTTCAAGCTCTGGGGCCTAGTTATGTTTAGAATCCACATCGAGTTCATGCACCTGTTGCTTTTGCTGATGGGAATAGCTAAATAAAATAAATTGGAGGCTGTTAAAATGTAGGCTATGTTTAAAAAAAAGAATTGAATAGAAAATGTCCTAAATGGATAGGTAAATAAAACGTTCGTAGCTTCGTAAAAATATATATTTTTTTCTCTTTTGCAGAGAGCTGGATTGAAAGATGTCTGAACGAAAGCGAGAGCAAGCGCTTCTCCAGCCACTCTTCTATTGGAAACATGTCCAACGACGAAAGTAAGTATAATGTATCGTAATGAATAAATTAAATGAGAACAGACTGAATAATTATGCTCAAAGAGAACCTAATGTGAACATATTTTTCAAAAAGAAAAAATGTATAGGCCACTGTATATAAAATTTTATATGATATAGGCTACATATAATGCATTATGTTTAATTTATTTATTTTATTACTTATTCTGACTGTCGTGTTTTTCTTTTCATAAAAGACGAAGAGAAGGAAAATAACCGAGCATCTAAGCCACATTCAACACCTGCCACATTACAATGGTGAGTCTAATTTACACCAGAAATCACTTATTTTCATCTTTACCGCCGCTTGACACAAAGCTGAACTCTGGAAAGGTTTTAAAATGATGAATATAGTAATTAACTTTGATATTTTTTTAATGACATTCAATAGGAGCAAAAGGAAAAACTCCTCTTTGGGTTTGAGAAACATCCTGTTGTATACAGTTTCAGGGCTCCATTTTGTAAAATGTGACATACATTTACTTGCTTCATAATTTTCAAAATCATTCACTTTTCTAAGAATTCTAGATCATAAAACCGCAGTTGAATTTCCAGATGTCGTGTTTGCAGTCCTGTTGTAAGTTGTCAGTTTCAGAAAGGAAACCAGACTTTAAATTTCAAATTGCTTATTAAAGGATCAGTCAAAAATAAAAAATGTTGCCTGTCTATCTTGCATACTGGCAAACAAAACTAAAATCAAAATTTTCAGGCCATTTTCTCTCATTTAAAATATTATTTTATTACATTTATTTAAATTATGGCCTACTTATAGGTCTTAGAAGTCATTTACTAAGACCTAAACTATTTAAAATATCTTTTAAAAAGAGGATAAATTTGAATATGAGAATATATACATATAATATATATGCCACAACATAAATAGTGGAAGAAAATTTAGCAAAATTTCATGTTGACCATTGCTTGAAGATCACTCCAGTACATACGGTATAAATGCATGCAGTAATATTAGTTTTAGAACTCCAGAACTGCCTCCCTCCATGTTCCACTGCGGAGTTTATGTAATATTGACTTATGATGACACTTTGTGCACTGATCTAATTGTGTTTTCATTAGGTTGGAGGAGAACTACGAGATCGCAGAGGGTGTTTGTATTCCTCGCAGTGCACTGTACATGCATTACTTGGACTTCTGCGAGAAACTCGATTCTCAGCCGGTCAACGCTGCAAGCTTCGGGAAGGTAGAAACCTGTATTTAAAACTTCAGTGATTAAATCAAATATTCCGTCTTTTATGATCATCGTGATTTGATGAGGTAATCAAATGTGAATTGACTTCGCTTAGTTCTATCCTATAAAAATGCATGTTCACGTGAAAGAGGAAGGAAAACATCTGTTACAAAAAAAAAAAGCATGACATAATACTGGGTATTATGAAGAGCCACAGCCAGTGGTCTTTTCTTACACCTCTTCTGCAAACTCATAGCTGGACAATATAAACAATGAACATGTTCACCCTTGTTCCCACAACCCCTCAACCCACCTACTCATATAGCCACCCCCCGACACCCTTGTCCCGCTCCCCCGGGTCCTGTCGGAGGATATTGAAAAAGAGAGGGGGCCTGGATTAATGTGTAATTAAAGGAAATTTGGAAGGGTGAGATGTTGCGGAATGTTAGATCAGTGGCTGGAGCAGCGTGGGGTGTCCTTTAGGAAGGCTTCATTGATTCAGGACAAAAAAGAGAGAGAGAGCTGGACCTGCCTCCCTGTCTGCTCATTTATCAAGCCAAGCCTGACAGAAACTTCACAGCTTGCCCTCTTTTTTCATCCTGCACAATAGAGAGCTTCACTGTTTGCAAAGTTTTCTGCACCAGGAGCTGGACCAAGGAGCTCATGGACAAAAAGCAGAGAGAAAAAGAGAGATTGGCCTGAAAAGAAATGTCACTGGACATGTATGAATCGAACAAGATGATTGAGAAGATATTTTTGTCGTAGTTGTAACAGATAACACAATGATGTCACAAAAGGTCTGGTCAATTTAATTTATATATATATGTGTGTATTTTTTTTTTTTTACCTGATCCTAACAGATAATAAGACAACAGTTTCCTCAGTTAACCACACGGAGACTAGGAACCAGAGGCCAATCAAAGTAAGTTCCTTCTCCAATATTAAAGAACTTTTCCAACTTTTTAAAATTTTCTTATCATTTTAAATATGTTTTGTCCAGTTGGTGACAATCAGAAATGAGTCAATATTACTTATTTATGATATTATTTTTTCCCTTATCTATCCACCCTCATGTTGCTCCAAACTCCAAAATGTTTTTTTCCCTGTGAAGAGGAGTTTTTAAAAAGCTCTTTATATAATTATTATATAATATATAAATGTATAAAAATATAATATAGAATTTATTTTTTTAACATTTTTGAAATAAATGTGTTTTTTAAAATGTTTTTTAAGATTAATTAATTCCTGTGATGGCAAAGCATAATTTTCAGCATCATTACTCCAGTCTTCAGTGTCACATGATCCTTCAAAAATCATTCTAATATAATTATATTATATATTTAATATATTTATAAATTACATTTTAAAATATACAATAGAAAACAGTTAATTTTACTGTTTTTACTGTATTTTAATCAAATAAATGTGTAAATGCAGCCTTGGTCAGACTTCTTTCAGAAACATTAAAAAAATATTTCTAACCTTTGACCTGTAGGCCAAAAATATATATATATATATATATATATATATATATATATATATATATATATATATATATGAGGAATATAAGTAAAAAAGTTAACTTTTGCTCATGGTTTATATCATCTACAGAAAATGTCACGTGGGCCTGTTAATTTTTTTTGCACTGTTATGAGGATCTTAGTCATTGAGAGACATATTACCATTTTACACCCCCACAAAAATTAGATTATGAACACTTTCTAATCATGACTGCTTTAATAAAGCAAAATTGTCAGCAAACTCCTATATAATCTTCCTGCCACTCACTTGTCCCTCTTAGGTATCACTACTATGGAATCGCTGTGAAGGAGAGCTCCCAGTACTACGATGTGATGTACTCTAAAAAGGGCGCTGCGTGGGTGAACGAGACGGGCAAGAAAGAGGTCACCAAACAGACAGTGGCGTATTCACCGCGCTCCAAGCTGGGCACTCTCCTGCCAGACTTTCCAAATGTCAAAGACCTAAATCTGCCCGCCAGTCTGCCAGAAGAGAAGGTAAACAGATCACTAAAACCTCTAACTGCTAACCTCCAACTCCAACCCCCCTCTCCCTCCTCCTGCCCGCTACCCTCCCCTCTAGATCCTGCTTTCATGTGTCAGGCGGACCTTCCCTGGGCCTGGATTTAGATGAGGACCTGGAGGATTTATGTGTTGGTTCCTAGCGAACTCTTAATCTTTCAAGTAGATAATAAGATCTCGCATTGAACAAAGGATGGGCACTAGCTGTCTCGCTTTAAAAAGGTGCCTGTAATTTTAAATGGTTTGTGAGTTTCTGATCTTTAAAGCCTCTTTTTATACACTGGTTTGGCAAGACCTTGTAAATAGGCATTGTTCGTGAAAGCAGCTTTTTTGTTGTTTGGTATTTGTATCCTCTTTCTTTAGTGTTAGAGTCTTTTAGTGTCTTATTAATGCATGACCATGAGTCAGGAATGAATTTGGTATGACATCATTAACACCAAGAGTTTCCGTGAATTAGTCTCTGTGGGAAAGTATTATAAAAATAGTTTAAATAGTTTTTTTTTCTACAAGGTCTCAACCTTTATCATGATGTACAGAACTCACTGCCAGAGGATACTGGATACAGTCATACGAGCCAACTTCGATGAGGTTTGACATTTCAGGGTTTTTTTCACTCCATGCATTAAGATGCTTTGAATGATGTTTTCTTCAAGCTTTTTCATCCAGTGGCACACAAGAGAAGGCTTCCTCCATGTTTTATCGCAGTGTTTATTATTTTTGTGTATATGCATAGGTCCAGAGCTTCCTGTTGCACTTTTGGCAGGGCATGCCGCCCCACATGCTCCCTGTCCTGGGCTCTTCTACAGTGGTGAATATAGTGGGTGTGTGTGACTCTATATTGTACAAGGCCATCTCAGGAGTCCTCATGCCCACCGTCCTACAGGCTCTGCCTGACAGGTGAGTCCCATCCCTGCCTATTTTGATATTAAAAAGTGTATAACAGAATTTATACACTTACAGTTTTTTGAAAGTGCTGCATTTCCTGGCATAATTCTGGGTGAAAGGGGCAGAGGTGTAAAGAGTACCTGAAAACCATACTTGAGTAAAAGTACAGCTAACTTACATCGATAATGACTCTACTACAATTTACAAGTCACCAATTCCAATACGACTTGAGTAAAAGTCTTACCCCCAGTTTCACAGACAAGGCTTAAGTCTAGTCCCAGACTAAAATGCATGTTTAACTGAAAGCAACTTGCACTTACATATATCAGTGCCACTGTTTTGTCTCAAGATGCACACCAGTAATGTTTTTTTCTAAGGCATGTTTATAAAAGCTACTTAAATGCCCTAATTGAACTAAGGCCTAATCCTGGCTTAATCTAAGCCCTGTCTGTGAAACCAGGCCCTAGAATATTTTATTTTAACAGTACTTAAAGTCCCCATGAAACCATGAAGTTTTTTGGCTTTTAGTACGAATATGTTATCTATAAGGTAGTGTGATCCAAAACAATGACAAAATTTGCATTTAGAAGATATAAGCATTCAAAACTTACATTCTCTCACTTCCGCCAAAATGGATCAACGATTTTAATGACATCACTATGCACTTCAGCTTCTCATCAGATTTTCTGTCCAATCAAATGCTCTCTAGAATCTGAAGTGTCCCGCCCCCCACATTATAAATAGACGCTGAAGCATCTAAAATCTGTCACTTGTTCACACATTTACTATTTTCTACATGGTGAATGGCACATAGTGCACTATATAGGTGATAGGGAACTATTCAGACAGTGTAAATATGCTTTCCATTGGAGTGAATGAAGTCTAGATTCACGTTAGTGTCACGCAAACTGCCGCAGCGCGCACATAGTTTGTTCTGGTCCAGAGACACAAAAGCACAGAGCAGATCGTATGTGCGAGTCAGCGCAGATCACAAAACATATCGGACCTGCACAATTGTGAGGAGAGCAATCATTCTTTTCTAATATCAAAATAAAACTGAACACCTCAATATTGCAATAAATCAAGGTCAACAGAGCAGCCTCTTAAACGTCTACAAACATTCAAGTCTCGTTTAAGCTCAAGTACTCAAGAAGGGCTTAAGTAAACCAATATCCTTCAAAAAGGTCACTTCAATATAATAGGTAAATAAAATGTTAAGTAAAATTAAATAGTCAAAGCCTGCTTGCACTGGATGTGTTCATTTCGGCCTCATCACCGGGTGAGGTCATGTCCTCATCTCATATATGAAACACCTGTGATTCACAACTACCTGCTAATGCACTCACATTCATGTAAAGTAGCTTTGTTGACAAGTTTGTGTAAGGGCAAAACACACTAGATATAGTTCCTTCAATGCCCTGCAGATGGCGATATCCCTTATTTTGCAGCAGAAATAAACTGCTACAGAAAAAGTTAAGTGCCTTGCAAATTGTAACAAGTAATTGCATCACTCATCACAAATGTATTGAAATAAAGAGTATATATACTTTTTCAAAAACGTAGTCAGGAGTAGGCTATAAGTTGCTAATATCTTTGATACTCAGTAAAACTACAAAGAAGCCAAAAATATACTTAAGTACGGAAACTGATTACATTTACTCAAATACTTTACACCACTGGAAAGGAGTTATTTCATGAGAAAAAGAAAAATTATGACGGGACCTGATTTTATTAATTGGAACTGGATGGATTAGTAAGTTAAAGTCAAGTAAAATTACATTTTAATAGAATGGACCTTTGTCTTCAAGCTAAATAAATACCTTAAATACATCATTGCTAGCATTATCTGCATCTCTAACCTTTGCCTCAGACTCAGGGTAATTAACTTACCAGAAAATTTCCTGTCAATGACGCATGACTTCAATTTTAATTGCACCAGACAAGAGGTCAAAAATTTCATTGCGTCAGAGCATCCTTTGTACTGTGTAATGGACGTATGGAATGTTTTTACATTATGTCCTTGTTTATGTGTTTTGATAATACAGCCTCACTCAGGTCATCAGGAAGTTTGCCAAGCAGCTGGATGAGTGGCTGAAGGTGGCATTACATGACCTGCCCGAGAACTTGCGCAACATAAAGTTTGAATGTAGGTGCCAATGTATTCAATGCTCTCAAAAACATCAAAATGAACTTTGCTAGTATTCTTTTTGAACATTTTTTTTTTTTATTCTCAGTGTCAAGAAGATTTTCCCAGATACTTAAACGACAAACGTCATTAAACCATCTCTGTCAGGTATGTTTGATTTTTAATGTCTATGATTAGTCATAGTGCAGGGAGAAGCTTTAATTAAATACTTGCTCTTGCAGGCCTCTCGAACAGTGATCCACAGTGCAGACATCACCTTTCAAATGCTTGAAGACTGGAGGAACGTAGACCTCAACAGCATCACTAAACAGACTCTTTATACAATGGAAGATTCCAGAGAGGACGAGAGGAGACTTATCATCCAATGTAAGGAGTCGTCGTGCATTTCAGGATCAGATTTAAATGGAAGTATCGGATAAGACCCAGCCGGACTGATTCAGATTTATTTATTAGTGTTTCTGTACTACACTAGTTTGGTGAATTCCACCACATGCAGTGTTATTGCTGCAGAATCACATGCAGCGCTGTGTTAAAAGCCCCACTAGTTTATGTTTCGGATTTCACACAGTAGCTGTCAACCAGCGCTGAATCATTCCCACGACCATGAGCGTCAAGCTTTAACCACAGACACTGAGAGGTTAACCCTCACAGTTTGACACCCTGAGGAGCATTTCAAATTCATTTCAGCGTCAACCTCTCACATGACTGATCAGGTCAAAGTTCAAAGATTCTGTCATGTCATCCTCAAAGGAGGATTGTGAGCTCCTCTCTCTACATTTCATATGGAGATCTCAAATCTGTGCCAATAGTATTTTTGTAATTCTAGATTAGCAACCTTTACAAGCAATTAAAATGGATTTTGAGAAATGTATGAATATATTTTTAATCTCTCTCTCTATATATCTCTATTTTCTGCTGTTTTTCAAAGTGTATCAAGAATTTGACAGACTGCTGGAGGACCAGTCCCCCATTGAAGCCTACATCGAATGGCTGGACTCTATGGTGGAGAGATGTGTCGTGAGGGTGCGTATGTGCAGATCCGGACGTGCAACATCTTTGTTGATCCTGGAACAACATTCCTATCAACCAATCAGATTTGAGGGACAGGTTTACAGTTTATGTCAAGTTTAAGCTTGGTGCTTCTATATCAGTGTTATTCACCTATCATTTCCCTCTGATTTTAGGGATAACTTATGAGTAGGAATATGAATAGGACTACATTTTCAGACAGGAATGTTGTTTCAGGATCAACAAAATATGTTGTCTAACTCTGCAAAATCAGGCTTGATTTATACTCTACAGTATGATGATCATATGACTAGATATCTGATTGTATAGATAAAATATAGGCCTATACAAATATTTAAATATGAATAATAAAAACACAACTTCCATACCAATACCTTTGAAAGTTTGGGGACAGAAAGTTTTTTTATAATGTTGTTGAAGGAAGTCTTTCTCAAGGCTGCATTTGTTTGATCAAAAATACAGTAAAACAGTAATATTGTGAAATAATATTACAATTTGAAATAATTGCTTTCTATTTTATATATTTTAAAATAAAATGTATTCCTGTAATGGCAAAGCTGAATTTTCAGCATCATTACTCCAGGCTTCAGTGTCACATGATCCTTCAGAAATCATTCTAATATGCTGTTTTGGTGCTCAAGACAAATTTGTTATTATTATCAATGTTGAAAACAGTATGTATGGAGATATAATGGAGATATTTCAACAGGAATATTAAAAATTGTCACAGCACTGTTTGTATGTTCTTCCAATCCAAACTAAGTTTGCAGGTGTCCAACCCATGCAACTCTAAATGCCGTCACAACACACTTAAGACCTATCATGATGCAATTCCCCCAACTTAATGATGTCTTCATGGCCCCTTTTTGCGGGGCCTCAATTATAGTCCAGATATGGGCTTGTAAATCTGGTTGCTATGGGAACTTATACTACCTACCCGACAATAGTTCAATAGGAGGGTGTTTCCTTTGGGGCAAATCAAATAGTTGACTTGTTGACGTGTTTTTCGTACTTGGGGGTTAGGCCCCAAAGGTTAAGGCCCCTGTGCCTTCCCCCAGTCTTTTCTAATGGTAATACTCCCTTTAGGTGGCGGGGAAGAGACCCGGATGCCTGAAGAGGGTAGCTCAGCAGTTCCTGCTCATGTGGTCGTGTTTCGGGACCAGAGTTATCCGGGATATGACGCTGCATAGTGCACCCAGCTTCGGTGAGTCAAGCTGCACCGTTTTGTCACAATCATCCTATTAGAGAGAGTCGAATCTTCTTCTCATTGATTTTATTTGTTTGGAAGCTTGGGTTTGTCAAGTTAACTAAAAGTTGCTCAATCCACACCACCAAGTGTCAACTTTTAACTAAGATGGCAGCTTTGTTAACTCTTGGCGTACACCATCTAGCTGTCTATGGCAAAGTTACTGAAAGAAGGGCCATAAAAGAGGTAAAGGCCCCCTCCCTGTCCGCTCTGTCTGTGAATATCAAAGGCACAGCTGGTTGCAGTGTTTTGATAATGCAGCTCTCTGTACAAAACAGCTAATTAACAAAGGCTAACCCCCACCAAGTCTTTCCCCCTTCTTCCCATTTTATGACCGGGCAGTATTGCGCCCAGTCCGCTGAATAGCCGCAATGTTTATTATGCACATAGTGGCTGGAGTTGCTAACACAATGTGAGGATTGTGCCATGCTCCTTATGAATTCTTTCCCCATCTCATTCAGAACATGGACTCAAAGCATCATATGCTTCAGTAACTCTGTAGAGTTTATGGTTGGACCGCTAGTTTGGTTCTGACTCTTACTGTTTAAATGGGCTTTAGTTTTGCGCCAATTAACAACATCAAATCATTTTGTTCGCTTGAAGCTCTCAGAGATTCAAATTCAAAACGCTTTATGGGAATAGTCCAGAAAAAGCCTTTATTTATTACTTGTTTCAGACAGGAGACTTGAATTGGTAGAATATATTAACTTTTTACGATAAATGGGATTCTTTATATTTCTAGGCTCATTCCATTTGATCCACCTCATGTTTGATGACTACGTACTATACCTGCTTGAGTCTCTGCACTGCCAAGAGAGAGCCAATGAACTGATGAGGGCTATGAAAGGAGAGGGCTCACCAGGTAAGATTGATTTGATATAAGCAATAGAGCTGGTCCATCATGACATCAATTTGTTTTAATATTTATATGCATTTTATGTACAGTAAGTGGTCTGCTATATAAAGATCTAATTGATTTACATTAATTTTTGGCCATATAAATATAAGCAACAGTGCCAAATTGCACGTTTTTGCTTAGTTTGGACCTCTGAATAACACTGAAGTGTTTTGTCCTCCTCAAGTATGAGCTATATATTATCATATATAATATTACTAGCCATAAAGGTCTGGGTATCAAATATGATGCTCAACAAAAACGCATATGCTAACATTTTTTAAAGATTTATTTTCTCTATAGATTGAATAAACTGTTCCATAATGCGATATAATGACAATAACGGTTGTCCGATTCATTAAGCACGCAAATTTACATTCTTGTGGTAGTTGTAGTCCTTCTTAGCAACTTATTATCTCTTTACCTTATAGATGCTGTAAATCAGCTTTGACCAGCATGCTTTATTAGAGCTGGTTTGGTGCTGATCTATCCAGCATTGTCTTTCTGGCTAAGCTGGTTGACCATAGGGGTGAATTCAAGTTGATTGGGACTCTTTTTCCCATTCATCTCAATGGCAAAAACTGTCCCAATCACATCTGGTTAAGTTAGTTAAGATCTTACACCAGCATCCAAAGCATACATTGTGGTCGCTGCATCATCTAAAATAATGTCCAAAGCTGCGTCCGAAATCGCGTACTGTTGAGTAGGTACTACATTTGAATTTAAATCGACTTCACGACCGTTGAAAAAGTGAGTTCTATATAGTACAAATGCGTGTAGTATGAATTCAGAGGTACTACATCTGCAATTTTGTTACTGTCACATGACCTACCAGTGTCAGTTACGTCCCTTCAACTCCATTCACAAATCCTCTCCTGTAGCCTCACGGGATAGTAAAATGTCCATCGTATGCCCACTTCAGAATCTCACCGGAAGTAGTAGGTCATCCGAGTACTTTTCGCCTACTGTTTTTCGAATACTATGAATTCGGACATACTACTCTGTTCGCATTCTATTTTTCGCGTACTATATAGTAGAGAAGAATTCGATTTTGGCCGATAATTTTCAAAATTGCAAAGATTTCTGAACATTTTAGGCTTTTGTTTTGGGCTACTACAGCAGATACTGGGGAAGAGCTGATGATGATGGGCTCCACCCCCACATCTACGTCACCTGGACCGTACTCTCCTGCCAAGTCTGTTCACTCGGTGGGCGTACCAGCAGTAGGCTCCCCCAATTCAGCCCAGTCTCCGGAGTACACCAGCATATCAGCTACCACAGGTAAATGGTGTAAAACTGACTCTGAACTGATTTTAAAACATAAATCTTACATCACAGCATCACATTCAACAGTACAACTGGCACGGGCCCATTCCATGCATTCATTAAAACTGTATCTCACAGTAAGATCATTTAATTAACACGGCAAACACGTTTCTTTGTATATGTATGTCTGTATGTGCCAGGAGCTGTTCAGTCATATACCTGGTCCCTTACATACACAGTGACAACCTCAGGTGGCAGCCCACCCGAGACCGGATCCCAGCTTTCCTGCATGAGAGGCGGACCCCCTCTACACGGCTCCTCCTCTGCCCACAGGATGCCAGTTTACCCGCATCGGGATGAGCATGGGTGAGCCCCCTAATCAATGAGAAGACATTAAAAGATGTGTTAAAAACGACATTACAGTGTGGATTGTGAAATGTTTTTAGAGATTTGTACTCCGTTTTCTCCAGGTATACTGGCAGCTATAATTACAGCAGCTACGCAAACCAGCACCATCATGCCATCCAGAGTCAGTACTCCAGTTTAACCCATGAACCAGGGCTGCCTACCCCTCTGCACTATTCCTCATACCACCGGACCTCCGCACAGGTCAGGCTCTTCCCGCTCAAAATCCTAAAATCATACACTTTAATATGATACAACTTATTTACAAGCTTAGGGTAACTTCTGAACAATTTATAAAATATCATAAAACATATGATTACAGAATATAGATTCATAACTTTCCATAACGCCTTCAATTTCACAACACATGGTCTGAAAAAGTGATGTCAGGTAAAGGGATAGTTCACCCAAAAATGAAAATTCTGTCATCATTTACTCACCAAACAGATCTCGCTCCCCATTTACTACTATAGTAGTAAAATAAATACTATGGTAGTCAATGGGGGGCGAGATCTGTTTGGTTACTGATATTCTTCCAAATATCTTCCTTTGTGTTCAGCAGAACAAAGAAATTCATACAGGTTAGGGTGAGTATATGAATTTTCATTTTTGGGTGAACGATCCCTTTAAAGTCACATTTATGTCAGTTAAAGCCCATTTCCACTACATAAGAATGGTTAAATTAAATTATAAATCATAATTATGACACAAAAATGTCATAATTTTGACATAAACATGCCATAAATTATACCATACTAAGACATAATTATGAGATAAAAAGTCGAATTTGAGAAACAAAGTAATTTGTAACACTTCATTGTTAACAGTTACACGTTACTACATGTACTTACTATAGTTATAACAGTAAATTATGCATAATTACAACTAATCCTAAACCAAAACCTAACCCTAAACATAACTCTATAGTAAGTACATGTAGTTTATTAATATTACTCAGTACATCTTTGAGTAAGTACAATGTAACTGTCAGCTGAAAATAGTGGTACGCAGTCAGTTATGACATAAAAAGTCACTAAAATGACTTTGATTAATAGTAGTCTAAATTATGTCATACTAAGCTATAATTTGAAGATAAAATGTTGACATTTTGATAAACTAAGTTATAATTATAGCAAAAAGTCATAATTATGACAAAAAAAATCCCTTTTTTTCTCATAATTGACTTTTTATCTCATAGTTAATTGCTTAATGCAGTACTTTTTATTTCAATTTTGACTTTTTATTGTAATATTTTTACTTCTGATGTTAAAATGATGTCACAATTATGATTTACCAAAGCCTGATCTTTAACTATGTGGCGGAAATGGGCTTACATGCACATTAATTGCATTTTCAACCAATTTTAGTTCCATATTTTGATGTATTTCCAAGATGTATTACAGGATATTTAGCGAGAAAACATATAAGACTGGGCTTGATTTGGCAACAACATAAAATGAAAATTTCTGAGAAAAATCACTTTTGATTAAAGACTATAAAAACAAATAATTTTCTTCCACTGATGAATCATGAACAATAAGACTAGGAATGAGCATTAAGAAAGTAAACCTAATAACAGATGGAAATGGGTGTGTATTCCTCAGTATTTGGAGTGGAAGTGTATTCCATCCCCGTCTCTACTAGGTTTGTAACTGAGAGAAGAATACTATACTGTGAATGTGAATGGTGGTTGATGTATTACAGTCATTAGCATCTGAAATGTTCTGGTAACTGTTATCCACAGAGTTTTATGGATAGAGAATGCTTGCTTACCTCACTGGGGTAATAGGCTGAACTCCTCCTGATCAGAAATACTGGTCATTTAGCATATGTATTTAAAGTGTATTGACTTCTGAAAGAGAACAAAGGTAGAACAGCTCAGTTAATTGTCTTTGTTAAACCTCTAGGCAACTCCTGGGTTAAAGTTTTATGAAAAAAGCACTCGCTAAATCTCAAAATGCTGCCATTACTTTTAGCATGAATCAGCCAAAGCAACATTTTCCACATAGATATTTAGAAAAAGTCAAGGCAAATTTTGAATACAGGCCTGGAAAAGCCTAGATTAAAAGTTCAAATTCTGAAGCTTATTAAGGCCTTATATAGTTGGAATGTTTGAATATTTGAATTTTAAAGTATAGAGTGAGTATTATGTATTTTAAGTTTGAATAATGGAGCCGTTTCAAGAGTGATTTGAAGTTTGTTCTCGGTGCTAGTTAACAGACTTTCTCAAAAAAAAAAAAAAAGACAGATGTCTGTGGGCTTTTTGATTATCAGGCACAGGAAAACCATTAGTCAGATCAGTTAGAAAAGATATAGCACACTATGAACAGGCTGCAGAGCTGTGCCAAGTTTAGTGGATGTAGCCTGAAAACTTTCTTTGAAGTTATAGTTGAAATATTTGTATGGGTTTTACTGAATTGTGGACAAGTACTGCATTGTTGCATGCAAGAGTATACAAAATTGACATGCTGCATGTTTCTAGTTCAAAAACTGAGGGAATCGTTGAATGTTAAGTAGTCTTTATTGTCCTTGATATAGAGAGAGAGAGAGAGTGTGAATAGTTGAATTAAATTGTTCAGTTGTGGATGGAGAGGAGTGGTTCTGGTCACATATATTGAAAGTCAAAGCGGGTGTGATGGTAATTTCCTGTCAAGAGCTCTCTGGTCCAGCCTGCCTTTGTAATGGGGGATCAGCTGGTCCTCAGAGTTTTAGAAGCAGTGTTGCTGAATTCTCCTCCACACAGCGGATGCAGCCTCTGAAAGGTGGACCAAGAGAGCCAAGAGAACCCCCACCCCACACACACACTAAGTGTCTCTCTACCATCCACTCAATGACTGCCTCAGACAACGCAACTAGTGGCCGGAAATCCAGATGGAAAAGTTTTTAAAAATATTGTTATTCAATGGTCTCTTTTCTCTGCATGAACAAGAGGTCACCAAGCAACACATCTCGGTCTCTGACCCCGCCTGACTTTTTTTTCCGTGACGTAGCCGTTCATAAAAGCTCTGACTGTGGACGGCTTCTATTTAGAGAGCACTTATAGATTTTTACTTCCACTTATTTTCCGTCAACTTAAAACGGATACAATGTCCACGCTTTGTTCAAGAAAGCTACTCTGAAGGAGGCAATGGAGAGGAGACAAATGAAGATTATGTTGACTTCCCCAGAGAGAACAGATTGTTTTATATAGACACAGTTTTGTTTTTGGTCTGTTACCCACAGCAACAAAAATACCTTTTAAAGTCTTTTTTAAAGTGTTTTGTTAACTTAGCCGCCGCCTTTTATGCATCCAGAACAGAAGTTCAAATGATGCTGAACTGTTGCACTTTTATTTGATTATTAGATAGTCTTGCATCATAATTTTAACAATAACAAAAAAGCCAAAACATGTGATTGAATGCATAACAGGGGAGGAATTTATGTCCTGTTTTTAATAATAATAATAATAATAATTAATAATTAATTAATTGAATTACTTCTTCAAAAATAAAGAAATACCCTACTACTACTACTACTAATAATAATTATTATTACTAATATTATTATTAGAAGTATTATTATGGTTGTTACTATTCGTTATTGTTTGCTGTTGTTGTTGATATAATCAACAAAAATAATGTTTTTTAGCTGTTATTATTGTTATTATGAATAAAAACATTTAAATATAGCTGCAAGCAGCAATTAATGGGGTTTAAGCGTTTTAAGACCTTCATGCCATCTATGGTGATGGACAAATGCAGTCCTAGAGGCAAAGTTATGAATGAGGAGTTCTACCACGTGGTGTGAATGTCATGGGCGTGCGCCAAAAATCGTGCAATTTACGATCCATTACGCACGTGAAAAATGTGAAGGCGCTCCCCGGTGGCCAATTTATTCCAAATTTCTCAGAGGCCTCTAGGGCCGTGAGTCAAACAGGCCCAGTGAGTTTCGTTCCGATTGGCCTCTGGTAACCTTGTCTGATAGCTGCTCAAATTTCATGTGGCTGATGGCGTACCTGTTTTTCGAGATGCATCAATGTCCTCATAGACAGTCATGGCACCTTGTACGAAGACACCGCATGCCAATTTTCAAGTTGATCGGACTAACGGTGAAGTAGTTATAGCTGTTTTTTCCTTTTATAGCACCACCAAGTGGCCAGTCGCTGCGTCCTTTTTTACGCGACCACATAATGAGCTCTCAAATAGGTGTGCTGAGTTGGGTGAAAATATCTCATTCTGTTCACGAGTTATAGCCATTTTAGTAAAAGTGGCTCTGCCCACTTCGAACGTTTCGGCAGCCCTTAGGGACCGTGAATCGGAATTTCAACTTTTTTTTGATAATTATTCACAGTCCGACTCCACAGAATATCTCTGCACTGGTTTGGTTCCGATCAGGTTAAAAACCCAGGACTATTTCGTAAAAGTAGGTTTTTCAAAAAATCCAAAATACCCGAAAACTGTACATGCTACGCACTTGAACCCCTAATAATAAAAAAAACTGCTTGAACTGTCTAAAAATACTACTTACGCATGGGCTCAATGTGTGGCTTATTGCTTTATTTACATAAAGAAGGAAGTTGAGATGATTTGTTTACAGCATGCACAACAAAAGTTACTTGTGATTTGCAGTAATGGTCCTCATGCGTGTCTCTCTCTGATTTGTAGTATCCACTCAACAGCCAGATGTCCAGAATGGAGTCCTGTTTGATGAGTGGGTCTCCACTTCTACACTCGAGCGCTGTGACCCCACGTTGGCCAGACGTGCCCACGGCCAACAGCTGTTACACCAGCCCCACTGTCCACACATCGCGCTACTCCACCGGAGACATGTACTCCCCTCTGGCCCCACGCAGGAACTCTGAATATGAGCATGCGCAACATTTTCCAGGATTTGCCTATATTAATGGGGAGGCCACAACTGGGTGGGCAAAATGATTGCACCCTTCTGAGAGACAGATGTCTGCGCGTGGAAAGCTGAACAGATAAAACAGCGGTCGCCCATATTTAACATAATTACAGAGAATGTATTTGAGTGTAAATGACGATGTTTTTATTGGTGTGGTCAGTGTTTACAGTGTAAGCTGCCAATGAAACTCTTTTCGAATCACAATCATTGTGAGTGCAAAAAGGCAGTGTCCCAGTTGTGCCTTTCTTCACCTGTTTCTCATTTATCTCTATAAACTTTATAGACCAATTATCTCATTTACTGTGCAAAAACTTTGATCGCTGACCTCGTTTCAGTGTAAAAATGCGCACATCTCACAGCGTTCGGTTACCACAGGTTGGGTGTTTGACGTCAAACAGTGATCTGTTAACAATACCACAGCGGGGTGTTTTTCTCAACCCCTGTCCACATCAAAGTGTGCTGCTTTCCTAGCATAAACATAACACGTTCTCAGCAACAGGAAGAAATGCCTTAATATTTCATCTCAGAACTCCCTATTGGCCATCTGCCAGAATGCGAACGTCATAGGAGTTTAAACAAACAAGGGCCACTTACGTCAGTACATGTTGCATGCAAATGTGAAAGTAAGATTTCTCATTTTACACAAATGCAGAATTACCCCATTGTGATCCTGGGAGAATATTAGAGATCTTTTCTGTAGCTTTGTAACACTGTGTCCCTTTGTATTGTTTATCTGTGTTTGAACTGTATATTCAGTTTTGTATGATTTAGGAACCGAAAAGTGTTAACCTAGGTTTGTGTGTTTTTGAATGCACTCAAAGGTACTGTGGACCTATTACCCTATGGGTAGGAATAAAAAGGAAAGAATATGAAAATGTAACATTTATTATCTTTAGTCACTTTCTCTTGTAAATAAAAGCACTCAGTAACTTCTGTGGTGACAGCTGTTACCATGTAAATGATATATGTGGAATTATTTGTTGCCACATAAAGATTTTTTAAAACCCAGTTTGGATTGTCTTTTTTTATTTTATTTTTAATTTTTTACTTGATATATCTATATGTTTTAAATATAAATTAAGAAATGCATTGTACATATTTAGCAATATAGTACTGACAGGACTGATACGGACACTAATCAGGTACTATTATTATTATTAGAATTACACTTTTTAAATGGTGACGTCTTGATAATTCAACTTTAAATTTAATGTCACTGTTAATTGTCGCATGCATCTATGAATTTTGTGCAGTGACCATTTCCATCTTACACTATAAAAAGGCAGTAAACTTCCAAAGTATTAAAAAATGTAGAGGGAAAAGAATTAATATAATATTGAAATACCTGCAAAATAATACTGCAGGTACATGAAAACTGAAATACAGAGAAGCTTGATATTCGCCATGTAAGTAATGGAGCCTCAAATAAATCCTTCTATGCTCTTATAACTGCAAATGATATATTTTCTATTCTAAGTTATTAAAAATGTTGGTCCAGAAAATATTCTAAACATCAATATTGCATCTATATATCTGTGTTTTGGAACAATGGTAGCTGGTTTCTCTAGCTGGTCATTTATAAAACATGCTTAAACTTCCTAATCACCTTAACCTAGTTTGATTAGTTTTTTTGGTGGTCAGTCCAGCTAACAACCATCAACAAACCATATGTTATAAAACACAGCTAAACAGCCTTTCAGTTCTGCCACCATAAAACTTCCAGTGTACAATAAATATTACAAGACTAGGTACATTTGGACACCATCCAGGGAGTTTTGAGGAAATCCTTATATTATTGGCACGTGCCTTTTTAAGAGTCTCTTGTAAAAGCGCGTGGTCGAGAAACGTGACGTTTGACGGGTGAAAGTTGAACAGATGAGAAAAACAGGAGGTGTGTAACTCTCATCTTTTCTGTTATTGTGAGAAGGACTGCTAGTGTGAACGGCAAACGCAACATTCAGAGATGAGTTTAAGTGTTATTCTGTCAGAGATCGACGGTGGAGATGACAAGGGGGTTGAAAAGCTTTTGCTGAAGTATAACACAGAGGTAAAGAGGCTGCTGTTAGCTTTCTCATGTTGTTTTAATGCGCGTTAGCAGTGTAAATGGATATTAGCCAGTTAGCCGCTCGCTAATCTCAATATACCCAGTGTGTGTGTGAACCAACAAAAAGATTTATAATCTCCGTGACAAAAATGCTTTATTTCTGAACTTTGAACATGTGTTTAATGTGTATTTAGCGATTAAAGCCATGAGGCGTTCGCCTTGTGATCGTGAACTAGCATCCTCCAGCTGTTAGCCATGACAGAACCAATTTGCTACACCCAACTTGACTGTTTTTAAACAAAAATGCAATATTCGCCCCCACGAATGAGTAGTATGTGAAATCTTGGAGAAAAATGGTTATTGCAGACGAACAGAGTAGAAATGAACGGTTGTTTTAGGATGTTTTAGGTTATTAAAGGCTAAAGTAGCTAAGCTTGACAGCTGTCAGACAGGTAACTACTGTTGAAATATTATTGTGCTGCCCGATTATTAACGAAACATTTCTGTATGGATTATGCTGGTGTGAACAGCAATTTTAGCCATGTCATGATTTTAATGATGCCTAAATGTTATGCTCATTTTGTTTTGTTTTGGAGGAAATCTCAAGAGTACAGGATTTTCCTTAACCGTTTCCTGGATACAGGCTTTGAAATAAACCACAGTTAGTTAATTGCAAAATTATTACAAGTTTTCTGAAATGTCGTGTTTAAATATTAAGTGATGCATTATCTGATTAAATATGCACTAATTTGCATACATTTCCAGAGCAGAAATGTGAATAAAACTTTCATTAAAGGTTTTATCACTCCATACATTAGAAAATAGTGTCAACAGCTTATTAAAAAATATATTTGTTTAGGAATAAATTATGTAAATAAAGTGAAATATTTATTAATAAGCCTCTCTGTAAAAATCTTATGGATATGATATGAATATGAATAGTATGGATATGAATATAAATGTAAAGTGAATGTGAGTGCCACTGAAGTGGAGATTTCTGACTTGGTGCATGAGGAAAAAAAAACTTTAAAAATGTATGTATTTTAATTGAAATCTACAGAGGCTAATAGATAAACTGTAATAAACACTTAAAATGTGTATAATTGGACAAAAAAATTATAATAGCCTAAAATCTGTTGACCAGTGTATGAAAAAACAATGGATTTACATCGTCTGAATGTTTTTATTTCATTTCAGAACAGCCACACGTTTGCCTTTGACCACAAAGAGGAGGATGCACGCATTGTGAGTAACAGATTTATGATCTATTTTGTTTTGCATCTCAGTATGGTATGTTCTGTGCTGTTTCAGTATGCACCTTGTTTTATTTAAAATGATCAATGACATTTTTAACCTCTTTTTTTTTTTGTGGTCCCTTCTGCAGAAGTTATGTCGGGGTCTTCTTACAGTCCTCCGTCGGTCAGATCTTCCACTTTGCCAAAGCACCTGCCTGGAGACCCTGCGCATCCTGTCCAGAGACAAGCGTGTACTTGGACCCGTAGCCACCAGAGAGGGCATCCTCACTCTAGCAGGGCTTGCCCGGATCCGTGTGGCGGGACACGACGGAGAGCCGTTAGAGGAGGCGCAGTCAGCAGAAGAGGAGAGGGTAGTGGTAGAGGCCCTCAAGTGCCTGTGCAACGTGGTGTTCAACAGTGTGTCGGCACAGCAGGTGGGAGCTGACTTGCAGTTGGCGGAGGGCCTGTGTGCCTGTTTGCATTCGATCAGCTCGTCCCATCATGAGGTTGGCCTGTTCTCTCTTCGGCTGCTGTTTCTGCTTTCCGCCCTGCGGACAGATGTGCGTAGCACGCTTCAGAAGGAGGTGGGCGCAGTGAGGCTGCTCACTAATGTGCTGGAACGCACCCTCGACGTGCGTTGGGTGGGGCCATATGAGGCTGCGCCCCCTGATCCAGAAGCCCTGCCCATTTCACTAGAAAACAACGAGCATGCCATGGAAGCCCTTAAAGCTCTTTTTAACATCACCATGTCTGATTCGAGTGATGAGGTGAGATTGACAGTATTTGTAGAACAGCATTTTTTGTCTATTTTATGATGCTTTTTACAAACCTACTGTATAAATTGACATCCATGCAGGGCCTGAAATTAACACTGGCCACCGGAAACATTTTTATGAATTTTAACAATGCAGTGCTGTGCGAATATGAACGTGAACAAACATGAACGACGCTCGGAATATGTTCGTGTTCGGCCAGTGCTGCATCGTCACGAAAGTTTAAGCCTTGCAAATTTAAATATTTATGCACAAGAAGACACAAAAGATAACTCGATTCGTTACTTGTGCGCTGTGGGAAGTTTTTTGTGTGCAAACATCCGAAGTGCGTGCCCAGAAAGCAGTGTCTCAGACAGTGCACGAATACTGAATTGAGCTCTCTTTTTTTCCACATCTTTTTGCGCTTGAAAGGACAAATTCACACAAAGTATCATAGATATATTTATTGCCAGTAATCAGCCATTGGCAGGTGTGGCAAAAAGTTAGTTATAGACTTTGCATCCATGTACACTGTGCAATACACTGGAATTAACCTGAAGAAAGCAGCACTGTTCATAATTTTAAAAAAAATTAAATCGCATGTGTATCTCACACCAAAAACAGAATGGAGGATAATGCAGGGCTTCAGTTTCCTATTATACCACTGGTAAATAATTGATGCCGAGTGGAGTCGGTGCTCTTGCCGCCAGCAGAGTGAGGAAAGACAGGTTTCTTTCTCTTTAATCAGGTCGTAGATTCATTGGCATTAATATTTTTAACACCATCAAGCTTTATAAAATCTAATTTCAATGCTCTGATGGCCTTTTTTTTTCATTAGCTTTGGCAAGAATCTCACGTCTCTGTATCATTTCAACCGCTGCTGTTTGACATCCACAATGTTTAGATTTAGTTTAAAGCACAGCTAGTGTGTCAGCCTATTTGTAATGTGTTTGAAATGTCTCTGAAGTGCTTTGCAAATATTTAAAGAATGCAAATGATAGGTTATGGCTTCATTTGTGGTGCTGTAGCATCACTATTATGCATAATGTATTTTTTTGTCATTTAACAACAGTGTTATTCTATCATTGAGAGACTACTATAGTTTTTTATTAATATGTTAAATTATTTTTTATTTTTTCCTTTTTTTGTCATTTAAAAAAAAAAAAAAAACATGTCTATCTCTATATAGTTTTTATTAAAAAACTAGTACATCAAGTTAAACTATATGAAAATGAGAAATGTTGCCTTAGCAGCTAGCTTAAATCAAACAAGTTTGTTTTTTATATTTGATTTTATTTCAGATAACGTTTAATTTCAAGTGACAAAAATGTTTTAAATGATGGAACTATAATAACCCTGCCTAACAATTTGTACTAAAACCATAATGCCTCAATTATACCAAAGTATATATTATACCAAAGTATATATATAATATATATATACCAAGACAGTTCACTCAAAGTGCAAATTTGCAATATGGAAGAGTAAGTCCTACATTCTAAAAACCAAATCTCAATTTGATGAAGCCACTGCACCTGCCGTTAGAAGCTCCGCATGCTTAGGACTGCATATATGCATTGGCTTTATCCAGTGTGCGATTTTTACCTGTTGGATGATAAAAAGAAAAATCCTGCACCCTGAATTTGCATATTGTCTGAGAATGTTTTGCATTTTTTGGAGAACTTACTGTTCAACCATTGATAAAGTACGTTCTGTAAGTATGCAGGTGTAGCATGAATACAGTCATACAGACATAAAATCATGTAACCTACTAGTGTTGTCAAATGTACCAACTTCGATACCAAGTCGGTACTGAAATTTTAAAAATGTGACAATACCAGCATTTCCCCCTAGCTTTTTGAGCACTGTTGAGAGGATTCTTAAAGGTGCCCAAGAACATGTTTTCAAAAGATGTAATATAAGTCTTAGGTTTCCCCTGAATGTGTCTGTGAAGTTTAAGCCCAAAATACCCCATAGTTTTTTTTAAATAAATTTTTTTAACTGCCTATTTTGGGGCATCATTATAAACGCGTCGATTTATGCAGCGCGGCCCCTTTAAATCTCGTGCTCTCCGCCCACGGAGCTCATGCTTGCCTTAAACAGCTATAAACAAAGTTCACACAGCTAATATAACCCTCAAAATGGATCTTTACAAAGTGTTCATCATGCAACATGTCTAATCGCGTAAGTAGAGTATTTAATTGGATGTTTACATTTGATTCTGCATGAGTTTGATTGTGTTCTGTGGCTAAAGGCTAATGCTACACTGTTGGAGAGATTTATAAAGAATGAAGTTGTGTTTATGAATTATACAGACTGCAGTGTTTAAAAAATGAAAATAACGACAGTCTTGTCTCCGTGAATACAGTAAGAAACGATGGTAACTTTACCCACATTTAACAGTACATTAGCAACATGCTAACGAAACATTTAGAAAGACAATTTACAGATATCACTAAAAATATCATGTTACCATGGGTCATATCAGTTATTATTGCTCCATCTGCCATTTTTCGCTATTGTTCTTGCTTGCTTACCTAGTCTGATGATTCGGCTGTGCACATCCAAACGTTTATACTGGCTGCCCTTGTCTAATCCCTTTCATAATGTTGGGAACATGGGCTGGCATATGCAAATATTGGGGGTGTACACCCCGACTGTTACATAACATTTTAACATTACATTATGTTGAGATTCACCTGTTCTTCAGAGGTCTTTTAAACAAATGAGATTTATATAAGAAGGAGGAAACAATGGAGTTTGAGACTCACTGTATGTCATTTCCATGTACTGAACTCTTGTTATTTAACTATGCCGAGGTAAATTCAATTTTCGAATCTAGGGCACCTTTAAAACCTCTGATTGGCCATTGTGTTCACATGCTCAACAGATAGGTCTGTGATTGACTGCAATGATCAGCGCTTCAAAAACATGTTGTAAATAGACATGTTTCGTCAAGCACTTACACAGATACACACAAGAGCGTTTAAAAGCAGGCGTCTTTCAGCGGATCTCTGATATATCTGCTGATAGACAAACATGTTTTTGATCCATTGATCATTGTGTCTGTTGAGGGCATGAACACAATGGCCAATCAGACAGAGGTCTTTAAGAATCTGCTCAACAGTGCTCAAAATGCTAGGGGGAAATGCTGATATCATATTTTTAAAATTTCAGTACCGACTTGGTACCGAAGTTGATACTTTTGACAATACTATACAGTGATACATACAGTGTCAACTACGTTGTTGCTCTCTGTTTTCTCTACCACTTATAGTATCAATATGATGACTCCTCTCTCATAGCCTCATGGAATAGTAAATTAAATTACTGATTGCTAATTCAGAATCTCAGCCAAAGTAGTAATGCATATACACACATAGCTCTAATTTGATTTACTGCTTTTGACATAAGATATAGTATGAAAGTAAGCCTATTCGCCTATGGAGCCACTGATTCACATTGAACGAGGGGCCAAAACCATGTCTAGAAACCAAAATTTAACAAAGATTTGTGAGTGAGCAATTTTGATCACCCACAACACCCTACCATTGTGGTTAGGAGTTTTGTATGGGCAAGACCCACTCACATTTTCTTGAGAAAATGTAAAAAATGTAAATTTAAAGGCTAAAAGCTCCTACTCCCACCCTTTCAACAAGTAGATGAAATAACATTGGTACATTCCAGAGTTCTCAGCCCTTTGAATAGTTACTGAAGTAAGGCTAAGTGTGTCTCAATTGCCTGACCTTTTGTTGGTTTTGGTATGGTCAGGATAACCTTGACATAAGATGAAGACTTCAGATGCAAAAGCCTCTAAGTGCTGTCTGAAATGAGCATTTTTATCAAGCTTGTATGTTTAGGTTCCTGTTATTTCACTTTAATGGAAATTAATAGGTCCTTTTCATTGCCATTAAAGTGAAATAACTGAACATCAACATACAAGCTTGATAAAAATGCTCAAGATTTTATAAGAAAATTTCAGATGGCACTTAGAGGCTTTTGCATCTGAAGTTTTCAGATGCACTTTCTTTTCTCAAGCCAGTGGTTCTCTCTGTCCCTAGATCTCTCCATTGCCTCCTAGTTCATTTGTTTATTTGTAAAGGTAGCTCTAACATAGCATCAGACTGCTATTGTTGTGAAAAGGTCTTTTGGTTTAACGCTCACACAATTTTTCCTTTATTTCAATAGGACAGTGACCACCAGCTTCGGCTCATTGCAGGCATCATGAGACATCTCCTAATGCTGAAGACACACTCTGAAGATAAAACAGAGGAGGCTCACAGGTACTTCCACTCTAGCAGATCGACAGCTGAATCCAGTTTACTCTGTATACCTAGCCTTTGTATTTTGTAATTGCTTCAAATCCAGTATTCCAGTGAGCCAGAAAGCAAAAGAAATGCTAGTGCGGTGAATGTGAATGATGAGATGTCTTCTCCAAGTGATTAATGACACACCTCTTTGCCCCGTCGAGACAGCTCAACGCATTCTGAAACTCCCACCCGTTTATTTGGGCTTGACTCATTGTGCCCACGGTGGTGCCGTCACCAGCCCTTTCACACTCCTGGAATGCTACCCTCTCTCAATGCATTCTACAGCACTCTGAAATGACTAACTCTACGCTCCCCCTTTAACAAAGTGCGCTGAATGTGCTGAACCAGTCCTGGTCAGTAGATGTATCTTTGTTATTCAAATTGTGCCCTCGGACTGAAGGTCCCCCCACCTCTCAGTGTTCACAGAATGCCTGCTCATGTTTGTCTGTCGCCATCACATTCCTAGAATGTGACATGAGTACATTGAATGTTCTTTTGCGTCAGAGGAGATTATAAAATGAACAAATGAAAGTGGCATACAAATATTTACTATCCATTTGCGCAAGGTGACTTGTGAGAAGGAGTCTTTATGATAAATGTGCAGTCAGTTCAAAGGCGTTTGGTTTAGGTTTAGTTTTTTTTTTTTTTTTTGCCATATCCATGTTGTCCTGTTCGGTATCGCAACTTTGCTTGTCTAAATGTAAACATGCTCATTGCTGTTGCGCTATACACATACTATACATAGTGAATATGTAGATTAAGTATTAGAAATGATTAAAGATTAAAATCTATTATCAACCATTTAGTTTGTAAAAATCCAGATAATTATTTATAATTAATTATTATTATTATTATATAATTTAAATATATTAACAACCATTTAGATTGCAAAAACATTGCATAATTAACAATAATAATAATTATTAATATTGATGATAGTAAGTATTATTATGTAATTGTTCTTTATGTTGGTTATCAGACAGTATCAATTTCTAGGGAAAACTTTCTAATCAAAGGCCAGCTTCAAAGAAAAGTTCCTTATTCCAAGAGTTGCATGCTATTTTCTCATGTTATTGTGTGCTTAACCTTTATTGTTTGTTATTTCTTCTAGTCATGCCATAAATCTCCTGAGTAACCTTCCTGTGCAGTGCCTGGATGTTCTGATAGACGTCCCTGTCCAAGGTGGGATGGAAAAGTACGGTGGGAAGAACATGGACACAGTGCAGATGCTGCTAGATTTTATGGAAAAGAGGATAGACAAGGTATTGCACTTCAAATGAACACATACTCAGCTGTTCCTCCTTATTGCGTTCGTTCATGCTTCATATGTTTTTATCCACTCAGGGTTCCAACTATAAAGAAGGCTTGACACCTGTGCTGAGTCTGATGACAGAGAGCTCTAGATACCACAGGGACATCCGCAGATACCTCAAGGCCAAGGTGCAGGATTGAGTCCATGCTCAGTGTAATTCACTGCTCTCTAAACTAAGATCTGTTGCTGTGCTTCTGTTTCTTTAGTGCTTTAGATACTCAGTTAAAGTGAATATTTAGTCACTGATTTAATGTGTTCTCTTTGTTTGCTGCTGTGCAGGTGTTGCCTCCCTTGAAGGATGTGAAGGAAAGGCCAGAAATCGGCTGCACCGTTCGAAACAAACTTGTGCGTCTCATGACTCATATAGACATGGCTGTGAAACAGGGGGCTGCTGAGTTCCTTTTTGTCCTCTGCAAGGAGAGCGGTGAGAGTTCTGCTGGTTTTTAATGTTTCTTAAGGGTGTGTTCACTCTTGGTTCTTTTGGGCTGGACCGAAAAAAGAAAACAATACATTTAGTCCTGGTTCGCTTAGCGTGCCGTTCAGTGTCATTTTTAACATAAACGGCTTTTATTTTGCGACGAAACTTGAAGAGCTTATAAAATGTGGAACGGGGTTAAAACAGCGGCAGGAATCACTCCTTCACACACAAACGAAGATCTGCTGTGAGGAAACACGGTTCTGATGCCTGTACCGAACTGTGATGGGCAACATCTTGACTATGACGAGAAAAAACAGGTATGCTTGAGCATTCTGTCCTTTATTTTGTCCTTGTTTTAGATGTCTTTGGTCCGTGTTGCGTTCATATTTTATTCAAATCGCAGCAGAGTACGTTTGTAAGCGGGTCGAGACTCGAGATCCGAGACCCGTCTTTTCAGCGGTCTCGATCCGCTTGTTTGGTGCGCACCAGGGTTCGGATGGTAGCGTTCACGCTTATTCAAATGAACCGCACTAACAGAGAAATTGTACCATGGCTCGTTTTATTGAACGAAATGTGCCAAGTGTGAACACACTCTAAAGTGTATGTGTGTGAAATTGTCCATTTTGGAATGGGTTGTTGTTTGCAGTTGTGGGACATTATGCTGTTTACTGAAATATGATAATTCATATTGAATGAGTTAATTGTTTTTTGTTTTTTTTTCATTTGGACCATCATATTCCCCTGTTGTTCATGTGATGCAGTGGATAATCTGTTGAAGTATACTGGTTACGGCAATGCTGCGGGGCTGTTAATGGCACGAGGGTTGCTGGCCGGAGGCAGAGGAGAGACACAGTACTCATCTGATGAAGACTTCGGACACTGACGAATACAAGTCAGCAAAACCTTTGTAAGTGCATTTTTATGTATTCATAACAGCTGGTCTTATTTCTTATATTAAAGAAATTGTATTATTTTGTATTGTATCATATTTTTCCTCAGCTTTCCTACATTTCTTTCTGCATTCATAGATTATAGTGACAAACATTATTGTTTTTTTTTCTTGTGTTTTTTAGCATTAACCCCATTACAGGACACATAGAGCACCCAATGCCAAACCCCTTTGAGGAGATGACAGAGGAGCAGAAGGAATATGAAGCTCAGAAGCTTGTCAATATGATTGATGAATTATCAAGGTGTGGTTTTTTGTAACAATTAAACATTTATGCAATTAAATAGTTACAATTCTGAAATATTAAGAAACGAATTAACATCTTATTAGTATTAGTAGAAGTAGTAGTAGTAGTATTATAATTACTACTACTACTACTACTATTATTAATGTATTTTTATAGTTGTATTTAGGGGCCAAGCACCGAAGGTGCGATAGCACCTATTGTATCCGTTGGCGTTCTTATTATTTTTCTTCTTCCCCTCGGGAGTCTATGGCAGCCCATAGAACCGCTTGTGGGAAAGTTATGAAATTTGACACTGCAGCATTAACTACATTTGTTGTAATTTGTTGTCTCTAGATCAAACTCTCTAGCGTACAGAAGAGGATTAGGGCCAAGCAATAATAAAAAAATAAAACCATCTCGAGATTAAAGTTGTTAAATTTCGAGAAAAATGTCGAGATAAAATGTTGAGAATAAACTCGTTAAATTACGAGAAAAAACACGTTCAATTTCGAGAAAAAAGTTGAGATAAAATGTTGAGAATAAACTCATTAAATTACGAGTAAAAAGTCGTTAAATTACGAGAACAAATTCGTTAAATTATGAGAAAAATGTCGTTAAATTTCGAGAAAAAAGTCGCGATAAAATGTTGAGAATAAACTCATTAAATTATGAGAATAAAGTAATTAAATTCAGAGAAAAAAGTTGTTAAATTATGAGAACAAATTCGTAATTTAACGAATTTGTTCTCGTAATTTAACAACTTTTTTCTCATAATTTAATGACTTTATTCTCATAATTTAATGAGACTTTTTCCCGTAATTTAACGAGTTTATTCTCAACATTTTATCTCGACTTTTTTCTCAAAATTTAACGAGTTTTTTTTCTCGTAATTTAACGAGTTTATTCTCAACATTTTATCTCGACTTTTTTTCTCGAAATTTAACAACTTTAATCTCGAGATGGTTTTATTTTTTTTATTATTGCTTGGCCCTAATCCTCTTCCGTACTAGCGCCACCTTTTTTTACTTACTTTTTACTTTTTACATCCAAAGTTTTACTTATGTTTACGCTAATAACTTTGGAACCATAAGGGTTAGAAACAAAATATTTTTTTCCTCGTATTCCTTGGCTCAATACGATTCGATCAAGGTAATTTCCATCATTAAACTTTTCCCGCCAAATTTTCCTGCCAAAAAAACCTACTTTTTCGAATTCCTTGAAAATCAAATCAGATAATCTTAAGACTATGCTGGTAAAAAGTTATCTAAAGCTTTTTGATAAACCCAACCATTCCTCAAATAACGCGCAAACAAATTCGAAGAAGAGCATGCCAAATTGGACGCGAGGCTATATCTCCGCAACGCTTTAGCATATTCTGTATATATTGTTTCGGCACATCGTCACCTACTAGTCAGGAAATAGCAAAAATGGCTATTTTTGCTTATAACTTCCGAACGGTTTAGCCCATTTTGGCATCAGCCATTTTGTAGCAAAATGCTGTATATCATTATGCAACCCTGTATGGGTCATCAGCACAATGAACTGAAGGAGCCTGAGAAGTTTCGAGACAGTGCCACCTAGTGGTGAAATCAAATATTTTTATGTGCATAACTTTTTATGTGGTTGACTTACTTTAATGGGAGTCTCCTTAGATTCCTGAATACTTGCCGACTCCAACGATAACCTAACATGCTAGGTTTCGCCTTATAGTTTGTGCAACTTTGCAATTTAGCTTTAAAACAACATTCACAAATATCTTCGTAGGAAATTCGGAAACATTGGTCGTTGGCTAAACATTAAAGCCCAAATGCCAAAATTTTGCATGCAATCAATCAGTTCACAGTTGCATGCAATCAATCAATGCAATCACAGTTGTGCATGGGTAATTTTTTATGAACTCATACATATTCATGACAATAACACCTAAACGAAATAAGATATTTTCAGCAAATTTGACAATTATAATCCATTTATTTGTGTGGCAATTTAGACATGCAGATATTGTCTGGTTCTTTCATTTCCGCTTATTCAGTGGTCAATGTACATATTTTATCATCAAGCTTTAACATTAAGGAGAAATTAAAATGTTAACCAAATGTTTTTCCCTGTTGCTCATTAATACCAGTCAATTGCTCTTTCTGTTTTTCATCATCTTACATGAACCAGTTCATAATGCCCTCATAGATGACTCCATCTGTTAGAAGCATTGTGCTTGTTTTCTCATCACCCTCTTTGGAGGCTGGATATGTGCAGGGCCGCATTCATGTTGACCTTTTCCTAAACAACCGTTGGCGTAATCTAGCGAGACTCCGGTGAGCGGTGTAGCGCCGTTGCTCCCACCGCGCTCCTTACCAACCGCTTCATTAAGGCAAGAATCCTCCACCATCATCCTCTGCCTCATTTACAGCTGGCCTTCCACATTCAACAGGAGTCAATGCACACCGACCGGCCACCGCAGCCCCGCTGCATTAATTACCAGCTAATTGGCGCACGCAGCGGGGTCGCGGACTCAGGCTCTTTTGTACAATATGCCGAGGTTTCATAATACATATATACGTGGTTCTCTTTCATACGCCGTCTGTTTTATTCAGCCAGGGTGCCAGACATTGTCCTCAGACGTGAAGTGGTTTGAGACATTGGCTCAATTAGGGGTGTGCGTATGTACGTTAGCTGCCGGGCTACGTTAAATAAGTTTGCAAACACAAGAGGACGCGTCATTGTCCATCTATAGGGCGTTTGAGTCATAATGAGCAGCGTGTGCCCTAGAGAGGCAGATTCCTGTCTTTGAGAATGAATCCTCGTTCCTTCTCTCTTCCTCCTATTCTTTTTATCAGGATGAAGGAGGTGTTGTGTGGGAGAGGGAGGGCACTGGTGCTCCCCGCTACGGCTGCTGGGGAGACGCAACATGTCCATGGAGGAATGTCCCTCCCTCTGTCTGCTGCTTGACTTGCTGTCCAATTAGTACTGACTCTCCACCCCATATCCACACACACACACACACACACACAGATGTACGTACATAAACACTAAATTGCTCAGGCTACTTATCAACGCAGATGCTGATGATTGGATAACATAAAATTTGATTTCTGGTTTTCGAGGGACGCAGAGGAAATGTCTGTTTCCTTCTAGTCATCTTAACATCTTGTTTGCAGTCATCATGACGGGCGTTTGACGTCAGGGTGCTCTTTTGCAGCCAGTAGTGCAGTACAGGCTTGTAAATCAGGGATAAGATCATTTGTTTCCCTGCTTTTTTGTTGAAAAACTTTGAAAAAGTTTGATATAAGTTGTTATACCATTTAGGAATTTATACACGTTTATCTGTAACGGTATACAATAAGATTTTGTTTATTAGCATTAATTAACTATAAATACTTCTAAAGCATTTATTATGCTTAGTGTTGATTTCAACTAATACATTATTAAAATTAAACATTAAAATTATACTGCAATAAACTGTATTGCTTGCTTCAATGCATTAACTAATGGGACCTTATTGTAAAGTGTTACCAGTTTATCTGTATATAAATGACATAAATGAATGCAAATGAGCTTTTGACAGCTTTGATTGGATAATGTTGTTAATAATCATTTTTGTCCGTGCTTTGATTGGCTAATACTCTGATGAATCATCTCGGGGTGTGCTGGTGACACACAGTGCAGATATAATTGGATTAGCGTGGAGGAGCTGCCGAGGCTTTGAAGAGATTAGAATGAGCACTGATCCTGTAATTAAACTGCAGGGCCGAGTTGGTGGTGGTGGGGGTGCAGGGCCGCTCTGGGATTGGGGGGGGGGGTTTAGGGTTGTGATTCCAAGGGCTCTTATGTGGCCAGATGTAAAGGCAAAAAAGATGTTCTACACATCAACAGGCCTCTTTAGAGGACAGAACTGAATGCAGCGACAATGGTCAGTTCAAAGGGTTTCTTTCAAAGAGCAGGTGGATTGTAGTGACAAATTAGTGGCCCGAAAAACAAAATTGACGTGATGTGAGCACAATAAATATGTAGGGTAAATGATGGATGCTGGATTCTGGATTCTGGAGTTTGTATTTATTATTACAATGTAAAAGAAGTGTTTTCTATTTTAATATCATTTAAAATGTAGTGTATTTCTGTGATGGCAAAGCTACATTTTTCAGCATCATTACTCCAGTCTTCAGTGTCACATGATCCTTCAGAAATCATTCTAATATGTTAATGTGGTGCTCAAGGAACATTTCTTATTATAATTTGTACATGCGGAAAAGAGTTGTGCTGCTTAATGGGGTTTTTGTTTTTGTTTTTGTTTTTTTGAAACCATGATACTTTTTTCAGGATTCTTTGATGAAAAGAAAGTTCAAAAGAACAGCATTTATTTGAAATAGATTTTTTGTAACAATGTAAAAAAAAAAAAAAAAAAGTCTTCACTGTCAGTTTGGATCAATTTAATACATCCTGTCTGGATAAAAGTATTAATAAAAACTGAAACTGAACTGAAAAGTGTGTGTGTGTATATATATATATATATATATATATATATATATATATATATATATATATATATATATATAGCATTGTTTGTTTTCTGAGAGGAGTACCTTTCCTTTGTGAAAAATGCCGTTTTTCTCTACTGGCATTTTCTTCTCTACTTTTCTCGTTTTTCTGGCATTCCCTTAGCATAAGTTTGGTATTGTTTTAAATCACAGCATTCTAACTTTGTGAATATTCATAGCGAATTCTCGATGACATGAGTCTGAACCAATGAAATGTGATTTTCAAACTCACGCTGATGTAAACAAAACGACCTTACTCACGCTGACTGACAGATCCGAAGCGCGCGCATGAAGATGCAGACAGTGCGCGATCCTGATATTTCAATAGTATTTCAAAAAATCTGTCTTGGCGAGTATTCACGCAAACATTATCTGTTATGTCTTAAGTGAATGTTTGGTTAACTTTTGGGGAAAAAACATCTGATGTGTAACATTATATTAGATCCGTTTGGTAGAGTAGGTCTTAATATAGCCTATAGGCTGTCTGTTTCATTAATGTTAATCAAACAAATGTGGAATCATTGAAAAAAAAAAAGTATATATATATATATATATATATATATATATATATATATATATATATATATATATATATATATATTTCCTATAGATATGGGTTTGACTTGGTGTGTGCCAAATTTGGTGGTATTACCATGGATTTTAAGGTATGGTTGCTAGGTGATTTTGTTTTAAAACCTTCAGATAACTTGTTTTTTCTCAAAATTGACTTTGCTGACTCTATCAACTTCAAACAGGTGTAGTTCAGTCATTTTTTTTGTCAGATTCCAACAAACCATACATCATTTTGAAGGTTTTTTTAATAGAGAATGTGAGAATAACAATAAATTGTTGAATATTTTTGAAAATGCGACTCATTTTGCCAGCAGAGTTGAGAGATTTTATATATATATATATATATATATATATATATATATATATTTTTTATTTTTTTATATATATATATATATATATAACTTTTAATGACCATTTAATGACTTTCATGACCAGAAGTTCTTTGTCACTGCAAATTGATTAGTGTTAGACTGCAGAATGTTGTAACAGACATGTATATGTGTGTGTAGATCATCATAGATTGCTGTTCCGTTTTGTGTACTTTCATTTTTGTACAAAGAAAATCTAGATCCGCTTATTTGCATGTGACGTGATCATGCAAAGCAGAAGTAGCACACAACATGCAAAAGTACTGAGCTTTGTTCTGCTTTCTCAACAGAAAAGAACTGATCAGACCAATGGGAGTGAGGAAGGATGGCACACTAGCGCCCCTAGGACAAGCTATCCATGAGTGCAGCCCACCACCCAGCAGTGACTCGGACTCAGACTAGCAGGAGAAACTGGAGTTCACTGAAACCCTTCAGGCACCGCTGCTGACGGCTAACCGTCGCAGTCTTACAAACTGTCCCTTGCAAGGGGATACTTCAGTTACTTTTGTTGCACGAGGGGCATGTCTTTCTAATTGGGGCGTATATGGTAAAATACATATTGAGCAGAGAGAGCAGAAACACAAATGTTTAAATGGATATCTGGTTATGATCAGACATCAGATGTGATCACAGTGACTATCAGGAGGAGCTGTTAAGTAGGAAGTTACACAACTTATTCACATGTCTTTGACGCTATTTGTGAAAAAGTAAATGCACTTCAATAATGACATGTAAAGGCTTCATCACTTAATCTTACAAATCAATGTTTAAAAGCTGTATTTATTATTAAAGTCTGTGGCTGTTGCTGGTCCACAGATTGGAGAAACCCGTTTTATGATGTTTCAAAACACTTGAATGGTTTTTGAAATGTTATATGCCAAGACAAGCCATGAGATCATTTTTAAATGAGTTATTTGTTGTGCACTTGATTGTTTTTAAAAATGCATTTTTTTTGTGTCTACCACTTAAGCCTTGAGTTTCAAACAATTGTCTTTTCTAATGTTATATTTTTAACTACACAATTTTCTATATATATGTATTTTTTTCCTTTTTTTTTTCTTTCAATGTTGGTGTGATTTTTTTTTTTTTTTTCCCCTTTTATCCTTTTTCTAATGTTCGGTTTTCTACGCAAGACAAAGCATGTAATTAAATTCAGATTTTCTAAATACTCATCTTCTATAACCACTATAATAAAAGTCAGCAAAGTAAATGGGCTTTGTAAAACTTGTAAAATGTTAATTTTCCCTCAACTTTTGAATTTAGCTTGTTTTTCCATTTCAGACAATCATTTGTAATAATACAAAGCTAAAAGTCTCAATTATTGCATGCAGAAACATTTCTAATTGTCCTTGAAATGTATAAATGCTAATTTAAAACACTAATCCTAGATCTAATGCTGCAAGATTATATTACATAAAAATAACATTTTATTAAACAGTATGATCAAGTGATTGCTTAAAAATATTGAATATGACTTGCTTCCTTGGCAAGATCCTTTGTATCCAAATTTCAATGTTGGGATTGTTTACATTACACTCAGATCTGTGAAGCATTTAATATTTTTTTAGCTGGTGCCATGTACAAAAAGCTCACAAGGTGAAGAGACAAAGATGAATATTTATTAAATACTATAATATGCAATTTCTTTAACAGGGTAATAAAAGTACCAATGTACAGAACAGAAAACAAGCATTTTAATATTCAAAGTACAAATAGCAAGAATGTTAAGTTTAAAAAAAAAAAAAAAAAAAAAAAAAGCAAGATGAAACTACTGACAATCATATATTTAACTGGAGAGGCCAACAAAATGCAACTGTTGCATGAATCAGAAACACTGACAAAAATAGCTGGTTAACAGGCTTTAACCAAACTGCACAAATGAATAAAAAAAAAAAAAAAAAAAAAAAAAAAAACAAACAAACAAACACATTAAGATGGATTGAAACATTTAAATAGGCATTCTGGCTTTTTGTCCGCATTTCCCAAAACATGCCAAACTCCTATCAAAATCCCTGAGGGACATGAACAGATACGATCACAACAGTGTGGTAATTACCAGCGACTTCACTGATCCTGTGCAAAATGAAATTGCGCTCATAGCCGTTCTCATACAAGAACCTCACACATACATTCACAAACACAGCAGCAGGATATTGGGGTTCTTTGTTGCCGACCAAAGACATTTATTAGAGTTTTGGGGGGGTTGGAGCTCCCGCTTGGAGGCTGCAGTGCCTGTGAAAACACACAGTGGGGGCACTGCACACTTGGGAGGTCACGCCTCCCATGCTAATTTTGCACAGTTCGCTCACTGGGGCCAAACCAGGACTCGCGGACTACAAAATAACCTACATGGACATATACACACACAAACATACATTATTCCCAATCCTTTAAACATTAACTCCTTTCTGCACCAAAATATACCACCAACTATTCCAAACAAAAAGATTAAAATCTCAAATACACTTTGTGGAAATGCTAAAGGAACCTTGACATAATACATTCTTGGCTTGTCCAGAGATAATTAGCCATACTAAATTAATAAAATAATCCTAAGTGCCATGCCTGTAGTTTTTTTTTCAGTAACAGGGCCTGATAAAATTTTACAGCCATTTAAAGTGTTAGTTCACCCAAGAAACAAAAAAAATCTGTCATTAATTACTCATGTTGTTCCAAACCCCTAAGACCTTCATTCATCTTCAGAATACAAATCAAGATATTTCTGAAAAAATCTGATGGTTTAGAGCAGTGTTTCTCAAACCTTGTCCTGAAGGACCCCCAACACTGCAGGTTTTGTCTTTCTCCCTAATTAAACACACCTGATTCAACTCATCAGCTCATTAGAAGAAACTCCACTACCTGAAATGAGTGTGTCAGACAGAGGAGACTTTCAAAATGTGCAGTGTTGGGGGTCCTCCAGGACCAGGGTTGAGAAACACTGGTTTAGAGAGTCCTCCATTACCAGCAATGTCACTGCACCTCTCAAGATCCAGAAAGGTACTAAAGATGTTGTTAAAAACAGTCAACGTGACTACAGTGGTTCTATAATAATTTTATGAAGCGACAAGAATACTTTGTATGCAAAAATAAAATAACGACTTTGTTCAACAAGCTCTTCTCTTCCGCCTGGGCCTCTAAAATGTGCTCACGAAAGCACCATGAGGCATGCGCGGGAAGATGACGTAAAGCTGGCGTTCTGAGATATGAAGCGCGGCACTGTGTTCGCAAGCATATGTCAGAACGCCGGCATCTTCCCGCACATGCGTCGTGGTGCTTTCATGAGTGCAGTAGAACCACTGTAGTCACGTCGACTGTTTTAACAACGTCTTTAGTACCTTTCTGGATCTTGAGAGGTTCAGGGACTTTGCTGGCGGAGGCCTCTCTGAGCCATTGGATTTTTATCAAAAATATTTTAATTTGTGTTCTGAAGATGAAGGTCTTGCTGGTTTGGAACGACATGAGGGCAAGTAATTAATGACAGAATTTTCATTTTTGGGTGAACTAACCCTTTAAGTAGAGCTAAATCCACTAAAGTTCTCTGCGTATACATTATGGTCTTTTCATAGAGTACAAGAGCCAGATTTTTCAAGATATTCTGATGTGGGTTTTCAGTCAAAATGAGCAGCAGACACCGATTTTGCTGGGTTTAAAATAATGAGTCTACACCCACCAGAAACATGGCCAAGTTTCACTGTCTGAATAAATATGGCTGGTGTTCATCTGGTCAGAAAAAAAGACACCGCTACAAATACAGTAAAACTGGCTGTAAATACTGGTGAGAACGCTGACATAAAACATTCAGATGTATTGAGTTAGATAAACAAATCTCAGGTCTCCATTCCACACCCAAGGATATTTTAAACATACAGAGCATCTCTGTGGATGTTATTAATGCATGCTGTCGGTCTCAGAGGAGTCACTGTTCTCACCGCTGCTACTGCTGGGGTCAGTACAAGAACAAACACCATTTTCATGGCTGTTCATCAGGTCTTGGATCTCAGTATGCCACCCCAGGATCTCTGCGAGTTTTCGGACAGAATCTGAGAGATCCCCCAGCTCCATGTAGTCGCCCCTCCTCAGGGGCCTCCGTTCAAAAGGCCCAACCGGATCACGGTTGAGCAGCAGACGAGGCACTGTGGACTTTACAGTGTTAATCAGGCTGGCGAAGGGCTCGATCTGTCACAAAGCAGATGAAAATGTAATAAATATATAGATTTTATAATATATTACACAAAGAAATTCTTCAATAAGAATGCATTAAATTTATAAAGGAAAAGACTTTTGAACTTTCTATTCATCAAACAATCCTGAAAAACAAAATGCTTTAGTTTCCACAAAAAATATTAAGCAATAATAACAGTTTAACACTGATAAATGTTTCCTGAGCAGCAAATCAGCATATTAGAATGATTTCTGAAGGATCATGTGACACTGAAGTCCGGAGTAATGATGCTGAAAATTCAGCTCTGCCATCACAGGAATAAATTACATTTATATATATATATAAAAAAAAAAAAAAAAAAAATCATATTATAATATATATAGTAGTCAACTACACTTGCATAAATAGATTTCTCAGGTTTAATAAATAATAATAAAATCATCATCATCATCATCATCATCATCATCATCATCATCTTTTTAAACCCACCTTTAAAGAAGTGCCCATGATCATGAGAAGGTCAGCTTTTGGGAAATCTTCAGCATGTTGAAAGTACTTTTCTGGTAGATCCTCTCCAAAGAATACAACATTAGGTTTGACTGCCCCGGCGCAAAAAGTACAGATGGGCACGTTGCCGTTCATTATAGCTTGCTGGAAAAAAAAAAAAAAAAAAAAAAAAAAAAGAATGGAAGATTATGTAGTGTGCTAAAAAAGGTGTGCATTCTATGAGTGATCTAAATTACAAAACTGATTACCTTGGCTTCCTCTGCAGGATATGGCGTATAGCAGAGGTGACAAGCAGCAGTGGCGAAACTCCCATGAGCCTCCACGAGTTTGTCATCCGGGATACCACACACTACAGACAGGGTTTAGAATATAACACCGCAATAACACTTTCAATAATGATGTTTAAAGGGATAGTTCACCTTAAAATGAAAATTCTGTCATCATTTACTCACCCTCAAGTTGTTGACATTTTCACTAACCAAACACCTGATGGGCCCCACTGACTTCCATAGTTCTGTTTTTTTTTTTTTTCAAAATCAATGCCCCATCAACTGTTTGGTTACCCATATTCTTCAAAATATTTCTTTTGTGTTCAGCAAAAGAAAAATTCATACAGGTTTGGAACAACTTGAGTGTGAGTAAATGACAATTTTCATTTTTGAGTGGACTGTGCCTTTAAGAGAGTTTTGAATTTTAATCTCACGCTTTTCAAGTCCATCGATGTTCTGAGTGTACATGCGGAGTAACAGGCCCTTCTGATGCAGCATACGGATGAAATAGTGAACGTAGTTTGGACGGTGGTGTCCAGGGTACAGCTCTTTAGCCAATGAGAAGAAGGGATGAGGGTTGTCAGAGAAGTAGTCAATGTTAAAGATGGCCTCTGGGTAAGGGATGTCATACTTCGCAAGGTTTGCATAAAGTCCCGTCCCTGGTGTCCTGATAGAGACAGTTGTTAGATGAGTGACATGATGATTCAGAAGTAGTTTAAAGGTTTTGAGTGAGTATCCACCTGAAGTCTGGTATACCGCTGGCTGTGCTGATACCTGCTCCTGCAACCACCACAATGTTTCGCACCCGTCCAAGCTTCATCAGCCTGCCGATAGTTCCCAAAGCTTTGCGAGGCATAGAGGTGCCCGAGGATGAGGAGAGAACAGATTTGGTGCTGGGACTCTGGTAGGACTTCCCTTCCCTAAAAAGAAGGAAAAATATGTCTAGAAAAAGAAGTTATAATTTTAAATAAGTCAGCACGAAACGGAAGTTGCGATGGTCTGTTCTTCACTATTCCAAGTGAAACAAGGGGGGCACAATTAAATGGTTTTGTCCACTGGGAATTGAACGGATGATTGGATTGTTGTGGTTTGCGATTGCTCGATCTCATGCGAGTGACAGGATGTCCCGCCCTTAAGCCAGTAAACACGCCATCAGAGAAGAAAAGGGATTTCGCTGCAAGAGGGAGGGGGTAGTTATTGCAATTAAATATTATAAGGGCACATGGGGGAAAAAAAAAAAAAAAAAAAAAAAAAAAAAATAAATCATTTATAATAAATGCTGGAATATTCCTAAATAAATAAATAAATAAATAAATAAATGTCAATTGATTTCATAGTGACTACATTTTCCCCATCTAATATTATAATTTATTACAGATTTCTTTCAATTAATAAAAATGATTTAATAGTTTAAGTTTACAGTGACAACTGTGATTAAACAGTCAATTAGAATATATATTTTTTTTAACTGTACATGACTTTTTTTTGGGGGGGGAAGCTGCCAGAGTTTACCTGCCTATTAGTGACTGAAAACTCCTTTTGTGAAAATTCATAACAGCATTTACATTTTGCATTCATGTTTTCTGCTAATAATGCTGCCTTGTTTTAAACTAGATTTCATGAACCTACTGTAGTGGCCAAATGTGAGGTCTGGCCAAAGAAAATTGACATCTTCACCCTTTATTTAAATATTAAAAATGTTAATTTTGTATTCATATTACATACTTGTGTTGAGTCAATCGTTTAATTTGTGATGCAATGAAACATACCAAATTGTGTGGACAATTTTTGGCCTGGCTCTCAAAGAAATTCTAACAAAAATGCATGCAAAAACAAGGGAGAACCAACAAATTTTGTCAGATGAATGCATTAACCAAGTTTAATGTTTTAATTTTCCTTATTTAAATACAAGATTTATCATATTTTGATCATTTAATCGAACTAATCAAAAAAACAAAAAAAACAAATATCCCCTCCAGACATCACTTTTGGCCAGTAGTATATGTTTTACAAAAGCTGATTGTTTACAAGGATGTGGCATCTCACCGTGCTAACAAGGCCTGCTGTTCACTCACGCTCATTAGGCTGAGATCATTGACAAGGCCTGAATCTGTAGGTTTAGTGCGCTGAGAGTCCTGAGGGTTGATGGAACTGCGAGTCACCCTGGTGACACCGGGCGGAGCAATCCTTCTGTCCCTACTCGACTTCGCCTTGCTCATGTTGACACCTGGAAAGAGACATTTAATTTGTAAGTTTATTGGTGTACATTTTCTTTTCAAAAAGTAAACGGCTAGATTTTCAGAAAGAAATCCAAGTTCTTGCAAGACTGCTTAGATTTTATGCAATGCTGTACTTTCTCTGCAAATGTGGCTATAGACCAGGGGCCGTATTCACAAAACATCTTAAGGCTAAATGTAGATCCTAAATTGCCGATTTAGGAGAAACTCTTAAAAATAATGGGCGTGTCAGTCCTAATTTTAGGAGTCCTAAATTTTTGCTCTAAGAGTATTTCACAAAGCATTTTAGTGCTAAAACCAGCTCCTAAATTTGTGAAACCTTAGGAGTAGTCAAGAGGACTCCTAAATCACTAAGACCAAGTCACAAACAGTCCTAATCCACCCAAAGACACTGAATACCATTGAGGCAGTAGCGATAGAGTCTTGGGTGCTGAACCTTTTCTTCATAAATGCATTACATTTTGATTTATAGATTTAAATCTACGATGAGATGGCAAAAAAAAAAAAAAAACTAACAAATAAATAGATATTGTCAGATTACATGTGGCAATGGTTTTCATGAGTTCACACTTACAAATGATTGAATAGAGTAAAAAAAAAAAAAAAAAAAAAAAAAAAAAAAAAAGCATATTTGGTGTGCTGTCCAAGGGGATTAAAGGTGCCCTAGATTATGTTTTTAAAAGATGTAATATAAGTCTAAGGTGTCCCCTGAATGTGTCTGTGAAGTTTCAGATCAAAATACCCCATAGAGTTTTTTTTATTAATTTTTTTAACTGCCCGTTTTGGGGCATCATTATAAACGCGCCGATTTTATGCTGCGGCCCCTTTAAATCCCGTGGTCCACGCCCACAGAGCTCGCGCTTGCCTTGAACAGTGCCTTAAAGTTTACACAGCTAATATAACCCTCAAAATGGATCTTTACAAAGTGTTCGTCATGCATGCGGCATGCATGCGTCGGATTATGTGAGTATTGTATACTGTTATATTGTTTACTTCTGATTTTGAATGAGTTTGATAGTGCTCCGTGGCTAACGGCTAATGCTACTCTGTTGGAGAGATTTATAAAGAATGAAGTTGTGTTTATGTATTATACAGACTGCAAGTGTTTAAAAATGAAAATAGCGACGGCTCTCTTGTCTCCGTGAATACAGTAATAACCGATGGTAACTTTAACCACATTTAACAGTACATTAGCAACATGCTAACGAAACATTTAGAAAGACAGTTTACAAATATCACTAAAAATATCATGTTATCATGGATCATGTCAGTTATTATCGCTCCATCTGCCATTTTTTGCTATTGTTCTTGCTTGCTTACCTAGTCTGATGATTTGGTTGTGCACAGATCCAGACGTTAATACTGGCTGCCCTTGTCTAATGCCTTTCATAATGTTGGGAACATGGGCTGGCATATGCAAATATTGGGGGCGTACACCCCGACTGTTACGTAACAGTCGGTGTTATGTTGAGATTCGCCTGTTCTTCGGAGGTCTTTTAAACAAATGAGATTTATATAAAAAGGAGGAAACAATGGAGTTTGAGACTCACTGTATGTCATTTCCATGTACTGAACTCTTGTTATTTAACAATGCCAAGATAAATTCAATTTTTCATTCAAGGGCACCTTTAAGAGGGCTCCGAGATGCAGGCATCCAAGAGGCGGTCCACAATTCACTGTATATACTAGTTTAATTAGTGATACTTAGCCTACATTTTAAAATCTTTATTTGAATATGGCAACATTTTTATTAAAAATATTAAATTTTAATAGGGCAACATTTATATTTTAAAACCTTTATTTGAATATGGCAACATGACACGTCATTCTACAATATTTCTATGATTAAACGGCTGACTCCTCCCCATCAGCCAATCACTGTGTGTTTACTCCATAGCAACGAGGCCAACCCCGCCCTCACTCTTAGCTTAAGACTTCAGTCTATTCCTTAGTAAAAGTTTGTCTCAGCAGCTTTGTGAATAGGTTTTAAGAGAAAACTCTTTGCCAAAAACTTTTACTGCCATTTAGGAGAACTAAGATAAAATGTTTTGTGAATACGGCCCCTGGGCTCAAGAAAACTGCATAGATTTTTCACATACGTTAAGTATTGACCCCACATAAGAATGACTTCTGAAGGATCAAGTAACTGTACTAGGGGAAAAAAATAATGTTGATTTAGAGTTTAATAGATTAAAAAAAAAAAAAAAAAAAAAAAAAAAAAAAGTTAAAATCTGTTCTAATAAAACTGATTAGGGGGTAAATAATAGGAAAATAGTTTTTATATATTATGTTTTTTTTTTTTTTTTTTTTTTTTTTAAATAGTATATGTATTTATTTATTTATTTTTTTAAAGAGATGACAAATTTCTGGTTGCCTTTTACTTTGCTTAATCCACCCATCACAATATTTAAAGTAATTAAAATCATAGCAGAGCTCTGCTGTGTCCTGCCTTTGGCTGGCATAAAGCTTTAACGTATTAAAACTGTCAAGTCCCAACAAAGCTAATGGTTGTAATATATTTAATGTCCCCCTCCACTTTCGTTCAACAGCCCACAGCTGTGGCAGCTTTACGGCTCGGGGAAGGGGAATGGGTACAAGAGATGGGGGGCTTGAAAGTGTCCAGGATTGACTGTGTGTCAACAAACCCAGCTGGAGGAGAAAGGAGGAGGCCATTTAGACCAAAAAAAAAAAAGTGAATGGAGACAGATGATGCAGAGGTAGAATCCAATAAAGAGAGTTTGTGGGAAGCGAGAGGTGAGGAAGAAGCCTGGAGCCGTGAGAGGGCATTTCTCAAGCCTTTGACATCTTCTAAGAATGAATGACAGACAGCGACAGGGACAGACAGAAATGGAGGGAAAGAAAATAAAAGGTAAGGAGTGGATACAAAGAGATACATCCAATAAAACAAGGCCTGCGTCACAGAAGACAAATGCGATAAGACAGGCCTTTCAACGACCCAACCTTATCACAGCCGAAAGGGGCGCAGTTATCACATTCACAGTGACAATGGGACAGTGTTCAGAGTGATAAACTACCAGGGGCCGCTGGATGTAGACGAGGGTGAACAAAATCTGGCAAACCCCAAAACAAGACCCACTATAACCGGCTATGACTCAATTCAACTCGCCGGTGTCTTAAGGGACAAAGCTAGCTGCAGATGAAATTGAAATAGTCATTTGTTGGCCATTTAATCTTTTTAAGCACATTAAGGCAAGTCCTTATGAGATTCCCCTCTCCCGCTTCCAATGTGTAACGGCTACTCCCGCAGAACTATTAAAAACTACAGGGGATGGGAGGTCACTGCCTTTGTCTCCCCGCTAACCACAGAGACACTGCTGCGCACGTCCAATATTTCACAGTCTAGCTTATTAAGACTCGCACAGACGGCATGGAGAAATCTACAGCACAATGCGTTTCTCTGTTCTGCCACAATCAGGGACTCAAAATGCATGAAAAACTTGTCCTGAAGTGGGAATCCTCAGGGGAAGAAGAAAAAAAAAAAAAAAAAAAAAAAAAAAAAATTCATGAACAAACAAACAGCAAGCATCAGGCAAGGGGGAATACCAGGAGACGCTCATGAAACATTCATTTCAAAGATTGAATGTGATTAAAGGACAAATTATCTGACTTGATTGTGAGACAAAAATGTTCTTTCCACTTTTGTGATGGGGATGTTGCTCAGAGTATTTGTCTCACTGCATTGCTCTTTTTGCTTTAACGTTACAACCAATATCATAATAAAAAAATAACCATTATAAAAATAAACGCTGGTTATTTTTCTTTCAGACATTCAAAAACTATAAATGCAGTATAAAAAGATTATTTTAAACCTGACAAAGTATTCGGTATAATCTGAAAGAATATAAAAATTCATTATTCATGATTTTCAGACATGATGATTTATTATAATAACTATATAAGAGGAAGAGGAAGAGGAAGAAGAAGAAGAAGAAGAAGAAGAACTACTAATATAAAGTTGTTTATCAAAAGCTAATAAAGACATTTGATAAATTAAATATCTAAATACAATTATAAAAAAATAATTTGATTAAAAATATGTTTATATTAATATGATTGTATATGCTTATGCTATAGCCATTACTTATTATTTTTATTATTATTATTATTGATGATTTATTATAATAATGATATTTAATAACAGTAATAATAATAATAATATTATTATTAATTATTATTGCTAAGAACTACTAATATAAAGTTGTTTATCAAAAGCTAATAAAGACATTTGATAAATTAAATATCTAAATACAATTATAAAAAAATAATTTGATTAAAAATATGTTTATATTAATATGATTGTATATGCTTATGCTATAGCCATTACTTATTATTATTTTTATTATTATTATTATTGATGATTTATTATAATAACTATATTTAATAACAGTAATAGCAATAATAAATATTATTATTATAATTATTATTATTATTATATTAATATGATTGTATATGCTATAGCCATTACTTATTATTATTATATTATTATTATTATTATTAATAGTATTAATATTTTGATGTGTAGAAAAATAAGTATATTGTTAAATTAAAATACTTGTTATAAAACAGATAGTTTTGGTCCTTGATTATGATCGGCTGGGTTATGTTTGAAGCAGTCAAAAAAAAAAAAAAAAAAAAAAAAAAAACACCTCTATAAGACACTGTGGCCTAATGCTTAGAGATACGGACTTGTAAACCGAAGGTTGTGGGTAACCCCAATCACTCCCCGGACGCTGCAGCAAAAACAGCTGCCCACTGCTCCGGGTATGTGTCCAATGCGTTCAATTCGCACTGCTGTGTGTGTGCACTTTGGATGGGTGAAATGCAGGGCACAAATTCTGAGTATGGGAAACCATACCTGGCTAGATGTCACATCACTCTGAGCAGTGTTGCCAGGTCTGCTCAAAGAAACCCCACCCAATTACTAATCAAAACCAGCCCAATCACATTCCGTAAAAATCTGATTCCAGGGGGTAAATATCCTGTGGTCGCTTCAACCCACGGACTAGAAAAACAACAACTCGCAGGCAGCAGAGTAAAAGTAGCCCAATTCCACAGGAAAACCACAGACTTGGCAACACTGTTGCTGAGTCTAACAACAACCCACCCCAAAAAAAAAAAAAAAAAAAAAAAAAAAAAAAAAAAAAAAAAACCCACTGTACTATTGAATGATTTTCATGTACCATAGCCTAGTTTTTACCGGGTTCCCCTAACAAACATGAAAAATTACATGATACATTTTGGTTAGTGCACTATGCCCATGTATATGTTCCTGCTATTTAATGTGCACTTGAGACAAAAAACAAAAACAAACATTCTATTTTTGGCAAATTTCAAAGAATAAGGTAACATCTAGTCAAACAACATGTAAAACTATGAATCTGCCGCCTAACAGAGACTTCACTAATCATAGGCACAGGGGCTTCTCACCAAAGAAGAGTCAAAAACCAACAACCAGTGGTGTGACCGAAACCATGGAGAAGAGGTTAGCAACGGGCAGTCAGGGCAGGAATGAGCTGGCTGTCAGACTCAGAGTTAGTAAGACAGCACAGAGGTCATTGTGCTGATATTAGCACACATCTCTGGCCTCTCACTGCTGACAAATTGAGCTTAATTAGTTGAGCGGTTTGTCAATAAGCAGCTAAAACAGACTAAGATGGAAAATTAGTTTAGTATGGAATGTTATACTCCTTATTTATTCTATTTATAATCCAAGGGGACCTTGTTTGAGATCTGTTTTAGGTCTGTCAGATATTTCTCTGGTATTTCTTACTATATTATTTTAATGTTTATTCTTAATTATAAACACACTGGTTTGTAGTACAAACAGTTTCACTATACTTTGATATTCTCGTTATTTTCCTATAGCGGCTTATTAATTTGGAAGTCTCGCACATTCACAGAAAACACCTTACTTCCTCGTTGAAAAATAAGGTGGATACTCTTGCGCACAGCTAGTTTTTTTAATGTCTGCTGCCCCCTATTGAGGAGACACTGTTACAGTCTCCATGATTGTAATTTTGTTTTGTAAGAATTTAATTTTATTAAACAAGGTTACACTAAATTGATTAAAAGTGACAGTAAAGTCTCTTACATTACAAAATGGTTCATTTCAAATAAATGTTTCTTTTGAACTTTCTATTCATCCAAAAAAGTATCACTGTTCCCACAAAAATATTAGTAACAGATGCTGAAAATTACTGCAATTGCTGTATTTTTAATCAAATACAACCTTATATAGCAAAAGTGACAGCTCACTTTTGAACAGTAGTCTACATACAGACAGTATGTTTCTTTTATTATGATATCAGAAAAAAAAAATAATTGCAAATGCATTTAAGTAGTTCATACGAACAGCCAGTCAGTAATAAAACTGATTTAAGCTTCACCCAAATTACATGTCCTTCCATTTGTTTAGTGTGTTGATCAAGTAATGACCATTATTCAATGAGCTCATTCGATAAAGGGTTTGTCAGATTGATTGATTCAACTCCATAACTTGAGCCAGTTCTTTTTAATTAAACAAACAAACAAACAAACAAACAAACGGACCCTCATGAGAGTCATTTACAAATGCATGATTAAACGTGCAGTCCTCCAGCTGACATTTTCTTGCTATCATTTTGAGACATGGTCTTTTTTAATCTCACCACATTCAATTAAATTCAGGTTACAGTGCAGATCACAAACGAATACCAATAACTATCAGCACACTGTCCAGAAGGTCTAATGTTATTAAATGCTGCCACTCAGTGGCCAAAGTACAGCAAAATGAAGGAGCAGGGTGTAATATTGGAACCAAACTTTTCAAAGTATATCTTGGCTATTTGGGAATTAACATTTAGAAGCAGTAAGAGCAGAGGTGCCCAAACTTTTTCCTGGACATCTGCCTACCTTTAGAGTTCAGATCCAACACACCTGTCTGTAATTATCAAGTGCTCCTGAAGATCTTAATAAGCTGGTTCAGTTGTGTTTGATCAGGGTTGGAGCTGAACTTTGCAGGAAGGTAGATCTCCAGGAGCAGGATTGGGCACCCCTGAGTTAGGGGATACAAATTAATGCAAAGCAAATGCTAGTGATATCAAAAAGACAGAAATCACTAAAATAATAGTTTATTGGGCGTTTCTTCAACCATAGAGACACAACTGGGGCCACATTTCACACAATAGGTATTGCCATTTAATCTAGACAAAAGTAAACTAATATTTTTATTATGATTTTCATATTTTAAGTCTGGAACAGGGTTAAGGGCAAACAAAATCGATTTAAAATGAGATAGATCATTATTGTTATACATATTTTCTTCTATTATACAGATGTTTTTATTATTGTTTTATGTATATATGCTTTGGCAATATTGTATTATTTACAACATGCCGATACATAGATAGATAGATAGATAGATAGATAGATAGATAGATAGATAGATAGATAGATAGATAGATAGATAGATAGATAGATAGATAGATAGATAGATAGATAGATAGATAGATAGATAGATAGATAGATAGATAGATAGATAGATAGATCATGCAAAAATCACTTCAAATCACAATCGCGTTCTTTATATAAAGTAACAATATAAGATAGCAATCACCCATGTCGCTTGGTTACGCAATAAGCTGCACATTCATTCATTCACTACACTGTGTGAGTTGCAAGTGAACATTGTATCTGATTCTCTGACAGGCAACGCATTTACAGTGCAGCCAAGTAAATATATGTATATAAATATACGAAACGCTGACCTCATATCAAAACCACCCATTGCTCATGTTTAAAACATACAATTTGACGGCCACAGAAAGCTAGAATAACTGATTTTTGGCTAATAACTTGGAATATGCTTTTTAAACGTTTAATGCATCTAGTATATGAAGCATAAAACTAAATAATTAGTTACTTGCCTTATTTGTTTACCCGACTGAGGAAGGAGGGAAGACAGTCAACACGAACAGCAGCGGATTGATGATACCTCGCAACAAAATAACAGGCGGGGTATTACATATATATCTATATGATGTACTGAAAATTGAATGTCATATTTGACTCTGAACAAGTCTGTTCCCGCAAAACATTACAAGCTACGTGACAATACAGGAAATACGTCATTTTATGAATAAGGGCGGGAAACCATCCCCAGGACAGCTGCTGCAGATCAACAGCCAATAAGAACTGCTAGTTTAATATGTAAAAATAATTAAAACACCTGTTTACATTCAATCCGCAGTTTAGTCTTTTCAGGACCTAGCTCACCCCATTGAAAGATTCCTTCATTTTTAAAAAGGGTTCCCTTCATCTCAGGGGCATGAGACTGACTTTTCCTAAATAATCTATCTAAACACGCACAAAAAAAAAAAAAAAAAAAAATCTGGGCTTGATTTGGTTCTAAAGGTGTGTAAAAAAAAAAAAAAAAAATTACCGTTAAAGGTCCTTGGGGTCAGATTGAGCCCAAATTGAAAATGAATGGGAAAATGTAAACATTTATATATATTTTTTTTATGTAAAAAAAAAAAAATCCAGTATAAATCTGAAAATTTCTACATTTAAATAAAGGTCCTAGAACATAAACACAAAGTGGAACAAACTTTCTATCTCTCTCTCTCACACACACACACACACAGGAGGCATTTTTTAGATTTTGGCAAATAAAATCAGACATAAATGCACAACACTGTGAAGGGGTAGACATACACCACACCACACCACACACACACAGAGAAAGAGAGGGAAAAGGGCAGATAAAAGAAAGATGAAAGGCAGCTAAGGGTATAATAATTTGCAAAAGCAAACAATTCAAAATATATCAGACAACAACAAAAATAAAATACAAAAATATAAAGATTGTGAATGTATTTTAGAATGTTTAAGTATATATTCACAAAATATATATCATAAAGTTGTGAGGAGAAGTTGAAGCATCAAGAAAAATGAAGTGAAATGAAATGAAATTTTTTCCACAAACCTGTAGATGGTAGTTTTCTATCCCAAACACATAGAGCAATGTTCAAATACTATTCAGATTTAGTTAAAGGTGCTAAAGAGGATCTTTTCGTCGACTGAGAAACCAAAGACTGTTACTGAGTTTTTGAAATGAGCGCATGCGTAAGAACAACCCCCCTCCTTCGAAGGAACGCCTCCCAAAACTCGTGCACGAGTATTGGAACACGAGTGTTTACCACCGGCATTCGCTGTGTTGTGTTAGTGGATTCATTATGTCGGACTCACCGCAGGTAACTCATAATCTGCAGTTGTTACTCCTGTCTCCTGGACAAAAACATTGCATGCGGCGCCTGTGGAGTGTGGAAAGTTACTGGAGCGCGCAGCCGCGCTCGTCTCTCACGAGGAACGTCATGGCAGTGATTGACAAGCCAGAGGGCCAATCCGCACACGTCTCTCACAAGGAACGTCACGGCAGTGATTGACAAGCCAGAGGGCCAATCGTTTACGCGATGATCGCGTAAACGATTGGCTGATGTTTTTAAGGCCCTACCTCGTGCACAGATGATGTATATTAATATTATTCCTTTCAGTGGCACCTAATAAATACTCTTTTATCAGTTAGTAAAGACAGTTTCAAGTAATATTGCAAAAATGTATAAAACAAAACAAAACAAAAACAAAACAAAACAAAACACATTTTCATGAGCCAATTTATGGCGTAGTTAAGTAATTGTGCAGTAAATAGGTAAAGAACTACCAAATATCCACAAAAACACAGCATAAATGCATAGTTGAGAAGTAAATTAAAAAATGATATATAGTTTATCATATAAAAAAATGTATATTTCCTTATGCAATTGCTCGGTAAACGTTTGGGATCTATCTGACCCCAAGGACCTTTAACGTAAACCCTACTTAAGAGACTATTAAGGGTTAAACAGTTTATACCTCTATTGAAGAGTACAGGGCAGGATCTCTATATGACGCATAATAACTGTATTTCCATACACTGTGTACAGAATTATTAGGCAAGTTGATTTTCTGATCATATTTTTTTTTTCCAAGCACATTTTACCAATTCCAATCCACATCAATCTTAATAACTACTATTAATATTGTTTTTAATCATTTATAAGTGATATATAATTGTTCATGAAGGCTGGAAATGAAAAATGCCTTATATTTAGGTGTGCAGAATTATTAGGCAGGTTTGCTTTTACAGGCAAAATGAGCCAAAAAAGAGATTTAACTCAGACTGAAAAGTCAAAAATTATTAAATACTCATGAGAAGGACGCAATACTAATGCAATATTAGAAATTGCAAAGTTAAAGCATGACCAAGGGACAGCAAAATGCTCATTGGGTCAGCGGGGTCAGACAAAAACAGGTGGAAAAGAAAAGACACATGTTAACTGCAAAATAATTAAGAATTAAGTGTGAAACCATCAGGAACCCTTTAGTCTCCAGCGCCACCATTTTCCAGAACTGCAACCTACCTGGAGTCTCCAGAAGTGCAAGGTCTCAGGATCTCAGAGACTTAGGTTAGCTAAAGAATCCTAAAAAATGACCCGCACTTGATAAGAATCACAAGCTGAAGTGTTATAAAATACATGAAGACTGGGTTTTTATAGGCCTTATAAACAGACAGCTTGAGAGTGACTCCTGAAGGACCAGCACCACATCCTCTTGTACCACTGTTTGAAGAATTTATCCAGAATCTGGCAGTAAGGTGTTTGAGTTCACTTTTAGTCCATCTCTTATCCTGAAATTCTGTCTTGCAGAGATGGACTAAAAATGATCTTCCAAAACTTACTGCCAGATTCTGGAAGATAAATTCTTCAAACAGTGGTACAAGAGGATGTGGTGCTGGTCCTTCAGGAGTCACTCTCAAGCTGTCTGTTTATAAGGCCTATAAAAACCCAGTCTTCATGTATTTTATAACACTTCAGCTTGTGATTCTTATCAAGTGCGGGTCATTTTTAGGATTCTTTAGCTAACCTAAGTCTCTGAGATCCTGAGACCTTGCACTTCTGGAGACTCCAGGTAGGTTGCAGTTCTGGAAAATGGTGGCGCTGGAGACTAAAGGGTTCCTGATGGTTTCACACTTAATTCTTAATTATTTTGCAGTTAACATGTGTCTTTTCTTTTCCACCTGTTTTTGTCTGACCCCGCTGACCCAATGAGCATTTTGCTGTCCCTTGGTCATGCTTTAACTTTGCAATTTCTAATATTGCATTAGTATTGCGTCCTTCTCATGAGTATTTAATAATTTTTGACTTTTCAGTCTGAGTTAAATCTCTTTTTTGGCTCATTTTGCCTGTAAAAGCAAACCTGCCTAATAATTCTGCACACCTAAATATAAGGCATTTTTCATTTCCAGCCTTCATGAACAATTATATATCACTTATAAATGATTAAAAACAATATTAATAGTAGTTATTAAGATTGATGTGGATTGGAATTGGTAAAATGTGCTTGGGAAAAAAATATGATCAGAAAATCAACTTGCCTAATAATTCTGCACACACTGTAGTGTTGGGCAACATTTTGATTTAAGAAGAACTGACTACATTTCAGTTCTTGAGAAAATTGGCCACAACCCATAGGAGGTTGGATTGGAATGACATAAAGTGGAATTTACAAATCAAGGAATTCAACAGTCACACAACAGAGGAATTGCAACAAACAACCCCTTAGGTGTTCTTTTCAATTTCCATCTTGTCATCATGCTTCACATTGTTTGATTTCCTATTATAGACTCTGGAGAAAATTAGTTGTTGTTTTTTTTTGCATGTGCATGGTCCAAAATTAATGTATGAGCTATAAAAATATACTAGTGGAATTTCAAACATTGATTATTAAATAAGATATTGACGATTGATTATTGAATTATTGAAAATTAATGAAGTAATGTGGCCATGAGCCATGACACAAAGCGGTATGAGCAGCTGATATGTACAGTATATAATATTCCTACTTATTACAAAGCTAGTTAACAAATAAACACATGGACCTGAAATAATGGTTTGAAATTACTGTATACCTATTAGTGTATTTGAGTGGTGAGAGTGCCATGTTGGAAGTATGAAGCAGATTTCTAGGATGAGAGGTCAGATATACAGTGTTGCGCTGGACAAGAGCCATTATTCAGAGATGTTTCATTGTTGAATGTTGTGATTAATTTATATTGCAACTTGCCATAAAATGTTTTCAGAAATAGGGGTGAGAGGGGCACAACCTAACACAGGGCTATTTTAACACACATGGTTTAAAAGTTTCCACACACATGCAACACTCTATAGAGAAAATAATTGCACCAAAATTCCAAAATCAAAAAGTACATTTCTTACTATAATAAATTTTTCATTTTTAATCTCCAATCCATTATTAAGCAGTTTAGATTTCTAAAACACTAGTGAAGAATACATGTTGTAACACTGCATTACAATGTGCCCCTATTAGAACTATGCTATTCTATGACGTTAGTTATATAATTCACATTAACATGTTTTGCAGTATGTTTCTTGTCAAACTCAAAAAATAGTTTATTTTTAATTATTAAAAATGCCATTTTATATGGAAAAAGTTAATAATTGTATTTTACTGACAAAATATTTTAGTTTGTCTTATTATTATTATTATTTTATTATTAGATCAGATAACATTTTAAGATGTCATATGCAGTGTTGGGGAAAGTTACTTTTAAAAGTAATGCATTACAATATTGCGTTACTCCCTAAAAAAGTAACTAATTGCGTTACTTCGTTACTTTTTATGAAAAGTAATGCGTTACATTACTTTTGCGTTACTTTTTCTTAAATAACAACAAAAAAGTTATATTTTTGGCAAAAAGGCCCTTTTACACCAAAAGTGAAATCAATAAGCCTCAGGCTGAAGGAAATGCATATTTACACCTGTACAGTAGAGGGCGCAGCTCAAACAAACCTTTCAGCTGTGCTGCCATTCTGGATTAAAGAAAAATAGAATAGAGAAGAAAGAAGTTCTAGTTCTTATTTCTAAATCTAATCAAAAGTATTTTTTGATTATTAGTATGGCTGAATTAGGTATATTGATTGACATTGGTTAATAATTGAGATTAAATACAAAGTATACTTGTGTAATTTAATATAGTTTATTATTACAGGTTTGCTGAGATTGCATTTCACTGTTTTTATTCATTTTGAGGAATACTGAATGTTTTCGTGCAAGTGAAATGAGTAAATGCATGTTCACATTTAGTCTAAAACTACAATAATCATCATGTTCACACAGCGCACACAACACCTCTGCACTTTATTTCTCTCAATATGGGGACAGGAGAGCAGTCAGTCAATAAATGTGAAAAGTAACTTGCGTTACTTATTTGAAAAAGTAACTCAGATATTTTGTTGTAAATTGAAAAAGTAATGCGTTACTTTACTAGTTACTTGAAAAAGTAATCTGATTACGTAACTCAAGTTACTTGTAATGCATTACCCCCAACACTGGTCATATGGTCATGTTACAATGTGCCCCTCACATGTTACAACATGTCCCACCTCTGGGGCATGGTGTCATATGTCACTTCCATTCTTTCTGGGGTAAATGAAGAACAAAATAATACACTGTATTAATGAAACAAAACCACATAAGTGTACTAGACATGTGTGAAATTAATGTGGGAATCCCAAGTGAATTTACACAAACTGAGAGAGTCAAAAAGTGTTAGGTTGTGCCCCACTCTCCCTTCCCATACCACATATGTTGTTTGTATGATAAACATAAAACTATTTATAGAATTAATGCATTTTTTTAAAACTACGTTTTAATTTCCTTTCCTGGAAATACTCTGCAGGAAAATGGTAAAGCTGGCAAGTTCATCAAGTTCACCTACATTTTAACCCTAAAACACAACACAGTTCAATGCGTAATTCAAAATATAAAACACCTGTAAAAAATCAATATGGAACATTCCTTAACACAGCACTTTGGCCCCTATTTTTACAGACTTTTCCTAGAGTTTACTGATTCTAAAGTGAGTAGTATCACTTTGCACTTTCAGTTATCACTTTGCTGTCCATTCTCACAAGTTAGTTGATCCATGTCCATTATCAGGTCTCAGTCAATAAAAAACCCAAGAACTCAAGTGGACAGAACATAGATACACCCTTCATTTTCATCATACTTTACATACAGGCAAAGTAAAGTGAAGTCATTTCACACGCCAGAACTAGAAACGTCACTTCCTTTCCTATGTGTCCACACTGGTACGTGGTTAAAAACAGCTAGGGCGCCACGTATACATTATGCAAAGATAGGTCTTTATAAGAAAAGTCTTGTCAGGTCCCAGATCTATCGTAATTTTAGCGTGTGTCTTTTTGAATCGCTGAAGGGAGCAGCATATTTTTCCTTTGAAACAAACAAGGGGTGGAGACAGAAGTTTCCAACTTGATCTGCAGAAGTTTATAGCAGCAAACTTCTAACACAGTAAGTATACACTACATCTGGCAGCGTTACTCTTGCATGTTATACAAGGTGTTGTTGATATTTTATTCTAGTTATGATGTGATGCATAAGAGCTTTATCGACATGGTAGACAATGGCTGGATTGTCTAGTAGCTAATGCATATCTTACCTAACGTCATGTAACTGTCGTTTGATGAGCTGCTGCCCTGTTTTCATTTAATTTTCTTCAAAGCTAGTCTGTTCTCTCTGCCTGGTTAACATGTTTTCTTCGAAAAGGGTTTAGCGTTATATAGCTTCATTTCCTAAAAGCCTATATATTGTTGTTTCTCACCTAACGCTTAATTTTAGGTTGAAATAAAGAAAACAAGGAGTTAATTTAAGCTTTTATTCAGCACCCAGAGGAAAGAAAAGACTTTTCACAAAAGCGCCACGTCAGATTCAGTTCACAAACAAGCAAAGGTTTCTAGCGACGTTCGATTCATGAAATGAATTATTCTTTTGAATCATTTTCAATGAACCGAACTGTTCACAAATCAAAATCGAACGAATCCCTCCAAACGGTTCTCGAGGGACCCATTAAATATTTCGAATAAAACGGACTGGAAATATGTCTATGACTTGATATTACATTTTTACACACAGGAGACTTTATTTTAATATATAACATTTTATTAAAACATGCAAAAACATTTTTGTCTGAGTGAATAATTTGTGCTATGCCTATTAGTTATCGTAAATGCAAAGTATATTTAGTTTAAATTGCTTTGTTTTTATGAGCTGAATCATGGCTGCAAAAGACTGAATTTAAGAAACAAAATAATGAATCATGTCACTGACCACATGCTGTAATTGGGTCAGTCAGGACATAAAAGAATTGCTTTATATTTATATTCGAAAGAACCGATTCAATGGCACGAGTCTGACTATCCTTTACTAAAGTTCGTTTTAGGACAGACTTGATACTATAATGATGCACTGTTCCAAATGTTATGTCATAAAGTTGTTTCAAAACCCTGATGTTCTAACACTCATTTCCACTCATTCTATGATTGCTTACGTGTAACTGTACACGTATTAATATACTGCTCAATGAGCTGTATTTTATCTTTATTGTCCTGAGTTAATGTAGGATGATAAATGATTAAAGTGTAGCACTGCATCACAGCTGCTATGTTAATATTTAATTATGATTTCTTAATTTCACTCATATCATATGGTTTACTAGTGAAGATATTTATCATTTCAATTAAATATTCATATATTTCATGTTAATGATTCAAACCATTTATGAACCTTGCTATAGTATATCCCATATGCATTCATTTTATTTGTCTTAAAATATAGCCCTGCCTTCAGTCTTGTTCTCAGTGTTTGCTGCAATGTTGACAGGGTGTTGCAGCAGGTTACATTTTATTGACAGAGTAAACTGGTCTGCCTTGTTCTATGTTGGTGTTTGTTGGGTTGAAGCCCACATTTAGTCACAAGCTTTCACCTTGTTTTCTGTCTTTCAAGAATCTGGGCAGGACAGACATATTACAATTTCTTCTGTGGAAAATGAAGAATGACATTCTAACTGCCACTGTTTGTATTTTTTATGTAGGATAAAAATGAGTGAAACAAACCAGCAACAGGATGAGTTACCTGCATACTTGAAAGATGAGCCTCCAGCAGGTACTGGAAGTTATGCTGACATTTTAATATCAGACTTTACAGTTCTTCATTCTTGCAACAACCGGGCTTTTATCTTAGCCCATTTTATACAGCTGTCCTTTGTACATCTTCATGCTAGAAAATGATAACCCTCTGTGCCACATAGTGGTGCTCTTGCACAATCCAAGACTGACACTGCCCTGTATTTTCCAGTCTTAATTGTGATATGTAGTAGATCTGGTTATGAAATTGTAGATATGGTTACTGAGTTGGTAAGTTGTTAATAATAATAATAAAAAAAGATTATTGAAGTAAATTTTACAAGTTTTTCTACTTCAAGATTTCACATTTAATTTATTGGTACTTTGTTTCTTTGTATTGTTTGTGAAATTTAATAGCAATTTTCTGAGTGTACCATTTTTTTTCAGTGTATAGTAGTAGATCAGGTTATAAAATTATGCTCCAAAAGTGTTTAAGACACTTAAAAATTTACGATTGACATTGCTTTAGATGACAAAATCTCATTTCAACTGGCATTTATTTTAAAGCAAGATGCCAAGCACACTTTTCAAGCAAAATATTTCACAAAATAAGTTTGTTTTATGATAAAATGATAGCTAAACTCTTTATATGCATAAATATAAAGTAAAATCATGCATATTTTTCATTAGAAATTTGTTGCCAGATACTCTATTTATTGTATTTATTGAAGGTAAAAGCTTTAAAGGGACAATATATAAGATTTTTTTAATTTTTTTTTTTTATTAAAATATTCAAAAACCACTAGAACAGTGTTACATATTTTGTTTACTTGTGCACTTACATTATCCCAAATGTTTCTAAGAATATTTAAATCCAGAGAAATAAGCTTGGAAACCATGGAAAGACCAAAGACGATTTAATATACTATGCGTTTTATTAGACAGGTGAGCAAATGTTTGGGTAGATTCATCGACCGAAAACTAATTGTTATATAGCTCAACACAGTAAGTCTTATTGTTTAAATCTCGTTTTCTTGATTTACCACGAGTACCATGTTTTACCATGCCTAATATGGATCTAGCTTACTGCAGTCTGCAACAAGTGTCTCATAGCAGCCGCCGAGCAAACGCAGAGTAGCATTATAACAACTTTCAACACACAAATGTGTCTAATATCCCACATACTGTACGCTTGACCGGAAAAAGCGGAAGCGCTTGTCTGCGGTATAATAAAAGCTCCACTGCTCTCGAGCTGTGTGTCGTGCTTGTCTCTCCTAAGCAATTGCTCCAGCGGCCTCGTTCCGCTCCAACGGTTTTCAGCCACACCCTCATCCATGAATATGATTTCTGCCCAAGTCTCGTCGGATTCTTTTCCACCGGCTGTAGACGTGAAGACAACGCCTCCCATGATTCTGCGAAATCAAGGCGTCATCAGGCTATTTGTTTTGAACAAGCGACCTCTAGTGGCGAAAACTACATAGTGTGCCTTTAATTGAAGTATGAAATTGAATTTAATTACAAGTAATTATTATTGAAATGTAGATAGTATTTTAATTGTATATAGGCATTCACATCATTACTTTATTTATTACTAATTTTTATTATTTTGGTTACACTTTATTTAAGGTGTCACGAAACCATAAAACCTGTGTCTTTGTTACAGTGTAATTATACATTTAAGTACAGAGTAATATTAACCCTCTACAGCACAGCGTTGCCCTCAGGCAACGGAAAGTTTTCTTAAGCCCTATGTTTAGAAAATTTTTCTTTAAATGATAACAACCAATTAGAAAGGTCGAGAAAGTACCAAATAACAGTCCAGTAAGGTGTTGGAGTCAATATCAAGCACCATTAAGAGGTGGGACGTCCTGTTCTGACACATGGTCACAGGAGCACATGGTGTGAGAAGAAGGCAATATTATTTGCTTTAGTAATCTTATTTAAAACGACATGAACTGTACATAAAAAATATGTGTGCGTGTATGAAGGTGTAGAGAAGACTTTTGTCAGGTTTTATGAAGTTTTTTTTATTTTGCATGTTCAGAAATTCAGTTTTTCTTTTCGTTGCTTCAGGGCAACGTGCGATAAGGGGTACTTTTCGAGGAGGTTTTAGAGAGTACCTCTCATTGGCCACAATTTATTATAAGAAGGGAAGATGCAAGGTTCCTGGGTGTGCAGGAACACCCAAAGTGATGTGCAAAAATTGTAACATACACCACTATGTCACAGCAGAGAAGAAGTGCTTTTTGAAGTTTCGTACAGGAATGAAATCTTATTACATGAAGTACATTATATAGCATAGCACACTACATGATACAGAGCTATGAATGTATCAAATTCAGTATATCAGTGTCTTTCAAGTGTTTTTCCCTTTTTACTTAATGATTTCTTGAATGTTTTTTTAAAAAAAATTGATTTTGATGATGATTTTTGTCGCAAAAAATATTTTGGGGGAGGGTGGGGGAATTTTTTTTTTTTTATCGATAAAATGTTCCCAAATGAACCAAAAAATGATGTGGAATATTTTTTTTTTCATGTGCCATCAACATGTGTGCAGCAGAGGGTTAATTGAGAACATGTATTTTCTAGAGTTTAAAGGGTTAGTTCACACAAAAATGAAAATTCTGTTCATTAATCACTCACCCTCATGTCGTTCCACTCCCGTAAGACCTTCGTTCATCTTCTGAACACAAATTAAGATATTTTTGATAAAATCCGATGGCTCATTGAGGCCTGCATTGACAAGTTAATTTACAAATTCCCAGAAAGTTACTAAAGACGTATTTAAAACGGTTCATGTGACTACAGTGGTTCAACCTTAATGTTATGAAGCGACAAGAATACTTTTTGTGCACCAAAAACAAAACAAAAATAACGACTTTATTCAACAACATCTAGTGATGGGAGAAGTTCAAAACACTGCTTCATGAAGCTTCGAAGCTTTACGAATCTTTTGTTTCGAATCAGTGGTTTGGAGCGTGAAAGTCACATGATTTCAGTAAACGAGGCTTTGTTACATCATAAGTGTTTTGAAATTTCAATGGTTCACGTGACTTTGGCGGTTTGATACGCGCTCCGAACCACTGATTCAAAACAAAAGATTTTGTAAAGCTTCGAAGCTTCATGAAGCAGTGTTTTGAAATTGCCCATCACTAGATATTGTTGAATAAAGTCGTTTATTTAGTTTTTTTGGCACACAAAAAGTATTCTCGTCACTTCATAACATTAAGGTTGAACCACTGTAGCCACATGAACTGTATTAAATATGTTTTTAGTACCTTTCTGGGCATTTGAAAGTGTAAATTAACTTGCTGTCAATGCAGGCCTCACTGAGCCATCGGATTTTATCAAAAATATCTAGTGTTCCGAATATGAACAAAGGTCTTACTGGTGTGGAACGACATGAGGGTGAGTAATTAATGACAGAATTTTCATTTCTGGGTGAACTAACCCTTTAAGGTTAGGGTTAGTGTTTGGTTTAGTTGCATGTAATTATGCATCATTTACTGTTACTGTCATTACTACAGATGGTCCATGTAACATGTAATAAGGACACTGTAAAAGTTTATTTTAGACTGCTGCTCCATTATCTTAACATTTTCTTTTTTTTCCTGTAGATACCAACAAAGACCATCCCCAACCCCAGCCTGGCATGTTCTCTAGGGTGGCCGGTGGTCTGTTCAGTGTCACGAAGGGGGCCGTTGGGGCCACAGTGGGTGGAGTCGCCTGGGTTGGAGGGAAAAGCTTTGATCTCACGAAAACTGCTGTTACCTCAGTTGCATCTGTGCCAGCGATGGGGGTGGGGCTCGTGAAGGGCAGCGTGTCTGCCGTGGCTGGTGGCGTGTCCGCCGTCGGCTCCGCCGTTGCCAGTAAAGTTCCCATTGGCGGAGGCAAGAAGAAGGACAAGTCTGATTGAATCACATGGCTCTAAGGTACTTTTGTCAGAAGCATCTGCATCGTGTCTTCTTTGACTCCTGAGAGAGTTGATTGTGGAGTTCACACTTGTGTTACGAGCATATTTGGACCATATCCGTCTGCTTGACCGTACCAACAAAACGTCATTCGCAAGCTGGGTGGCCTTCATCTGCTCAAAGCAAGAACCTTTGTTTTTGTGTTCTTTTGGAATATGACATTAAGTGTGTGTTGTATTTAGAGTCAAACTGTTTATCTCTGAACTATGAAGTGTTACATTTCTGACCAGAGATGGATAAGTGGATCTCTAAATGTTCTGTTTATGCTTTACTGAGCACACAAAGGCACATGCTTTGTGTCTGTTACCGTACATGCAAAAAAAATCACATATGTTTTAAACACACCTTACAGTTGAATTGCCTCAAGCCGATAGGAATGAAGATGAAGATCAATCAAGAGTCCCTCAAGGTGCTGTGGGGGAAAATCACAGACTGTGGGGTGCTGATGGTGGCGTCCATCCATCTGATTGAGTGTTTGTGAGATTACTTACTTTGTGCCTCTGGGGTCCACGTCGATCCATGCTGTCCTCTCGCACAACTCCAGCGATCTCTCTCTCTGTGTCACCTGAAAAACACAGAAATCACAAGCATACACGCACACTCACACATGACGAGCTCTTGTGTTTAGATTTTGTCAATCAACTCTGAATGTTCATGGAACTGCGGGGAAACATGCATGACAATCTACATCAAACAGAGTCTCTCTGTTTTGATGACTGTATTCCAAAACCCAGTGACATTTTCTTTTTTCTTTTCCGTGTCATTCTATTATTCACTGTCCTTTTTGCTTCTTTGTTCTGTTTGCTCTTTTTACTCTTTAATGTGAATTTTTTCTTTTCTTTTTTTTTTTATGGGCCAACAAAGAACCACATGAGGTGGCAAAGTGTAATACAGTATTTTCTTCTATCAAGTATTTGTTTTCCCTTTACCAAAGATTACAAAAAGGAAAAAAAAAGTGTATTTGAGGATTTCTTTTGTGTTAACGTTGATATGCAGTATACTTTATGGTATTCAGTGTACTCTCTCTTTTTAGATAGATAGTTATCAAATATATAGTAATGTTTCTTTATTGTTGTTTTGAGGCAATCCATATTTCAATGTAATAATGTGAATTGAAATAAAGAAATATCTCCGTTGCTTGCGATGTTTACTCTTGTGGAAGGTGCAGGCCTGGCGCCAGGACACACAACTTGGAGTGGGGGGGGCATTTATATTTCTTAGAGGGGCCAGCGACCATAATGAAATTGCCTTGTGAGATCATCGTGGGAGGGGAGGGGATGATAGGCTTGAGATCATCACTGGGGCCAAACCTATTAAAACTAAAACATTTTTTTGTTTGTCTGTTTTAAAAAAAAAAAAGCTGAAATAAATATGAAAACTTTAAATGAAACCATTAAATGAAAAAAGTTGTACTAAATAAAAACTAAAACTGATATATAAGTAAATTACTGTAAAGCTATATAGAACTACACTGTAAAAAAGAATTGTTGGTTTAACTTAAAGTTACCTGGTTGCCTTAAAATTTTGAGTTCATTGAAATTAAAAATTTGAGTTAATACAATGAAGGTGATTGGTTTAATCAAAAGAAACTCAAAGTATTTTTATCTGAACCACATTAATTATTTAAGTTGATTTGACAAAAGAGAAAATGCTGTGATAACAAATCATGAAAATTATTTTTACTGTGTATAAAAAAAACAAACGCCAAAAATGAACCACATGAGGCATACAAAATTGCTAAACGAAAAATTAAAATGAAAACTCAAAATAAAAGCTGATTCAAAATATTAATAAATAATATAATCACAAATAAAAATACTAAAATAACCTTTTCCATTTGAAAAAAACGCTGACATTTCTTTGGTGCACTAAAAAAATGTTCACAGACCATAACTGGTCTGCTTAGTGTGCATTAATGTGGATGCTAATATACAATATATTTTTATTTTATTTTATTTTTTTATTTTTTTTTGCATAGTAAAATAAAACCTGTAGCTGTAGTTTTCCTTTTTTTTTTTTGCCAAAAAATGTTGTCAGATAAATAACTTAACCAAGTTAAGTTGTTCTTCTCTCATATTTAGAATATTTAAAAAAAAAATGTTAAATATTTCCCTCATATTTTGATTGTTTAATCAAACTTGTAGGGTCAGTAAAAACAAATATTCCCTCTGGAAATCACATTTGACCACTACTAGTTTTCATTATAGTTTTGTTCTTGGTGTAAATGGGTCTTTAATCTGGTCTGGCTTGCTTTTACTATTCTAATACATTCCAAATGGGTCTGGTGGGATTCAGATAGGGTGAGATTATGGACCATCCCGTTGGCCCACAGCCTCTAAATCCTCAGGCTGTGCGGCTCGAGACTGCCAAAGGACCCCCACAGGCCCCCCAACACTATTTTTTTTTCATTAAATGTTATCCAACCAAAATATGTACTGTATTTCATTTTTTTTTCATTTGCCAAAGTGGCTGTTGAAGTAATGGAGGATAAAGGGTCTACCGCTAAGGAAGGGACCCTGCAGGACCACAATCCAATGAGTTGAAGGGCAGGTCAGTCAAGTTTTTCCACACCAAACTCAATAAACTATTGTTTTATGGACCTGACTTTGTGCACAGGGCAATTGTAATGCTAGAGCAGAAAAGACCCCAATTTACTTAAAATGTTTGTCTAACATGTTATTAATGGGTGTAGCTTAAATGGGCATACCTGTTAATTAAAACTAGGGGGTCTGCATACTTTAGGGCTGCAGGGCATGAAGTGTACCTCTATAAACAGCAGACAGATCCCTGGCTTTCCTTAAAAGGTTTTGTCAGAGTAAAAGTTAACCAGTGAATCACTTAAAAGAATCAAATAAAACAATTTAGAACACAATATGTCTCTTTTGTGCAGCAAAAGTGATTTTTCCCTTATATGGGTGTCTGTACCTTACAGGGAGAGGAGGCGGTAAAGCCTGTCAATGGTGAACAAACACTTGCAATCAAGTTCCAGTCCCAAGGTCATGCCGGATGTCAGTGTCTAATGCTTAGGGAATGAGGCGACAGGGGTCTTCCCCACTCTGTCACCTCCTGGAACAAATTCATTCCTCACACTCCTGGAGCTTCTCTTTCAGTAAACACTTTAAATCAAAAGTAGACAGTGAAATTCACACTGCAGGGGCCACAATCATTGACTTCAGCCTTTTGATATTAGGATGGTAGACGGTGCTCAACTGAGTTATGAATACCCGTCAAGGGTACAAAGTCTATGTTTATACTTATTCTTAGTCTGAATAGATATGCATTTAGCCATGTCAGTGTTGATGAAAGATCTTCATCTAGCTAGGGCAATGAAGGTTAAAGGGTTAGATCACCTAAAAATGAAAATTCTGTGATTAATTATTCACCCTCATGTCGTTCCAAACCCGTAAGACCATCTTCGGAACACAAATTAAGATATTTTTGATGAAATCAAAAAATAGACAGCAATTTAATCACCACTTTCAAGGCCCAGAAAGGTACTAAAGACATCGTTAAAATAGTCCATGTGACTAAAGTTGTTCAAACTTAATTTTATGAAGCAATGAGAAAACTTTTTGTGCGCAAAAAAAAAAAAAAAAAAAGACTTTATTCAACAATTTCTTCTCTTCCCTGTCATTCTCCTACGCTGTTTATGTTGGAGACATAGTGCAGCACTTCCAGGTTCTACGTCAGAATGCTGGCTCATTATTGGCCGGCTCCTGCGTTAGCATCACATGCATGCGTTGTGGTGCTCACATGTACAGTGTCAGCCAATACTGAGCCAGCGTTCTGACGTAGAACCCAGAAGCCTGCACTGTCTATTTGTTTTCACACACAAAAAGTATTTCTATATCTATGGAGGGTTCAGAAAGCTCTTGGATTTCATCAAAAATATCTTATTTTGTGTTGAACGAAGGTCTTACAGGTTTAGAACGACATGAGGGTGAGTAATTAATCACAGAATTTTCATTTTTGGGTACACTAACCTTTTAAAGCGAAGCCTGGTACTGATATGTTTATATAAATCCGATGTGCTCAGACCTTCGATTATGAGAAGACCTTGTGGCTATACTCTTAATATAGGACCACATCCAAAGAGGAGCCGCAAGCTTGAGCTGGCAAGCATAAATTAGTGGTGACAGTGTTGAGAGGGAAAGAATTAAACATTCACATCCTGATTTTTCTTTTCTCTTTCCCCACATTCACTCCATGATTCAGGCAGCCTTTCAGCAAATCAATAATGAGGCATGTATGTAACTCGCCGTGAGCTGAGGGGGCTTTACACTTCAAAGACCAAATATAAGTGGTTGAGTTGTTATAGGAGGTGGTGTAAGTGCTTTCCTGGACTGTAAATAAATAAATAAAAAAACACTATTTTCAGAATCTGCTCTATATGCTTTGGCTAAAAAATGCACAATTCAGATGGCTGTTCATCTTTTTTTTTGTTCCTTGTAAAAAATTTACTAAGTATATGGTTAAAAATGGATTCAAGATGAGCATGAATGCTGTATTTCCTTGTATCAGTTCCATTAGACAAATGTGTACTGTAATCCTTCTATGGATGAGTGACAGTTGCTCCTTATGCTTGATTTTGTGACACCATCTGTGTAGGTGAGATGTTGTGAAAAACAAATTAGCATAGATTAGGATAGATTATATATTATTTTTCCCTCACAGTGTTAGTTTAGTAGGCTATTATTAATATATTATTAAGTCAAGTCAAGTCAAGTCAAGTCAAGTCACCTTTATTTATATAGCGCTTTTTACAATGCAGATTGTGTCAAAGCAGCTTTACAGTGATAACTGGTATATAATTTTGGCTGCTATAGCAGCTCTTAAAGGGATAGTTCACCCAAAAATGAAAATTTGATGTTTATCTGCTTACCCCCAGGGCATCCAAGATGTAGGTGACTTAGTTTCTTCAGTAGAACACAAATGATGATTTTTAACTCCAACCGTTGAGGTTGGAGTTAAAATGGTCACACTGGTTAGATGGTTAGATGGTCACACAATGGTTAGAATGGTCACACAATTTATAAGAGTCAATAAACATGCACAGACGAATCCAAATTAAACCCTGCGGCTCGTGACGGCACATCGCGCTCTGACAACGGCAGTGATGTCTCGCGCATATACTTCAATGAGTGCCAGACATCACTTCCGTTGTCAGAGCGCGATCAGACATCACCAAGCGAATGCTGAACGCAGTTGGATATAGTGGTGTTTTAGAGGTAAAAAATGATATAAACACTGTTCGTTTTCTCGCACAAACCGATCGTTTCGTGTCTTAGGACACCAATGTGCCGCCACGAGCCGCAGGGTTTAATTTGGATTCGTCTGTGCATGTTTATTGACTCTTATAAATTGTGTGGCCATTGACTCGCATTATAAGACTGACAGACATCAACGGTTGGAGTTAAAAATCATCATTTGTGTTCTACTGAAGAAACTAAGTCACCTACATCTTGGATGCCCTGGGGGTAAGCAGATAAACATCAAATTTTCATTTTTGGGTGAACTATCCATTTAAAGAAAATGGTGTCAATGTATATCAAATGTTGAATATCAAATGTCAAGTCAAATGTCAAGTGTCCCCAACTAAGCAAGCCAATATATTATAGCTTGAATTCATATTAGGTAGTTGCCAATGTAATATTTTTCATTTTCGTTTAGTTTACATTTTTCATCCAATATTTATATTTTACTTTATTTCAGTATTATTTTCAATGACCAAAAATGTTGTTTTAATAGATTTAGCATTAGTTAACAACACTGTTTCCTCAGTAAAAATGAGGGGTTTCAGAGGGGTTTTGAATTAGAATAGAAAAGAAAAGAAAAACTTTTAAACTTTTTAAACCTATATGGACTATAAATTGAAGCTTTACATTGGTAGTTGCCAATGTAATATTTTTCATTTTCATTTAGTTTACATTTTTCATCCAATATTTATATTTTACTTTATTTCAGTATTATTTTCAATGACCAAAAATGTTGTTTTAATAGATTTAGGCATTAGTTAACAACACTGTTTCCTCAGTAAAAATGAGGGGTTTCAGAGGGGTTTTGAATTAGAATAGAAAAGAAAAGAAAAACTTTTAAACTTTTTAAACCTATATGGACTATAAATTGAAGCTCGGAGTAATGTGTTAAGCCAAGAGGAAAAACGACACAAACATATTTCAACTCAACAAGGGCTCAGATTCGTTATCAGGGCTTGAGGTAAACAGTGTTGAGGACATTGCTCACAACACTCAGAATCTTCCTTCAGGGTTTAAAGAAGAATTATAAGGAAAACTTGTTCTTCAGTAGACCTTTCAAAAATGAAGCACATCATGTTGCCTATACAAACCTCTGCATTATTCTTCTCCACCATTTCAATTGGTTCATTAGCTTTAATGCCCCCATCTTAATGAATAAAAGCTTTCTTCTTCCCTTTGTCACACTTTGACAGATGGATTGGAACTTTAAATCCTTTAGGGTTTAAAAGGTTTTTAATCAAATCTTTTTTTAAGATAAAAAGTTTTTATCCAAAATAACCTGCATTGAGAGATATATAATCCAAAATGTGCTATAACTGACAAAATGTGTCAAAATGCTTACAATTTTTCTACAATATGCTAAATATTCAACAATATGCAATATGCCAGCCACGTTTAGGATCAAGTTTGCAAGAAATACAGTAAGTAAGGCATGTCGACATACATCACAATCTTCAGGCTCAGCACAAGGACTTCTGAAAGATCAATTACAGTGGGCGAGCAAAACACTGCACAGGAAACTGGGGAAAGCATAATTTATTTACATGTCTGCTCTAAGTAGTGTACAACAACAGGCAGCAGGGAATTGATTTAAAAAAAAAATCATCTCTGCAAGAAACAATCAAAGAGTTTGTTTGGCTTTGATCTAGAAAATACATATCATGTTTTCTTATCGGAGCATGACAGTCGTCGAGTGATATGTTTAATTACCCCAAAGAAAACAGATTATAAATTTTACGTAGATGCCTTGTTTGTTGTTCTTGTCTTCTAATAATTTAAAACTATTAATGAGATGGCAATGTAACTGTTTAGGGCTCTGTGCAAATAAACCAATTGCAATGTTAATGTGAGAAACTGTAGAAGGTAATTTTTCTTCATGCAATCAGCGCATTTGTCTTTAAAGAAACATCCTCTGCCAACAATACTGTAAATAGCTGTAAATGTGACTTTGACTGTCCTCAGCAATGATCTTGTGGACACTGACCCTGAGGATGTCCTGTCAAACAAAATTAACTTTCAAGTCTGTTCTTCTACACTAGAAAAAAAGATTCAATGGGGTTCTAAATAGAACCCTAGGGTTCTTGACTCAATTTTAAAGAACGCTTTATGCCAAAAAGGTTCTACATAAGGAGAAATGTCTTAAATGATTGTATAATACTTTCACATTCTAAAAAAAATCTAGTGATGATGTAAGTTTATGAGCTGTTTAATTCAATGATTTTAATTCAAAAATGAATCAACAAAATTAAAACAAAATCCATACAATGATTTCAAGATGGAAACTCATAAAAGGTTCTATGAAGCACCTTTTAAGATGACAGAACCTTTTAAGGTTCTACAGTATATAGAACAGTATATCTTAGTTCCTTTATTTCAATACATGAGGTTTTCACTCATTTTTTTTTTTTTTGTAATTCAAGGATATTCTCTCTGTATATTCACATGGGCTTTTATTTAACACATAATATACATATTCATTATGTGGCTCTCTTATACTTGATTCTGATTGGTCAATTGCAGCATTTGGCGGTCAGATGTTTTACTGTTGCCATGACAGCTGAATATCAAATCGCTCATCAGGTTAACTGAAATTGGCACTACTTTAATGTCTCTCATATCACTCCATAGACTCACTCTCTCTTTATTTATACAAATGCACTGTAATGCACTATTATTCCTTAGTGGAAGCTTTAAAGGCAGGGTAGGCGATTTGTTCCAGAATTTGTTTTTTTTGTTGTGCTGGTTGAAAGTCTCTTCACATCCTGATAGCAATCATTAAGTTAAATTTTCTAAATGCATTTATATGTATATATATTGTCTGCAGAAGGCGTTGGACCATAAAATGTTCATCCAATCATTGCATTCGGTCCGATGTCCTACCTGCCTGTCAACATAATGTATTTCCATACCTCCACGCACCCTGCTCGCGCATACATCACATGTCCTCACCACAACGAAACAGCATTCACCTTTTACAGTTCCTCCTAAACCCCAAAAAATTAGCTTATACTGCGTTAATGCCATAACTACAGTAATTAGGCAGAGATGGAAACCCGTGATGTTATACCCTGAGCGGTTCATGACTCGAATTTATGCGTTTCAATGGCAACACTATCAACGCCAAAATTAATCTGCAGCAGTCAGGTGGTACAGGTCAGTGCTCTTTAAGTTGTTGATGTTCATTATTATTGTAATTATGTTCTATTTTTATTACTCTTCTTTATGTAAAGCACTTTGAATTATATTGTGTATGAAATGTGCTATACAAATATAATTGCCTTGCCTTGCCTAATGTTATGAGCTTTGAGAAATAAGGTAGTTTAACGTCATCTCTCGTGACGCTTTTGTTTGCTCCATGCTGTACTCGTTCATGTGTTTTGCTGTCATGCTGTTTCGGTTGCAGTGCTCAGTGACTGACCAACTCTGCATAGCATGAAACTCACTGATGACGTGCATTCTGTTTTTCTGTGCATTCTTTTTTTTTTTTTGCAAATGTCCATGCATTCATACTGCATTCATTATCAAAGCACTTAGAGTTTAAATCGAGAAAGAATGGTAAACAATTCACTGAACAGCAATGGAGCCTATTAACATACTGCAACATAGAGCCTAAGTGAGGACACACAACATTTGTAGTGATGTGATGGCATGGCATATAATATAATATGTTAATGTAAACAATAAAGAGTTTATATGGGCAATGTTTTGTAATAAACCAGTATATTATATATATAGTATAACCAGTACATTACAACCATTCACAACAGCATGCCGTAATGAAATCTCTGTGTTTGCTGTAATGGATTCCTATTATTGCATCCAGTTCTATCATTTCCAAGGATTGATATGAAATAAATATAAACAGCCTCTGAATGCCCTTTAAATCTTTTTAAAGTAGTTACTTCAAAGAGATTATCTCTTGCTACCAACAATAATACAACAACAAGACATAAGAATACAACCGACACCCATAGGTATAGTAATGTACAGACCGATTTGACTAATTTTATTTATGGATATGAGATTTTTGACATCTGCATAGTAACTAAGTTATGGGGAAACAGCGATTTTCTGTATTGCAAGGTGCCTCCCTGTTATTTTCTCTTATTGTTCTTGTGATCAATTTTTATCTAATCCAATGGCATCTCTGGTTCTGTTCACATACTTTAATTTGCTTCTTGGTGTTTCTTCACTTGTATGTCCTATAGATTGTTTTTATTTATTTAAACCAACACATTTCAGTTCTTTACTTTTGAAGGTCACATTAAAGCAGACTTAAAATTATTAAAATTAATCATAAACAATTTAAAAAAATAAAATATGATAATCTAAACAGAACAAAAAAAAAATTCATTTTAAATGATTTACTTATTTATGAAAGTTGTGATGTCATTTCCATTTTTATCAAGAATTTTGCCTCAATAAAGTTTGTGTAGTTGCTTACCAAGTGGACAATAGCGGTGGTGCCGGGGCTTGGGCCCGTCATCGCTGCTTGCAGCTATATTTCTTATTATTTTTATTCAAGGTTTTGTGGAATTTTGGGGACCTTAACAAGCTCAAAATCTCTAGAATATTGACACACACTTCAGAATCCACGGCCATTATCCCTGGGCCAAAGCTGAGTGTGGCGGGGGGCTCTACAGTACCCCCTTGAACGGTGTCAGGTAAAAAGCATGCTTGAGGAGAAATATGAGATAAATAATATGAAACAATGAAATTTATAATCAAGATAATTATCACCTGTGAGACTTTTTTTTTTTTCTAAAATTCTGTCATATGTGAAAATATTAATATTTAATTGTGTATATTTAGGATTCACAAAATGCAAGCTATGAAATTTGCTTTAGCAAAACAAAGTCAGGCATTTTGTTTAAAAAATGTTTAAAATGTCATTCCCACTAGAATGTTATCAGAGACACAATACATCAATTTTCTGCGGCAGAATTAATTTGTGATGCATGTAAATCCACTTTTTATGTTTAGCAAGTTTATTTGCTTAAAAAATATATATTTTCACAAAAAAGAAGTGGCTTTTAGTCAAAAAGACCCTTTGAAATATAAATCAAAGTCCTAATAATTGGGAAATTATCTTGCCAGATTTTAATCTACAATGTCATGGTATGGTCAGCTTGTTCTTCAGGCTTCTCTTACTCAACTTTGCCCCTTTCTCTCATTAAATACTTCCTATATGTTTGTGTTGAGTGATAGAGGCAAGGTCAAGCCAGATGTCCTGAGGTTTATACATCTGATCAGTACCCCACATCAGCTCTGTGACTCAGAAATCTTCACAAAGTTCAAGCTGTACCTAAGGCTGCAGAGAGCCATTTGCTAATTATTTGAAGAGCAGGATTAATCAAGTCACAAGGGTACTTTTACTGATGTATATTTGCTAAACTGTGGTTTTGCTATGCTGTAGATACCATACACAAGTCATTTAATGTATGCCGTACTTTAAACTCATTCTATCTAAATGCTCTTGTGAGCATCCACCAGCTCCCATGTGGCTTTTAGCAATCTTGCAATGTTTTTTGTCATTTTACATTAACTCATAGGAGATGAAAGGTGCTCTGAAAAGCATCACATCCTTGAGAACTGCTGGGCCTGCGAACCTCTATTGAACCATGAACCCCTATTTTCCTGTGGAGCTCTCAAAAGGAAATTCTCTTAGCACTAATGGATTTACTTATGCAGCACACAAAAGTCTGGGGCGTAATATGATTTTGTTGGGGTCATCACTATGAAGGAAAAGAAAATGCTGCCAGATCTTTTTGAAAACATCTCTGCATGTACACTAGTAAATGCTAAAAGCTTTGAGGCAGGGTTATTGTTGTCTTAAACAAAAATCATAAAAAAACAAAAAATTGTATTACTTTAAATAAAATAAACATTAACTGAAATAAAATAAAATATAAAAAAGCTTAGGACACCATTTCTTTTTGTTCAGTTTAATTTAAGGTACTAAAATAACTAAAACCAAAACCAAAACCAAATGTAATAAAAATGACAACACACAACAAAATTACTAAAACTTTAACTAAAACTAAAATTAAAATATAAAAATAAAATCTAATTCAAAATATTAAAGGGGTCATATAATGCCACTTTTACAAGATGTAAAATAAGTCTCTGATGTCCACAGAGTGTGTATGTGAAGTTTTAGCTCAAAATACCCCACAGATCATTTTTTATAGCATGTTACTTTGCCACTTTTTGAGGGTGAGCCAGGGTTGCCAAGTTTTCACAGCAAAACCCGCCCAATTGCATTTCACGGGGACTCCCACGGTAAAAATCGCCTTCCGGGGGGGTAAAATCTGCGTTTTTGTTGGGGCTCGCCAGGTAAAATTCGCATTAAAGGGCTAAATATCACGTTATTTGGGGTTGATTCAACCCGTGAACATGAGAAACAATCCGCGGCAACAGTGTAAAAGTAGCCCAATTCTGTGGGAAAGCCGCGGACTTGGCAACACTGGGGTGAGCAAAAACGCTCCATTTTTGTGTGTGTCCCTTTAAATGCAAATGAGATGCTGTTCCTACGAAGAGGGCGGAGTTCCAATAACTCACGTTAGCAGCGCCGATTACCTCACGCAGACTGACTGAAAATGTCAGAAACTGTTCAGCCTTTTATGTTCAAAACGGAGTCGGACAATGATGGAGAGACTCAAGAAGAAGTGACAACATGTAGAATGCAACAGGACGTTTCTGAATGGTTAGTTGATTAATTTATGTAGCTTAACTATCTTAAACTTATTGATTGCATATTCTGTCATGATAATCTAAATCGCTCGTGTGGGAACTGTTATAAGTGCCTACAGAATCAGAGAATATATGCTGCATGAAGATAGAACAGGTATAGTTTAGTTTAATTACGGTTATAGCTTATGTTGTCATCTTGCTTTTATGACATGCTATTGCATTTGTGTTATGTTTGCAATAACATGGCCTCACCCCTTTGTTGCGTGTTCTCAGGGGGAGGGCTTATGTAAATTTTAGGGTTAGAGATGTCACCAACCTGGGAACAAGCTTGTTGTAGTTCTTACCAGCCGTTTGTTGTAGTGCTTAAACAGAGAATTCTTTATATTCTTTGATAAAACATGGCTATGGCCACTTCACCCAAGGGTTCTGTGTATCACTACACAACACCATTAGCAACCACTCTTAGCAACTTAACCTGTTTGTTCTCAATTGATATTGTTCGATGAAGCTTACTGTATTATGTAGAAGAGTATTGTTTAGTACCTGCATTAGCATTTTACTTTTTTTTTTACTTCAGGTCAGTCCTATGTTCATAATAAAAAATCAAAAAAATCTGTTTAAATGTCCGCTGCAATATCTTGTCCTTTTAAGGGGTTTTCCCGTGACTGACAGCGCTAGTCAAAGCATTTGTCAGTTGCGTCTTGTTCCGTGTTCACAACAATCCGGTCTTTTCAATGTAAAAGTCTTCGCTACTGACTGACACACTCATAAAGACAGTCTTTGTCGCCATCTAATGGCGTAATAATGTAACTTCTGTTGCTGTTAACGGTCAGGGACTATTTTTTTCCGGCGGAAGGAAGGCTTTTAGTGAAAGTTTACTTCATGAAAGTTGCATCGATACGTATTTTTGGCTTTAATATTTTTATTGTATGGTAACCGTTTTATAAAAGCAATAAGGTACTCCAGGCTAGTGCTGTATCGTGAATAAGTCACGGCTGAAGGGGTTGCTTCACGTCGTGCATAACAACACCCTTCATCCGTGACTTATTCATGATACAGCACAACCTCGAGTACCTTATTGCTTACCTATAACATCAATGCTAAAGGTCTTGAATGCAAATTTGTGTTATATATATATATTATATATGAGTATATAAGGGGATCCTACATTAATCTGATAATGAATGTGTCTCACTCCTTCAAAAACAGCACAAACATCAATACTGCATCCATATAATTTAGGAAGCATCCTCACATAATTATATAATTAATATACTTAAGGAAAAATGAGGACTGGGTCTGTCAAGTTCTAAAATGTCAAAAAAAGATTCACCATAAATGATAAAAAAAAGCAGCTTTTCTGAAACCTGATAGCTTTGTTAGAGGCTAATCAATCCACTTACTGTATTAACTGTTGTGATGATCTGATCACTGAGTGAGTCAACACTGAATCTGTCCGATTCATGGATGAATCATTGTTAATGTTTATTCATGGACAGCATGTCAAGAAATCTTTTCCACTCTTCCATTTGGTACAGTGGCTTATGGAAGGGTGATTTTCTTTAAATAAATGACAATGTCAAAGCTTTCGCTATTTCATTTCTCCTTCCCCCATCAGCCTGGAATTGGAAAACAGGATAAGTCAGATAGTGTTGTGAGTGGCGGGTGACCATGCAGCTCTACTGTCTTAATTGGGAGGAACAGTGGGGCTCTCCTAAAGCACAGTCAGGAGAGGACAAGAGAAAGGCAGTTAGAGACTGACACATGAATGACAGACTTGTGAGTGCAGAAAGCCATTCATTAAGCCTACCTAAGGCTTGATGAGAAAGAAGTGGCTGCGCAGATGTGCCGATTTGCCAACTGTTCGATGGCCCTAGTGTAATCATTAAAATGATAGAAAGTTTCTTTTCTTTTTCTTTTTTTTAACCAATGTTAATTAAAATAGATGAAATAAATTTTAATGGTTAACAGTAGGGGGAGCAGGGATAATTGTATCATATTGTGACCGTGACTGACCACAGTTCTTTTTGCTTTTACAGGAGGTTTAGGAGCATTTTTTTTCTTTTCTGAAAAAGAATATACCACAATTACATGCTGGTGTGAAAATGTTTTTGCATAATGCCATGGCAGACTCCATGAAGACTTGAAACAAGCAGAAAAATAGCAGAAAATGCATATAGGCTTTGAATTTTTCATCATAATTTCTGGCTGTCCAAAAGTATAGACTATTTCACATAAATCTGAAAAAAAGCACACTACCATTCAAAAGTTTGGGGTTGGTTTAATGTTTTTAATTAAAATGTCTTACTTAATGAAATCTGCTCACCAATTGGCTGCATTTATTTAATCAAAAATATGGTAAAATAGTAATATTTTAAAATATAATTACAATTTTAAATCTATATCTAAATATATTTTAAAATGTATTTTATTCCTGTGATGGCAAAGCTGAATTTTCAGCAGCCATTACTTCAGTCTTTATTGTCATAATCTTTCAGAAATCATTCTAATATGCTGATGTTGTGCTCACAAAACATTTATTATTATTGTCAATAATGAAAATTATAATATGAAAATATTTTTGTGGAAACCGTGATATATATATTTATCTTAAAATCTTTACTGTCACTTTTGATCAATTTAATGTGCCTTTGCTGAATAAAAGTAAAAAAGTATTTTAATTATCCATGCTCTCTCTCTATAGGTCTCCCTTCAAAAACACATTCTGGCGAATTAGGATGGAGTCTTGGATCTTTAATTCACTGGTTTAAATGCCTGACCCACATTTCCATCATGTAGCTGTGTTCAGATGTGGAGAATCAAATAGGGTGAAAGCCAGTTTGTCAGCTGCTTGTCACGCTACACACTTCCCTGGAGAATCAAAAGACAATGTAGTCAGTGAGTGATAGTCTTTTATCTTTCATTCAGTGCTTTCAGTTTAGATTATTGCAACACTTTGTTTTAATGATCAATGAATTGCTTTAAAAAAAAAAACTGTTATTCAGGTAAACATTCACATAATAGTAAGACCTATTTTAAAAGGTCACAGAATTTCACACCCATCCATACTGACTAAGACTATTGATTTGGAGTATTGATTAGGATCATACTTTCCCTCAAATATGCTGTTGAAGCACAATGAATAATATATTTCACCATTCCTACTTCTTCAGATAATTCATTTTCTGCTTTCACTAGATTTTTATTCAGTATTACCAGAACAATTTATTCTTTGTTTCCTTGTATTGAACAATTCAAATTTCCATTGATTTTAAACAATGAAACAGTATAATATGCAGCAGCACTGAATGCAATGCTCAAGGCTGCACAGACCTAGCTTGAATATGAATTGGGGGATCAGGGCCATGTCTCCTATATTGGAAGAACGTTGCTTTAGCATTTTTATGACAAAAAACATATTCTGCAGTACTAATGTATTCTTCACATTCATGTTCTGTACATATAATGGCCACTATGCTTTCATACGCAAATCAGCAGTGTCTTTTTGGTTAGAAGTGGCTAGATAATGACTAGATTGTTGTCATACCCACAAGGGAGCTGAGCAACAACAGAAGACTATGACACATGTCCCGGATGCAAGAAGGTTAAAAGGGGTACAAAGGGCTTTTAAGAGTAACAAAACTGAATCATGCACAAATTGATTACATAAAAGCTTGTGAGGAAGTCTGCAGTTGTGTTATGTTTCGTATATCATATATTTCCATTGATTTTACCTAAATCACATTGTCAGAATGGGGCAGGAGCATTTAATCTTCCCCATTACAGTTAACAAGCTCTGTTTTTAAGACCCCTTTCATAGACACATACATTCAGTCATGTTTGTGCTCAGATAAGCCATTAAACTTCCCTTGATCTATTTAGATCCATTAGAGTATCACTTGCTTGAGCTACTGGACAAAGATGCCCTATGAAAAAGCAGATATCATGCCATGGGTAATGTGGAAGCATAAGAGATGTGTTTATGTGTTTCGGCTGAAGATTATAGTATGATAGCCAGGCTAAAATTTAAAAGAGAATCCTAAAGGGAGTGTTGTTTCTTTAATTATGCAAAAAACGTATTCACTACACTGTGATCTCAGTGCAGTTTATAAAGTACTTCACATTAAGCAATACTCTTTTGTAAATGCAAGTTTAGGAGTGATATGTAAAATACATCTAGATTCTGACAAAGACTATAACCATGTCAGTTATAGGCCAATTACAGATTCTTGTTACATTCACTGCTATTGGCCAATAGATATAGCCTATTTCCAATATTGGATATTTATTATATTTATTATGCATGCTCATTTACACTATTTTTACATTTAGTTTACCTTTGGCATCATTTAAGGCACAGTTAAAGTTACAACACTCTTAAATGTAATATTTATCATATAAAATTAGAATATCTCAAAATTAATATCTATTTTATCACTGTGATTGGGTCCTGCGCGGTCACAAGGAAAATCACACCAAGGCCCTGTTTACACCTGGTATTAAGATGAGTTTTGGTCAATCGGAACACAAGTGGACGGCACTAAATATGCTGTAAACGAGGTCTAAAAAGTTGTAAGCTTGTCCAATTTCAACCACTTCCAGAGGTAGTTGAAAACGCATTTGACCGGATTGCTTTCGTAGTCTAAATGCTCATTTGGTCAAATAGCCACGGAATACCTCATACTAACTAATGTGTAAACATTTTGGGAAGCACGCTAGTCAGACAGGATTTAAACTTTGTCGGCTGAAGATCCAAGTTTGGTTTGAAGACGAAAAATGTACCAAGCACAATGTTCTCTCACCATTTCTGATTTCTAACATACACAGTGTTCGCCGTGGTCTTGCGGCTATCAGAGCAGAATTGAAAACTGCTGCTCTTTGTGTGTTTTTCCTTTGTCTCCTTGCGCATTCATATGTAAATTGTGCAAGCATATTTTGTCCAAGATCTAAAGATCTGAAAAAGCCCATACATTTACCTGCCCATAGACCATCCCCTCGGAAAAATCAGGACAGAAGTGGTTGAAAGTGGATAAAAGAGACAGATTAATACGCCAGGTGTAAGTAGGTATGTGTCTGCCTTGTCTACTTGTGATCCTTAATACCAGGTGTAAACGGTGCCCAAGATGTAAACACGGGAGTGATGTTGGCGTCTAAAAAGATGTTTATTACAAGCAAATGTGCAAAATGTGCAAATAAATATGGTTAAGAGCATAAATAAAGCAAAGGCTATTAATAAAATCAGTCTAAAAACTAGAACTGCTAGATAATAAAAACAGTACTCCCCTCTTCTACAATTAAGGCCAGAGTTTCACTGCACTCAAGCAGTGCTATAACCTTGTTCGAGTTTACTCTAAAACCACAATCAGTCCACTTGTCCCTTGTTACTAGTGACAGACAGCCATCTTATATAGCCTATCTTTCCCACTCTTTCTAATTGGAACATACCATTTAAAAAAAAAAAAAAATTAAATCTTACCTTACCGTATTATAAAAAAAATAAAAATACATAAATACATAAGATGATTAAGAACAAGAGTTAAAAACAACATCAGTAAATATGATAAAACAGATATTTGCACAAACATTTCCATAAATTAGCTAAAATGAGTGCTCCCCTACAGGTTTGTGCTTTCTTTAAGGCCATCCCACTCAGCTAAAGCAGGAAATATAAACTAGCAAACCCCACATAAATATTATAAAATGCACAAGAACAGTATAAAATACAATAAAAACAGTGATGGAAGACAACTTCAAGGTCTCTCAATCACAATGATATTATACATTATAATGTTGTGATGCAAACTTACAAATTTAAATTTTGTAAATTCATGAAGCAATTAAAAGAATCGATTTTATTTTACGATCTTATGTGTGTTTGTTAATTTATTAATAAAATAGAATTTTTATATCTGCCATTTTCAGAATTTTTCAATATCAATATTCAATTTCGACCAATACCAATATATTCTAATGTCATTTGATAACATTATGGTACCAGTATATAAAGAAAAATAATAGTCCATTTCACACTTTTAGGGGCTCTTTAAAAAAAAATAAGGCACTGGTAAAACGTCAACTGTAATGTACTGAAATATATGCAATTTATTTGTTGCTTGCAAAAATGTAGTTAGCAGCAAGGGTTAAAGTGGACCATGACTAGCTCAGGTGGCTCAAATTAATGCAATATGGTGAGGATAAAACAGGTTCACTAGTCTGGAAACCCCAGTGAAACTCAATGTTATCGGGCACAAAAGGACCAGAGCAAAATAAACTGTGTCACACAGACCAAGGTGTGTCGGTAAATTAAATGAGCTTGCACTAATTAAATGTGCCATATGCTCCCGTGCTCCTAAAACAGCATATGCTCTGGGAAACATTTGTCTGTGAGAATGGAACACATAACAATGTGCGCAATGAGACACCACACCACTTGTGTACAAGGGATTTAGTTCATATGTGCATCTGGTTTTAACTGGGTTTGGAGGAGAAAAACTAAGGCACTGTGATGTTGGATGAGCCCTGAGCCACTGCAGCTCTGCTGGGAACTGATCACATGTTGAGTGGGGCTTACATCTGAGATCTGTTTTAGATGACACTCATGCATCACACGCTAAAAGGAACAATAAAAATGAATGCTATGGATTGAACTTAACACGCTATATATTGAAGCTAAAAGTTGTAAACATTTGCCGTGATGGACCAAGCAAAAAGAAATAGATCACTCGAGATTTTCACACACACTCTTACTTGCCTTTCAATGTAGGCTAATTAAACACCACTGTCTCAGAAGCTCTGCAGAACATCAATTGTGCCTTTGTTGTTGGTCTGTCCTCACCAGCTAAATGCTGTGAAGCTGTGGTAGTCTGGTCGATTGTGTTCCCATGTACAAAAGCTAGGCTTCTCAATCAATGAGCTATCTAGCTCAGATGCATCAGCTGGGATTATCAGTGTTGGGACTTGCTTTGAGCCAGCCTAGTAAACCCTAATTAATGTCTGGCTTTTAAACAAAGCTCTTTTGAAGGATGATGAGATACGGAGGGTATTATGATTAATTCACAGTAAAATGAACTGATTTTAAGTAGTTTTTATAGCAGGGCTACAAATTTGATCAGGCTGTAAACTTAATTATAGTTCAGGTGCATGATTAGCACTAGAGTTTATCGTGGTTTGAGAAAATGGATCAGAGAAAAGCTATATGTGACGCTGGAAGCTATGACTAATGAAATGAAGTCGAAAGCAGATGGAGTATAAATATTCATCAGAATCTGTCTGAAAATGGACAGATATTCAAATTATCTAATTAGCCATAGATCAAAACAAACATCATAGTTTCTTCTAAATCTGTTACTGCCTTCAGCTTGTTATTTTAAACTGAATATGTTTATAAGAACCTTAGTACACAAACTCTTCTCAGAGAACACAAACTGTTATACCTATATCGAACTTATAAGGGCATTCACACCAAGGACGATAACTATAACCATAACCGTTTTAGAATCTGTATACAAAAGAGCGCACTATTACAGTCTGAATGTACAGCGCCTCGTTCCCTTCTCAGGGAACTGGTTTACATAAGACGTTCCCTTTCGAATGGAACTCAATGCTGCGTCATGGCGTTAACGCTATGGGAATGCCAATACCAATGTCACACTGAGGGAAGATGCCTGCCCTGGTTCAACTGGTTCAACCCTGAAGGACCTGTGATCCTGAGATGGAATCCATCTCCAGACTTTAAACGATATGAATGCCTCGACAGGATGCCTGCTCCCAGATTTGCATGCCCTGGAATATAGACTGCCCTCCCCTCATGATACATAGAGCCTTTGAAACGGTTTCTCAAATGTTTTTAATGCCTTTAGCCTAGTCTGATGCTTCGCATAATGGCAAGAATCTGGGCTGAGCTTGAGCAGTGTTTCCCAAAAGCATCGTAAGCCTACAGTAAGTTGATCGTAGCTTCATTGGTGGCAATGGTTCTGTGATCAACTTAGGATTGCAATGCTTTTGGGAAACGCAGCCCTGGTTAGTACCTGGATGGGAGACCTCCTGGGTAAACTAGGTTGCTGCTGGAAAAGGTGTTAGTGGGACCAGCAGGGGGTGCTCACTCTGTGGTCTGTCTGGGTCTTAACACCCCAGTATAGTGATGGGGACACTATACTGTCAAAAAGCACTGATGAGATGTTAAACCAAGGTCCTGACTCTCTGTGGTCATCAAAAATCTAAGGATGTCCTTTGAAAAGAGTAGGGGTGAAACCCCGACATCCTGGCCAAATTTGACCATTGGCCTCTGTCCACAATGGCCTCCTAATCATCCCCAAATACTGATTGGCTTCCTCACTCTGTCTCCTCTCCACCAATAAGCTGGTGTGTGGTGAGCGTTCTGGCGCAATATGGCTGCCGTCACATCATCCAGGAGGATGCTGCACATTGGTGGTGGTTGAGGAGATCCCCCTTCCATATGTAAAGCACTTTGAGTACCCTGAAAACTGCTATATAAATGAAATGAATTATTATTAAGAATTAACTTCACACATGCAGGAGATAAACATGTCTGCATCATGGTCGAATCCTATACTACCCCTAGAAAAGTGGTCCTCTGACCTGGAGATAGCACACATTTCTTGAGGTTCAGCTTTAGTACCTATTTGGGCTAGAATGAAACCTTGATGCCGAGCTGCCAGCTCCTCTAACTAGGATCAGCCAGTCAATGTAATTCAGTACACAAATGCCCCGGAGTCTCAAAAGAACCAGAGCTGCATCCATGAACTTCCATGCGTGTCGTCCCCAGTAAAAAGTGGCAACACGGCACACACAAGTCCTCCTAACTTAGCATTTTTGCTGGCCATACTGTCAAAAACAGTGGTTCCTGACCCTTGTCCTGGAGTTCCCCCTAGCACTGCACATTTTAGATGTCTCGTGATATCATGATATCACACAAATGCAAACAGACAAGCGGCTGAATAGGTTTCAGTGATTCAATGATTCACTCATAAAATGTTGCCACCTATTGGCGTAAAGATGTAAAAAGTGTAGAAGTGTAGAAGGGGTATTGGACTGTATTTCAGCAATCTAGGAATGACTCTCATCCAATCAAATTTGAAGAACCAACTGTATAATGTGCATTAGCAGATCATCTTCGATACAAACAGAATTTTCATATAAAATGACCCCATACTAAATCTGGTAATCACTGTGAACCAATAGAGCTACTTGGACTGTGAAGGATTACTGTCCTATTTTTGCCACAAAGCTGGTCCATATCTTTATATCTGTCTGAATTATATGTCATACCCTCCATAAAACAGACTACAGAGATAAGAATCATTCAAAATTTATCATAACAGAGCTCTCTGATTATATTTACAGAATTCAATTATTCTGACACAGACAGATGGACTGCTTGTCCAGGAGAGGCCTGTCATTTGTTACCGTCAACAGTTGTGTCAGGCTGAAGGGCTTCTGGAACTCAGCTTCTGTGGCTACAAACAAAAGAACAAAAAATATGTTGGCCTAGAGTTTTAATCAAATTGCTAAGTGATGCAAGGTGTGCTTACATAATATATAAGCTCCTATTTACTTTAGTTATATATGGATCTGCAAAGTTTAATTGTTTATAATCATTAATGTTTACAAATGAATAATTCACTGGATTTTAACTGGCAGAGACCCCAAAATGGGTCACAGGTTTGTTCTTATAATAGAGTCTAAATGTCATAAATAAAATGCAAGCATGATGTAATCATGCATAGTTAGATTAGAAAAATAAATTGACTTCTGTACACTGGAAAAAAAAAAAAAAAAACCCTGAAAATTTACTGGTCATTTTTTCCCACAACATTATCCATTAAGTTTCTCTTAAAGTTTAACCCTAAACAACACAATACAATGCATTTTTCAAAATATGAATATGACACCTGTGAAAAATCAATACAGAAAATTCCTTCATAGTAACAATAGGCCCAATTTTTACAGACTTTTTGTAGTGTAGAGCTGCTTTTGAAGTTGTTTCATAATTCATTAGCTTTGCAACATTGACATAATAAAAATAATGACTCTATTGTCTTAAAGGGATAGTTCACCCAAAAATGAAAATTTGATGTTTATCTGCTTACCCCCAGAGCATCCAAGATGTAGGTGTCTTTGTTTCTTCAGTAGAACACAAATGATGATTTTTAACTGCAACCGCTGCTGTCTGTCAGTGGTATAATGCAAGTCAGCGGGAACTTGGACTATAAGAGTAAATAAAACACGACAGACAAATCCAAATGAAACCCTGCGGCTCGTGACGACACATTGATGTCTTAAGACACCAAACGATCGGTTTGTGCGAGAAACCGAATAGTATTTATATCATTTTTTACCACTAATACACCACTATGTCCAACAGCATTCATCACTCGATTCGTTTGGTCTGATCACGCTCTGACAGCGGCAGTGATGTCTCGCGCATATACTTCAATGAGCAAGTTTTATTTACTCTTATTGTAGAAGTTCCCATCCACTAGCATTATTTGACTGACAGACGGCAACGGTTGGAGTTAAAAATCATCATTTGTGTTCTAGTGAAGAAACAAAGACACCTACATCTTGGATGCTCTGGGGGTAAGCAGATAAACATCAAATTTTCATTTTTGGGTGAACTATCCCTTTAAGTAGAGCGATTTTAGCTGAAGCTGAACTTATTTCATTATTGATAAACTTTGCAACATTGATAGTTATTGGACTGAATTGACTCACCATTGAACCGAACTGAGCTGATCAATGACACTATAGTCTTAGAACTGTTTTTTTTTCAACATTAATGCTGTTATTTTCCTGTCTATTACTATGAAATAAATGTGACTTGACTTGCGTTGTTGTCAAAATCTGCGTGTCCATCAAACAGTATTCTGCTGCAAATCCATGCATCACTTGGTAGAGACAAATTAGGCAGATGCCAACTTGAACAGGCTGTGTGACATACCTTCATCCTCAAACACCATCAAGAGCAGGAAACCAGATTGTCATGTTGATATTACTAATTAGTAATAAACATATACAGCGATAAACGTATGCTTGAAGAATATTGTAACTGCTGATTATTAGTTGCGCTATCTTCTTAAAATGAGTTTATAAACGAACAAGTACATTTTTTTCAGTTTACTCAATGTTATATTTGCAATAGTGCACATTTTAGCTTACACTCAACAACATTTGAGAGCACCCACTTTATAGGCTTGCCTTCCCGCTCATTGGAGGTCAACACCATTTAACTGATGCAGCTAATAGCAGGTGCTTGAGGACACCAAACAATATACTTTCTCATAAAAAAAAAAAAATAAATAAAAAAAAATCCATTGGGCTTTATTATAAATTGTGAAATTTACTGTCCTGTAAAAGGCTCAGGAAAAAATCTAGCTTGACAGATTCATCACCATCACTATATATTACAGTGAACCAGTTTATCTTTGTGTTTTGTTCCAAGGAAGTCCTGGAGAGAGCTATCTGTTAGCATTTCCATTCGTTTCAAGGCATGTAGCCTGGCTAGAACAGGAAGTATGCAACTTGTAAGACAAAGACTGTGCATTTAAAATGCATATATGATAAAAGTTGGTATGCTAAATGTTTTTGTAGCATACTAGCATATATATGGATTCAAAGATAATAGACATTGAAAAGTCTTCTGATGTCATGGGGTCCTTTAACCATAAAACATGTCCTATATATAATGATTCCAGTATTGCACATTACCAACACTCCCCCAGAGACACATTTCAGTCTGAGAGTTTTCCTTTCTCCCGTGTGTATAATGTCTGGGCTAACAAACACAAGATAAATGTAGTCAAAAGACTTCTCTGAGTGAAGTCGTGTGTTGACGTTGAGGCTGAATTATGGATGAGTTCACTCAAAAGATGAGTGTTGTATGGAATTCATTGTGGATTTGCTGACAGTTCTGGTGCACCTTGATCCAGAGGGATAGAGTGAGAGAGAAAGAGAGTATATGGGGAGAGAAGTACTGTAAATCCTCTCCACCTCATCATACAATAGTCACTGTGATATAGCACAAACCCTTCACTTGTCCATCCAATTGTTTCATCCACACTGTGAATTTACTGTAGGCTATATTTCTGGATAGTAGTTACTATTCATTGTTTTATGTATATAATATCATTGCAATATTTTTAATTGCAAAAATTACACACACATTGGGTTTTCATGTTTTATAGTATGGGGACATTCCATAGACATAATGATCTTTGTATTGTACAAACTAAATATTCAATCCCCTTTTTACGAACTGCTGTGAGACTTGGGTTGAAGATCCAAACACAGTTTTATTGACGGTAATCCACAAGTAAGAAGAAGGACTGGAGACTGAGGCAGATCGGGGAGCCAGGACGGAGCCATCAGAGCAGGTGGCCAGGGTGGAGCAGACAGGGCAAATGGCCAGGGCGAAGCTGATGGGACTGAGAACCATCTCAGCAAAGTTGAAGACAACAAAGGAGGAGCTGATGACCACCACAGCTGAGCAGACAGGACAGAAGATCCCCACAGCGGAGCAGAAGATAACCACAGCAGAATAGCTGGGACTGAAGATTCCCATGGTGGAGCAGATGAGCACCATGGCGGTGTGGGAGGAACTGCAGACAACCACAGCGGATCAGGCAGAACTGGAACATAAAGCACACAAAGGTTAAAGATGGCCACTGAGGCCATAGCAGGACTGGCACAGAGTTCAGATATGGCCTTCGTGGCTGTGACATGACAGGCTGAGAGTTCAGAGATAACCTTCGTGGCCGTGACATGACAGGCAGAGAGCTCAAAGATGACAGGGCAGGCAGGACACCCAAGGTCAGGAGTTCAAGGTCGACCTCCATGGTCATAACAGGACAGATAGGGAATTCAAGGGCGACCTCAGTGGTCATAACAGGACAAACAGGAAGTTCAGGGACAACCTCCATGTTTGTATCTGGGCAGACAGAGAGTTTGCTGACGACGGTGGGAGAACTTCTGAGACCTCCAGATTTGATACCACTGGATTTGAATGCACTGGACTCAAAGCTGCTCGCACTGACATCAGTGGTGGGTCCGCCAAATTGGATGCCAGTCTCAAACGCCTAGCGACTGCCTTAGTAGCTTCAGGTACAGTGTCCATGACGGCTGGAGATTCTGGTGTGGCGGCTATGTCGTGAAGAGGCTCTGGTTTGGCGACCATGTCGTGAGAGGCTCTGGACTTGGGACCACTGGAAAAGCAATCCTCAACTGATTATTTCCTGAATACTACATTTAAAAATGCAGATGTTTAAATTTCCTTTTAAAAAGCAGAAATTTCTTTATAATAGATGATGTTAGGTTAGATATATTAGATATCTTTGCATATCTGATTTACAATACATACTAAAAGTATACATACAATACATACACAAGAAAAACTACCACTCAGCTCATCACACCACAACAGCATTGCAAACACCTCAGCAACCCTTAATTATTTATAAAATATTATATTGTTTTTGTAATATAATAGTCCCATGTATATTGTAGATTCCAAGTTGGTCTATAATCAGAGCTTATTTTCTCCATGTAATACAGTGAAACCAATTGTGTTCTGTGACACATCTGCTGGGAGTAAATTAATTAAAAGTAAATACAGCTTCCCAGCCAAAGGGAGCACTAGTCATCATAATGGTGATTTCAAATGAAACTCTTCACACTATAATTCCACAATGCAGCATAACATGTTATTGTTTTTATAGTAATTTGTTTGTTATGAAAGAATATATGACCTAGTCTGAATTACAGTAATACTCTTAATACAATATTTTATTGAAAGAAATTACCTTTAAATCTACTTTAAAAAAAAATCCTGGCAATTGTTCTGTACAAAACAACAACAACAAATAAACCCAAGAATATCAGAGGAGTATGAAAATTTCAAGGGGCAATAACGGAAACAGATTGACTGGTATGCTTTTAGAATGCGTTGTCTCATTGCATGCTGCAGTTCACACACGTACAACACTGCAGAATAGCTATTTTTGACACAGAGTTCATGGTATAATGGTTAAAACGGAGCATGTACATATGAGTGACTATTTAACCATGCCATTTACTGTAACAACACACATTACCGCTTTTAAGCTACCGATATACTGACAGAGACAGTGAGATGCATTTACTCACTAGCTACTGTATCTGCACTTTGTAGAATATTATGCTTTTTAAAGTTGACTTGTAGGTAATCAACTTTTCATGAAGGAAAAAATTCTCGAAATGCCTGGAATGTGATTTATAGAGAAAATAATAGTGTGGGAGGAGTGAAAGTGGGGGTGCCGGTTGTGCTGAAAAACACTGACAGAACAGATGCTAAGTTTGCATAGTCGTATATATGCACATGAAAACTCACACATGCGCACATACATACACCTACACACCCCTTTACCGCTCTATCCTGTTCTCAAGCTGCATTTCTTCCATTCCTGCACTCAAATTCTCTCCTTTTTTAGCACTGAAACATCACGCTCTCCTCCTATGGCTCTGGGCCCACTAGACACTATAAAAAGATACAGGCTCATGAAATATAGAGAGTGTTCAGGATTCAATTTTATGGTGCCTATTACTGCAAATTGTAATATGGCTAATTACTCCTTGCCGTGTAGGATTGCTTCAGCAATTGTCTCGTGCCCCCATCACACGAAATTTCAAGCAAATGGCACCTGAGGGGCGTCAATTGAGCATTTCATTATTTTAATTATGTGGACTTATGATTTACCTTTGCAGACGGAGAGAACAAGGCAATTTGAAAATCTTTCGTTAGGCTATGCTTTCCTCATGGGTACTGAATTCATTTTGTACAGCTTTCCAGATGTACCAGACTGATCTGAAAAGGAGACAAGCTAGATAGATAACATGTATCTCTTTTTTTTTTCTCAAACCAATGTGGTTATACAGATACATGGTTTGAGATGTCTTGGCCATTCATAAATTACACATATTTTTATTTGTACCCCCCTTGTATAGCTTATTGCCTTCACAGCACTTGTCAAATCAGTCTTGGTGAATCACAGTGTTAAACACAGTTAGCTTGGAGAGTTATTCATCTTAAGTTTTACTGTGGATATTGAAAATCTGAGAATGAGATGGATGGAGATACATTTTAAGACTGGTATGATGGAGGGGGCAGAAAATATTGGATTTATTTCACAGTTGTTAGGATTGATTAGATTGTGCTTCATTGCTAATTCCAATAAAAATTGTTGCCCTGTCTTTATGTAACTGAAGACTGAACTGTGCGGTCAAAAAGTCCTGAACCACATGGGATTTGTTTGTGAACTTGGAAATAAATAAAACCTAGAATTTTAACAAAGAAGAAAGATTATTTCTGTCTATCTAAAAAACAAATTAGAGACAGTTCAGTTCAGTGAATTCAATATTTTATGCTGAGGATATATTTTGTAATGTAAAATTTTGCATTAAATTAGAAAAAATAAATTTTCATTGGTGATCTTACACTTTTGGACTCAACTATATGCATCAAAACTGTCGGCTAGACAGATGGCTTCTGACACTGGTTAGCAAAAATGATTTCAAATGACAACTGAAATTTGATTTAAGAGTATTAAAGGATTAGTTCACTTTCAAATAAATTTTTCCTGATAATTTACTCACCCCCATGTCATCCAAGATGTCCATGTCCTTCTTTCTTCAGTCGAAAAGAAATTAAGGTTTAAGATGAAAACGTTCCAGGATTATTCTACTTATAGTGGATTTCAATGTCCTCCAAATGGTTGAAGGTCAAAATTACAGTTTCAGTGCAGCTTCAAAGGGCTTTAAACGATACCAGACGAGGAATAAGGGTCTTATCTAGCGAAACGATCGGTCATTTTCGAATAAATTACAACTGTATATGCTTTATAAACACAAATGATCACCTCGTACGTGCTTCCGCTTTCTGTATTCTGGAATGTTTTCATCAAAAACCTTAATTTCTTTTCGACTGAAGTAAGAAAGACATGAACATCTTGGATGACATGGGGGTGAGTAAATTATCAGATAAAGTTGATTTAAAAGTGAACTAATCCTTTAAGAGTATTTCTAGTGTAAACATATGCATAATTTTACACATTCTATACAATATTAAATGACACACTCCAAACAAAGCACAAAATGGCAGTCTGCATTCTGAATGTAAAAGAAAAAATATGTAAATATAGTAATATTTTGAGAAGTGACAGTAACCCTTTATAACATAAACAATATTTATCTATATAACATTTGTTACATCCAGTTCACATGTTCATGATTTCTGCAGTAGACTCATTTTCCTCCCCCACAAAACTGTGTCTGACCTTTATGTGATCGGTTTTCTAAGAAAAAAGGGGTCAATCATGAAGAGCAAGTTGATTTTTTTTCCCCCTTTTGTTTCTCTCTTGGCAACAGAGCATATGCTAGACTCTTGACCTGTGGCCACTTCACTTCCATCTCTTCAAGCTAATACATTACTTACATGTATAAAAACACACTGTACACCCCCATGCATTGTGTATTTGCTCCAACCATTCGTTACTGCCATCCTCAGAGGTCTAAATTTGTCAGTGGGGTTAAGAGGGACAGAGGGGGCTGGTATTGGCTGAAGAGATGGGCGATTAACTGTGTGGCTGACTCAGGCGGCTGGTGTCTTTGTATGTCAGGGCACGATGGAAAAGCCAATGAAACAGTTCTCAGAGGGTGTCATAAACTCTGCTTTATTGCCGGTTTGTGTTGCCTTTGCAGATTAAGTTCAAAGAGAGATGGCTTCTCTTCTCCCTCCATCTTAAATCCCGTTTCTATTGAGTTTCTTCTATGGATATATTCTCAGGGCCTCTGAGAAATAACCCTGCAGTCAGCAGCTGCAGGGCTGAGAGTGATTGTAAATGAGGGAGGATTACTCCCTCAGGGCGCTTTTAACCCTTCAGATTCTGGTTAGAAGTATGTTCTGGCATAGAACCCAGTGGTTACATTTAGTTGGGCTTTCTTTAGATTATAGTGACTCATCTCGCAGTATCCGTGTTTTACGGTGTTTTTGCAGCCATTTACTCACAAAGCCTCTCTTAAGCCAGACTTGTTTTTACTTAAAATTGGGGTGTAATATTGAACTGTCATGAAAATAGAAAATCTATTATTTTTTTCCTGCCACTTTTATAAGTAGACTACACTACAATGTTGAGGAGTAGCCTAACTAAAAATAGCTAATATAGCTAGCTGCTATCGCTAACAGCATTGTTCAGTAGCATGACACTGACTTGCTCCGTTCGAATTACAAGAGCATAGTAGCCTTACAAATCGCCACATCGCTGTTTTTAATCACAATTTATTTCACCCAAAGCTTAAGAACCAAACAACCTATGAAAATTAAACTAAACTCACCTGAACTGTCCTGTATTTTTTCTAAGCAGCGCTAGGAAGTCAGCTTCATTTTAGTGAATCAGTTCATTTGCACGGTTGTATAACGATTAACTGACTCATTCCTTCGTCAAAACTGCAGCTGCTTTCAGCTTCAAGAAAAGATAGATAGATAGATAGATAGATAGATAGATAGAGAGAGAGAGAGAGAGAGAGATTTTAAGTGTTTTCTAATGTTAGGCCTAGTTAAAGGGTTAGTTCACCCAAAAATGAAAATTCTGTCATTAATTACTCACCCTCATGCCGTTCCACACCCGTAAAACCTTCGTTCATCTTCGGAACACAAATTAAGATATTTTAGTTGAAATCCGATGGCTCCTTGAGGCCTTCATAGGGAGCAATAACATTTCCTCTCTCAAGATCCATAAAGGTACTAAAAACATATTTAAATCAGTTCATGTGAGTACAGTGGTTCAATATTAATATTATAAAGCGACGAGAATATTTTTGGAGCACAATGAATCAGTGTATCGAATCATGATTCAGATCGCGTGTCAAACTGCCAACGGCTGAAATCACGTGACTTTGGCGCTCCGAAGAGCAGATTCGATACACTGATTCATTATGCTCCGATGCTTCCTGAAGCAGTGTTTTGAAATTGGCCATCACTAAATAAGTCGTTATTTTGGTTTTTTTTGGTGCACCAAAAAATATTCTCGTCGCTTTATAATAATGATATTGAACCACTGAACTCACATGAACCGATTTAAGTATGTTTTTAGTACCTTTATGGATCTTGAGAGAGGAAATGTCATTGCTCCCTATTCAGGCCTCACGGAACCATCGTATTTCAACTAAAATATCTTAATTTGTGTTCCGAAGATGAACGAAGGTCTTACGGGTGTGGAACGACAAGAGGGTGAGTAATAAATGTCAGAATTTTCATTTTTGGGCGAACTAACCCTTTAATTTATTTTCATGATTTTGTGTTCATGTGCCTTATGACAATATGTGAAAAAATTGTAGGCTAGTATACTGTTATCAAGCCAATATCATCCACTAAATATATTAATGCCAGCATTGTCAGGCATCCTTGCTTTGAAAAGAAAATGAACTGTCAAAAAGAGATTACAAACCATGGCCATATCCCTTGCTAATCACTTTTTTGGTTTCCAAGCTGAAGCTGGACTGCTGACTTTGAAAAGGTGATCAGCATTTCACCAATGCTTCAGCCTCAGCAGAACACCACAAATGTCAAGTAAAGAAAGAAAACTGATGAGAATAGCAGAGCATAGAAAATACCATACAGAAGTAACAAACACCTACATCAAAACCAATGCTTTCAATTCATTTCTATTTGTCAGCCCTGCTTAATTATTCATAAAAAGACAGGTCAATATGTTTGTGTATTACATAGAAAGCATACATATAGACAAATAAGCATTCAAAATCATTAATACCGCTACACCAGTCACAGAGTGTCCTGCATAATTCTGTACCTTTTTCATAAATAAATAATTTGTCATAAATAAATAACTAAATGAAACAAACACATTATGTATCATTATGAACCACCGATTCCAAAGGGCTGAAACAAAATAAAGGTAATGAGGAATAATTTAGTTCACCATAGATTTTCTCTTTTATCTGCATATTTATTAACTGGCAGTGCGGCTGAAGAATTGCATTTAATCATCATATACCTGAGATGAGTAACAGTTGTTTACACAGCATTTGTCCAATATGTAAAAGTGTTTGCGCTTAAGGGCATGATTCACTTAGAATTAATGAATTGCTTAATGGACAGGATGGCATTAACAACAACACAAAGTTACCAAAGACATCATGAAATTCAAGAGCATTTAAGGCTAAAGACTGGCACAATTCCATATTCCCATGCCTCAAAATATCTGCATTTCTATTCTCAAAAAACTTTTGAGAATTTGAGTATTGGTACTTAAACCCCGCCTTCCAAAATATCAAAATATTTAGTAACTTAATCCATGATATGAACTAAAATAGTAATTAGCAGATCCACATGAACCCAAGGGATCAAATGGGCTACATCCAAATTCTCAACCTCAAGGGGACCCTGTGAACAGGAGATAACATAATTAAATCAGGATTTTGGTTTGTATAATTTCATATCTGTTATCCACAAATTGCAAAGTGGCTTCATAGCTCCAAAGTGCTTTTCCTAATGTTGACACTGCACTTAGAATTAGTCCCTGACTCTGATTCACAAATTCCCAAATGCCATAAGAGACAGATTATTTTTGAAGTTGTGGCTTCTAAATAATTTGAGGACTTCAGTGGATGGAAACACATTGAACTATCTGCCAGTGATTTACACTGAACACAACCTTCTGTGCTGACTTGATTTTATTAGAGACTTTGCTTTTAAGAAGAACATAGATGGGTTTTCAATGGCGCTGAGTGGCATTTCAGTCATTTTAGATCTCTGCTTGACTGTTTATGAGGTTGTAAGGACATTTTTGCTAATCAACATTCATACTTAAGGCCATAAATGGGCTCGTCCAGATAACACATGCTCTTCATCTGCTGTGCTTTTGTCGGTAGTGGTACTTTGATCATATAAATGCATATTTACATGCTGAAAATGATAGGCATGTACGCTCTTTTAGCATCATGCTATTCTAAAGTCCTGACTCATGAATATTAATTACTTCATGTGACCAGGCGCTTAAAGGCATAGTCCACCAAAAAATGAAAATTATGAAAATAAGATATTTTGAAAAATGTTGTTAACCAATTTTTTTTGTCATTACCGATTTCTATTACATGAAAATAAATAAATAAATAAAATCCATAATATCTTATGTTCCAAAAAAAGAAAGAAAGTCATAGAGGTTTAGAAAAACATGAGTAAATGATTTTTGACAAAATGCTGCCTTTAAGGAAAGTTACCAAGCATCATAATCATAACCTAATTATTATTCATGAGCAAAGTTTCCCCCAAAATAGTATCCATAATGTTGCATGCATTTACATGGCATGTATGCAAGTTGTCAAAACAAATAAAAAAATATGAAAAGCAATTAACACAATATTATGTAACCAAATATACTTTGATGGGACCTGTGAGCCCTGTTTGGTTCAACGTATACATTATAAGTCGCTTTGGATAAAAGTGTCTTCCAAATGAATCAGCAGTTCACATAAAAGTTAACTTCACTATGTCCTGGGCTCCATTAAATGTTTTGTTATATTCCTCAGTTCATCTACAGACTGGACAGGCTTATAGCCTAGTAGGGAAAGAGTTCTGTTACACAAAGATTGAACTGTCTTAACAATGTCAAAGTTCAGATGTGCTCTCCAACTCTGAGCTGTGGCTTTAGAATCTCTTGTGGTGGAGTACTTATAGTTCCACTCTGAAGAGGACGGGACAGTGCCATTGGTGTTATGAGCAATCCATGTGAGAACTTTCTGATGCAGGTCCAGCCCCAGAAATCTGTATATCTCCTTAACCTTTTCCTCAGGATTCAAGGCCAAGTCTTCATAACGCACCAATAGATACCTCCCCCTCAGCCATGAGGGTTTCTGCAAGCCGGTCTCCACAGAATACTCGATATCTCTGCACGTCCTCGTTATCTGCGTCAGGTCCACGTACCGCGGTTGACGGCCAGTGGCGTTCCAGATCTTCCAGGCCCTGAATTTGCCGGCAAAAGCAGTCATGCGGGAGGCGAGAATGGCTCGGGGGTCTCTCACCAAATGGATGATTCTCAAATCTAAACGGGGGTCTTCTGACAGCGTGCGTAGGTCGCCTACCTCTGGGATACGAACTGTTTTTATGGCCACATGGCTTCGTGCTTGGCAAGCTTGAGAGGCTAGAGTGAGGTTTAACGCCTGGCACTTTTTCGGGCACCAGGTTTCATCCGGTTGCCCTGCTAGAATCTCCTCGCCACCCTCCTGGCAGACAGGCGGCGTACACAGGGCGTGGCTGGAGCTGCGGCGGAAAAAGGCCCCAGTCATGTGATCCTGTGGTTCAGGGCGAATGTAGCTCTCCAGGAAGCTGAAGTCACAGTTGTAGAGATTGAGTAGGAGGTCTCGGTAGGCCCCCAGAAGAGCCCTGCCATCCAAAGCCCTTTGTAGGCGGCTACTAGAATTGGTAAAGGCCTGTTGCACATGATAAAGAGGCTCAAAAACGTAAAATATGCCAGGATGTTGATTGAAAAGCTGTCCAGTAAAGGAGGAGCCACTACGGGTTTGCGCAAACAGAAGGATGTGCTTCCGAGCAGTGGCAGCGCTAGTCTCAGCAGGGACATGGCTGTCATCGCAGAGAGATTTCCATCTCTGCTCTGGGGAAGAGAAGCAGAGAAAGTGAGATAATACGGCACTCTGAAACCACAGAGGACATTATAGGGCCACAAAAGACCCAATTAGTTCAGCTTCATCTTTAATCAATCAGTTATTTGGGTAAGAAAATACCTGGAGCTTTAGTAAAAAAAAAGTTTAAATTTAACAAAAACTTTAATAAAGTGCAATTCAGAAGCCTAGTCTTACTGCAGAGAGAAAATGTACAGCAATAATAATGTTGTTTTGAAGACTTGGATTGCCTCCTTCTGCGATGGTAATCATTTCACCATTGTGGAGCATGTGAAAAAAAACAACATATAAATCCGAAATATGAACAATGACTGCATTTCCTCAGATATGAAAAAAGATGATGTGACTTTTGCTCAAAATGAACAATTACTATATATAGCAGGGGGGTGGGAGAGACTGATAACGCTTGTAATTACGGCTGATGAGAGACTGATTGCGCGTGGCACATTAGGTTGTGCGAGTCGACGCTTGCTGGAAGTGCAAACAGCTGGTCCGTGAGGACATATTACGGTAGATTAATGATGAGATAATTGTAGAATTAATTATTGATATTCCATCTCTCGCTCCTTACAGCGGATGAGGGGGGAATTTCCAGGTTGCATTTCTAAAAGTTCCCTGCTAATTTCTTTCCTTACAAACTCACTCATTATAGAAGTGATGACCTGAGAGAGATAAGCCTATAGAGAGAATGTCATTCGGATCCTTCAGGATAATCTTGTCAAACCAGCTAAAGCTACGTCAATAACCAAACATGAATTTTAATTGAATTTATGTCTCTATGCAAACTATAATTTAATGGAGGGCTTAAACTGTGTCTAAAATGCATCCTGGCACTTGGACTTGAATGCAGATGAAATTGAGGACACATCACAGATGGGTCACTGCAGTTTTTGAGCTATGTGGCTTTAAAAACTCCCTGTGTCAAAGTTTACGGAAATATTCCTATAAAAGGTTTTTTAGATATATGTTCTGGTCCTACGGCTTCTCTATTCAACTTACGGAAAAAGCTTAACTGATGCCACGGCAGTTTACACTTTCTTCGTAATTTGAATAAGGAAGGCGTTCTGGCCGAAACTAGATATTTTACTTCTTAACTTGTTAAAAATGATTTTTTTTCCCCAAACGCTTCGCTTTGCTTCAGAAGGCCTTTATTAACCCCCCAGAACTGTGTGGAATATGTTTATGATGGAAGCACTTATTTTTAGCTCATACTTGTTAGTCCCACACACTGCCGTTTTAAAGCTCGGATGCCTCAGGATATGTATTAAAATATCTCCGATTGTGTTCATCAGAAAGAAGAAAGTCATATACAACTAGGATGGCTTGAGGGTGAATAAAGTTTGGGCTAATTTTCATTTGAAAGTGAACTAATCCTTTAAAATAGCTTGAATGTAACTCTACACTCTTGCCTCATTTAGTATACGTGGATCTATGAATATGATAATTAGCCCCGCCTCCACTCATTCGCACGAGCTCAGAGATCCACTCAATAAACACTGCACAATGGTATTGCTTTTTACAAAGTTGGACACATAACGGTAACTAATATGATTAGCCTTTTGCTTGATTATCAAACAGCTAATAATGTGTTGTTAATAATTACACAAACCATGATCCTATTCTTCATCTCAGAGTCAGACAGCTTCCTTCAAAATCTCAATATCCTTAGAAACGCTTTCAACGTAAGTGGAGAAAGGCATACAGTTCATCATAGCATCGTAATACACCTGCCATATTGTAAAATCTACCAATTTTTCATATCAACAGAAAAAACCAAAAAACAAACGGGATAACCTGGCTTCTTTTGAGACTCCCTTGCGCGATCTGATAATGATATGCTAACGCCTGCCGCCACGTTGATGTGACTGGTTACAAGGTAGTTTGTGATGCCACAAACACCAGTGATTTCCAACCGTCTTTAGATCACTGCAGTTTTAAAGAGAAAATACTCAGCAATGGTGTTAACTTATGAAATTGCACATGGTTTGTCTTAAAGCATATAGACATAGACATATAAACAACATTAAAAAATGAAAAAAAAAATTCACCACAGGGGGACTTTAAAGGTGCCCTAGAACTTTTTTTTAAAAGATGTAATATAAGTCTAAGGTGTCCCCTGAATGTGTCTGTGAAGTTTCAGCTCAAAATACCCCATAGATTTTTTTAAATAAATTTTTTTAACTGCCTATTTTGGGGCATAATTAGAAATGAGCCGATTCAGGGTGTGTGGCCCTTTAAATCTGGTGCTCCACGCCCCAAGAGCTCGCGCTTGCCTTAAACAACATAAAAAAAGTTCAAACAGCTAATATAACCCTCAAAATGGATCTTTACAAAGTGTTCATCATGCAGCATGTCTAATCGCGTAAGTACAGTGTTTATTTTGATTGAGTTTGAGGCTATGCTCCGTGGCTAACGGCTAATGCTACACTGTTGGAGAGATTTATAAAGAATGAAGTTGTGTTTATGAATTATACAGACTGCAAGTGTTTAAAAATGAAAATAGCGACGGCTCTTGTCTCCGTGAATACAGTAAGAAACGATGGTAACTTTAACCACATTTAACAGTACATTAGCAACATGCTAACGAAACATTTAGAAAGACAATTTACAAATATCACTAAAAATATCATGTTATCATGAATCATGTCAGTTATTATTGCTCCATCTGCCATTTTTTGCTATTGTCCTTGCTTGCTTAACTAGTCTGTTGATTCAGCTCTGCACAGATCCAGACGTTAATACTGGCTGCCCTTGTGTAATGCCTTTCATAATGTTGGGAACATGGTCTGGCATATGCAAATGTTGGGGGTGTACACCCCGACTGTTACGTAACAGTCGGTGTTATGTTGAGATTCGCCTGTTCTTCAGAGGTCTTTTAAACAAATGAGATTTATATAAGAAGGAGGAAACAATGGAGTTTGAGACTCACTGTATGTCATTTCCATGTACTGAACTCTTGTTATTTAACTATGCCGAGCTAAATTCAATTTTTGAATCTAGGGCACCTTTAAGGAACCACCCCAGATTTAGATAATGGAAAACCTAGTTGATTTGTTAATAAAAATGCATGTAAATAAAATCCATTAGTAGGGTATTGTAAACCTTATCCGATTTGAATGAAAACCACACATTTCCACTTCCAAATTTCATTTTCCATTCTGAGAGTGAGAGTACTATTCTGCAGGAAGCTCATACAATGTTAAATGTCATTGTGAAAATCTAATGCTTCATGTTACAGGACAGTGACTCACCTTTACCCTGTCGTCCTTGGCAGTGGGCGGAGTCTTGGCATGGGCCACTGAAGGAGTCATGAAGGGAGCGGATGGCAGTGTACTGCACCCCCAAGGATGTGCACACGAGCAGCAGTAGAGTCTTCCACGAGCACTCCATACTGCTCCGTCACCATCACATTCTTCACTCTGTGAGGAAAGCAAGCATGAACACTTACATTTATTTTTATTTTACATGGCTTTTATTTACTATAATAACCTATATAGCATTTTGGAAGGATGACACTTTTATTTTTTTTATTTTTTAGACTTAAATGCAAGTGCATTTCAAGAACACTTGTTTTAAGTATGCATCAAATTGCAAATAGTGTGTCTGCTTTGCATTTGATAATCATTACACTGAGTGCTTGTGGAGTTTCATTTCAAATAGGTAGATGTGAGATGCATTATTATTGTGGAAGGTAAAGCCTAAACAAGAAGCTGTTTGGAATTGGGACTTTTTTACATATTTTAAACATTTGATCATTCTCACAATCACAGATGCTACTTGGCCCTATTGCCATACTATTTCCATATTTAAATAAGTGTAAAACCATAACCTAAACCACAGTAACATGGTGGCCATTTCTGTCACCTGGACTAGTGTAAAATAAATTGCTTTTTAATAGTTGACAGCAGAATGATTTTTGAGGCTTATATAAGGCTGAAATGGCACACCCACAGACCACCGAGTCATTTCGCTGACCAAATACTTGATGCATGTACAGTAGTTCTCGCTTGATCTGTCAAGCTCTAATCTGATAGATTAGTCCACCAGGAAACAAATTTGTGTTTACAAGGTACCAAGTTGATACATCTGAGTAATAAATAATTCAAATAGTTTGCCAAATTAGCCTATTATTCTATCATTGTGGTGTAAGAGCATGTAAAAACATTGACATGTTGCTTTACATAAAATGAAGATGGAAAATATAAAAATAATAACATAAAAAAACTATAATACACTGCCCGGCCAAAAAAAAAAAAGTCACTGTTTGGATTTTAATAGGCAAATACTTAAGAATCTATGAATGGATCATTATTACAGTGATTATTATGTTTCTAGCATGTTATATGTTTGGCAATGGTTCTTTTAACCCTAAAAGATGGAGTGTGTGGCTTTTCATTTCTTAAACAACCATGTAGGAAGAAACATCATGGCCATATTCCAGGATGACAATGTCAAGATTTACCAGGGTTAAAATTGTGAAAGAATGGTTCAGAGAGCATGAAGAATCATTTTCACATGTGAATTGGCACCTCTGAGTCCAGACCTTAATTTCATTGAAAGTCTTTGGGATCTTGACCAAAAATTGATGCATCATTTTTGGTCAAGATCTTATATTGACAATGCAAGAGGTGAGCACTCTGTAAAGTCTCCTCAAGCACATCCCAAAAACTTACACTGGTTAAGGTCAGTGCCAATTCATGTGTGAAAATGATTCTTCATGCTCCCTCTCAACAATTCTTTCACAATTTGAGCCTGATGAATCTTGACATTGTCATCCTGGAATATGGCCAAGATACATCTTAAAAAATGGTTGTTTAAGAAATGAAAAGCTACACACTCCATCTTTTAGGGTTAAAAGAACCGTTGCCAAACATATAACATGCTAGAAACATAATAATCACTGTAATAATGATCCATTCATAGATTCTTAAGTATTTGCCTATTAAAATCCAAACTTTTTTTTTGGCCGGGCAGTGTAGTATCTCAGTGATCCTAAAATAACACTGTTCCTGTCCAAGCAAGCAGTTCTCGGCCAGAATAGGCTGTGATGTGGACTAGACCTTTTGTCATTTTGTCAAAGGTCTGGCTCTGTGAGACTAGTGAGGTGGAAGCTCATTAGCATGTGCTTCAATACAGCAATGTGAATTCCTCTACCTCTGAATGCCTAAAATTCAATTCAAAACTTTTAGAATGGCATCTAAGTGTTAGTCACAGATGACAACCCAAGCTAGTCGGACTTTCCTCAGCTGAAAAACCGTTCCACTTTCAAATTGCCCAAAACCTGCTCCAAATCAATGTGTTGCTACAGTTTTCAGTTCACGTTGGTTGAGGTGTTGCTATTAGAAATGCAATATCTGCAACATATTCTGTGCCTCTCTCATCGCAGTCTCATTTCTCTTCAAATGATGAAAAACACCATCTTAAATAATGCAGTACCTATTTTAGCTGTGATGTATGTTGCCACATGTTTCTCTCAAGTAAGCCCTTAAGAACCATTTCATCAATCATAGGTGGCACAAAATTGGCAGTGATGGCCTCCAAGTACAATTTTCTCTGTTATTCCATGAAATAATATGGTCTGTGGTATCAGTGATTTTGTATGAAGAAAAGTAAGAAGCAGAAATGCCATATTATATATTCTCTTCTGCAGCTAATATTGATTAACAGCCATGTCAGAAAAAAATGTAGCATGGCAATTTTGGACGTTTTCAGAATTTCAAACACATTTTTAGGGCATACATTTACTGATATGACAATCAAGCACTCAACAAACTCCTTATCAATGAACAGCCATGTCGGTTGCCTCAGGTTTTCCTGCAGAACTTTGCATGAAAAAGCTCCTGCTAGCCTGCTAATTGAGCATTCAATGAGGTGGTTTCCTTGTGCTCTCCATTAGTCCCTGAGAGGGGCTAGTTGCCACTGCAGTGGTACAATCTTAAAAATAAAGGTTCTTTATTGGTATTTATGGTTCCAATCTTTAACATCCATGAACCTTTCCATTCCACAAAAGTTCTTTATAGTGGAAAAGTGTTCTGTAGATTTTTAAAATGTTTTCCAAACTAAGAAAAAATGCTCTTTTAAGAACTGTTCAGTGAAAGTTCTTTGGGGAACCAAAATTGGTTCTACTATGGCATTGCTGTAAAAAAAAACCTTTTGGAAAATATATGTGTATATAATGACAGTTATATACACTTTTTTTTATTAAAACAGTCAAGCCCCATCAAGAGATTGATCAGACTGTTGTTTGTCTGTGACGATCAATGTATTGAATTTATTCAACTTACAGCTGTATGTAACTTGCTAGTCATATTTTTCTGAACCTCTGGTTGGGTCGACTCATGTTTTCTGACATAACTACACTTTCATTTAACAAGAACACATTATGATGGCTCCTGAAATAATAAAAATAGAATCAAATCTAACATATGCTTTGTCTATACTGCAGTAAGACAGTCTTTCTCTCTTCAATCACTGCAAACTTGAAAGCCTCATTGGCTGCAGCTCTTTTCATACCATTTACAAGATTTTCAGGGTTGTCTCTTACAATAAACTCTCTTATGATTCTGCTTTTTCATTCAACAAACTGATTACCACATTGGGAATATGGAATTTATTTCCATCAGTGTGCACACTGAGAGCTACGATTAGCTTTCTCTGCCATTTGACAAAATCGCTCCAGCCACATCGACCAACACAATCAAGCACCAGCACAATCATGCACTATCAGACATGAGAGTGCTACTGAAAGAAAATTTATATCTATGACTCTGTCACATTTTTCCCCTGTAAATGTCTTTGGGTCTCTTGACCTGCTGTGAATATATTAATCTGTTTTTAAAAACTCATTTTGACCAAGTTAATGTCTCCAAAGGTGACAAATGGATTTAAAAAAGTTATGCTTTCACCTCACCTAATAAATGAGTATAGTTGGAGAATTAATTAAATATTTGAATAGTTTGGAGTACAGGAATTCAAACTCGCCACAATATAAAACTCAAGTTTACATCCTGCCAATGTTAAGCAAAACCAATGTTTTACCAACACAATAGTACGTTTATAGCACATTTTTTGACCACTCTGAATTGAATCACAGGAATGAAAAGACCCTTTAATGTAAAAGCAAATGGATTTATTCCCTTGCAAATTTACTATTAAGATAGATGTTAAAGGGTTAGTTCACACCAAAATGAAAATTCTGTTATTAATTACTCACCCTCATGTCGTTCCACACCTGTAAGACCTTCGTTCATCTTCAGAACACTAATTAAGATATTTTTCATAAAATCCGATGGCTTAGTGAGGCCTGCATTGCCAGCATAACAATTAACACTTTCAATGCCCAGAAAGGTACTAAAGACGTATTTAAAACAGTTCATGTGGCTACAGTGGTTCAACCTTAATTTTATGACGTGACGAGAATACTTTTTGTGCTCCAAAAAAACAAAATAACGACTTTATTCAACAATATCTAGTGATGGTCGATTTCAAAACACTGCTTCATGAAGCTTCAAAGCTTAACAAATCTTTTGTTTCGAATCAGTGGTTCGGAGCGTAAATCAAACTGCCAAAGTCACGAAAACCATCGAAATTTTGAAACACATGATGTAACGAAGCCTCGTTTACTGAAATCATGTGACTTTCACGCTTCGAACCACTGATTCGAAACAAAAAAATTTGTTAAGCTTTGAAGCTTCATGAAGCACTGTTTTGAACTCTCCCATCATTAGATATTGTTGAATAAAGTCGTTATTTTGTTTTTTTAGTGCACAAAAAGTATTCTCGTCGCGTCATAACATTAAGGTTGAATCACTGTAATCACATGAACTGTTTTAAATACGTCTTTAGTAGCTTTCTGAGCATTGAAAGTGTTAACTGTCTTGCTGGCAATGCAGGCCTCACTGAGCCATCGGATTTTATGAAAAATATCTTAATTTGCGTTCCGAAGATGAACGAAGGTCTTACGAGTGTAGAACGACATGAGGGTGAGTAATTAATGACAGAATTTAGATTTTTGGGTGAACTAACCCTTTAAAGGCACAATATGTAGATTTTTCGCAGCTAGAGGTTGCCTATTCAAAACAAAGGTGTAGCTTGATAATGCCGAGTTTGAGCACGGAATCTTGGGAGATGTCGTCTTCACCTCACAGCTGGCGGAAAAGAATCGGGATGGGACTCGGGCAAAAATCATGTACATGGATGAAAGTATTAACGTTACTATAGTATGAAGCAGAGCGGAGCACATAGCGACACACGGCTCAACAGCAGCGGAACTTTTATTATGCCACAGTCGCTTCTTCCGGTCAAGCGTACAAGGTAACGCAGTGCTGTTTAAATACATTTGAGTGTGTTGCTGCCGAACAAATGCTTTGAGCCCACTGCAGTAAGCTAGATCGATTTTAGAATATCATATTAATAAATGCCGGATGGCTTTTGCTAATAAATGGCATGCAATTAAATACAAATGTATTGTATGATGGAGAAAATGCTAAATTACTGTTACTAAAAATAAAGCTGCATCTGATTAGGCCTATGCTATGTTTGCTTCTTGACAAAATAGAGTTTTTTTCTGAGGCATGGTACTCACGGAAAATCAAGAAAACAAGATTCAAACAATAAGACTAAACTTGTTGAGCTATATAGCAATTAGTTTTATGTCTATAAATATAACTAAACAGTTGCTCCCTTGCCTAATAAAACATGTAATATATTAAAGCGTCTTTAGTGTTTCCATGGTTTCTACAAAATAAAACCAGAAATCGAGGGTAGCGCAGGTATGACGTCACAGGTGACGTACGGACAGTCGGACACGTCCATGTCCTGGTTAAAAATTGCTTATTTCTCTGGATTTAAATATTCTTGGAAACATTTGGGATAATGTACATACACAAATCAATGAAATATATATCAGTGTTTTAGTGTTTTTTTGATATTTTAATACATATTGTGCCTTTAATACAAGACTAGAGAGATATGCAGGATTTAAGGTATGTGAAAGAACATATGTTATGTATGTTCAAACTCTCTCCATGTGTCTATATGCCTACAGGCACAGTATTATTCAAGGTTAATGTGTGTCTATGGTCAATATAGCTATAGGCAAGACACTAATGTGAGCGACAAATCCATAATATCCCAAAAAGCATAAATATAGTATCGCTCAATAAATAACCATCAAAATGTCTAGTGCATTATTAGCCTAAAATGGTTTGCAGTTTTTGATGGTTTAAGCTGGTTTTCGGCTGGTTTGCTGGTCATAGCTGATTTAAGATCAGTCTCATCGCCTGACTAAGTTAGTATTCATGGTCTCCAAGCCTAACCTGCTGAAAAGTACCCCAAACCTCTCTAAAACCAGTCAACAGACCAGTATGATCATGTTTGGAGACCAGATAAGACTGGCAGTGCAGTTTAGCCTAGTTTGCAATAGATACTAGAGTATGTCTGATATCTGGAACAAGATACAATGCATAATATTTTACACATAGTTTTAAGACTGTAAAGTGATTATAAAATGCATTAAATATTTTATCTTATTACACTTATAAAACGAATCATACTTAACTCTTTCAACAAGACATTACACAAATAACTAATACATAATTTACAAGCATCTTACTGGTATATAAATTAGTTTACATGCCACTGATTAGATTCAGGACTGAGCTATTCGCAGTTTACATTCCTAGATTAGTTTTAAAAGACAGAATCCAGCTACATCTGTCATGAGCATCACTCGCCACACAGCCTCCGCTGACACAACTTCTTGCCCAAGCTCCGATCGAGAGAGGCTTTATCAAATGCATTTGCAGCCTAGAAGTTAGTATGGTCAGTATTACGAGCATAATTCACACGGCAGACACACAACATTTATAAAAACCTGATGAAAGCATTTAGATCGGAACGTACACTGACGAGAGGACGATCCACGGATCTCTTACCATTCACGATGTGCTTAAATATTCCCCAATAAAATACGCATGGACTCGATCCAGTAAAGTTGCTATTCAAATAGTCCTGTGGTTCTCGAGTCAACCCACCTATATCAACCAAATGATACGTGTGCTGAGCGTCTGTAAGTGACAGATGGATAATGTTGGCTTTCTGTAAAGGCAGGGGGTGGGCAGCGCGCGTGCATAACCAGTGGGATATTCTCTTCCTCTGTCATTGGTTTGTCTGCGTTCTGTGACTGAAAACGGGCAAAAGGGAAGACACGATTCTGGTTGTTTGTACCTGAAGAACAACCAGTTGCTTTTTGAACAGTTCGTCCCTTTAACTTAATGAGTTCATTAAGGGTTCACTCAAAAATGAAATTTCTGGTATTTACTCACCTTCATGTCGTTTCAAACCTGGATGACTTTCTCTCTTGTGGAAAACACAAATAAATTAATTTCGAATTATGTAGGCTATTGATCAATCTTTTTCATGCAGTGACAATAGTGGTAAAGAGCCTCGCAAAGGGATCACCCTAGTCGACAGGGACAGATGAAATTCATCTAAAGTCATATGATTTGTGCGAACAGAGCGACATTATTCATTCTATTTTCCCCTGTGCGTTTAGACACCCGAAAGCGGCGTAACAGCGTAACTGTTCCTGAAGTTCCTTCACGTGCTCTCGAATGATCGTAAATATGAGTTTCCTAGGTAAAACAAATTTGCATATGAACGCCCTATCATCTCGAAACTAATCTCGACTTCAGAAGTGGGAATTATCAAATTTCCTATAGCACTTGAAGGCAGCATTTGTCCAGACTGGCAGGTGTTTTCCTTGCGCGCTCTGTAAAATCCTGTAGGAACGCCGCGCTCCACCCCAACATCGGCGTGAGACTGGTGGCCTGGCGCTGTTGCCCTCAGACTGCTGTCACGTATGGTCTCTGCGGTTCTGCAGTTTGTTATAATTGGTTAAAGGTATACTGTTAAATGTCACTGTAGATTTAGCAGCACATTACTGTAAAAACATACAGTACAATACTGCCTTTTTATATTACAGTACAATACTGTATTTTGTATTGCATTCTGGGTAATTTTGTTTGAGCGGGAACATTTTACAGTATATTTTAGTGTTGCTGTAACCTAGCTGTAACTTGGCTGTAATATGCCAGGCAATAATACAGGATTGCTGTAAACAGCGCCCCCTGACTGACGTCAGAACACAACTGCAGCAGCTCACTCACGGATATCTGGATGTCTCACTCGGTCGATATCTGGAAGTTTGGTAAGTTAATTTTACATTTTATAATTAGGTTTTAGGATTTTACGCTATAGTGTACATAACTTGTCTTGTGAAATGACAGTGGAAGTTCAGCCAGCGAACGTTGCAAAAACACCGTTACAGAGTTAACTTAGGTGTCTGTTTCCCGCTTGCCCCGACATTTTCAATTCTAACTCGGTGAATTACATCTGGTTTATTTCGACCAAACCAGACCTTGTGATTGTTGAAACGCTGAAAAGACAAATCAAGATGATTTTCGTGAGTTTTATTTTGTTTCTGTCGAATTTGAATGTACTGTGTTTTACGATGGTCTGTGAGGTAAATTTACCGCATTTGCTAACGGAGTCTAGGTTTGAATGATCATATGATAACAAAAATGTCTAACGTTATCTGTGTAGGGAACGTTTTTATAATGTCCGATCTGAGCCTGTCAGCAAGAACTTTTAGTATTGTAAAAGACGTACATTGACAGTGCTTAAACTGCTAAGATTTGCAGTCTATAGAGTGCCCCAGGGATGACGCGTTTTTGTAGGCCAACCCGGAAGTTAGCGGTGCACGGGTTCCCTCGGTTGAAAGCCTATGCATTTTTCCCATAGACTTTTGGAAAATTCGCAGAAAATAAGCTCTGTGTTTAACAAAGGGTTATGACACTTACACGTTTTGTCTATCAAGATAATCTTTACAAGTGAACACAACATTTATAGATTTTGAAGCCTAAATAAAGTCGTCAGATATAAAACAGTAAGGCTAACAGTAGGCTATAAACGGACTACAGCACACCATGTGTTCGTGGATCAGACGTTTGTCACCACCAAGCTTCCTCAGAACTGTATTTAAAATTACAGACTATTATTTGATGAAATCCGATGGCTCAGCTGATTATGCATATGCGCTGTGTATGCAATGACTTATTCACTTTTTCATGAGAAATGCCATGTCCAAATGTCCCGTTTTTAATGATGACGTCTAAAGTCCCCGCCAAAGGAAGTAGTCCCTTTTAGCAATTTGTTAGCAACCGCCGATTTTACCAGACACAGTAAAAGTTTAAAAAATCACAAGCAGGTTATAACTGGTGTGTTTTATATCATAGATCAAAACGTGAAAGTATTTAGAGGCTTTGTTAACCACAGACCTTATTTCAGGCGATTTAGCAAAAACCCATTCAAAAAACCCATAGACTTTACGGCGTTGGAACCGGAAGTCCAAAAATGCTAACTCGCTTCCGGGTTTTGCCTACAAAAATGCATCATCCCTGAGGCACTCTATTTCCCGGATGACGGCTGCAGCTGTCGCGGTCAACACTGGACCTATTTGAATAAGTCGTTTAAGTTAACATGAACATATAGTCAATCAAAGCGCAATGACTGTCAAAATACTAACAGTTGATGGCATTATGAAAACTGCATTACTTGTCATGTTTCGGTTCTACCTGCAGAAAATATGAAATCTGTATTTTTAAAATTTAAGTTTTTAAAAAAGTTTCCTTTTACTGCAGTAAAAAGTATAATGCATGTAAGCCATTCTACATTTTGAATGTGTGCATTCTTGGCAACAGAAGTGAGTCATTATTTTATAGAATGTGCAGTAGAAAAAGAGAAGAAGAAGAAGAAAGTAACAGAATTGCTCAGGGCAGCTACCGGTCAAATGAGTCCCCTATGCAGAACGTCATTTGGCCCCTTGGTGTTGATGTTGCCCCCATAGAGGGTGGGATGGTTTCCCCTTGGTAGCTAGTGCCCTATGCAGACCACATATTTTGTAAATATGGAACAGTGATAGTGGAATCATTGTAGAAACTGCTGCCATTGATCAACAACAAATCCAGCATACATGGTCTTTGGTTATTATGGAAGCTTTTTTTCCACCACAGAATAAAAAATCATAAAAGGTAATTGTGACTTTTTATCAAAAATATTTTTTATTTTGCAATTGTGAGTTTACATCTCACAATTCTGACTTTTTCTTTCTCGGAATTGTAACAATTACCTTTTTTTTATTTTCTATTCATGGCAGTTTCATAGGTTCCACATGTAAGGGTGAAAACCATAGAGATGCACAATCCAGCACACATTCTTCCTCCTCTCCCATACCTCTTCTTCTCAGTTGTCCTGATCCAACTTCTCCTCTACTCTATTCTTCTCCCTTACCCAGATATTATTTTCTCTCTGCTCCTCTGTGTTGTTCTTCATACACATTGAACAAATCCGATTCAAAGAGTCCTATTTTTCTGTGTCCATGTAATGAAAATAAATTCAACACCTGACTATTCCTCCAACTCAAATTGTAATCTGCGATTTCTCAATATTTCAGTGATCTGCTATTTAAAAATGCTTATCAATTGTTTTAGTATTTGTTTTATATTTTTTTCTAGTACTTTTCCAGTACTGTTGTTGTTGCAAAAGTAAAGGTTTTATCCTATATTTAAAGATTGGAACATTAGGTCTTCATTTCTGACATGCTGTGTTTAAGCATTTGCAAATAAGATGAGAAAGATCCATGATTTTGGTATGAGGTAAGCTTACATGAAAAGAAAATGTAAGCATATTAGAAACGTGTTAATTGACTGCATTTTGTGTGAAAACGACATGAATTGTGTTAATGGTATGGTCACAACAGACGGATGTTCTGCTAAATGTGTTTAGAGTTTTGAAAATGTGACTACAGATTGGACAAAAGTATTGAAAAAAACTGTAAATCAGTTCATGTGAGTACAGTGGTCCAATATTAATATTATAAAGCCACAATAATATTTTTGTTGCGCCAAAAAAACAAAATGACGACTTATATAGTGATGGCCGATTTCAAAACACCGCTTCAGGAAGATTCGGAGTGTATTGAATCAGCGGTTCGGAGCGCCAAAGTCACGTGATTTCACCCGTTGGTAGTTTGACACGCGATCTGAATCATAATTCGACACGCTGATTCATAACGCTCCGAAGCTTCCCGAAGCAGCGTTTTGAAATCGGCCATCACTATATAAGTCGTTATTTTGTTTTTATTGGCACACCAAAAATATTCTCGTGGCTTTATAATATTAATATTGAACCACTGTACTCACATGAACTGATTTAAATATGTTTTTAGTACATTAATGGATCTTGAGAGAGGAAATGTCATTGCTGTCTATGCAGGCCTCACTGAGCCATCGGATTTCAACTAAAATATCTCAATTTGTGTTCTGAAGATTAATGAAGGTCTTACGGGTGTGGAACGGCATGAGGGTGAGTAATAAATGACAGAATTTTCATTTTTGGGTGAACTAACCCTTTAAGGGGACAGTTTACGCACAAATGAAAATTCTGTCATCATTTACTCACCTTCAAGTTATTCCAAACCTGTATAAGTTTCTTTCTTCTGCTAAACACAACAGAAGATATTTTAAAGAATGTTGGTAACCAGACAATTGACACCACCCATTGACTCCCATAGTATTTTTCCCCCCACTATGGAAGTCAATGGTTTCCATCAACTGTCTGTTTACCAACATTCTTTAAAATATCTTCTTTTGTGTTTAGCAGAAGGAAGAAATTCATATAGGTTTGGAACAACTTGAGGGAGAGTAAATGATGACAGAATTTTCATTTTTGGATAAACTGTCCCTTTAACAGCCGTTAATACCTGTAAATTGCTGATTCACTGAACATGCAATGGTTTTCAATAAAATGGTGTTAATAGTTTGATTGAATAAAACATTTTTGACAAGAACATTGTTTGGATTGTCTTTTGATTTGCAGGTATTCTGTCATCATTAATATTACTTCCTATAAGTTTATATACCGTAATAACTACATATTATATAATTATAATATTAATATTATTAGTTATTTTGAAAATTGCAGTAATATTTAGCAGTGATATATCAATATTGATATTACAGTACAATACTGTATTATTAATTACAGCAGAAGCAAACTAAAAGGAGAAAAAGCAGTAAAAATACAGTACAGTACTGTTTTGTAGAATTACAGTACTGTTCTTGTGTACTGTAAATTGAATTACAGTACAATTACTGTAAATCAAAATACAGTAACTTGCTGGCAACCCTGCTGCCAGTACTGTACTGTAAAAATACAAGAAAATCATTAACAGTGGGTGGGTAATTTTCGGAGAGGCTATCCGCTTGTTAAGTTGTGACGTAAGGAACGCCGTTTCCGGGTCCAAGCCTCGACTCGTTTCACTTGAGAATGCCATCGACGGCCGTTTATGAGCGCTATTTATTCATTTTAAACATCAATCATTTTAAAAAGTTAAATATTTTAAATACTTACAGTCTACACAACAGTCTCCATGCTCACAGCGTCACAGATATTAATATTTTAATGATTTATAAAAGATGAATCATTGTCTGGCCATCTGGAATTTTGGTATGGAGATAAAGGTTATAATTATATATTTTTTGTAGTATTACACCACATCGTGTGTGTATATTAGCACCATTTCTTGTTTTCTTGTGGTATGAGATAGAGCGTTAGGACCCGGAAGCGCTGCCACGTGACGTCAGACTTAACAACCGAATAGCAGCAATTCACAGGCTGCGTCCGAAAACTGGAAAATGCTGCCTTAAGAGGACACATTTCAAGGTAGGAAGGCATCAAGGCACGCCCAAATCCAATGTTAGCTTCACTTCCAGTTTCATGAGATACCTTCATCTGATCGATTTTTCAAGGCAGCATAGATGTATCCTTAGCAAGTGCTTTCCATTCTGTGACAGTTGAGCTAGAAAAATAAAGATGGCGTCCGAAAGTTGCGTTTGCTGGCCAGTTTGGGAGTAAATGTACATTTTTGACCAATATTTTCCACTTTTGATGTCATTTCTAGCGAGAAATTACTACTGTAGTAATTAAATATTTGTTTAGTTCTCACCAAAGCTCGTGCTATATTGTGGTAGATCATTAAACTCATATGCTGCCTCAGAAGTCTGTCTGAAATCCGTTTCATGAGGTGCCTTCATGCATAAACGCAAGTCATTGCTTACAAGTCATTGTTTGATAAGGCAGCGATGCAGCAAGTCAGCAACCTAGGTTTTCGGACGCAGCCATAGTTTTCAGTCACGTGACTGTCGCGGAGCCCTGGAGGGCAAAACAACCATGTAACTGCAACACAAGCCTGTCAATTATCCATCTTAAAAACAAAAATATGTAACAAGATGCAAGTTTTGGGCATTTGTGATCCATCTGCAGTGATTTCAATTACTAAAATCAGCGGGACGATTTTTTTTATAAAGCTAACGTGAAAAACACGAGAGTGGGTTGTACCAATAAGGATTAAATTAAAGGGGCTCTAAGTAGTAATGACACCCAGTGGTCGAAATAGGTACTGCAGTCCAAATTCAAAATATAGTTTGGCCCGCCTCCTCGTTCAAAGATGCGGGTTGCCAGCAACAAGAGGGAGCGCAATTGACAATGAAAGCTGAGGAGACTTACACACTGTAAGCTGATAAGTTGATTTATCTGTTTTATTATGCTGTCGTTCATAGAGATTTTTAGATGGATGCAGAGGCTTTTTAGGTCAGGTAGAATCTGCAATTCTCTGACCCAGTTTGTTTGCTGGTTTCCATGGTTGCAATACGCTGTGTTTTCCGCCAACTGGCAACCTGTGATGTCGAAATACTATTGGATAAACTGGCAGCACATGGTTTCACACAGACCAAAACAAAGACAGACATTCCGACATGGAATGCACATTTCAAAGCAGAATATCTGGCTGTAGCAATGTTTTTCTGAGAAATAAGTAGGTGAACTTAGCATGTTTCCTAAATATCTGCAAACATATTGGGGAATTTTTATGCTTTATTAAAGTGAAAATCTTACATTTAGCCCCTTTAAGCAAAGTTTAACACTAATCAAGGATTTGTTGATCTGGGTTTTATTTTAAATCCAGTTGTGTCGCACCACTTAATTTTAAACACAGATTTTAAACGGAGAAAGACCGTTAGAATGAAAGGGCTGATCAAGCAGCATAGGCGGAGAATGAACCAACGCCAGGCTAAAGAATCCTTAGTGCAACAGACCTTAATGTGCCTTAATGTACTAAAACAGTGATATTAAAAGATCAAATTCAGTTTAACTCTTTTTGATGATGCATACTATATACAGGCGAGCAGATGAGCCCAAAATATAAATGCAATGCGTTTTCTTTATAATGGTTTTTGATGGAAAAAACGCTTAATGAGAAACCTCGTGTTGCATTAATATTCTGTGTTCATTTGTTTGCCTGTACAAAGTATACATAATCAATAAGGTATATATTGAATTTGGTATTTTAATATCACTGTCTTTCTAGATCTTACTACAAACCTGGTAAAAATGACTGGCAGTCAGTGGAGGAAAGCCTTGTTTTGCCTGCCAGGGCACGTTCCCCTCAGGGTGTGACGTCACGTGAAAACTATCAATAGCGAGTTAGCTTTGAAAGCATTAGATCCCACTCTCCCTTCAGAGCTCTCCAAAGCCACGTCTCCTTCAAAACACATGAATGCATACAGCAGGGAGCAAACAAAAGCGTCATGACAGGTGTCTCTCATGTCTCAAAGCACATAACATTACAATAATAAATATAGCTGCAAGCAGCAATTAACAGTGTTCAAACGCTTTAAGGCCTTTAAGCACTTGCATAAAAAAGATATTAGCTTATGTTTTATTTAGCAAGCATGTAACCACTTAGATCATAAACGGAAAAGACCATTTACAGGCAATTTACCATAGGAAATGTATTGTTTTTAAAGCTTTTTAACAGTTATAGCACCACCTATGGTCAGATTGCAATTAAAGTATGCATGCTTGTTTATGCGAAAAAATCGCAATATACAATCCTTTACACATGTGAAAAATGCGAATTTCTCAAAGGCCTCTAGGGCCGTGAGTTAAACAGGCCCAGGAAGTTTCATTCTGATCAGCCTTACATATGTCTGCCGATTTTTTAAAATATATATCATTCCGTTCACGAGTTATAGACATTTTTAGTAAAAGTGGCTCTGGCCGCTTAGAGATGGTGAATCTAAATTTCAACTCTTTTTTATAATTATTGACAGACTCCAGAGAATCTTGCTGCACTGGTTTGGTTCCAATCGGGCCAAAATCTTAGGACATGTTCGCAAAAGTAGGTTTTTCAAAAATTCCAAAATACTAAGCTATGTGCTTAAACCCCTAAAGAACATAAATCACTTACAGTAAAGAACACTGACCTGTACTAGCTGACTGCTGCACATTCATTTCAGCGTTGATAGTGTTGTTACTGAAACGCATAAATTCCAGTGTTAGATTTTTTTTTATTCAATTGTCTTCTGCAATTCCCCTTCAAATCTCTTGAAACCAAATAAGTGGGAGAACCAAATAAGAAACACAGAAACCAGATTGCTGCTCAGTTGATTCTCAGTTTAATACAGGAAACACAGAGGATATTTATACTGATACAAAAACAGGAAATTGACTATAGTTAGTTTGTTTAGCGATGTGCTGCAAGTCGAGTAGATAGGAACGAGTCTAGTTAGCTAGACAGTTAATAGAAACAGGGTCTCACACAGGAACTAAACTTCTGATCACAACTCACAGTATGAAAACTCGAACGGGGTGACAGAGGGAGAGAGACAAAAAATATTTTACTGTACATTGAGTCACGAACCACTCCTTAGTATTTGCTATCATGATGTGAAGAGACTTTCTGGAACAAATCACCTACCCTTCCTTTAAGGGTAGGATTAGTTGGGGTTTGCATTCGTCAGCACCACCCATAACTTCAGGTCTGATGCTGTAGGCCTGGCACTGTTGTCTTTAGACTGCTGTGATGTGTGATTCTATGGTTCTGCATCTCCCGTTAACATGGCCACCAAAACCATGCTCTCTGATAGAAACCCAACTTTCCCTTAATCCCTTAAACAGCGTTCGGGTTTACATGAGTTTCAGAACGCTGCTTTCTGCAAAAACCTGCAGGTCCACCAACACCCTGAGGCAGCATACAAACAAAGACTACAAAAACATTATTTAAACTAGGCAGCTTGTCCCATAAAAACAGATGAATAAAGCTAAACAATGCTTCAAGAGAGGATTAGTAAACATGATATAATCAACAAGATGAAAATAAACTGGCTATCGGACAAAATCAAACAATAAAAACCTTAACTCTTTACTGGCGCTGTCAGTTCAATGCATTGATTTAGTACAATTTATTATTTAAAAAAAAAAAAAATTATATTCCCTAAACCATATGTGAATTTCATAAAAAGGTTCAATTATGCATGCATGTTTTAAATAATTTTCATTTGAGGGCTTTCCTCAGTACATTTTGCGATATGAAAATATTTAATCAGCAAAGAGTGTAATTAATTTATCACATAAAATGTTGTGTTATTTATAACCCTGCTCTGTTGATTGATTTTCAGGTTTTTCAACCTAATTCATCATTCGAACAGCCATTATCTCACCTAGACGCCCATCACATTCTTGTTAACATAAGTTTAAATTGATGGACATTCCTGATGATCCTCTCTCCTTAATTTCAGTCCCCTCAGAAGGCAAGAAGACTTGTGCCGCTAGTGTTTTTTTGTCCTAGAACTCACTCCTAGCTCATAGTGTTTGTTTGTGTGTGTATGTGTGTGCGTTTTTAGTACGGTTAGGCTGTTCCAGGGCTATTTCAGGGGCCATATCCTGTCTGCACAAATATGCTTGGTTGGTTGAGTTTATTAATGTGATTTTTTTGATTTAGTGTTGCTGTACGGCAAAGTCACATTGCCTCATGACACATATTTGAGTTATAAACATGGCTCATCTCTAGGAACTGACATTTTTTGGAAACAGTCATATCATGTGTCATGTTTAACATTAATGGAAAAAAAAAGAAACCAGATACTGAGGTCTGATAGGTCGGTGTGTTTCTCTCTCTGAAAAGAAAAACAGCCTTCTTTCATGCATGCATTTTTAATTAAAATCAATAAACTACAAGGTAATTCCTGTCAAATCTGCTGGCCAGTTAGATCGCAACAAATGCGATGTTAAATTTTCTTTACAAAAAGGACACCCCCCAGTGGACATGCACTTCATTACAGGCCTGATAGAATCTTGCAGGTATAACTGAGGGAGAGACATGCTTTTCATACGCTTAAGGTAATGTCTTTCATTGCATGCTGTCATTAAATGAGTTACACAAGACAAGACCATGCAGCACCCAGATAACCTGGGTAATATTAACTTACAAGACAACCTTAATAAAATCAAACTTGGGTATTGATGAATTAAGGGTTTACAGATTTTTCAAAATGTTAGAAATAAAGGACAGAAGGTTTAATAAAAATACATACATGTGTGTTGTTTGTGGAGCACAAATGACATCCATGAAATATGACTCTTGCCTTTTGGCATAATGCATAATGACAGTTAGGGAGGTTGACAGCTTATTTTGACAAGTGAAAGCAAACATGGCCCATCCAAAAACTTGCCTGTCTAACTGGTCTACATTACTAGATGATTCATGTTTAGGAACTTCGTTATAAATCATTGACATACATCAAAAGAAAAGAAAACAAGAAACTACAGATTAGATGTGTCACACTGGCTTCAATCACGCAAAGGGAGTCTAATCGGTTATTTCAAAAATATTTTTATTTAGTGTTGTCCATCAACACCTCTTTTAATATTTCTTTGTGTCTCACTCAGCAAGTTCTGCATGGTTATGTTGCTACAGCATGTTCAGTTAATTATCAAGATCGTTATATGTTCCAAAATCTGTTTTTTAAACATTTGACAGCATTTTTGAATGCAATCAAGGTGTTATTATAAAAAGAAAATCATTTAAATCCATTGGATACATTGAGAACGCACCTGTGTAGTGAAAACACAAATATGGATTAAAGCTTTTAAACAAGTATGACCATTCCATTGTAACTCAAATGCCTTTAATAGCTATTTAACAAACAGTATGTTGGCCGCCAGCCCAGCCTCGGTGAGAATGCATTGGTCATGTCATGCATGCACATTAACAGAGCCGTTTCACTAATCTGTGTTTCCACACAGGACCACCAATGAAGCTTTACGTGACATAACCGTGTCCATCAAATCTGTATTGTGCTCTCTAGACATCATCAGCCTTTCTCTCACTAACTGCCGCTGTTTACACAGCCAGCTGTTAGACTAGGATATTAGATTCAGCAGTAGATTCAGACTTTGTTGACACATTAATGGAAACCGAAGAGAAATTAGAACAGGAAATATACTACATGTCACAGTGAGGAAAAAAATGAAAATGTTTACGGATCATTACCAAGATCTCTGTCATGGGAGACATGATGTTAACGGTTGCAGTTTTGTAATACTAAATGCTTCATTACAGTTGAAAGCATGGGGTACGTGATCAGTGATCACACATGATGCAATTTTAAACAGAAAAGAGCTAAAAAGAAATACCATCACTCACTAAAAATGATCATTTTGTCATCATTTACTCACCCTCATAATGTTCTGAGAACAAAAACGTATATAGTCATACAGGTTTGGAACAACTTGAGGGTGAGTGAATGATTTTTCATTTTTGTGTGAACTATCTCTTTAAGACCCATATGTTTGTCTTCATATGAATTCAGCTTTGATGCAGGCTTTATGGTGTGTTTATTTTTAAAGCGCCATTTGCTTACTGTGTACTCAAGATTTGACAGGGAAACAAACCAGCCGGGCTTGTCTTCTTTGCACAAGAAAATGTCACGTGTTTCAGTAGCTGTTTTACATACCCTCATGCCTGAGACTTGCACACAGAAGACACTTTTGTCATCCATTTAAGCATTTACAAGATTAATTGTCAAATTAAATTTTGATATTGAACTCCTTTTTGCAGTACTTGAACACCCTTTTAAATAAGTCTTACAAATCTGTTTTTTTCACCTCCAGGATGGTTGATGATGAGGTGAAAGACAAAGGTGAAATTGCACCATAAAGGCATAGTCCACCAACACCTGCCCCCCCAAAAAACTTGTTTGAACTGCCATTTTTTTGGTGAAATATCTATTTACATTGAGTAGTTTCCTCTCAATTTTCACAATTACATTTTTTCATGAACATTGTGCACAAATTATTGTGTAAAAATAAAGCAGTGGAAGGATCACGAGGAGTGACCTCATACTCTACGTCTTTGTGGATTTAAGTGCTCTTCCTTCCTCTTCAGATAGTTCAAGACCTCTTCCTTGAGCAGATGCAGATTTTTTCTTTGCTCTCCTTTTTATAACCACCACAATACCAACCAAAAAAGCCAGTGCTAATAGGCCTCCAAGCCCTGCACACACAGCATAAATTGTCAGGCTAGTCTCAGGTTCAGGTTCAGTTTCAGGTTCAGGTTCAGGTTCAGGTTCAGGTTCAGGCTCAGATTTAGACTGAGCTCTACGATATGACTGAAATTTTAGATTGGTGACTTGCATAAATAGACACATGTCCATGTACTCTTCCTCCATCGCAAATTGATGGTCCACCTCATACTCTTCATCCTCTTCACTGTCATCATTGGAAGAAGTATCCTCATCAACAAAGCTCTCGTCATCCAGCAGCACCACGCACCAGTACGTCCCATTGTCCTCCTTTTTTGGTTTAGTAAAGGTGAGAGAGGAATATGTCTGTGAGAACTTTAACCGACCCTGTAGATCATTAGGTAGGTTTAAAGAAGGATCCCCTGAGTCCATTATTTGGATGTCTTGGTCACCAGTGTTTCGATACCACAGAACGCTAGTGTACTCCTCTTTATCTTTAAAATCTGGTAAAGACATGAAGTCACATTGGAGAACCACCTTCTTATCTTCTGCAGAAAATGAAATATCAGCTGACTCACGCAAAGGGCACACATTCACAACATACTCTTCGACGAGGAAGGTAGAGAAACATTTATAGCTCCCAGAATGTTCTGAAGTGAGAGAGGGAATGTTTAGGGAATAGTCTTCTGAATTCTTGCTTTTCGACACGGACATCTGATTCTCGATTGTCCCTTTGAGACGTAACGGTGCAGATGAGTTAACTTGTCCAAAAGGTGTTTCCCAGTGGCTCTGTCTGAAGCGGTCTACTGAACATGCAAGAACTATGCGCTCTCCTAAAGAACGATAAACAGTCTTCATCTCAGGATCTTCTGGTAGTCCTATGGTTTGGAAACTCCTGCATTGCCCTCCCTCCATAGCCAGGCAGTAAAAACGAGGTCTGTCCTGAATAAACTCATCTGAAACGTGTAAAGATGAGCCTTTGTCATGCACCTGGACAAGGCTTTTAAGCTCAGGTTGTAATGGTTCCAAAGAAATCTGAGTATCCATGAACAAAGATATGTCTTTATACCATTTTACTGTTATGTGTTTTCTGGAACCCGTATTACATACCAGATCTGCACCTGTTCCAGGTGTCAGTGAAATTTTCTGTAAGTCGAACTCCTCAGTACACACGTAGAGATTTTTTTTATGATAATTTTCCATAGTGTCATTGTTCCAGCACTCTCTCATGTAGGTTCCAGAGTCAGAGAACTGAAGATTTGTGATCTTCAGACCAAGCAGACCTTCAACGTCATCGGAGAAACTGATCCGACCCTTAAAAGCATCAGGTGGTGAAATTGAGGGACTTGAGGATTGACCCAATAGCTCCTTTTTTTCAGCATTCAGTCTGTACACAGCAATGTCATCACCAAAGCAAAAACCCATCTCAAGTTCCCCACCAAGTGCTCTGAATATAGGCTCTGGGTCATCTTCGGCGAGAGCGCACACCAGCAGCAGAGCGAGAAGTATCACAATGTTCCTTGTTTGGTTCATCCTGTTGTATTCTGTCCATCCGTGAGACTGCTTTCTGCCTGTTGCCTTCCACATACTCAGAAATTTGAGTAACCTGTTTCTGAAGTTTGGCATTAAGATCCACCCACGTTGGGATGTTGTCCTTCTTAAGTGCAGAGTTTTTTCTTTCATTTCTCAGGTGCAGTTTTTCTTGCTTTTCTTTCCTCATCCTCCCTTATAACCCAGAGCACATGGTTATCATTTATCTTTCCATTTAAGGTTAGTCTTTTAATCTTGTGAGCTGTTGTTGAAAGTTTTATCTCATAAATCAAAAGAAATTTTGAAACATACTTTCTCTATCTTAAGGTTATATCTTGTGTATGTCTTTGAGTATTTATTCCAAGAGACACTATACACTTCAACCACATTGTTAATGAAACATAACTGAGAAAATGCTCTGTGTTAAAAAAAATAAAGCAATTCAGTCTGTTTGCTGATTCTCAGTTGAAACTTAAAAAAGGAACATACCTTTTTTCCGAGTCAGCTTCAGTCAACCATTTCAGCAATGTTCTGCAAGAACCAGATTGTTTGCCTACAAGGAAAAACATTCACAAGATTGTTCATTCTTGTACTACAACAACATACTGCAACATACAACACATATGTGGCAGAGTGATTAAATAAATAATTTGTACTAAATTAAAGTGTACTGCCATGTCTAACCAATTGTTTTGTAATTAATCACTATTCAAGTCAAGTTTTAATTTTTCAAATGAAGTCGCAATGGACTTTTAGGGACGTAAAGACTATCGCAACTTCCATTTAATGTCGACCTTGTATTTGTGTGACCAGTATAGCCCCAAAATTACATTTGAGAGATGTCTAATATGGTTTCTTAAAAACGTTTCTTTCTGAGAGACAAAGATTTAAACATGAGAAAAATGAGTCATAAAAATAATGAACATCCTTTGTCTTAACCTGTGCTTTGTACAGGTACCTAATAGTCTCTGGGGGCCGTGTGAATGCAAAGCACTTTGTAAGTCGCCAGATTGTAGAGACTTCAAGGGTGGGCTGAATGAACAGTTTGAGTAGGCAGGCATGATCCAGCATTGTGATTAAGCTCCAACTGTGACTCACTCTCCACTGCCGTTCAAACAAATTGCTTTCTGTGCTGATTATAGAACTCACAGTCTGTGATGCCATTTTAAGCGACGTTTCAGTTTTGAAAACACACAGTCGCAAAAAGGTTGATGTTAAAAATATCTGTTGCTTGAAATAGTTTGGGTGCCATTCTTAAATGTTATATTATATTATTATATTAGTGCCAGTTTTGACTATTTTGTAGTTGAGGTGAAAGGTCAATTCATATTTCTTTCTGCTCTGCTTTATCAAAATCTATCAATCAAAAGGTTTCAATGTTCCTCCTGTACTGAGGGTGGCGCTTGTTGTGCTCAGACCGCATGACCGTCACAACAAGAACAAGAGGTGCCGTGTTTCCGCTGTACTGACGTTTGACCGCTGTCACTACAGAGGTAATGATCAGTCTGATTTACTGTATGAGAATGTTTCAGATGTGATATTATTGCCGACTAATAATAAATGCAAGCCACTGTTAGACTGTGGAGTTTGTTTCTTTATCTCGATGTCACGATGTTTCGTAACAAAACACACCCTTCCCCTCATGTTCTGTTGAGATTGACTTGTGTAATAATCATAACGATAATAATAACATTGTTGTTTTCCTTTCCTTTTCCATATATAGTATGTTATAATACATTATTACATAATAATGTAATATATATTGTTTTTTTATTTTATTTTTACAATGATTTTATTAATGTTTATTGCATAAGTCTCATATGTCGCACCAATGCTGTATTTATTTGATTAAAAATACAGTAAAAACAGCAATATTGTGAAATATTATTACAATTTAAAATAACTGTTTTCTAATTGAGTATATTTTAACATGCAATTTATTTCTGAAATTTTCAGCATCATTACTCTAGTCTTCAGTGTCACATGATCCTTCAGAAATCATTCTAATATGCTGATTTTGGAAAATGTATTATTATCTTAAGTGTTGAACACAGTTTTTGCTGCTTCATATTTTTGTGGAAACTGATACATTTAAAAGTCTGGGGTAAATTAAAAAAATAAATAATATTTTATTCAGCAAGGACACATTAAATTCACAAGTGACAGTAAAGTCATTTATAATGTTACAAAAGATTTCTATTTCAAATAAATGCTGCCTTAGTGGGCAAAAGAGACTTAATTAAAAAAACATTAAAAAACCTTAATTATTCCAAACTTTTGATGGGGTGTATGTAAGGAAAATCTTAACATATGAAAATACTCTCTTAGACTGCAAATATTTTTCATGTTGGGCATTTCAAGTATGTTATTCTCATTTTAGAACGCATTTTATTGAACAAAAATTTGGATGCACCCCTCAGTACAAGCATTGATATTTTCTACTGTTTCTCTAGAAGCCAAAGACTAAAATATTTTATGAGTATATCCTCTAAAAGTTTATTTTGTCAAAGTTTTTCTCAACTGGGAGTACACAAGCACATAGATTGCATCAAAAAAAGAAAGAAAAAAGTTTATTTAAAGTCCTGAAAGACCTTAAACTGAACATGAGGGTTAATAGTTTCGCCTCTCTCAAATGTCATTCAAAATCTATTGGGATATCCTGGTCCCTCAAGGTATCTAGTGTTTTTGTTTTCAATTTCAAACAAAATATGTCATGGTCTCATTATAAAGGAACTGTCTAACTATGTAACTTTTTCTGTTTGCATACCAAAAGTGGTTGTTGCGTAACTTCACAGTTTTCTGATATGAAACCCTTGGCTCTTTTGTGATATTAACATCTTGTGGGTGTCGGCAAATAGAAAGCTAGTTAATATCGGCTGGCAATAATTAAATGAGTACCAGGGCATGTGTATGCAGTGCATCTTCAAAATAACATCCTATGGCTAGATGATTTGTAGTGTCTGAATTCTCATTCTGTTCATTAAACTCAAAAGGTTGTGCATATCAGCTTTGCATGAGTAATTAGGAACGAGGAAGTGTTTTATTAAAATAGTTTGAGACTTTCTGAAATGTTTTTCCACTTGTTTCAGGCACGTCACTTGCGTGCAATGCACACAATTACTCAACGGTCCCACCCACAGACCTGTAGATTGTGCAAACATGTTGCGATTAGTCACGACATCGTTGTGTCTCTACTGCCAGCGGGCTCAAGTAACGCCTTCACTCCTCTCAAGGCCTTACTCCTCAATCGTTCACAAAGAGAACCTGGTTGCTATAGACACCCTTTACGACTTATCCGTAGACATCAGTAAGATCCGAAAGTTGAAGGGATGGGTGTTGCGGCAGAGCCCTTTATACGTGAGCGAGACTGCCGCCCTGCTGAGGGACATGGGGGCTAGTGGGCCTGTCATCGCACGTGTTTTGGAGCTCCATCCTGAGGCCATCCTCTGCAAACCTGAGCAAATGGAGGCGCAGAAAAAGCTGTGGATGTCTGTGTGCGCCAGCCAGAAGGATCTGGTTGGAATCATCGAAAAATTCCCTGCCTCGTTTTTCACCTCGTCCGCTGATCACGACAACCAGAAGGCCAACATCATGTATTTCCAGACATTGCATCTTAACAAACGGATTATTAGCAAGCTCATGGCCAGCGCCCCTCAGAGCTTCAGCCGACCTGTTAAGCAAAATGAGGAGATGATCCAGACCCTGCAGAAGACTATTTGGACTTGGGTGGGAGGGAGGATAATATGAAGACCTGGTTGCAGAAGCTGCTTACTCAGAATCCCTACGTGCTCCTGAAGCCCCCCAAGGTTTTGCGCGATAACTTGACGTTCCTGCGCGACAGGGGCTTCACCAGCAATGAGCTTTTGCGGCTGCTTTCCAAACTGAGGGGATTTGTTACTGAGCTGAACCCTGAAAGCATGAGACTCACCCTCAGCTACTCCCAGGAGACCCTGGAATGCACAGAAGCAGAGATCAGGGAGATCGTACTTCAATGTCCAGCCTTGTTATACTATTCTGTGCCTATACTAACTGAACGCTTCAAAGGCCTCCTCGCTGCTGGAGTAAGCATGGAGCAGATCATGGAGACTCCCACAGTGTTAGAACTGACAACACAGATAGTTCAGTATCGCATTCAGAAACTGAGCTCTTTTGGTTATGATGTACGTACCGGCAGCCTGGAAGTCCTTAATGGCACCAAAAAGGACTTTGAGATGAGCAATGGGAAGCTGCGTCTTAGGCAAGAGAGGCCACTTTTTAACCCAGTAGCTCCACTTCGAACGGAAGATTAAATTTTATTCTCATTTCACATAATTCCAAGTTTATATGCTGCAGTTTTTTAGTTAGTTTTGGGTTAGTTCACCCAAAAATGAAAATTCTGTCATTAATTACTCACTCTCATTTCGCTCCAAACCCATAAGACCTTTGTTTATCTTCATCACCAATGATGAACTGGCGTTCTGATGTAGAACCTGGAAGCTACACTGTGTGTACAATGTCAACTGCGTAGGAGACTGCCATGGAAGAGAAAGAAATTGTCATTATTTTTGTTTGTTTTTTGTGCATAAAAAGTATTAAGGTTGAACCACCGCAGTCACATGGACTATTTTTGTGACGTCTTTACTACCTTTCTGGGCACTGAAAGTGGTAATTGTGTTGCAGTCTATCGATAGCTCACGGATTTCATCAAAAATATCTTAATTTGTGTTACGAATATGAACGAAGGTCTTATGGGTTTGGAACAACATGAGGGTGAGTAATTAATGACAGAATTTTAATTTTTGGGTGAACTAACCCTTTAACATCTCTTTAACATGAAAAAAGTAAAGTAAAGTCAGAATTGTGTTTTTAAAAACACGCAAATATGAAAAAGTCCTAATTGCAAGTTTTTTAACATACAATTCTGAGTTTATTTGCAGCAATTCCAAGAAGCAAAAAGTAACGATTGCGAATCATGATATATAAACTCGGAATTGCATAGAATTGTGTGCAAGTTTATAAGACATAATTCTGACTTTATTTCTCACAATTACGAGTTTATATTTTGCAATTTTGAGCTAACATCTGGCAAAAAATTTTCTGAGAATTGCAATTTTTTTAATCTCGAAATTCAGACCTTCTTCTTCAGAATTGCAAACTTTACACACAATCCTTACTTTATTTCTCACAATTCCAAATTTATAGATAGAGAAAAAAGTTAGAATTGACAGATATAAACACGAAATTGTGAGAAATAAAGTCTGAACTGTGAGATAAAAAATCAGTTTTTATTTCATGTCAGAAACAGGCTTCCATGTTAGTGCTAAACAGAATATTAACAGTAGTTTCCTTTGTTTTCTGAATGAATACATTTATTTATTTAGATCATTCATTCGCTGAAAAGGATAAATGATTGAAGGTTCTGTTTATGTTGTGGAAGACGAATCTTTACCAAATAAATGTCAACCCATATTGTGCTCAAAGAAAATGTAATTTCTCTCCTTTACTACATCATAAATGTACATTTTTGCCATCGTGGCACTGAGTCATTAGTTGTATTGTCATATACAGACATGTTGTGCCAAGTAATTTATGTAGCTTTTGAAATTCCTCATCAAAGTCTAATAATGAACAATATAAAATACCTCTCAGAGGTATGCATTATGCAGATAAATATTCAGATCAACGAATGTTTACCCGTATGCTGCCGTCAGAATCTCATTTGAAAGCATTTCCCAATATTTTGGCCTCTGGGCAGCATTTTGAGATAATTTTGTGCTTTTTAATGATTAGACTAAAGACTTTACTGGTATCTATAATGAAGTTACATTACATATTGCCTTTTGGCATCTGCTGTTTACGTGGTGGACTTCATGATTTCTTTTAATGGTAAGCCATTAATTTCTCACAAGTTTCTCAATGCCTCTGTGAAATCAAAATAAGAATGTTTTTTAGCTTGATTAGAGCTGAAAATTAAATTAATTTATGCATGACATTTTGGGCAGGTTTCATTAATATTTATTGCTGTTCTGATTTTTCTACATCTCCAGATTTTCTGTCTCTCTTTTTTGTTCTCTATTCTTTGTCCACTCCTAGTGTACGGCTCCAACCGGATGGCTGCTTTATCCTGCAAATGACACTTTGAGTTATACCCGAACACATCGGAGGTTAATAAGCGAGGGTATAAATAGCTCTTTTTCATTTGAAATGTGGCAGTGGGTATTATTAGCAAATGTTACACATTGATTTTATGGGGCATAACTCAAGGAAATTATGAAAATAGATGACACATGCAATTAAAGTCTATAATTTCCTGCCCTGGACTTTGCATGCTGGAATATTAAGGTGGTAAATATTCCATGTCTGAGGTCATGCTGAAGCGCAGCGCTGTCCTCTGTGCAATCTGCTCTTCAGATCTCCTAATCAGAGTGGTGTCCAGAAAAATGTGCTTTATGTAATCATGAGATCGTTTTTATAGATGTCAATGTGAACATTGTGGATTTAAAAACCCAAACAAATGAATTCAGTAAAATTAAATTATGTTCATCCTAAATTAGTATGACATTGTAGCCATTTTGGATCTTGTTTTAGCTCTGTTCACCCTATATTAAGGGTGAGAATTTTTTACTCCAACATAAATGTCAGTTTAACCTTTATATATATATATATATATACACACACACACACACACACACACACAGTGCTCAGCGTAAATGAGTACACCCCCTTTGAAAAGTAACATTTTAAACAATATCTCAATGAACAAAAACAATTTCCAAAATGTTGACAAAACTAAGGTTTATATAACATCTGTTTAACTCATAACATGAAAGTAAGGTTAATAATATAACTTAGACATTTTTCAGTTTTACTCAAATTAGGGTGATGCAAAAATGAGTACACCCCACAACAAAAACTACTACATCTAGTACTTTGTATGGCCTCCATGATTTTTAATGACAGCACCAAGTCTTCTAGGCATGGAATGAACAAGTTGGAAACATTTTGCAACATCTATCTTTTTCCATTCTTCAAGAATGACCTCTTTTAGAGACTGAATGCTGGATGGAGAGTGATGCTCAACTTGTCTCTTTAGAATTCCCCGTAGGTGTTCGATTGGGTTCAGATCAGGAGCCACTGAATCACTTTCACCCTGTTCTTCTTCAGAAATCCAACAGTGGCCTTAGATGCGTGTTTAGGATCATTGTCATGTTGGAAAAGTGCACGACGACCAAGGGCACGGAGTGATGGTAGCATCTTCTCATTCAGTATAGAGCAGTACATCTGTAAATTCATGATGCCATCAATGAAATGCAGCTCCTCGACACCAGCAGCACTCATGCAGCCCCACATAAGGACACTGCCACCACTATGTTTCACTGTAGGCACCATGCATTTTTCTTTGCATTCCTCACCTTTGTGACGCCATACAGTTTTGAAGCCATCTGTTCCAAAAACATTTATCTTGGTCTCATCACTCCAGAGTATAGAGTCCTAGTAGTCTTCATCTTTGTCAGCATGGGCCCTGGCAAACTCTAGGCGGGCTTTTTTATGCCTGGGCTTTAGGAAAGGCTTTTTTCGTGGACGGCACCCATGCATGCCATTCCTCTGCGGTGTACGCCGTATTGTGTCATGGGAAATAGTCACCCCAGTTCGGCTTTTTACTTCTTTAGATAACTGCAGTAAACTTGCATGCTGATTTTCTTCAACCCTTCTCATCAGAAGACGCTCCTGTCGAGGTGTTAACTTGACGACCTGGACGTCTCTGTGAGATGGTTGCAGTTTCATCTTTTTTAAATTTTTGTACCACTTTTGCTACAGTATTCTGACTGATAAGTAAAGCTTTGTTGATCTTCTTGTAGCCTTCATCTTTCTGGTGTAAAGAAATTTTTTTTTTTTCTCAGGCCTTGTGACTTTTCCATGTGGTGCCATTGCTGACAGCATGAAATGGGAAGGGGTTTTAACACCCTTTTATAGTCAGCTGTCTGCTGGACACCTGTGTAATGAATAATTAGACTCAGCTGTGGTTGAATTCTTGTTAAATTAGACATTTGTAGTCTAAAATTTAGCTTTGCTCCAGAGAATTTCAGTGGGGTGTACTCATTTTTGCATCAACCTAATTTGAGTAAAACTGAAAAGTTTGTTCTCTTAAGTTATATTATTAACCTTACTTTCATGTTATAAGTTAAACAGATGTTATATAAAACTTAGTCTTGCCAACATTTTGGAAATTGTTTTTGAGTTCATTGAGAGTTTAAAATGTTACTTTTCAAAGGGGGTGAACTCACTTACACTGAGCACTGTATACACACACACACACACACACCCAGGGGTTCAAATATGATTACATTTACATAGGCTACATGTAGCCTATACACGTGCGGATTTACTATTTATATGAATGTTTGAATAAAATGAATTTAAAAAAAAATTCTATATACTGCTGACAACTTTTCTTCCCAATTTCAAATAAAAATATATGACATTTAGAGCATTTATTTGCAGAAAATGACAACTGTTCAAAATAACAAAAAAGATGCCATGTTTCAGACCTTGAATAAGGCAAAGAAAGCAAGTTTATATTCATTTCAAACAACACAATACTAATTTTTTAACTTAGAAAGAGTTCAGAAATCTATATTTGGTGGAATAACCCTGATTCACAGCTGTGGCGACCAGGGCGGGCGAGAGCCGTGAGGGAACGGCGCGAGGCCGGTGACGCACGTGATAACGAGCATCACCTGGGAGGCGCACCGGCCTTGAGTCTCTCACGGAGGAGATACGGGAGCATAAAAGGAGGAGCGACGACCGTGAAGGACGAGAGAGGACCAGGCCTGGACCTTATTTTATGTTTTATTATGTTTGTGTGGCCGGCAGACGTCCGCGAGGCATTACTTTCGTTTTGTTCTTTGTTTATTTTTAATTAAAGTTTTGTTGAATGTTCGCCGGTTCCCGCCTCCTTTTTCCCGTACGTACGAACTACGTTATAACGGCCTTCATGCGTCTTGGCATGCTCTCTACCAGTCTTTTACGCTGCTGTTGGGTAACTTTATTAAAGTGATGTGAAGTGTAGCCAAGGGAGCGACTGTTTGTTAGATGCCTTGCTCAAGAGTAATGAGTTGTTGGTAATGAGAGTCGGAACTGAGACTCAAACCTGCGACTTTTGTTTTTCCCACAGGACAATACTCCATGCCACACAGCCAGGCCAAACTACATATCTTAACCGATCTTAACCCCACTGAAAACCTTTTTTGCTCCAAGCTGCTGACTCCATCTAGTGGGGAAAGTCATTCACTGTCAATGTACACTGAACATGCAGCATTTATTCAATATATATATAAAAAAAATAACATCCCATTATTTTTGGTCATAAAGTTTCACACTTAAAAATTTAATTTGGATTAGAAATGAACTTTAATATAGCACCAAAGATTCAATTTAACAAAAAAAAAGTTAAATACACATCACTGAGAACTGCCTATAAAGCACACACACATACAGCAAAAAAAGAATACTAACTGCAGTAAGGCACTGAGTTCACAGAGCAGATGGTATGTACACACAAACCATATATGCCTCCTACTGTGTCCCATCCTTTGATTCACTTGTGTCACCATGGTGACGGTGAGATGAGTAACAGTGGATCTGGTGAGTGGTCATAAACTGTTGCATGTGTAATCGTGAGTGAAGTGCTGCTCATCACTGACAGCATTGTCTGAGTCCATCTGCTGTTTCACATCATGTGTGGTGTGATTTCTTATGTAATAACTGAGCAAAAAAGATTAGGAAAATGATCTTCGTAGGGTTTATATGAAGAACTTGCTGCTTCGAAATGGTTGTGATTTGAAAATTGATGAAATAGCACCAGTTAGCTGCTAAGAGCCTTTGAGTTAAAGTGTTCTTCTGTGCAATATTGTTAAGATTCTACAAAGCTGACATAACTGTATTAAAACCAATAAAATGCTGTAAAATACTGTAAACATCAAACAGACCCAGCATCATGTTTGACAGTCTGGACTCCCGGTCCTCGTGGCTTTAAGCTTCTTTCTTGAAGACTTGAAATTGAAATTTAATACCATTTTCTTCATGAATTTCATCTGGTACTCCAGGAAAGCTTATATAAAGAAAATATACCATAAAAATACATTTCTGGATTCGGAATAAACTATTATAGTATTACAGTGATAATAAAATAGCACTGAGACCAATTACAATGCATATAAGTGTTATCTTTGAAACAAAATGAATAAATCAGAGGATAATCCTACCCTTTTTGTTTTCTGAAAACGTTGCGGTCAAACTTTGGGAAAAACACATCACAGTCAAAGTCGGCCATGATGTCTGTGAGATAGATGCGGTCACACCATGGATGCTCAAGACTTTCCTAAATAACACAGTTACAATATAAACTAGATTACTGTATTAATGAACATTTACAACAGTAAATTGCATAAATCAGGCTTCTCACCTTGTACACTTCTGGGCCCCCTAAAACCCAGACGGTCTCCACAATGTGACATAAAGGAGGCTCAGAAACCAGGCGAATTACTGACCCAAAATCCTTACACAGATAGTGGGCATGTGGAGGCTCTGCACTGAAGTGATGCAAAATAATCAAACTTGACGTACAGTAAATAAACAGAAATCATACGGTACTGTTCAAAAGTTTGGGGTCAGATGGCCAGTCAATGTTTCTGAAAGAAGAAAAACTGACTAAGGCTGCATTTAATTTATGAAAAATACAGTCAAATCAGTAATTTTGTGAAATATTATTACAATTTAAAAAACTTATTTTAAAGGGTTAGTTCACCCAAAAATGAAAATTCTGTCATTTATTACTCACCCTCATGCTGTTCCACACCCGCAAGACCTTCGCTAATCTTCAGAACACAAATTAAGATATTTTAGTTGAAATCCGATAGCTCCGTGAGGCCTCCTATAGGGAGCAATGGACACTTCCTCTCTCAAGATCCATAAAGGTACTAAAAACATATTTAAATCAGTTCAGTGGTTCAATATTAATATTATAAAGTGACGAGAATATTTTTGGAGCGCCAATAAAACAAAATAACGACTTATTTAGTGATGGCCGATTTCAAAACACTGCTTCAGGAAGCATCGGAGCACAATGAATCAGCGTATCGAATCATGATTCAGATCGCTTGTCAAACTGCCAACGGCTGAAATCACGTGAATTTGGCGCTCCGAACAGCAGATTCGACACACTGATTCATCTGTGCTCCGATGCTTCATGAAGCAGTGTTTTGAAATCGGCCATCACTATATAAGTCGTTATTTAGTTTTTTTTGGCGCTCCAAAAATATTCTTGCCGTTTTATAATATTAATATTGAACCACTGAACTCACATGAACCGATTTAAATATGTTTTTAGTACCTTTATGGATTTTGAGAGAGGAAGTGTCCATTGCTCCCTATGGAGGCCTCACGGAGCCATCTGATTTCAACTAAAATATCTTAATTTGTGTTCTGAAGATTAGCGAAGGTCTTACGGGTGTGGAACGGCATGAGGGTAAGTAATAAATGACAGAATTTTCATTTTTGGGTGAACTAACCCTTTAATATATATTTAAAATGTAATAATTACTGTCAAAGCTGAAATTTTAAGCATCATTACTCCAGTCTTAAATGTCACGTGATCCTTCAGAAATCATGCTGATTTGCTGCTCAAGAAACATTTCTTATTATCAGTGTAGAAAAAGTTGTGATGCTTTATATATTTGTGGAAACTGTGATACATCATTCACTTTTGATCAATTTACTGCATCCTTGCTGAAGAAAACTATTGATTTCTTTTTCTCTTACCGTCCCCAAACATTTTAACAGAAGTGTAGATGCATAAAATTGTTTATAAATGAATATGCTTACTTCAGCTTCCTGCTCAACACCAAATTGATGCAATTGGCCAAAGGGAAGACCCTCTCAGGACAAGAGAACCAGGAGACTCTGCCCCAGACAACCAGGTTCTTCTTTCCTGAGGTGCACCAGAACAAAATCTTTTCATTTATTTTTTTCTTCATACTATACAAATTAAGATCACAGTGTCAATTAGAAGAATATAAATCAAACCAAACATTAAATACACCCTTACCAGGTGCTGACACGGCTGTAATTGTATCCAGAAAGAACTGAAATTCTTTTCTGTGAACAACATGAGCACATTAGACATATCGTGTGCCATTTGGATAAATATTAATGCAACTTTGATAACTGCATAGTGTGCAAAATGCAATTTGAACTGCATGACAAATATCTTTGAAGTGTTTATAGCTGTCAAAGAAGAAAGTCTGTGTGCCTAAATCAGAGTTGAACCAAGGCTATCCTGCATGCATTGATCCTATTTAATATTTAAGGCTGAAGAGGCTTATACCAACACAATATTCTATACCAGAAAAATAAAAAAAATCCTAATTGCCTATATATGCTATGCTATCTGTCTGCATGCTGTTATCTCTTATCAGTAATGGGCGGGCATTGGGGGGAAAGTTGCCACTCTAATTCAAAAACCTGCTGACAATGACATTCAGTTAGAGTTCTAAAGGTCAATGGCATATTCCGAGAATAGGACACCAAATAGGACCTAAAAATCAATTGTATACAGTCCAGAAGGTCAAGACCTCTCTGACAGGTGATACAGAGATTTGATGTTTTTAAAATAAGCTTCTTTACATACTAGGCTTTTTATGTTATAAAACAGTTTATATGGCTTATCTAGTTTGTTTCACAACATAAAGTACATTATATTAGTGCCTCTAATGCTGAAAAAGTGAGACAGCAAAGTGTACGTCGAATGTTCCGCTCAAATTTTCGTCACACGTCACGTCGTTCATGTATTAATCTGATTATTCATTCATGTCTAACATAGTTTGCTAAATACATATATTCCAAATGGATTAAATTACTTATTTTAATTTGGGTATCTCTTACGGAAGACTCCAGGGAAGCTGTCCGTTCTTTCCTATGCCCATACCACTGCAGGCAGCCGCGATGAGCCGGATTGGTTTGCGCATCTCCTCCCCCTCGATGTTCATCATTTACGACTTTCACTAAGAGCAGCTTATCTGGTTTATGTTACAAACTACCGTCGTCCATGGGGCTGGATGAGGTGTTTGCATCCTTCTCGACCTCAAACCCAGTTAGATTATGGGGCTTAATGTCTGTTTGGTTCACCATGTGACCAATCCAATGGGAGTGGCTCTGATTATAATAAATGGTTACAGAAGTACAATTTAAAAAAACAAAAAAACAAAATTCGTATTAATACTTATTTGCTAATATTCGAATTCTTTCTTTTCTTTATTTCAAATAAATGCGTTACTTTAACTTTTTTTATTTATCAAAGAATACTGAAAAAAATGTTAAGCAGAAGAACTGTTTTCAACACTGATAAGAAATGTTTTTTTTTTTTTTCAAATCAGCATATTAGAATAATTTCTGAAGGATCATGTGACACTGAAGACTGGAGTAATGATGCTGAAAATTCAGCTTTACCATTAAATACATTAAAATACAGGTAAGTTATTTTAAATTACAATAATATTTCTAAATATGCAGCCTTGGAGAGCACTAAAGATTTCTTTTAAAAACATCTTACCTATGCAAAACTTTTGAACAATTTTCCAGGTATCTTCACTGTATATCTATATTTTAAAATTTAAATATCTATATTTTAAGATGTAGTAATAGGGTGTTTTCTAGGGGAGTAATCTGATACATAAAAAAGATTACATGTGGTCAGTTACTAGCCAACACTGATAATGAACGTTAAGAAAATTCACATTTTTCAATAATATTATTTTTACATGTGACTACTGATGAACATAGTAACTGCAACTTACTAACAGGTCTATCATCTTTTAATGGTGATTTATAAAGAACACATTACAACAATCCAAAAAAAGAGAAAAAGTATTGTCTCATATAAAAAATATAACAGTGAGTCTGTAAATAATCAAGAAAGAAGTTATGTACAATGGTTTGTAAACTGAATTACTTACAGTATACGTTCATATACATAGCAGGCCTTGTTTCCCTGTAATTGTCTTGAAACAAATCCACTTGTGCTTAAGAACCACAGGCCTCAATGATATAGTTACTCCATTACAAAAAGCAAAAATCTGACAAAATATACAGATTTTTGCTCTGACCTTAACAGACATGTTAATGTGTCTATTTATAAATTAAAATTGAACATTTAGATCAATCTTTGACTTGCCAAATAGCAACTAGTTGAAACATTCTCAATTGTTTATTCTCTATATAATATAATCCTCTTAATATTATATAGAATTGTTTAAAACACAGCTCTTGCCAAAACAATCAGACAACATTGCACAAATGGACATCAAATGGTAAGACAGATACACAGACTTGAAAAGAGCAACCGATGTATGACAGTTGGACTGCGTAAATACTACAAAACATTTTCCTCCACAATTTATCAACATACAGCTTGCAAAAAACATAAGACATCTCAAATGCTGAAACAACATACATTATGTCATTTCAAACGGCTTAGTTTACAGCTTCCTGGGCCACCAGGCTTGACCTCAATGCTAACTCAAGCTCTACAAGCAGAATGACACCATGCCAAAGCATAAAGGGCAAAGTATGGAGTATGGAGGAGTTGATAACAGGCATGCAGAGATGCTGTCCTTTGTGCTACAGGTCCCATCACTAGACTGAAGAGAGGCGTGTGTATTTCCTTGCTTCTGTAGTGGTTAGTTACTATCATGCCTGTGAATCTTCAATGCATGTTCTGATACTCGTTCTTCACTATGACGCTTCAAAGTAATCGTCCCACTTCCTGAACAGAAAAAAACAGCATGTGAGGTTATATTTGTTATGTCATTATGGTTGGAGTGGCATGGAAAACACAATTGCATTCAAAAGTTTGGGGTCAGTAATAATTTTTTTTTTTTTTTGAAGAAAGTAAAACTTTTTCTGTAAGGATGCATTAATTTGATCACAAGTGACAGTTAAGATTTTATTTAGACACAAAAAAATTCAAATAAATACTTTTGCACTTTCTATTCTTTAAAGGATCCTGAAAAAGAGCATCATGGTTTTACTGTATTGTTTTTGCATTGGTAAGCATAAAAGACTTCTTTCAAAAACATTTTTAGAAAATCTTACCGCCCCAAAAATTTTGAACAGTAGTATAACTGTCCTTAGATGAATAGCACTGATTTTGAAAAGTATGTGCTTTCATCAACATAATTCTTCACAAACATGGTAAGCCATTCTTTTCAATGGAAGATGTTTGTGTTTAAACAAGTCTGTCATTGAGAACAGCAAAGAACACAGTATGGAGTCATTCAATTAAATTTTATGCCACAGTGAGACAAAGCTGCATTGTGGTTCAAAACAGCTTGATATGAAAAATCTGAGTCCTCTGAGACGGTTTGGACAAAACTCACCTCTTTGTGATTGTTTGTAAACTTGTCCAACCATACCACCACCTGAGTACCCTGGTTTAGAAAGAAAGACATGCTATTGTATTCAAGCAGCCTAAGGACTGGTTCACACTTCACATGTAAGCAGCATTTATTTATTGCAAAATCCAAGCATCTGTGTCAATACACACCTGGATGTGGCTGCACACTGTTGACAGGCTGTTGATCACATGACACTGTGAAAGTTGGGAACTCTGGCTGAAAACTTGCTGGTGATAGGTGCACTGTTAAATAAAGGGTAAATATTTCAACAACACAAATGTGACTGGAATTATACAAACTGCCAATAATACACATAATGAATAAAAGTGCACAATATTACAAAACTTGAGCAGGTTTTCGCAAAAACAGGGGTACATTAAAAATACATTAATTACAACCATAGATACAATACAATATAACAAAATTGCAAATAAAGTAAGGTCTAACTGTAGTATTCAGGTACAGAAATGTAATAACTAAGCGTAAATGTAAAATAACACTTTAGTGTTCACTGTATAAATGAAATATAGATAAATCTTAGTTAAAGCTGTTTTGTAGTTTGATTAACATTAACGACACAGACAGCAGTAGGTTTATTAGGCGACCTAATGCACGGATCCAATATAATGATACACATCCTCAACTATTTACGTTCACTTAAGACATAACCGTGCTGCTGTGTTTACGAGAATACTTGCTGAGACGGGTATTTTGACAAACGTGTGTGAATGTGTCCGTTCAAGCGCAAGGAGATGTGAAAGAGGAATTAAGAGTAATTTGAATAGAACGGAGTTCTCTTTCACCTCTTCTTGCGCTTAAATGGTTTAAAATGAATAACGTGCTTAGGGCCTGGTCCGTAAGGAATCACGGATCAACTACGATCCGCTTAACCCCTAATTTATATTTTTGAAATATTAACTTAAAATCTCAGGGTGTACTTCAAGAAAATACTTTAAGTCTGTGGGGTTCAGGTGAAGCAAAACCTAAGAACCTAAATTAGAGCAAAAGCTGTCAGCACATTCTTAAAAACAAAGGTTCCAAAAGGGGCAATGCCCCAGCAATGCCATAGAAGAACAATTTTAGGTTCCCCAAAGAACCTTTCAGTGAACAGTTGGAAAGATCCCATGGATGTTAAAGGTTCTTCATGGAACCATCAATGCCAATACAGAACCTTTATTTGAAGAGTGCAATATCAGACATGTACAGAGATGAAATATAAGATGCATGACAATGTGCATGTTGTCATACCTGTAATGTGAGTGTTCTCCTGTGTGTTGTCTGCTGAAGAAGGAGCTGCTCCATTACCATCTCCACTTGTTGGCTGTGTTGGATGGAACAGTTGCAAGGAGCCCTGACAAGCATAACGAGAAGATCCATTAAAACCTAAGATCTCACAGCTAAACAGCAGCATTTAATTTGACAAATCGATCCAACAAATGGACTCTCATGTAAAAGTACAATTTTAATAGTTAAACCTGATTTTTAAGAGTTTTCTTACCAAGGCCCCGATAGCAGGACAGCTGCTGGTAAATCTGCTTCATTCGCTCGATGTTTATCCTGCTGGCCTCAGCGTGATTAACCATGGGTTTGGGGTAGTGCACTCCAATTACGCACTTAGCGACCTTCTGAACACTTTCTGGGGCATTCCAAGGGTCATAGATGAATTTGGCAGGGAAGCCCCTCAATATGGGCAAATAGCGCCTGTAATAATAATAATAATAAAAAAAAAAATAAAAAAAACAACTTTCAAAGATAATAATTTCAATTTTGAAAATATTTAACCAAACTGGTAATTTAAAGTGAACTAAATATTAATAAAAGTAAGCAAGAGTTAAGAGTGGCACCTTATATAGTCTCCATTAGGGTCGGTACGTCGACCGAAGCTCACCGGACAGTAACAGTGAAAGAACTGCTGGAAGAATGAGCTGCATGAAAGCCACATCCAGCTTCCTGCGTTGACGCTCCAGTCTGCATCCAGCAACAACTCTTCAAACACCTTTGAAAACAAACATAATATCAATATAGATTCTAGAGTGTAAGATTTTATGATTTCACATAAAGCACACATTTTTTTAATACGATATTCCAATTTTGCACCCAACTTTGGATTGAAACATAGCTACTGATGGCAGTACCTTCATGCCCTCTTCCCAACTGATCCACAGGTCTCCACGTGTGAGGAAGCAAGCAACAGCGTGCCTGGCCAGATGGTGGATCCATCCCTCCTGCCTTAACTGGGTCATTATGGCATCAATCCATGGGAAACCAGTCCGGCCCTCTGCCCACTTTGCTAGAGCTTCGGGATTCCTGTCCCACGGGATCTGCACGCAGATGGGATTGAACTCCATTTTGTCGAAGTGTGGGTTGTTAGTGGCAGCCGTGTAGAAGAACTCACGCCAGAGCAGCTGACCGTAAAGGGACAGTGGTGGGACGCTGTTCTTCTTGACCTGCGATCGAAAAGCCAGAGAAAAACAAGGATGAGAATAACTTGTCAGCCACTTATGACCTTACAATCAATTATCACAATGATGAATAGTGCCTTAAATGTCAGAGTAAGACAGTGTTGTACTCTTTACCTTTCTGTAGAGGTCTGTGAGTTTGAAATAGAAAAGTCTGCAGGAGAGGCAGCCAAACCGGAGGTAAGGACTCAGGCCTGTGGGGCTGGCCAGCAAGGAATTAGCATTCATTCTGGGACGCTCGAAATTAGCCACCCAAGCCTGGGGAAAAAAAAAAACAAAAAACACACACATTAGAAAGTATTTCATACACAACCTTATATTCACTATTGGTGTTAGTATGATTTTATGTTTTTGAAAGAAATCTCATATGCTACAATAAATCACATAATATTGTGAACCTTTAAGTAAAATCATTATGAAATATTTTTTTTTAACTAATTTATTCTTTTGATGGCAAAGCTGAATTTTCAGCATAATACTCCAGTCTTCAGTGTTACATGATCCTTCAGAAATCAAGCTGATATGCTGATTTAGTGCTCAAAACATTTTTTTTTTTATAATTATCAATAGTTACATTTACATGGACACTTTTTGTTTCAATGTTTCAAATCATTCCAACTGATGAACCTGAACATAGTGTTTACATAAATGTTCAATAAAGTGATTGGGTTGATTTGAGTGTTTATGTCACAAGCCTCAAAATAAAATTGATCTTTTGACATGTGCACACTGCACGAATATACAGAGTTTACTGCTGTTGGCGCATACTAACCACCATCCTGCCATCATTTCCGTTCTTTTTTTAAAAAGCAGGCTTAAAATGTATCTATTTTGGGTTCTGATCAGGAGACAACAAACACGTGAAACAAATGCATTCAAAGATGGACAGCTGTCTCTTCTAGTAGTGGATCAGACAGCTATGAGATCAAAGGCAGATATCGCATGATCATGCGCTCATGCACTTTGTTGCTAATAAACAGGATGAAATTAAAGTTCTGTTACTTTCATAAGAAAGTAAGTATGATGAACAAGATACCTAAAGTACTACTTGTTATTTAATTTCATACGAAAGACGCGTTTCCATTCATTTTTAGTTAATGATCATTATAATGAACATGGCGTAATACAAAGCAAAAATACATAACTGTAAGACAATGTAACAGAGTCGATGTTTACCTTCCTCTCCAGGTGTCTCTCTAATCGAGTCAGAGCTTCAGTCTCTCCACCAGGCCACACAGCTGATGACAGCCCCTCGGTTTCAAATCCTGAAGCCACATATACTGATTCAAAATCTCATCCGCAACAGACACATGTACACATATGCAAAGTTAAGGAACACAGGAGTCTCACCGAGCTCCTCCAGTGAGGGTACGCCAAACTTGTCGTCGTGGTCTTCATTGACGGGTGTTGTGCATTTGCCCATGACTTCAGCCGTGATGGTCTCCGCTGGTATTTCCACAGGATCCATTCTGCTGATGAGCGTCTGAAATCGTTTATAGGTGAGAGGAGACTGTCCTCCATTTAACTCTATAATCCTAGAGACATAGAGAGAACACATGAGTCAGAGATTAGGATATATAAACAATATGATCGGATTTTAGTGTTGTCATGATATCAAAATTTAAAGCAAATAAAAAGTAGTTGCATGATTCTGAATAATACAGCAAAAGCTGCCATGCTTTTGAACACGCAAGCAAAATTATATATATAAAATTACATTAAAACTTTGATTAAATCCTGCTTAAATAAAAAAAAAGTTACAGGCAATATAACAAACAAATGAACAACTGTAAGATACAAATTAATGGTGAAGCATGCAATTTATTCACCACAATTTTTTTAGGTCTCAAACCTCAATATCTAGTATTACTGTAAACATAAATTCAGAAATTGAAACTTAAATATGAAACAAACAACAAAAGTGAAATTTAATAATCAATATTATAAGAATTTCCTTAAAGGATTAGTCCACTTTTAAATACACTTTTCCTGATAAATTTACTCATCCCCATGTCATCCAAGATGTTCATGTCTTTCTTTCGTCAGTCGAAAAGAAATGAAGGTTTTTGAGGAAAACATTCCAGGATTATTCTCCTTACAGTGGATTTCAATGGCTACCAACAGATTGAAGGTCAAAATTACAGTTTCAGTGCAGCTTCAAGGGCTTTAAACTATTCCAGATGAGTAATAAGGGTCTTATCTAGCGAATCGATCGGTCATTTTCGAAAAAAATACGACCGTTTATGCTTTATATACAAAATATCGCATTGAACGTACTTTCCGCTTCCGCATTCTTCATAACGCTTACGCTGAATGTCCTACGCCTTCCCTATTCAAGTTACGGAAAAAAGCGAAACTGGCGCCGCGTTCGTTCCGTAAGTAGAATAGGGAAGGCGTAGAACATTCAGCGTAAGCGTTATGAAGAATGCGGAAGCGGAAAGTATGTTCAATGCAATATTTTGTTTATAAAGCATAAACAGTTTTATTTTTTTTTGAAATTACCGATCGATTCGCTAGATAAGACCCTTATTACTCATCTGGTATCGTTTAAAGCCCTTGAAGCTGCACTGAAACTGTCATTTTGACCTTCAATCTGTTGGTAGCCATTGAAAACCACTGTAAGGAGAATAATCCAGGAATGTTTTCCTCAAAAACCTTCATTTCTTTTCGACTGACGAAGAAAGACATGAACATCTTGGATGACATGGGGGTGAGTAAATTTATCAGGAAAAGTGTATTTAAAAGTGGACTAATCCTTTAATATAACAATTTAAATGGTAGTTTTCATATTTTTTTGTATTATATTACAAAAAAGTACAAAACTGAAGATATGTAATGAATAAAAGTACTTAAATAGTGTTATATTATCAATAAGATTCTAATAATTTAATATTATATAACGTTATTACATTTTAATATTTTAAATTTTCATATTTATTTTAAATTTCTTACTTTTTGTCAAATAATTTATATACATCATACACCAATATTTTTATTGTGGCTGGCTTGACGATGTATATTCATATTGTGGTTTGTCTGCATTCTGTATTTTTTTATTTTAGTATTAGAATATTTTCTATTTTAAGCACTTTTTGACATTCAAATGACAGATTCATATAACTCTGCATCTGTGTGATCTCTCAATACATGACATTCTCAATAAAAAGTTAAATATCAGGCATGATGAGTAACAACTTCCCACAGGACTGCTGGCAGCTATGTGGGAGTCATATGGGCATATGGCAATGATTACAGATACACTCACTTGTCCAGATCATAGAGTGTGTGGGAGATCCTGACAAAGACTTCCACCCCTGCCTCAGTGGCCAGCTTCTTAATGGCTGCATCACGATCCTTCCCGAAGGGCTCGGAGTCATACTCATATGACAGCCGGTTGATTTTCCACTCCTATGCAGAAAAAAAAAGAGAGGGAGAAGCGAATCAAATAAGTGGCACAGATAAACACACAGAGCACGGCTTTAAAGAAAACAGTTGACTAGTCTCTAGGCAGTCTGTTCGCTGACCTTGAATAGTCTTGGAAAGACATCTGTGGGTTGTCCCCTGATGACAAAGAGGCGAGAGTTTAGTTTGCGAAGGCTGGCGTCCAAGTCCTCAAGACACTGCAGCAAAAACCTGTAACACAAAGAATAATCCTTCAACATTTAATCTCAACAGTCAGTGATGAGCAAATAAAACAATACTTTAGATGGACATTCATTTTAATTTCTTGCAGCAACAGCAGAGGAATTTTTCTGACCGCCTTGCAGTCAAAGCAAGAGTCCAGCAGAGGGCACTAACAAACTATCGGTATGAAAATCAAACTACTTACATTCTGTTTCACATTGGCTGTGTTTAGAATGGAATACTAGTGTAATGCCTAATATTTCTTAAATAAGCTATGCAGAAATAAACTTTGCTTCTCAGTATGGTACACTAGTGTTATTACTCAAGCTTTTTAGTACCAAAAGCCCCTCATTGTCCACAACAACATGCAAAGGCCCCATAACTCAAGTTTTTTTTCCGAAACTTAATCTATGGGTGCTCCTAGATTCTGTTAAGAGCTGAATGATCTTTAGGGATCCCACTCTTTTTAACCAATGAATTTGCATGACTTTTCTGTGGTGTTCGTGATTTACTGGATGAGGATTAAGGATAAGATTTTTAAAATAATTTTTACTCTCTCAATTTCTACCCAGTAAAATATTTCAGAGCTTGGCATAACTGGAAAAATATATTCTTTATAAAATACTTGAAATTTTAACTGCACTCCTTAAATGAGTCTACCTCATTTATCCAGGTTTTCCAGACTGTGGGGTTTTCAGTTGTTTCAGCTTATTTTAACAGTCACTGTTTTGTTGAATGACCCAGATAAAAACCTCTACCTTATACCTGGATTGCTGCTGCACAAATTAATCAAGCATGAAATTAACACTGGACACATTTTAAAATACTATGCATGATTTTCTTTTTGGCTGCACACACAGTACTGAATTTATAATGTAATAAGCGTGTAATAAGGGTATAATCCTGTCTGAGCTAGAGCTGTGTGCTCAGCAGACTAGAGTTCCCTCTTGTGGGGCTGTGTATTAGTAGCATCCAGTTGAGCCTGTCTGCAACCTTTCTTCGAAACGTCTGATCCTTTACAGCACGTCCCAGCCTCCAGGTCAAGGCCATTTCAATTTCATCTGCATATGAAAACACATTTTGGCTTGTGCTACAAAAGCCAGCATTAAATGAAACCGGAAGAATGCTACACCAGCAAATGTTCTGTGTTTTTCGGCACAAATTTTACCTTTTTAAAAAAAAAAGGCATACATTACTGTTTAAAAGTTTGGGTTCAGTAAGTTTTTTATTTATTTATTCATTCATTTTTTTAAAAGAAATTTACAGTTTAATTCAGCAACAGCAAGTATGCATTAAATTGATCAACAGTAAAAATATTTGTTACAAAAGATTTCTATTTCAAAAATACTGTTCTTTTGAACTTTCTATTTATCAAAGAATGATGAAAAAAATAATAAAATCACAGTTTCCCCAAATATCATGTTTTTTTTTTTTTGATTATAAGAAATGTTTCTTGAGCACTAAATCAGCATATTGATTTCTGAAGGATCATGTGACATTGAAGACTAGAGTAATGGCTGCTGAAAATTCAGATTTGCATCACAGGAATAAATTACAAGTTATTTTAAATTGTTATAATATTTCACAATATTACTATTTTTTACTGTATTTTGGATCAAATAAATGTAGCCTTGGTGAGCATAACAGAAAAAAATCTTACCGACCATAAACTTTTGATTGGTACTGTACAATTCTGTAGAATTAAATCATTTAAAATCATTCAAATTTATACACAGTCTTCACGGTAAAAAGTCATTCTGTGGGTTTGTAGATTTCATGAAATTTAATATGTAAACTTTAAAAAATGAATTTCTTGTTTTTTGGATTTGTGTTAAAATTAATTAAAATTGTCTGCAACAAAATCTACTCAATTTTGTCGTTAAGGATTTATCTTTTCTTATTGAGTAATTCCAAACAAAGAGAATATTGAATGAATCCAACATGATGGAAATTGTTGTTTTGCAGTGCGCGCTTTTAAGAAATGACGTGGAGTTTCCCGCAGCAGACGGTGAGAGGACATTTCTCATGGTGCTCTTTTTGGGGGCTTTGCATAGTTTTGTGTTAATATTAACAAAGAATGCTAAATAATTGAGCACTAGATATAGTGTATTTTTTTTTTAACAGTCCCTTAAGAGTTTACTAAATAGGTTTTAAAAAATTGATCAGTACTTTACAGATTTATAAACATTTCACCATATTGAAATCTATTCTGAAAACCTGTGGTTGTTATGACAGGGCATGCATTTAATAATTAAGAGTTTATAGTTTCAGATTTAATATTTACATTAAAGGTGCCCTAGAATTAAATATTGAATTTATATTGGTATAGTTGAATAACAAGAGTTCAGTACATGGAAAAGACATACACCGAGTTTCAAACTCCATTGTTTCCTCCTTCTTATATAAATCTCATTTGTTTAAAAGACCTCCGAAGAACAGGCGAATCTCAACATAACACCGACTGTTACGTAACAGTCGGGGTGTACGCCCCCAATATTTGCATATGCCAGCTCATGATCAAGCCATTAGACAAGGGCAGAACGTCTGGATGTGCACAGCTGAATCATCAGACTAGGTGAGCAAGCAAGAACAATAGCGAAAAATGGCAGATGGAGCAATAATAACTGACATGATCCATGATAACATGATATTTTTAGTGATATTTGTGAATTGTCTTTCTAAATGTTTCGTTAGCATGTTGCTAATGTACTCTTAAATGTGTTTAAAGTTACCATCGTTTCTTACTGTATTCACGGAGACAAGAGAGCCATCGCTATTTTCATTTTTAAACACTTGCAGTCTGTATAATGCATAAACACAACTTCATTCTTTATAAATCTCTCCAACAGTGTGTAATGTTAGCTTTAGCCACGGAGCACTATCGAACTCATTCAGAATCAAATGTGATACATCCAAATAAGTACTATACATGATCCGATGCATGCAGTATGTATGACGAACATCTTGTAAAAATCCATTTTGAGGGTTATATTAGCTGTGTAAACTGTGTTTATGCTGTTCAAGGCAAGCGCGAGCTCAGGGGGAGGGGGGAGCACGAGAATTAAAGGGGCCGCAACCTATATATCGGTGCATAGTTAATGATGCCTCAAAATAGGCATTTAAAAAAATGAATTAAAAAAAAACTATGGGGTACTTTGAGCTGAAACTTCACAGACACATTCAGGGGACACCTTAGACTTATATTACATCTTTTAAAAAGAAGTTCTAGGGCACCTTTAAACATTTAAACTGAAATTATACTTCTGCATAAATTATCACTTCAGATGCAGTTTCTGTGCTGCCTTTGCATTGTAAAGATGGCACAGTACAAAAGAGTGTGACAACCTACACGTGACCTGCCTTTGCGTGGGTTATAATTTTATAGTTTAGCGACCATAAAGAGGAGTGGTGCCACACTGTAGGTGAGAGACTGTTTGAAAGAAGAGGACAAGTACGTCAGTGCTGAAAGGGGAATGAGGTAATAGCATCTCTACTGACACACTGACCTACTTCCCCCCGTCCTGCATCAGAGGGAGAGGAGAGGTGGCTGAGCTGTATGTTACATCAGAACTCTGCTATGAGGAAGCATCCCACAAGGATGTCCCACCACACACTACATCCGTCCAGCACTAACAACAGGCCATAACAATAGAAGTTTCTTATTGCAATAGTCAGAATTTACTCTATTAATCCTTATAGAATGAACTTACTCAAAACTTACCTAGACCAACCTAAACTTAATTTAATGGTTTTTAAAATAACTACTTAAAATAGGGCTACTCATGGCTGACAAGTTAATTTTTTTATTTAAAAGTAAGCTGGTCTTACAGCTAAGAGAGTTTAAAAGGAGAATAAAATAAAATTGGCAATTTTAAGTTATAAACACAAACTTTGTCATTACACAGCACAGAAAAGCTTACAGAAACTCTGCTAGATACTGAGCTTTTCATTTTTAACCTGTGAAACAAAAAGACAGGTAAAAGAGATCATGGGAGATCATTTTCACCATTCAAATGCAGACCTGCCCTCAATTCAGCTCATCTCATCCGGACTTTTTACACATTTAAAAAAACATAACAAAAAAACATGCAAATATCATCATCACTAATGTTTTAACATCTATTCCATAAAATTAACTAGTATCTATATTTTGTTAATAGTAGTGCTAGTAATCCAATAGTGACTTGTATCTTTATACAGTTTCACTTTATTTCAGTTTCACTTCCACTTAAAGGTGCCCTAGATTATGTTTTTAAAAGATGTTATATAAGTCTAAGGTGTCCCCTGAATGTGTCTGTGAAGTTTCAGATCAAAATACCCCATAGATTTTTTTTAATTAATTTTTTTAACTGCCTTTTTTGGGGCATCATTATAAACGCGCCGATTTTATGCTGTGGCCCCTTTAAATTCCGTGGTCCATGCCCACAGAGCTCGCGCTTGCCTTGAACAGTGCCTTAACAAAGTTTACACAGCTAATATAACTCTCAAAATGGATCTTTACAAAGTGTTTGTCATGCATGCGGCATGCATGCATCGGATTATGTGAGTATTGTATACTGTTATATTGTTTACTTCTGATTTTGAATGAGTTTGATAGTGCTCCGTGGCTAACGGCTAATGCTACTCTGTTGTAGAGATTTATAAAGAATGAAGTTGTGTTTATGCATTATACAGACTGCAAGTGTTTAAAAATGAAAATAACGACGGCTCTCTTGTCTCCGTGAATACAGTAATAACTAGGGCTGGGAGATATATCGCATGCGATTCTCACGCGCATTTCGTCAGTAAAGCCGGTTCCCTGATTACCAAATGCCATCACCTGCTTTCAAATGGAGCGCCTTTTAATAGACAGAGCCGTAGTTCACGGACAAGCCACGCAAAATCGCGTTCAGTATCGAACATGAATCGACTTCAATAATGAACCCGATTTTGCGTGGCTTGTCCGTGAACTACGGCTCTGTCTATTAAAAGGCGCTCCATTTGAAAGCAGGTGATGGCAATTTAGCGGTAATCAGGGAACCGGCTTTACTGACGAAATGCACATGAGAATCGCATGCGATATATCGCCCAGCCCTAGTAATAACCGATGGTAACTTTAACCACATTTAACAGTACATTAGCAACATGCTAACGAAACATTTAGAAAGACAGTTTACAAATATCACTAAAAATATCATGTTATCATGGATCATGTCAGTTATTATTGCTCCATCTGCCATTTTTCGCTATTGTTCTTGCTTGCTTACCTAGTCTGATGATTTGGTTGTGCACAGATCCAGACGTTAATACTGGCTGCCCTTGTCTAATGCCTTTTATAATGTTGGAAACGTGGGCTGGCATATGCAAATATTGGGGGCGTACACCCCGACTGTTACGTAACAGTCGGTGTTATGTTGAGATTCGCCTGTTCTTCAGAGGTCTTTTAAACAAATGAGATTTATATAAAAAGGAGGAAACAATGGAGTTTGAGACTCACTGTATGTCATTTCCATGTACTGAACTCTTGTTATTTAACAATGCCAAGATAAATTAAATTTTTCATTCGAGGACACCTTTAAGTTTTTACTTATTTATAGTCCCAAGTAACTATTCTACTTTACTAGTGCTCATTTGAATACATTTTTACAAGGCATGGATACTAGTATACAGTACTTGTAATACATATTAGTACCTTATGAGTAATTACTAGTAATACTGGAATATGTACCACCAACAACGGGAATACATACTAGTCTGAAGTGAATAGTTATTATATGAATCATAGAATGCAATAGAATTCAATAGCTAATATTGATAATATTGGTGCCTAGTAACGTTACTAGCAAAGGACTTGTGACTAATTTAACAGACACTTGTCATTTAAATTACTAGTCCCCAATGAATAGTTAATAATGAAAGTGAAAATATACTAGTTACTGCTGGATTACTTACTGGTTATAACATGCAAGTACTGTAGTATAAACACAAGTACAGACAGCTTGGCTTATCATAAGTGCTGATGTCTGAGCCCCTCTGTCCTCTGTCTGAGCCAAATGAAACTCACCTCCATCTGCTGATTCCCACGTTGGACGATCCTGCAAACCAGGGGTCCAGTATGTAAACGCATCTCAGTGTATCAGCTCCTATTATAGAGTCCCTCAGTGATGGGTTATCGTGGAGCCTTAAGCCCTTTCTGAACCAGTGAATCGTATTGACCACCATTGTTGCTCCAAATGTATTGCAGTCCCTTGTGAGATCACGAATGCTCCAGCAACTCCCAAACTTGCAAACCCAGACTTCCCAATTCAGGTAAAAAATGTAGATCCGGTGACGTCTTCTTCAGCCTTGCTCAAGAAAAACTTTTCCCATGTTGAAGCTGGATCTTTGCGCCTGTAACTGTTGAATCACACAGCGAAAATTCATATAGTTGCTTTACACACCCTGTGATTGACACGACGCGCGTGCCTCAGCAAATTTAGAGTGTGTTCAAAATATGACAAAACACACAACACTACTGTAACATATAAAAACAAGCATAGGAAAATCCTAACAAAGAAAGCACGCGAACGTCAACATGGACACGCGAAGACAGAAAAAACAACAGCCGTTCAACTTCTTCCTAAAACGTTAAATAAATGTGTTTTCAGATTATATCCATATGTACGCGTACATTCTCTGTCCATATAACAACACGAGCGTCGACTAGACACGAATGTTCACACGATTGTTGTCCTTTAGTTGGATGACAATTTTAATTCACCCCATGAACCGTCAGCCATTAGTCGACTCCACCCACTCGTTGACGCAAATCGGCACCTACGCAGCTGATTGGTCAGATTCTCCCGCACACATCACGTTTCTGCGGTGTGCTCGCGCAGCCCCGCACTTTTCTTTCAGTGATAACATCACAAATTAGGTTGGTTAGATTAGGTTCTCGATTAACCTTGACCACGATACAAAATGACCAGTTAAAATAAGAGTGCGTTTTGATAAATACACAGGAAAAGCTTGTTATGCCCATGTTACTGCTCGATTCTGATTGGACAGCGTGTAAGTACCCGGATAGGCACATGAACTGAGGCACAAGGGAACAGATGATTTTGTTATGAGAAATATTTGTGCGCTCGTGGTAGGAAGTAATTCACTTCAAGTGTATAAAATACAATGGCCGCAATTTCACTTCAACTTTAATGTAAACTAGTAGCAATTTAATAATATATAATTGTTATATAATACATAATAAACTATTTAGTGGTGACCGAGGGTAGTTGTCACGAGGACTTTATAAGATTTTGAGTCCGATAACTCTAACTCATATCTTTGTTTTTTTTCCTAGCAGCACTTTTGTTTGTTGGTTTCAAACACCTATAGTGCAAAATCCTCCAAAAAATTACAATATCGTCATATTTTTGTTGTAGATGTATAAAACAACAAGAAGTGAACAGTGAAGGCAGGACTAGAGTGTCAGTCATAAATGCCTGGTTGTGGTAAGTTGTCATATGTATTAAAAGTTTTTTTTTTTTTAAAGCGTATATGATTTATTATTTCAATATGGCCAAAACAATGTTTTGCCATTTTTTTTTACATAACATTTTATATATTTGTTGTTTTATGGCTTGTTTTGTGTTTTATGTAAAATTTGCTGTAAAGACTGTAATACTAACCCCATAGAATGTAACTCATATGCTCTATAATTGATGCATGTTGTCATAAAAGTCGACATGTACAGTATATCTTTTTTTCTGAGCAATAACAGAGGAAATGTTTGATCACTTTGTTTTATATTAATGTAGCATATTATGTTGCATCATGTAGTATCATGTTTCAATCTGCTATTACTTTTCTTCACACCAGCATAGTGCATTTGGAGCATAGTGCATCAGCATAGTACATTGATCCAAGAGATAATTAGTTTATTGATTAGGTTTGCACTTGCCTTTAGATACTGAGAACATTAACATACAATAAAGTAAATGAGGCAGTTTATCTTTTAAAGATTAATCCTTTCTGCTACTACATTACTGCTGATTAAAACTTATGGATGGTCAATGTCAACCAGCTTGATTACCTATATCTTTCATCCCTTATAAAATTAGTGACAAGTGAATGAGTTTAATTGTAATGCTACTGAGCTCAACGATTTCTTTTTTAGTAAGTTTTGTTGAACACTAGATGGCAGTCTACCACGATAATATGCTATAAATTCAAGCGTATATCATTGATCTGATACTCGTTGATTATGATATACACATTAATTATCAGATTAAAAATAGAATTGTTACGAAACTATGAGGGTCAGTGCCTTTCGTTAAGGAAAAAAAATTACTATTGGCAAAAACAGCTTTCAAACTCCTATATCCCTTTTAGTTTCAGGTTTCTGAAGGAGTGCTGTCCAAAGAGGTCAGTGTTGAGTAGCTTAAATATGGTCCTCACTTTATCAAAGCAAAGTTGGAAATATTCATATAGTGTATTTCAAGTCGAAGAAGCGTTATGCTTTCTTATGATACAGTGACTTATTCATACTATAATCTTCAGTCTTTAAACATAAAAGTCTTGATATAATCTTTTAATGTGTATTTTTGTCAAATACTTACTACTTTAGTCAAAGCTAAATAAGAGGTGCTTGATGCACCACCTTTATCTTTAGTTTTACATTGAGAAAACATATGATCTTTACAGACTCTGGGACTGAAGTTCACAAGAACCCTCCATTCAAGATGACTAATATATTATGCATACTCTTCATTATTAATGAACAGGAATCTCGTTACTCTAAGCCTCATCTGAAAGGGAGAATGGGGAAGAGAGGACAGCTGTTCATTTGATCCCTTGCTTTTCTTTCCTCAAACATACTGCCCTGCTTGGTCTACTGAATCGGAGCAGTTTCATGCATGCTGACTACTAGTTGTATAAAGTCTATCTGTTTGTTTTGGCCACTTAAGACCACTAGATCTAAAGCTCTGTTTTCACTCCAGAGACCAATTACAGCTGATTTACTGATGGAATTCTCAGTAAATGGAATGCTTTATCTGATCAGAGTAAAAAATAGTTTTAAACGATATAGATTTAAGAGAACTGAAAGTTCTGGAGAAAGTGGATTTTAATGAACAGGTCCGAAGTAAATATAGTTAAATGGCACTTTACATTTTAAAGGAAAATCATATTGGTACAAATCTATCTATCTATCTATCTATGATCTGCAATGACCTTTGTATCATAACACGAGGAAATTCTTCAGAAATTATGGTTAACACTTTATGCAAGTGGGTGTCAAAATGGAAGTTTTATTTTTATACTGACATCTCCATATTTTTTTTTTAAAGGGGATCTCCAGATGAACAGAAGTACATCATGCAGAACCGTGCACATTCAAAAGCAACTGTACGCAGCAATGGTCCTTTCAGCGTATTGGATGCAGTACTGTACGTGGCTCCTCCTCCAACTGACGCTTCGCAGCCTTCAAACACACTGGTGTGTGCCATAACAACACCACTGCTCCTTCAAAGTTGGGGGCGCATTTTCAACAGTAAACGCAACAATTTGGAAACTCGCCTTTGCATTTCCAATAGCATAGTGGACAGAATAAAGCCGTCAAGCAGTGGCGCTTGTTTGCAAAGCAACGTTTCCCCTTGCTTTCAGCCTTGTGGACAATATGAAGTGCAGTTATGGCAAAAAGGGGTAAATCCGTAGTGAGGACCCTGGAGGATTTGACGCTGGATTCGGGTTACGGTGGAGCCGCGGACTCCTTCAGGTCATCCAGCTTGTCTCTGTGCTGCTCCGAGGCGCACATCTCCTATGCGCATGGAGGGCACTGCTGGCATCTGACCGACTCCATGCGCAGTCGACACAACAGCCTAGACACCGTCAACACCGTCCTGGCCGAAGACGGCGAGACCCTGGAGTGTTCCGGACACTGTGCGAAACTTCCCGAGCTTGAGGATGTGCCCTGGAGCCTCGGGGAGGTGGAGAACGCGCTCAACAAGGAGGAAGAGTTGAGGTTCGGGACCGTGTCCGCGGATCTGCTGGCGCGCCTCTCCGCGCTCGTGAGCCGCGCGCTGGTGAGGATCGCCAGGGAAGCGCAGCGGCTGAGTTTGCGCTACGGCAAGTGCACCAAATACGAAGTCCAAAGTGCCATCAAGATGATCCTGTCGTGGACCATTTCGGTCAACTGCATCGCCGCGTCGCTCAGCGCGCTTTCCATGTACAACATGAGCACCGAGGATAAATTCAGCCGGGGGAAATCGGAGAGATGCGGCTTGGTCTTCTCCGTGGGGAAGTTCTTCAGGTGGATGGTGGACAGTAGGGTCGCGGTGCGCGTCCACGAGCATGCGGCTATATACCTGACTGCGTGTATGGAGAGCCTCTTCCGAGAGGTCTTTACCCGGGTGTTGAATAGCTCGGTGGTGGAGAAGGATAACGGGATCCCCAAATTTACACTGGAATCCTTTGAGCAGGCTCTGAGCAATGATTCGGAGTTGTACGGCCTCCTCTTACCCTATCAGCATCTCACATGTGGGAAAAATGCCAATGGTAAGTTTTGCACTTCAAAAGCAGTCTCACAAAATTAACAGATTAATTGCTTGTTTTATTCTGGGAGAGGGTGAACACTTTGTTTTCATGCCTCACGTTCGTTTCAGATTTTAATTATTGTAATGTGGTGGAAAAATCGTAACTGGCTATGATGTTTATTCAGTCAGTGACATTAACTTTTAGGCCCATTGCCCAGAGACTGACATCATCTGTGCATATATTATTACACTGCCTCAGTGACTGAGTTTAGTGCACAAGAATATTACAATATTAATCAGAATTTGGTCATATATTCTGGTTATGTAAGCATCATGTAAATACATTACCCTGATTGCAAATACCAGATTATGCTAATATTCAAGTTAAAGATATTTGTGAAATGTCAAGCTATTGAAGATGATGTGCATGTAAAATTGATTATTGGCTGCATTTACATGCACAAAAAATAAATTTGCTCATGAATGGGATTTAATGAGTTGATTGAATTACTGTTAAAAATAATAAATGACAGAATATGGACCTTAATTGCAAAATAATGTGCATAAACACAGTTGTTATGATTTTTGGCCCTCAGATATGTGAGATGTAACTTAATTTTCCTGGGATGTGCTTTGATTTATGTGTACTTGTACGTATTAGACATTAGACATAGTTTGGTTGTGTGTGCCTTGTGTATAATTTAATGATGTGTTAGGGAGCGGTTCATTTCTAATACCAAGCTCAGCTGCATTTTCCATGGGTAATCAGCTCACAGTACCATCTTGTTCTTCTTAATGTATCATTTGTACAGTTGTGGTACTTATGAATGTGCCATCCAGAATGTTTCCAGGCTGTAGTTAACATAATCCAAGTGATTGACCCTGGAGCTAAGGGACTATTCAATGTATAACTTCCAATAATGCTTGCGCAACAATGTGGACCTGACAGTATTGCAGCACTGATGATGTCATTGATTTAATACAGCTGCCTGGCAGAAGGGTTTTTCTACAGTAGTCTATATATATACACACACACACACACACACACACACTAACCTATACATACCATATATCAAGCAAAGTCTCGATGAATGACGAAACAAAGGAATCTCAGATTAGTTTTAGTGTATAACGGACAGATGTAAGTATCCCATTACTGAGTGTTCTCACCTCTGTTGGAATGCCTCATTTTGTATAGATTAAGAGGTGAGCGTTTCAACAAACTAATTACGAGGAGATTACATCTCCTCCATAGTAAGGTACATTTCTTCCTCAAGGGTGGTTTCAAGATGGGCTGCCAGATAATAGCCCACCCTTTGTTCTTCTCTGGAGAGCTGTTTTAATTTCACTAGGGGTTTATTTCGAGAAACATAGAGCCTTCTTCCACTGTAAATTCTGTTAGAGTTAGAATAAGCATACATTTTAGACATGCAATTGTTACACAACCTCTTAATTTGCTTGAATATACATAACTGCATTACATGCGTTCCATAATGCAATCTGCAAGCTTCCTCCAGCCTGTCCTGCTGTGGTTTAGATGTGGAGGCAGTTGGTTCAGTTGCAGAGGTGGTCTGCTTTGAGTGTGTTTATGTGCCTGTGTGTGTTCTGTGCCAAGCACTGAGGGGTATTTTAGTGTATGTTTGTGTGTGTGTGTGCGTTAATGGAGGCAGTGTTTGGAAGCCCAAGCATGACACGGCTCTAGTTGTACCAGGCTGCCCCAGTACACAGCAGGTTCTTTACTGTCTGGAGCTTTGGGTGTCAGGGATTTCTTCTGCAGCGGGTTTGCTGGAGGCATTAGAACAATTAATGGTAATGTTGGAGGATGAGGTAACACTGGAGTCTTGGTTTCACAGATTATAGTTTTTAATACTTTAAACCCAAGTCTATTTTTATCTATCAGGAATCACTGAGAAATGGGAGAACAACACAACCGTAGTCGGAATTCTAAAAGCTAGCAATTGATTCTGATCTTAATTACTCAATTCAATTTGTCACATTGATGTCTTGACTGATCTTTCAGATTAGCTCTTGTCTTAGAAGAATGCAGGCAGTGCTGTGTTCAGTTTTTCCAGGTTCTTCTGAAGGCTCTTGGCCATCAGATTCTCTGCCCACAGACTTTGCTGAAAATCTAGATGATAACATTGCTAGAAATTTGCATTCTGCAGTGCAGCAATTCACCAGTAAACACAATACACATAAAAACTAAAGTTAACAACACCCTTCTGGGGTGAGATACCTGTCTAACTTGAATCTATAGCTCGAAGCAAGAGGAAATTAATGTGATATACGTTTGCATTCCAGTATTGCACAATGATGTATTTTAAAGAGGTCATAATAAGGTTGGGTGGTATGACCAATGTCTCATCTCACAGAATGACAAATTTTATGTCGCAATACATATGTATGACACAACAGTATTTATGTCACAATACAAATATGACACATGTATGGCAAAATCGTTTTTAATGGAAATTAAAGCCTCAGATGTCTTATATATTATATATTTGAGCTTTTCTTTGTGTTACATAGATAATGGTCACTACATTAATATGATGTTTTTAGTAAATCATTAAAATTATAAATAGTTAGTAGAGTCAAAAATGATATAATATTATTTTAATAACAACAACAATAGCAACAATATAATAATAATAACTGTTATTATAACAAGAAATATTTTTTATATTACATTTATATTATTTATAATATTATTTTATACAAATTATATATTATTTGATGATACAATTAGTTTTTTTTTCAATATATATAGATAATATCACTACTACATTATAATCAAGTTTAAGACAAATTGATATTATAAGAAGACATTGGACAAATAATATTATTTTAATAATAATAAGAAGAAGAACAAGAAAGTGACCTCTTTACATGATTTTTTAGTTTCTGTTTCATCACTCTGACACTTGTTCTATCCTGCCTGTTCTATCCTGCCAACTTTTTGTGTTTATGACATCAGATATTAGATAGTTAAAAGTACAGACGATGATCTTCTGTAGGCATGTGATGTAGTATGTATGAGAGCGAAGCCCAATCGCACAGATGGCTCTCAGCATGACCGATGTGGCAGGTCCTGAGAGAGAAACACTCCTCTATTCATCAAAATTTACTGAACTATAAAACATAATGAGCTGAGCATTACACACTGTGTTTCTCACTCGAGCACAAGTATGTGCGGATTCACCCACACACATATGCACGCGCACACATTCCAGCTCTTGTAAATAAACAGACACACATATGGATGCGTGGCAGGAGTGAGGGCACCCACATTCACACAAACACACATACACAAGCTCATTGTCAACATACTGGGTTAATGAAGTGACACTCATTTTTTATGTAGATCTATTAATTTATGTAAATTAAATAATTTGTTATTTTTTTTTTTTTTTTAACTGGTTATACAGACCAACTTCAACGTTTTTTTAATGAAGAAAATGTTTTGATCAAGTTCTGGATTTTTTATGTGGCAAAAATGTCAAGGTCTTATAACCGTGCCTGAGATCGTTAAAAATCTCATTAAATGTCTGAAATTCTTTGGGGGAAAAATATAGTTTGGCATTATCTGGTTTTTAAATTATTTCTTAAAAAAGAATAAGAATTAGTGAAGTAATTTTACATAAACTTTAGTCTGCCAAATCAAATAGTGGAGTAACTAACATGGGGGGAAAAGAAATGATCGTGTCCAATGTCAGGGTCAGTTCAAGGTCAGTATGTCTCTAATATTATATTAATAAATATGTAAATAAATAAAAAAAACGTTATAACTTGCAGATAATGCTCTGGCAATGTATTGGAGTATCTATAGGCACATACCATAAACGTCTCTTCTATATTTCCCCACAGACTAGAATGAAATTACAAGCAGTCCTCACAGAGTCATGATAAACAAGGGTGCCCAAGACTGGAGGAAAGACCAGACCTTTATCAATGTAATGCCCAGACTGAAGTTTACAATTTAACATTACACATTCCAAGGGAAAAAGACAGATATGCATTTGTGGTGACTGCTATCAGCAGGCTCTTAGCAGTAGACAGTAATGATAAAGATCAGTTTGTGGCGCAAAGTAATGAACACATTCCCACAAGCCCAAGGTCAGACAGAGGTCAGACAGCCTCCTTCAATAGCAATCGATACCATTAAGGGTTTTGGCTTACTAGTTTGTTACTATGTTCAATAGTTGTAACAAGCTTCTATTGCTATATTCCACTTGGTATAATTCCTATCATATATTATAGGAATGTTCCGGGTACCATTCAAGTTAAGCTCTATTGATCGCATATGTGTCATGCTTATCACAGGCAACTCATTGACTCGTCATTTGGTTGCTGAACAAACAAAGACCTTGTTTGCAATTCACTTAAAATAGCAGTCTATGGGGCATTCTAGATGGTTTAAAAGAAGAAGAAAAAAAAGCTTTATTTATTATTTTGCTTATATTAAAGGGATAGTTCAACCAAAAATTTAAATTCTGCCATCATTTACTCACTCTCATGTAGTTCCAAACATTTATGCATTTTTTTTGTTTTGCTGAACACAAAAGAAGATATTTTAAAGAATGCTGATATAGCCAAACAATTTTGGCTCCCATTGACTGGAACCGAAGTTGACTTGGAAGTCACAGAAGAACCGAAGTTGACTTGTCCCACAGAAGAAATGATGTGAGAGTGAGTAAATAATGAGAGAATTTTTGTTTTTAGACTATCCCTTTAATTCTTTAAAATAAAATTATTTTATTTCAGCTCAGTTGTCTAAGTGGTGCAGTGCCTTGCCCCATAGACTTCCATTACTGAATTAATGATTAATTGGTTACCTGTATATATACACACTATTTTGACAAAAGTATTGGGACACCCCTCCAAATCATTGAATTCAGGTGTTCCAATCACTTTTATTGCCACAGGTGTATAAAATCAAGCATGCCTAGCTGCTTCTACAAACATTTGTGAAAGAATGGATCGCTCTCAGGAGCTCAGTGAATTTAAGCGTGGTACCGTGATAGGTTGCCACCTGTGCAGTAAGTCCATTTGTGAAATATTCCACGGTCAACTGTTAGTGGTATCATAAAGTGTAAGCAGTTGGGAACAACAGCAACTCAGCCACAAAGTAGCGGGCCACGTAAAATCACAGAGCGGGGTCAGCACATGCTGAGGCACACAGTGTGCAGAAGTCGCCAACTTTCTGAAGAGTCAATAGCTACAGACCTCCAAACATAGTGTGGCCTTCAGATTAGCTCAAGAACAGTGGGTAGAGAGCTTCATGGAATGGGTTTCCATGGCTGAGCAGCTGCATCCAAGCCTTACTTCACCAAGTGCAATGCAAAGCGTTGGATGCAGTGGTGTAAAGCATGCCACAGCTGGACTCTAGAGCAGTGGAGACGTGTTCTCTGGAGTGACGAATCACGCTTCTCTGTCTGGCAATCCAATGGACGAGTCTGGGTTTGGCGGTTGCCAGGAGAACAGCACATGCCTGAGTGTAAAGTTTGGTGGAGGCGGGATTAAGGTGTGGGGTTGTTTTTCAGGGGTTGGGCTTGGCCCCTTAGTTCCAGTGAAAGGAACTCTCAATGCTTCAGCATACCAAGACATTTTGGACAATTTCATACTCCAAACTTAGTGGGAACAGTTTGGGGATGACCCCTTCCTGTTCCAACATGACTGCGCACCAGTGCACAAAGCAAGGTCCATAAAGACATGGATGAGCGAGTTTGGTGTGGAGGAACTTGACTGGCCTGCACAGAGTCCTGACCTCAACCCGATAGAACAAATTTGGGATGAATTAGAGCGGAGACTGTGAGCCAGGCCTTCTCGTCCAATATCACTGCCTGATCTCACAAATGCGTTCTAGAAGAATGGTCAAAAATTCCCATAAACACACTCCTAAACCTTGTGGAAAGCCTTCCCAGAAGAGTTGAGGCTGTTATAGCTGCAAAGGGTGGGTCAACTCCATATTAAACCCTACGGATTAAGAATGGGATGTCATTAAAGTTCATGTGCACGTAAAGGCAGGTGTCCCAAAACTTTTGGCAATATAGTGTATATAATATGGTTTAACATCACAATTTTAATATAAAATATTTTTATTATATTTTCAAATTTTAGTGTTTTGGTAAAAACTATGAAACATCATATAATTTACGTTGAAAAACAGTAAAAGTGTATTCCCAGAAAAGCAGATTTTAATTTTTAAAATCGATTGGTATATTAACAAAAATATAATATAAAAAACATACTTAAAAAATACAGTAAGTTGTAAAATATACAGGCACTAAAATTCCATACCGTCATACCTGAAACACTGTCACTGTATTTTTATGATGAATTTCTTCCAACCACAGCCATTTTTTACCATAAATTTAACAGGATTTTTTTTTTTTTTTTTAGTTTTGACAGTTTGTAATACAGTAGTTAAATGTACCTTTTTATCCGAAATACCTAATTTAAGAAAAAAAACTGTGTTTGACCCAAAAGCTCTCAGTTTTTAATCAAGAGCACCTCACCAAAGGGCTGAATTTTGAATACTCTGTGACATCCAACACCCACAACAAGACAACACATTCAGACATGCTTTATTGCGGTAGACCTGTACCTACTCACACCTGTTTGCTTTGTCACTGGCTGTTCTTTGCTAATCTAGAAGATGACATTGCTGCTCACATCCTGTGAAGATCTCTTCTCTGTTAGTGAATAGATTGGTGATCCTGTAAAAGAGAAAGAGTGAAAGAGACAGAGAGAAAAAGAAAGCCACTGTGAATGTAGTGGTGCTCAGATGAAGAGGTACTGCAGGCAGCCAGCACAAAAAAAGGCTGATGTAATTCAGAGCTTTTTTTTTTTTTTTTTGAGTAGAAGGATTCATTAAATAAAACACCTTTTCATGTCAGACTATACCATGGTGTGTGTTTTGTCTGTGTGCATGTATATGTGTATGTTCATGAAAGATTTGTGTGTGGGAAACCACCACATGTGCAAGATTGCAGTTATAAATGTGCACACCGAATCAAAACAACAGAAACCATAGTTCATATTAAGGTGTTCAGGGTTCTTTTACTTTGGACTTGGAAAAGCAAAAGTCTGTCATCCTGTGTGACCGATTGCTACAGCTTCATCCTGTGCAGTTGGCATATGGTTTATATTATTTCAAGGTATGTGTGTGTGCATGTATTTTTTTCTGCTTTCATGACATTTTTATTACAAACACATGGTCCTTCCAGAATAAGACATTTCATGTAAAAAAAAAAAAAAAAGGGTGGTGGGGGGGGGGGGGGGGGGGTTGCACTGCTAACATGATAAGGTGACCCATATATCATCATGGGTCACTTTCTGGAGAGGATGGACACAGATGCATTCAATTAACGGTGCAAATTGCCACAAGTTATACCGCAGAAAATTAAGTTTAGAAAGAGCCTACTTCTTTTGTTCCAATGACATAAACAAGAGAAATCAATGTGCAATCACTGAAGTTGGTCTGTTTTCCATTAATGTGGCTACTTATTACAGTACTGCTTTGCTGCTTACTCAAATGGCATTAGATAGGTTGAGACATTTACAAAATTTATCAAAGCTTGAAAGCTTTTTAGAAAGCATTCAGACTAAATGTTGGGTTTAGTTTCTCAAGCCCTCTTGCACGAGTCCTGTGACAAACAAACTGGCAATTTCACATTTACATTTAGATTTAATCATTTAGCAGATGCTTTTGTCCAAAGTGACTTTTACTCATAATTTTAAATCTGATGGTATGAAACCAAATTTCCACCTGCCTATATTTACAGTTATTGGGATTTTGGTAAAAACATTTTTTGAACAATAGCTTTTATTAGATCTTCTTCAAATTTTGGTCATATGGAGTAAACCAGGGGTTCCCAATTCCAGTCCTCACTCCTCCCCGCCCTGTACAGTTTGTATTGCTGCATCCCAATTCACCTATACTTATACTATGCCCTAAAAGTATGTATTCTTTTTGTGAAGAAAAACGAACATACTTTTGAGTGTGTAGCAAAAGAGTAGACAAGCTATCAGTCATTAAATTGCGTCTTTTAATCACATAGTTACACGCATCCTGTCACTGTAAACTGGCCTGTCAATCATCTTGTCACTGTTAAAATCCTCCACATTTCATTTAATTTAAGTTACTGCCGTAGTGGAGTGAAAAGAAGTAGCACGTTGATCTGCCATTCGTGGGTCTTTCATGTGGAGAACTCTCCTCATGTGTTTGCATAATGATGCATTTAAAAGTTAATGGACTAACAGATCTTTGTAAAAGTCCACACTGATGTTGCAGATGAAATGGATAACATTAAATAAATATTTTTTATCAGGTTAAATGTTGATTATTAGTCACTTAAATCCTTTTATCTAAACCTCTTTACTTAACCGTCGGTCGCACACATTCGCCATGTTTGTAGTTTTTTAACACTTTTTATTCATGTTTGTAGTTCTGAACCGAATCCACCTCCAAAGCACAATGGGTTGTGGGCAATATTAGCCGTTATAGTGTGCACGGATCCACACTTTCAAAATCTACTAGAAATAGTAGACCATCTGGGGACTTTTGGCATACTCTTTTGAAAATACTATGCTTTGGGACACACTTATTGTAATCTCACATTTTACTTAGGATGGATAGTATTCACATTGGGATGCAGGGTATGTCTCTCTTATCTGACACACCTGATACAGATCATTAGAAGGAAGCTTCATAAACTCGGTGTGATACAATTGACAGGGTCCCTACACAGTGTTCACTACGCCCTACTCCCTGAGCACGGGCTATCTTTTGTAGTTCACTTCACTTGTCAAAATGCGTTCATTCGCAACACCCATCTTCAAACACTGATGAAACTCAATTCGCACATATTAGAGGAGTTTAGGGTTTGATGCCATAATATGCTTCTGTAATTAAATATAATATACATTACTTTCATTTAATATACATGTGTATAATAAATCCATATAAAAATTAATTATAAATTTCACTTAATCTAATGTCAAATTCAAAAGCCCTAAACTGAATGATAAATTTATGTTGCGATCGTTAATATGAAAATAAGCATAATTTGGTTAATTTAAAGGTCCCGTTCTTCGTGATCCCATGTTTCAAACTTTAGTTAGTGTGTAATGTTGTTGTTAGAGTATAAATAAAATCGGTAAAATTTTAAAGCTCAAAGTTCAATGCCAAGCGAGATATTTTATTTAACAGAAGTCGCCTACATCGAACGGCCAGTTTGGACTACATCCCTCTACTTCCTTCTTTAATGACGTCACTAAAACAGTTTTTTGACTAACCTCCGCCCACAGGAATACACAAGAGTTGCGTTTGTAGAGTGTGTTTGTCGCCATGTCGTCGAAACGCTGTTATTTTCATCCCGCAGTCCAATCACCGGGTCTGATTCCGGCTCAAATTGATAGGGTAAAATTAAAGACATGTTTACAATAACACTGAGCGCGTGCATCTCCAAGTTATGGTAAGAGGCGTGACCTTTCCGGGCAAGATGCGCTAAGCTGCTGTCGAATCACAACACAGGAACCGCTGGCACAATCAGAACTCGTTACGTATTTCTGAAGGAGGGACTTCATAGAACAAGGAAGTCATCAGCCCGTTTTTATGACAGTGGAAACAGCGGTATACAGGTAAGTAAATTATGTGAAAAATACTGTGTTTTTTTACACGCGAAACATGAACACATGTTATATTGCACACTATAAACACAATCAAAGCTTCAAAAAACCACGAAAAAGGGGACCTTTAAATACCTTTTTATCTTATTTAACGCGTCTCACGCACTTTACACACCTGGTTCGGATTGGAATCTCCTATAAGATAGCAAAATACCCCTCAAATGGGACTGAGTGTGTCAGATAAGGGACATACAAAATGTGCAGAGCGGAGAGGGGTGAGGACTGAAATGGGAACTCCATGGAGTAAACCAATGTTCCACTGAAGACCAGCATTTCATTATTGGCCATTTTGCTGTATTGTGCTGTATTTTTCCAATACTTTAGTCTGTTTAGATCAAGGTTGCCTGAGCAATGTAAGATCTGTGTGTGTATTTGTGTATATTGGTCGTTCTGTTCTTGCACTTTGTGTTTATCCATTTGTGTGTGTGAATCTTAGCCATGGGGAAAGTTTTGTAAACTGAGTCATTAGAATATTCATATTTTATGCCCCAGTCATGGAATCCTGGCTGGCCTGGTGACTGTGATTCAGATGATGGATGACAGAGGGTGTGATTTATGCAAACAAAGGATTAAATTATGACTAAAATACTGTGTCACAGTGTTTGAGATTTCAAACACATCTGGATCACAGCATCATCTTATTGTGAGGTGTTTGGACATGATTGATGAGAAGGACTTTTTGTGACCTTTCCAAAATGACATCCAGTAGAGTTGGTCAATCTGGTCAAATATCAAAAAATCAATCTCTACATTACCGTTTAAAGGTTTGGGGTCAGTAAGACTTTCATGATGTTTTTCAATTTTATATCACCACCACCAAAATTATTTTAAATTGGATCTTTCTTGAATATTCAATATATTGGCCAGCACTAATAACCATTTAAAAACTTGTTTTTAATGGTATTTTTGTTGTATCACTTCTTAACTGTGTCATGACCCATCTTGTCATCTGTCTGTGGTGGCTCATTAGTCTGCTCTCTTTCTGTTTCCTCAGAACTTCTCCTTTTTAGGATTTTCCTCTTGTAGTTCTCTTTCAGGGAGTCTTTAAGGAAGTCCCTCTTGGCTGTTATAAACATCTTCAGAGAAGTTTGCGTAATTTTACTGGTTTCAGGTGACTTGTCTTTGATGTAATTAGGGGAAGTGGTCCACAAGCAGATGGCTCTAAATCATGTCGTGACCATTAATCATATGCACATGGGCATCATGCCTGAATGCTAATGATGATAACAAGTTGTTTGAAAGTATGACTAATGGTTTTCATTTATTCAGTTATGTAATACTTGATATAGGCTCAGCTTTAGTGCCTCACTCTCTGAATTTAGTTTACAGTGCCACTTTTGAGGAAGAACCTAACAAGGACGCACACAAAATAAAATTACTACACGCCCAGGCATGTTAACAAATGCAGCACTATGCAGCACATTTGCTAATATGCGGCAGAGATGCACAGACTCGTAAATTCTGTGGTTTTAGCTTTTCAACTATCTGCGGGGCCACCAGATCGCAATTAATTACTGTTTACACATACCCTTCAGTGTTTCATGGCAAAATGAAGTGCTGTGGATCATGTTGACTAGGCTAACTCACTGCACATCTGAGATTAGTCCTTGTCTCCACATCAGAATACTGCCGTGATGTGGTAATGGCTGCAGTTTTCCAGAAAGGTATCATCTGAGTCTCAAGTTACTCACTCTATCCTTGCCATCTAAAGCTATAAAGCTATAAATAGGTTTCTACTCCAGTATATCCAGAAAAAAACTTGCCTGCCATTTTCTATTTGTCTTCAGAAAGTATGCTCCCAATTGTGTCTTGTGCACTTCCCTTAGGAAGTGGGTTGTAAGCGCCTGCATCACATAAGAAAGAAGTAATCTTCCCGTGTGTTTGCCTGACCAACCAAAAGCCTTGTGGTGAATGGTCAGAGTTCCCCGCCTGCACACACGGGTAAAAACGTTTCCATCCAATTTAGTCCATTCACTCTCATAGCCGAGGCTGAAAGTAGGGCAGCCAATGACTAAACGCTGAGCTGCCTGGGTAAGCCTTTATTCGAATGGAACGATAGGGTTGAAGCTGGCAGTCGTTTCGACCTGGAAAGCATAGTGACGTAGTCTAATCAAACAGACGCACTGAAAATCCACTCACTGTAGCTTCGCATGCACCAGACCGCATTCTTTAATAGGGCTGTCAAAAAGAGAGTGACCATCTGGAAAACAAAGTATTGGATGGAGTATGTCATACAATGTTGAACTTTTCCTCTCTACATGAGCTCAGGAGCGCACTACCAAGCTTTGCTTGACTTTTTTAAAGGAGTTATATGATGAAGACGTTCTCTATCTTCTGAAATAAAATAATTTGATATACTATGAAAAAACACACTGCAGCTTTCAAAACTTGAAACTTTGTTTCAGCACGGATTGTCATTTTAAAGTGCCAAAATGTAATACAGACTTGGCGAACGGGCTGTTATTGAAGGATGAAGCTGTTAGAAACTATTATTGGAGTTGACAGCAAACTCAGAGTTCTGTTACTTTTTTTTTTATGTTAAAAGGGGGTTCACATCAAAGTCTTAAAGGTGCCCTAGAACTTCTTTTTAAAAGATGTAATATAAGTCTAAGGTGTCCCCTGAATGTGTCTGTGAAGTTTCAGCTCAAAATACCCCATCGATTTTTTTTAATTCATTTTTTTAACTGCCTATTTTGGGGCATCATTAACTATGCACCGATATATAGGTTGCGGCCCCTTTAAATCTCCCGCTCCCCCTCCCCCGGAGCTCGCGCTTGCCTTGAACAGCATAAACACAGTTTACACAGCTAATATAACCCTCAAAATGGATCTTTACAAGATGTTCGTCATGCATGCTGGTTGCATACATCGGATCATGTAAGTATAGTATTTATTTGGATGTATTACATTTGATTCTGAATGAGTTTGATAGTGCTCCGTGGCTAAAGCTAACATTACACACTGTTGGAGAGATTTATAGAGAATGAAGTTGTGTTTATGCATTATACAGACTGCAAGTGTTTAAAAATGAAAATAGCGACGGCTCTCTTGTCTCCGTGAATACAGTAATAAACGATGGTAACTTTAATCACATTTAACAGTACATTAGCAACATGCTAACGAAACATTTAGAAAGACAATTCACAAATATCACTAAAAATATCATGATATCATGGATCATGTCAGTTATTATTGCTCCATCTGCCAATTTTCGCTGTTGTCCTTGCTTGCTTACCTAGTCTGATGATTCAGCTGTGCACATCCAGATGTCCTGCCCTTGTCTAATGGCTTGATCATGGGCTGGCATATGCAAATATTGGGGGCGTACACCCCGACTGTTACGTAACAGTCGGTGTTATGTTGAGATTCGCCTGTTCTTCGGAGGTCTTTTAAACAAATGAGATTTATATAAGAAGGAGGAAACAATGGGGTTTGAAACTCAGTGTAGTCATAATTCATGAGCATTTGAGTGTGCAGTTAAATACTAGCCTAGAGCGCCATCTGTTGTTAAAAACTATGCTCATAATCGATTCAAGAGAGAATCGCAATGCATTCAGAAAATCTCAGAATCGATCCACGAATCTTGAAGCATCGATATATTTTCGTAGCCCTATTTTAGTCTCTACAGAAATCAGCAAATGAGGTGCTTAAACAGGACTCGTCAAAGCAAGTGTTCCTTTATGCTTCTATTTACTCATCCATTTGTACAATTGTTGGCAGATTGAAACACGTGGAATCAGGGACGTGCACAGGAATTTTGAGGGGCAGTTGCTCTGACCTAAAAAAGGGCACTCCCCTACCAAACCCCCCCCCCCCCCCCCCAAAAAAAAAAAAAAAACAACAACAAAAACTCATGGGCTATATGAAGGACTGAGAATAACCGTGGTATAAGCGGAATAATTGACTCCGCTTCGAGTCGTGACCGAATCACCACCTCAGGTGTGCATTATTTTTCTAATAATTCAACGGCCCGTAGTCAATTATTCCTTAAGGCCAGAACACACCAAGCCGACGCCGACGAACTAGCGGAGATGAAAGCAGACTGTGGGGTTGGCTCACGTCGGCAGCGTCTGTGTCCAAAGTTGCCCTGCCACACCAAACCGACGCTAAACAGCCGACGGCCAAGCAGCACGTCAGTTCTGCGCCTGCGTGAGATGAAATGCCTTTCCGAAACAGCAGGCGGCAGTAGCTGAGCAGCCAATCAGAATCATCAGATGGCCCGACGAGCTCCAACGCCGATTCAACATTTCGAATCGGCCGAAAAAAGGCCGACGAGGACCAACTTCAGCCGACGGTGCGGAACACACTGAGAAAACTTACCCTGTGTCTCAATCAGCTCCCTAGCTCCCTAGGTCGTGAATCAGTATATAATGAAAGTGAATGTGGCTGATACCCTGATCAGTGCCCTGACTACTGAACTAGGGAGCTGATTGAGACACACGCTTAGTCGGCCGACGAAGAAAAACTGCCCGACGGCCGACCGTCGGCTTGGTGTGTTCCAGCCTTTACTTGAATCACAGCTTGTTTTGACATCGACAACCCAAGTGCATTTTACCTCAAACTTGCGTCTAGTTAATTTTCTAAAGTAGCAATCGCTTCTCGGGTCGACAACACACTGACAAAATTATATTCAGAATTAAAAATATTTTTATACCACTTTTTAATGTGTGATTGTGTAAAGGTTTTCACGAGATACCAACCTTTCGCGAACTTGCTTCCAACACTCGTTCTCATGGAGGCGCGCGCGGTGTGCACGGAGGGGAGGGGCTGTGCGCGCGCGAGTATGTGAGAGAGACGCAGGGAAATGAAATGCAGCTGAACGTTTGCTCTATGAAAGACATTGACAAAGACGAAAACTAAGGACATTTAATCTATAATTTTATTTTAGTTAGTTTTGCCAAACACACATTACAGTTTTGGTTAGTTATCGTTTTTTTTGTAATGCCTCGTTTTTATTTTTATTTCAGTTAACGACGATGTTTTTTTCCCACCTAGTTTTCGTTTTTTTCGTTCTTTTCGTTAACGATTATAACCTTACTCACCTTTCCGACAACGTTAAGTCGTCTCACCCGACAACCGCGACAATCTCCTTCTAGTGCCGCTCATGCAGGCTCAGCTCAGGTGCCGGTCGCGTGCAGCGCTGCAGCCACATAAACAGTTTGCCCTTCCCCTACTGACTTTCATTTTCGGACGGGTGCCCAAATATGGAAGTGAATGATTTTTTTTTTTTTTTTTTTTTTTTTTTAAATCTAGGCCTACGTGAAATTCTGCATCCATTGTACGATTTTTTTTTTTCCACCTCGGAAGGGCAACGTGAGTCGAGAAGGGCATATGGGCAGTTGCCCGGGCAACCTGAGCAACCCCCCTGTGCACGTCCCTGCGTGGAATAAAGTGAATGGACATCTGTATACTGTATCCAGTGTAGACAGCGTCAGTGATTACAATGGATTCAGTTTGCTTTTGACACGACGCTCGCATCCGGTGTAGGCAAGTGTCAGTCGTTATGGGTTAAGGTGCAGTGATGTAAAACTATTAGTCGATATCTTGCTCTGGAGGCAGTCGTATGCAAATGCACTTGCCCGTGTGATGTCACAAGTCCCCCAATATACAAACAAGTCATTTTTGGAGCTTGATTAAATAAATGCTTTGTTTAAAATGAGGACGTTTTAAACTATGAAACTTGCAGGATGTTTTAATGGTACAAAGACCTCTTACATGTCAAAGATCAAGGCAGTTTTGATTTCTTATGTCATGACCCCTTTAAATTTTGCCTGAAATCTTTAAATTTTCCCTGAATTCCACAGGTCAGATAGGGTGGACAATGGTCAGACAAGCTCAGAAATTATGTTTTAACATTTTAGGTTAAGACTGAAAATAATATGGAAATTAAAGAGCAGTTTTGGTTAATTGTAGAGGGTTGAAGCATCTTATCAGTGACTCATATACACTATCCTCCCACTCCTACAGGCATTCAAAGGAGGTGACAAACGTGCTGATTTCTGTTTTCTTATTTCTCCAGGGATGTTAGCCTTCATTACAATCCATGACAAAAGAAAATTCCATGGTTGCAAAATGCAATTTTTTTTGGGCATTGATTTAAACTACACCTGCAAAGAAAATATGACATCAGATGACTGACTGATTCTGCACTGATTCACTGATCTCAAAATATCTCAGAATGAAACTGAAAAAAATGTAATTTTAAGGAAGATTTGACTCATTTAGAAATCACCTTGTGCTTGTCAGATGACCTATATTCTATGAAACCATTTAAAGGAAACTTATTTAAAAGAAGAAGTAGGGGGTTTTTATTAAAAGAATATATAGAAACATTGTGGTTTAGGATCAAGGTTGTATGTCTTGTCAAAATAAAAACTGCGGTACATTCAGTAGATAGTGAGTTGTCTTTGTTGTTTCTGTCAGCAGTCCATAGTTAAGCAATATGTTTCAAGGGATCGTGACAGAACTGGTTCATATTTAACAAAGTTATCAGATTTGCAGTAAGAAATATTTATATTGTCCAAGCCCGAGGTGATCTAATGATGCATCACTGTCATTCTAAATCGCTAGCTGGATCAAAGGAATTCTAATGAGAATTAATCCATAGTCCGATGATTAAATGTTCCACGACTTTGCAGCATATCTAGCCTCTTCATCCAAAACACAAACCAGTGTAATTGTCTATATTAATATCAAATCAGTTTTGAAATTGATTCATTAGCAATGATTTACTTTAATGTGAATCTTACCATAGTTAATTTTGATGGATAACAAGTAATATTGCAATGTAATGTGCAAAGAATACATAAGAAAACAATTCATACACTACTGTTCAGAAGTATGGGGTCAGTACGTTTCTGAGAAATTAATGCTTTTATTCAGCAAGGATGCATTAAATTGATCAAAAATGACAGTAAAGACTTTTTTTTAAACAAAACTGTTCCAAAATATTTCAATTTATAATAAATGCTGTTCTTTTGAAAAAAAATGTGTCAGTTTCTGCAAAAAATATTAATCAGCACAACAGTTTTCAACATTGATAATAATAAGAAATGTTTATTGTGCACCAAATCAGCTTATTAGAATGATTTCTGTATTTTTTTTTTTAAACTGAAATAATGGCTGCTAAAAATTCAGCTTTGCCATTACACAAATAAATAACATACTGTATTTTTGATCAAATAAATGTAGCCTTGGTGAGCATAAGAGACTTCTTTCAGATCTATTTGAAAATCTCAAACTTTTGAACGGTAGTGTACATATCATGTTACATAAGATTATACACTACATTTCACACTGTTACACCATCACCAAATAAAGTCATCAAACCTCGCTAGAGTTTAAAAAAAGGTCAGTTTTGGTGATTTGACAGTTGTTTTTTGGGATCCTTGTCAGAGTTCTTCTCTCGCTTGCCTCTCTGGAGACTTTTGAGTCTCTCTTTAGAGTATGTCGATAGATGTTTACACAGAAAATAGCTCAACACGCTAAAGGGCCCGCATGTCAAAAGAAATCAGCGAACAATAAAGCGGTGCCCCTGCCAATCCCTCTGGCTTTTGTTCAGAACTCATGCAACCAGCCCATCTGTCCTGAGATGCTCCCTCTGAAATGCTCCTGCCTGGCTCCCTTTTATATTAATCTTCCTGCCAAGCGCAGCAATTCCCTATGGTAGAGTTGCACTGTAGATTGGAAAAATGTGTTGTGTGTATGCTAATGATGAACCACGCAAAAGGCCTTTGTGATACTTCATCTCCATCTCTGAAGTGAGATGCTTTTAAGGCAGGTATGCCTACATATTACAAGCTATTTACTTCTGAACCTCATGACAGGTGCTTTATCTGGTATAGAGCGCATGTGAAGGGGATTCTATGATCGTAGTTTTGGAATAAAAATACAAGACAGCACTCATTGACTGAACTCTCTCCAACTGAGTTTCTTGTGCAAGAGGCAGCAGTGCCTGTCAGCTGTAATTCTTGCATTGATATTGTTGTTTAACATCGGTTTCTTATATGCTGCCTTTGACATGGTGGCCTATCGCCTTAGGATGCATTACGGAGAAGAAAAGAACAAGCTTGTTTGAATTACGTTCTGCATGAGGGGTTATGCCACTGCAGCTCTTCCATATCTGATGGACGTGTTCTGGCAGCAGTCTTTAACAAAATACAGAATTTTCAGAAAGAACAATACAGATTCTTGTTTGTTAAAAAAACAGATGATCATTGTCTATTTATTTCTCAATTTCATTTCCTCATTTCCTGTACTATCTCCAATTCTCCAAACTTCCCTGTTCCACAGAACATTGTGACACTACAATAGCACTTCACAAGCCTATATATGGCTTGTATTGTATATAGTTTTTTTTTCTGTCCTTTTCAGTTGTTGCTTGTCAGATTGTTCACCCTAGTCGATAAAAATTGGGAAACTTTTTGCCACTAGATGTCTTTATGTCAGACTTTGTGATATACATCATAATTAACACTCTGGTCTTAATTTTGTTTTTTTGTATTATACATATGCATGCATGTTTGTTTTTATAAGATATTTTAAAATTGAATAAGACCTTTATCACAATTTTTTTTAAATTTAATTTGCTTTATTTAATATTGTTAATCTGGTACCCCAGTTCCAGTTCCAATGTAGTGACTGATTTGTAGCCAGGGTCATTATTTCCTGACCTGGGTTAACATCTGCCATGATCCTTGTTTGTTTGACCACATAGTGCTGGCTCTAAAAATAAACCAGCAGCAGGCAGTTCCTCCTCTGCTGCTCAGTTCAGAGTGTATGTGTGATTTAATACATGTGATGTGAAGTTTCTCTGTGCTGTTATCAGGTGTGGCCTTATAACTACTGATAATTTAATATAATATTTAATATATAAAGTAAAAGTTAGTGTGTGAGTAAGTTTTGTCTTTTGGCCAGAGGGCATGGAATGAGTCAGAGAGGCTAATTTCCATTATTTGATAAGGGACAATGAGGACACGCTTGATTGGTTCGTTCACTTCATTGCTTTGTCATTTAAGTCTAATGTTAGTCATTCAGTGCCAGTGGGAAAGCGTCAGAAACATTTAAACTCCATTTCAGCAGCATGAAGAGCTATTAAGATTATCCACTTTTTGTTGTAATTGCTTCATTTACAGTTGAATGAAAAGAGATGATTTATTTGTGGTCAGATACAACCAACACATAGTTCAGTTTATGCATCGGGTTAAAGCCTAAAGCCATTGGGTTTGGATAAAGGAATGACCAGTCCTTGGTCTGTATTTATGATTAATATACTACATATTTAGCTAGGCTTTTACCGTGGCTCTGAAGTTTTATTTGCCTCTGAAGTCACTAGTTAACCCCTCCTGAAGGAACAGAAACACAGCATGGAACATTTCATGTCTGTGGCCACAACCCACTACATGACTGGAAACCATTGAAAGAATCTCTTGCTAACACCCAGCAAACTGACATCATCCCTTAAATATCCAGAGTAAACAAAGTTTCCTGTACTCCACCATGGAAGAACTCCATGTGCTCAGAGTTTGTCCTGCGAATGCTGTAGAATTTACAACCTCATTATGTGTCATCGATTCATAAGTGGATGGATAAACCGCCCACTATTATGCAGTTGTAAATGTTCATTAGTTCTCGTTTTTGGAGTTTCTGAGGCGCTATGATAGTGATGTCAGAAAGTGCTGCATTCACGTCATTTCAGAATTAGCATAATTACAACATGACAACTTTTTCTCTGAGCTAAAATTACTCATTTCGATGGCAACATTAATAACTTGGGTGTGGCTTAATCACTACATTAATTGTACGAGCTTGCGAAATGTTTAAGAAAAAAGAAAGATAAAAGAAACATACACCAGGTAGCACTGGATATAATAAATAGGCTGTGTGTAGAGGTTATAATTGGTAATTGTCAACCATTTTAGTTTTACATATCAGAATAAAGATTGATATGCTTATTTTTTAAGTGAATAAATGCTGTGTAACAGTGGTGGGGAGTTTTCAGTGATTCTTTCTGCATGTAACGTTGTTACGCCTGTAGGTGGCGGAAAATTAATGGGCCCTATCATATCGACGCAAGTGTTTTTTGCTAGTTTCAGCCTGATGCAGTTGATAATTTTCATGTCCGGCACCACGTTGTTTAAATAGCAAATGCATTTGCACCCGTTTGTGCGCCCATGGGCATGCTGGTCTGAAAACTAGAGAACTAGCTAGAGAAGCGTTACGTTTTTCCGCTTGCAAATTCCAGCATGTAAATAGCGAATCCGCCATGGCATGAGCTCAACTGCAGGTTACGCCCAAAACACACTCATTACTCATTAAGAGAATAGAGACAACCCTTTAAGACCATGCGCCAACCATTTTTACCCTCATTAAACTAGCAAAAGTGGATTCGGACACGCCCTAAGTGCACTTGCGCCGTGCGCTTTGGACCATGCGCTTAGATCATTAAAATAGGGCCAAATGTTTTTATATTCATTCCACCGATTTATTCAGCAGATTCGTTTGAACATGCTGATTCAGGACCATAACAACTGTGAAGGGTAATTCATTGAATTGTTCACGCAACCAATTCGTTTAAAAACACTGATTCATTCAGGAACGAAACGCCACTACACTGTGTTAAGTGCAAAACTTCACTGCTTCTTTGTTTGGATCTGTTTTTGTTACAAAAACAGACAAAGTAACTGCCAGTAATGTATCTACAAATGTAAGTTTCTCAATATAAACTTGTGTGGTGTAAAAGCAATGTCACACTCTTAGTCGTTCGAATGTGCTTTGGCTGTCGGCAAGAGATCGCAGTGTGATATTGCTGTTTTTTGCTCTGTTATTTGTTGGTTTATCTACACATGCAAAGTTTTAAGGGCTGTCGATTTAAATCTTGTATTTGTGACAATTCTGACATGGTGTGAACACAGTATAAGCCCAGGTTGTGGGGATCTGGACAGTTTATGGACAGCTCTGTGGCTCAGTGTATAAGATGTCTGCCAAAGCGCTACATAACATTAATTTACCAGGGAACACAAATTCAGAAAGGCCAATGAAAGAGGCATTATCACTGATTTTGCTGGTAAAACTCATGTTTTTAATTAGGTCTGCTGAGGCATTAAAATAACTATGAAAACATTAAAGAAACATTGAGAACAAGTTTTGCCCTGATGAGATCTGTAAGATGGAGCCAGTCCACACAGTGAAGCTTGCTGACATTGGGTTTCTCTGTTACTGAACAAACTTCATCCTGAGTGTGTGATTTGATCTCTAGAGACTGAATTTACTGCTGCTCTCATAGATATGCCCGTGCTAGGCTGCTTTCCCACACAGTTGTCAGTGCCATATGGAAATTATTTCATCAATCCACCTGGCAATTCATGAGGCCAAAAGTGATAAGAATATTCCCTGTAATCTAACTGGACATTTGAGCCTTTATGTAACTGACAGGGGTTCTTTTCAACTCAGCACACCTGTCAGCTGTTGGTGCATTATGTAGAGTATGTATTCAGTTTTCATGGTCCTATATACAGTATGATATTCTGGAGCATCAGTGATAAAAGCAGCCTAGGTCAGATCTGTTAGTAAGTGTACAAACATGCCCTCAACAGCCAAAGCTGTGGCTTACTCATTACTTGGCCAAACCCAATTATGCACTTGACCTCATAGGAATATCAGCAAATTACATTTATTCAACCAGGATGGGTAGACATCCAGTTTTCTCAACACAGTCTCAAATTTCACCCAAAAAATGAACATTCTGTCACCATTTACGTCCCTCATGTTATTGCAAACCTGACTTTCTGTGTTGTTGGTGTTTTTTCCTGCCCACTCTTGTCAGTGTAATGAAAGTAAATGTGGACCAAAATGCTCTAAAATGACAAAACAGCACCATTAAAGTGTCAGGAGAGTGTGGAAAATGCACTATATTTTGTCTTCTGAAGCCATATGACAGAGTTCATGAGAGAAATAGCAATGTCTAATTTGTGACAAATCATTCTTTTGAGTCATCTTTTGAATGAATCATTGTTAATTTTCACAAAACAGTCTGAATGATTCATTCACAAATTGGACTTATTTGGTTCTCAAGTTCAACTCACTGACTTAGTGATTAAATGATTAATAGTAAGGTATTGGTTAATAATAGAGGTGTAATAGTACACAGAAGTCACGGTTCGGTACATACCTCGGTTTTGGGGTCACAGTTCGGTACGATTTCGGTATAATAGGAAAAATGGTCACACTTTAGTTTAGGGTCCAATTCTCACTATTAACTAACTATTAACTATGACTTTTGCCTCAATAAACCCCGAATTACTGCTTATTAATAGTTAGGTATTTCTTAAGTTTAGGTATTGGGTAGGATTATGGGATGTAGAATAAGGTCATGCAGAATAAGGCATTAATATCTGCTTTATAAGTCCTTTATAAATAAACAGCCAATATCCTAGTAATATGCATGCTAATATGTAACTAGTTCATAGTGAGAATTGGACCCTAAACTAAAGTGTTACTGGACAAAGGAACAAATCCAAAATGCTAGGTTTATTTTCATTTATTTTGAACAGACAGTAGAGCAAATCACAGTTTTTTTCTATCTAGCGGCATTTAGTCCCCCTGAGGTAGTTGGTACAGTACAGCCTCCTTCAGTATATTAAGCACTAACAGTAAACAGAATGCACTCTTGCATAGGTCATATTTTTTTGCAGGGCTGATAAAAAACAAAAGGGATTTGCTGACAATCAGCTACACAACTGAAAAATAAAACTTGTGCATTAGGAGTGTTACAATTTGCTCCACTTAAACTATATATAAACATTCAAAGCTTAAGCCCAACCCTCCTATACTTAATTTTCAGTGTTCCACTCCGTTTCGCAAATAGTTGAGTGCACAAGTCTTTCAAAGTATTCTCCTATAGTAGTCCATGAGCACAGAAAGATGCATTCGGCTCGTGCTCACTACCTAGTGGACTTTGTTTTCAAGTGCTCTTGCGCTGTTCTTCTTCTGATCTTTTTTCATGTTGTAGCGGTTAGCAAACAGCGTTGTATTACCACGCGCCCCCTTCTGGATCGGAGCATAGATCGCATGTATTCATCCTGAACCGCACGGTACGGACATCACGGTTTGGGACGAATACATGTACCTTTACACCCCTAGTGAATAAAAAAATTTTCTTTCTTTTTCTCACTCTAAGCTATTACATGTCTTCAGAAGACTTGGAATATAAAGCACAGGTTATTCTGTATGAACCACCTTTAAGGATTTTTTGGAATGCTCCAGTCCCAATTCGTTATATTTTCAAAGAAAAGAGTAACATTATTCAAATATTGTGTTCCACAGAAGAAAGAAAGAAAGTAATTTGGGTTTGGAATGACAAGATGAGTAAATTATAACAGGAATTTCTTTTTTGGCGTAACTATTTGCAATTTGTGCAGTAGATGTTCTAAAATCAAGACAAATTTCAAACACGTGAAAAGGTTCTCAAATATGGAAAATAATTTTCCTGGAAAAAATAGAATGTCTGATCAAATAATTACAACACTGTATATTTTACTTTTGCCTTTATAAATGAATGGGAAGTATTTTAATACAAGAGAAGAACTAATTAATCAACATAGCAGTGAGGATTCTGTGATCAAATGCGTTTTGTGAAGGTCATGGAGGTTTTTGTGTTTTGTGGTTTGGAAAACTGCTGATGAAGTCAGCTCTCTAGCTGACAAAGGACTGATTGTATTTCATATGCTCTAGCAACAAATCTCATGCTTTTTCAATGCAGGCAAATCTCATGCTTTCTATGCAGGCATGTTTTTTTCCTATTTTGGATCTATTAAGAGTTAGGGTTCTCCAGGGATCATAAGGCCAAAGTTATCATCCAAGACATTTCACATCATTAGATCATGACAGGTATGATGTAGTGATGTAGTGGTGACTGAAGACGTGGTCATACTGTGAATGTATCAAGACCCACCTGCACTATTGGTGCAAAAGGTCTGTAAATGTCATAAAAATGAAGTTCTACTCGAGTATGTCAATGTTTTTCCACTGCTGGTAGAAAATGTAACCTGTCATAAAAAGAATCTTTCTCCATTGACGGCCTTTCAAATGCATGTATTTTGACTAAATGTTTTTTCATACATCACAAGGTAATTTTTTCCCTTCTAAATCTTTTCTTGTTATTTGCAAATTAATCTCCAGTGAGGAGAAAATGACTGAGGGTATACAGGAAACACAAGTTGCTTTACTAAATGATATGGCAGGTGTTGTCAGTTAAGTCATTAACAAGCAGGCAATTGTCCAAAAATTTAGACAGTGATGCCCTTACAGTAATTTGCATCATATTGCAAGTTGTTTTGGTACGAAAGTACCTGCTAAGAACACAAATGTGTGTGTTTTTAAGTATTTGAACTTACGTTCACTGCAAGTGATTTATTTTTTCCCCAGCAGTGGAGTGGTTTGTTGTTTCTTTCATCACTTTGTGTAAAATCATTTTTCATTACTATGTACTTCTGGAGGATGAACAGGGCAGATGACTGTGTAATAGTTGCTTGTCATAGTTTCCTCTCATTTTTGTTCATTTGCACTTTATTACACACTCCAAGCGAGCAACAAAACCAAAACAGTCCCGTTAATCAATGGAGCTGTCTATGTTCCAAGCATGCAGCATTGATTATGACAATTTCAGTGTAGACAGCGTGTTAGCCTGAAGATGAACTGTAGGCCTCTCATCAGAAGCTTCACTGCAAGATCTCACATTTCCTGTTGAAACCCATTCAATAAAGTTTAAGAACAGAATTAAAAGCAGAAGTACAGCCACAATTTAGCCAAAGGCTGATGTTTTGTGATATGAGGATAAATAATACTAATACCATTATACAGTCACTCTTGTGCGTCATTGCCAAGTAGCACACTTTGTTTCAGCCAACATGGTACATAGATTGAATTAAGGCCAGAGATGGAAGCTGAGAACATATACTTGTCCACAAACACTGCATTCTGTATTTATAGTCCCCCTGTTATGGATAAAAGTAGTGTTTTTTTTCTGCTATAGATTTTAATCTGTTTAGTTACCTTTGGCCGTCTCTCAACTGCAAATTCAGGAAGTCTGTAATTCTATCAGGTTCACTCAGTCACCGAGACCCAAGAGACGGACGGTCAGTTCAAATCCACTCAGGTCTGTTACGCCGAACAGTATTAAGTACGGATGTCATGTCTCGGCTCACAGTCAAAACGCTATCATGTTTAACTACTATAGACGTTTCACTCTTGGAAACATTTTGGGGCCCTATTTTAACGATCTGAAACGCAAGTGTCAAAGCGCGAAGCGCAAGTAACTTTGTGGGCGGGTCTCGGCGCTGTTGCTATTTTCCCTGCGGGATAAATGGCTCTTGCGCCCGGCGCAAATCTAAAATGGGTTGGTCTGAAGTAGCTTCATTATTCATAGATGTGGTTTGGGCGTAACGTGAAATAAACCAATCAGAGTGTCATCTCCCATTCCCTTTAAGAGCGAGATGCGCTCGCACCATGGCGGATTGCTATTTACATGGCGTACACGCGATGAGTCAGTTAATATATATGTGTGTGTGTATTGGCACGATTGTTCAATTAATTAGCCAATTTCGTTCATCATTATAAGTAGTAATAGGCTGAATTGAAAATAGGTAGCCTAATTCTAATACACGCAATGACTATTCATCATTACATTTTTATATTTATGTACACAATAATATTCTTTTACACTGTAATCCTTTTGTTTTTAATATTTGGCATGTTTGTGTGATGCGCATCCCTGTGTGTAATAAGCAAAGTCAACGCGCACTGTGGACGCGCCCAGAGGCGCAGTTTCTACCAACGCGCTCTAACAAAAAAATATTGCGCCATTGACTTTAGACCAGGTTTGAGTTGGTCTATGGCGCAGTCTATTTTCAGCTCCTTAAAATAGCAATGCGCGGGCAATGCGCCTGAACACACCTCCTTTTTTGCGCTGAACCGCCCAGGGAGCGCAAGTTCATTCACTAGTTTAGCGACGTGCTTCTGTGGAGGGAAAAGCGCGCTTTGCGCGGGTGCAAAATAGGAATGACACATGCGTCGGTGTACAAAGTCAATTGCGCTGGGTGCAAGATAGGGCCCTTGGTGTGTTTGGAGTTTTATTAAGTTTCATAATACTACTCCAAACTTAGTTTGCTTTTGACTTTTAAATGGTTAGTTCACCCAAAAATGTACGTTTTGGGTGAGATGGCATTATTTCTAGATTAGTAACCTTTCCTGGGTTTTTCCGGGGTCAAAAATGGTCTCCGGTGGTGGCGAACGAACACGGTCACCCACACCTACATTATAAAGTTCCCTTGAGAACTGGAAGCCCAGTACTGACAATAAATTCAAAATAAATGCAAAGATAATATTAACTCCCGTTATAATCAATGACTCTGTGCTTATTGACATGATACTTTGTGGGTTATAATGAAAGGATTCAGAACTTGCGCTGAACGAAATCTCCAGTGTTGAATGGATTATGACTAACTTAAACATCCGATTGGCCATTGCATTCACTCACTCAACAGATATGTCTGTGATTGGCTAAGCTCAACGCTGCAAAAACACATTATAAATAGAAACCTTCACAGAGTGCTTACACAAACACTCACAGGAGCTTTTTAAAGCAGCCGGCTGTCAGCCGGTACTGGTACTGCAGATCGGCAGGTATCGTCACATCAAATGATCAAATAAATCTTTGGGGGCTGCCAAAATATTTTCAGTGCAGGAAAAACCTTGCCTTTTTTTTTTTTTTTTTTTAAGCAACTATAGCAACAAATCTAGCAACTTTTTGGACTGCTGGTTAACATATAGTCAGTCACTATATCATATTCTTTATGTTGTCTGACAGATGAGAACAGCTTTATTGAACATTCGGCTATATGTTGTATTAAAATACAGAATGTAAGCACAAATTAGGCACATTACATCATCTATCGACATTTAGCTACTTTTTGAGCAGGCTTTAGCTGCTTTCCATTTATGTGAACTGTCCCTTTAAATAACCAAGAAAAGTTAACGAACCATATGAACATTTGTTCAAATTAATGTTGCATGTTAACCAAGCCCTAGCTAAGCATCTTAATGCTTCATTTCTATTCATTTAACAGTGTTTACAGTGGACTATAAAAGGTGTGTTTTGGTAATTAGGATTAAGTAAATGGGTCTAGTCTTTGTTCTGTGATAGTGAACCTTTCCAGTTCTCCACACCTCTGGAAAATCAGCAAAGCTTTCCAAATTCAAGCATAGCAGTAGCATTAAGTTGGTCTCTGCACCTCCAAAAAGTCTTTTATTCTTCAGGCATTTTCTGCAAATCTCGTACCTTGTAATTACAGTTTGAACTTTTCCCAGTCTTATTCTTCACTGAGCTTTCACTGCTCATAATTGCAGCAATCACGTTTTATGAAAAGTGTGGTTTGGACCGTTCTCTTTAAGCTTAGTAGTGTGTGTTGTTTGGGTGGGAGTTTTGGGGGAACGAGGCACAATAAGATGAGAAGGATGGAGGAGATGGAAGTGAATGGGGTATTGCTTGTCACCGAAGCAGAAGCTGTCCTTTTCAACACATGCTGTCACTTGCGCATGCTAATCTGCAAAGCTGTTGCTCGTGGGTGTAAACAATGCCAAAGCGGCATGGCACCCACATGAAGTAATGACAGGGCGATATTTCACGCGAAAGGTACAAGCTGACTCTAGATGACGTGTGTATTCTTGTGAAGTCAGTTTCGGTTGACGACTATTCAACAAGCCTAATGTTCACTTCCAGTATTTTGGATGAAATGGCCACTTAGTCATATTTGTGTGGTTTTATTGTTTCGAAATAACTCTGATTGGTCAGAGTGATTTTTAAGAAGACCTTTGGAAATAAGAGTAACTCTTTCAGGAAGCGCTGTAGAAAACACATTTTAGACATCTCTCTTTTAAACATGTTATGACAGCAATTGTATGATGTTCATGATGGAAACTGTGCACAATTGAATTAAGCCTATGATTTAGTGATGCATGATGTCATCACCACTGCAGACTTTCAGTAAGTGGATTTTGAAGCTGTTCTGTGAAGCTGCGCTGATACCAAAAGTGTCATCTAACAACAAAATTGCATTGGAAACGTAGGGAATAACCTGGAAATGATGTAATACTTCTGCAGTGCTGGTTAATGTCTACAGTGAGGATTAGAGCTGGAATCCAGAGGTCAGGAAGTATAAAAAATAAGTAAAATCTCATTGATTTTAAATAAATCTTGTTACTTGACTTATAATCTGTTACAGGATGTAATTGGTCTAGCCTTTAGAAACATTCAACATTGGAGCTCAGGAAGCAAGGTCAGTGCATTCAAGAAGTTCACTAAAAGAACATTTTAGTCACAGGAAGTGCTTACCATAGCTGGTGACATATAATATAATATAGGGAGTTTAGAAGGGTTTCTTCTTCCTCGTTCGCTTGCATTTTGCATTGAGCAGTAATATGCCAAGTGTATAATTTTTTTGGAATTATGGCCTATCTGAAATATTTCTAAAAACTGAAACACTGAAAAATTTTGTATTTATGTCCCAACCACACTGGATTAAGTTTTATTTTATTTTACTTTTTACCCCTGTCAGAATTTCCCAACATATAATTTTAATTAAATAAATCGTATTAATTTAGCCTGCATCATTCTTGTGTGATCATTTAAAATTGACTTTGAAATCACCTTCTAAAGTAAAAGGCATCATTTCATAGAATGACTCATATATTGGCACAAGCTAGCTTTGCATTTAAAGATAGGGGTCTGTTAATATGAAACCTTTTTCCCACAAATCTAACATTATTTTGATCCACCCAAGATTGGACTCAAATTTCAAATTTGGAAACAACTCCTGGAGACTGGTTTGATTTTCTTAAGGGGTTTCCACCCTCTTTTCAAACAACATTAGCTATGACCTCTTTGGCAGTCAATTCAGCATTATGTAATGCATGTGAATATGCCTATTGAAACACTTTTAGCTTGGCTTTAATGTGTGCTATATCACAAATAACATAAACAGTGAGAAAGCCACAATCAGACATCAGAGGACTAAAAACATGCCTAAAAACACTTTTTAGCTTGAAACACTGACCTTGAGATATGCATTATGAAAAGAAGGTTCAGCAGGGAATGACTGAATGTTGAACTTTAATCTGTAGTTAAGAGGCTCTGTTTCCAATAATATTTTTCATCAATGTGTTGCATAAACCTCTCCCAGTTTTGGCTCTCAGCTTGAGGAGTTTGTTCAAAGGGGATGAATAAGGCAAGTTGAACATTTGGAAAACAAGTTAACGCTTCATCTACTGCGGGTCTCTGGTTTGGAGCTGATTTCTGCTAGACTGCGAGCTGGAGCCAAGCTCAGAGCTCTGAGTCAGGATGACGCTGGTGGAGATCCGCTTCCAGCGCGTCTCACGGCCGAGATCATGTTGAACAGAATAATACTTACACTTTTGTTCTATAAACACAGGCTCTGTTGTCTTAATGGACACAATTACCTTCGAGCCCTCTTGCTTGCTGTAGAGGAGAGCACCAGCTGTTGTTGTGCATGCTCAGCTAATGTTGTATAGTTTGTTTACAAAGGTTAGAAAGTGTGGTGTCTCTGAACACACCAGAGCTGATTTACACCATCATTCAAATTCATTAAACAAGCAAATTTTGCCAGCTGAGCCCCAAATGTGTCCTGCGTCACATTAGGCAAAAGCAAAAGATATATGTATAAATGATTTCTGTCTTGACATCTATATTCACTTTGTGTGTATGAAAGGGTTTTTTGCAACGTTAAAGTGTGAATGAGATGCTATGGTGGCATGTTGTCCTTTTTTCCCCTATCACATTGCCATTCTTGATGTGATTGTGCATATATTTATATATACAGTATGCATGTCTATGTGTTAGTGTATGAGAGGAAGAGAGTGACAGTAATGTGATGGTAACGCTATTATGCCTGGAGGAAATGCTGTGACAACAAGTGGGTAAGATGCATTTGTGAGTGACCACCTGCTGAAAAATTGGATGGAAGACTAAAGTTTAAATATTTATATGGTGATTTTGCAAGAACAGAAAGTTCTACTATAAATAAGTCATTGCACCATAAAATTAACATGTCTAATCATTCTGCTATGAAAAGCTCATAAGCTTATTTCTCCAGTGTGTATGAGAGGCTTTATTGGTGCATAATCCCAGAAGTCCTGTGTTCAGGAAGTATTCAAGTTATTGAGTAGCGGAATAAAGAGGTCAAAGCCAGGCCCTTGTGAAATCTGTTCGGCAGATTTTAGGAGTTTTCCAAAGAACTGGGATAGCCTTCATTCACAAAGTTCTACTTTATCTATATTGCAAGATACAACGTCACAATTATAAGAAATAAAGTCACAATTACTGTACCTTTTAGTACAGTAAAAAATGGAAAATGTGGTAAAAACAGAAAATTATCTCACATTTTATATCCATTCTGCAGAATTCCACCCATTTCTCCTTCAAAATCAGCACAGAAAATTAGAGATGCACCGATTGATCGGCCAGGGATCGGAATCGGCCGATTTTCCTCATGATCGGCCCAGATCGGTGATCGGCCGATCAGTCTTACTTCTTACCGATTCCAAGCCGATCTTTTTTGTTACCAGCGGCACAGGCAATAACGTCAAATGCGCGTTCCCGCTCTTCTCTGTCACGGTGAAGTGACACACACCCGCGCGGGCGCCTCCTCTCTCTCTCTCGCCTCATTCGCTCCGGTTAAATAGTGCTTACTGCGCATAATTTTAGTCATTCCCGCAGGTTTCGCGCTCACACCGAAAGCGCGCGCTCTAGTGAAGCGAACAAGCCACGCTCAGTCTCAAACAGACTCACAAGTACCAAAATAAGCGCCTTCCTGCGCTCAAAGTGTCAAATACATACACAAGTATGTCAAAACCAGCGGCACAGGCAATCTTGGTGAGTACACAGATAAACGCTGTCAGTTTTTAATCGTTAAATAGCTAAGAAAGTGAACCCATGTCGTCTGTAACAGTATTGTATGGGAAGCCAAACACACCAAAAGTGGTACGAGGCAGCGGGGTGTTACAAAGCTCGCGCCGCGCTGACATGTCATCTGCGCGGATCAATGGACCGAGCCGCGCGACCGAGTCGTCAGCGCAGCGCGGACGTGTTTTCTAGCGCCACCCAATGGGCAGCGCGGCGCGAGCTAATCTCATCCAATAGTATCCAGCTGCAGACCCGCAGCACCAGTTTCAGAACCGCAGTTTCATGATGTCTACAGTATTTAACAACAATACTTTTAAATAAAGTAATTTTTTCTGTTCATATAGGCCTAATATGCATAAGATATCATGATGTACAAAGAGCAAAATTTTAAAACAGCCTATATGCTTAATGTCAATGAACGGATACAAACACAGTCGTGTATAGGCTACTGCGAGAATAGGCTACAACTACGCCGTTTTTATTTTTAAATTATTTTCTCCACGTTTTAAATAGGCTAATACAATGACACAGAGTTTGAGAAGATTTATTTTTTTTTATTTTTTTTATTAATTCAAACATATATTAATACATGTGTAACATTTGACTGTATATTTGATCGTATTATTTCCTTCATGTTCAAATTGTTACACATAATACTTACATTATGTAACGTAGGCTATTTAATGTCAAATAAAAATAACCATTTAAAAAAAAGCCTTGAACAAGTAAAACGTGTGTTGAAAACAAATAGGATATAAAACATTTCTAAAATAATAGGATTAAAACATATTTAAACTGCTCAGAATAAATAAAAACAAGCAAAAAACAAATAATCACGATACATAACACGATACATATCTTTGACAAATGCAAAAAAATCTTTAATGATAAAATGTAAATGATTCAATAGCCTAGCAGACACTTAGTAATACAAATACTTAGTAATATAAATATATAAATATAAATTCGTTCACCACATCATGACAGAAATATCATACACTCACCATATACACCTTCTGATGTCTCATTGGCTTAAATGCATGTTTCACTTGTTCAAGGATTTGGAATGATTAAATACATGTAGGCTTATATTTTGACATTAAATGCCCTTAAATGCCTCTGTGTCTTTATACTCTTTGTCAGAAGTTCACAACATGAACATAAGGAAATAATATCACATACAGTCAAGGGAGACATTTTACTATATGGTTACACATTTATTAATATATTTTCAAAATTATATGGTTAAAAGTATTTGTTCACAGTTTATACATTAGTTCATGCCTTAACAAAACATAGTTTGCATTATCGATTAACTTGGTAAAAACTCCTCTTTGTACATCATGATATCTTATGCATATTAGGCCTATATGAACAGAAAAAATTACTTTATTTAAAAGTATTGTTGTTAAATACTGTAGACATCATGAAACTGCGGTTCTGAAACTGGTGCTGCGGGTCTGCAGCTGGATACTATTGGATGAGATTAGCTCGCGCCGCGCTGCCCATTGGGTGGCGCTAGAAAACACGTCCGCGCTGCGCTGACGAGTCGGTCGCGCGGCTCGGTCCATTGATCCGCGCAGATGACATGTCAGCGCGGCGCGAGCTTTGTAACACCCCGCTGCCTCGTACCACTTTTGGTGTGTTTGGCTTCCCATAGTATTGGGTCTGTTGAACACCGTTCATAAACTCTTAAAGGGACAGCAGTCCAATATTCCTGCTGCTGTCTGTCATGTTAATCAAAGAACAAAAGACAAAGAAAATCAGTTTCAGTTCTTGACTGAATACGTTTTATAGCTTTAATGGTAAGAATTTATCTGTATTAATATTTACAATAAAGACTACAGAAATTAAGGTAACCAATGTAAAATAATACTGAATGTGTCATTTTACATTTGATTACTTTAATTTCTGTAGTATTTCTTACCTGAATAGAAACCCAGTTAACCCAAAAAACTTAGTTTCATAGCTCTCTTTATTCTATTGCATTTATTTGAGCTGTTTATATTTTATTACTGACTTTTACCTGTTTTTTTTTAATGAAAATAAAACTTTGCATTGAAGAAAAGTAGATTTTTGTTTGTATATATGTTGTCAATTATAGTTCTTAGAAAGAAAATCGGAATTGGCAAAAATCGGTATCGGCCGATCTCACTAACAAAAAAATCGGAAATCGGAATCGGCCAAGAAAATTGCAATCGGTGCATCTCTACAGAAAATAGCTATCTTTATGTGCAAGCACTAATTTGTTAGTTATCGGATTGATGGCTCAATCTGACTGAAAAGCCTCCATGCAAACATCTCAATCATTCCAATTAAAAATTTTGATTGAACTGTGGTGTAGACCTGAAATAATCCGATCAATAGGAAAAAAATTAAGCTTCTAAACACACTTGATTCAATGCAGTGTCGTGATATGTATGTTTACATACGTTACAAACACGCATATGTTTATTTGCACCTTACGTCTCATAAACTGGTCAGTGGAGGAGACTGAATATTTACTAAATATTTGCTCAAAAAGCTTGACATACAACTTTCTTTTTAGATATGTCATCATGGCAAAAGCTACAGTTATACTCATGGTGGCTTTCTTTGGTTCTGAATGCTGCGGCTGGGCACTGCGCATACAAGTTTTGTTTGAAAAATATGTGTGTGTCAGCAGGAAAAAAAACAGAAAACAAAGTGCTCTGCCTTTATAAAGTGGCACCAAACGCCAATTCCACTGAATTGTTCTTCTTCAGACCATTGACTTGTCACCGTCTGAACAAGTCCGACAAAGAAGTTAGAAAATATAGAACAGAAAAGCACCTCTATAGTGGACGGAATGAGATTCCGACAAGAATACATACAAGAAGCTGAGCTTCTTGTGCTCACTGCAACCACTAACTGCGTTTCCATTACTCTTCAAATTGCGCAAATTGAAATTGCATGCCAATTTCACAAAAAAAGTTCTGGATTCTAAACAACAAGGAAATGTGACAATTTATCAAGACCTCAAAGCAAATGGGGGGGAGAAACACCCAGAAACACCTCATACGTGGCCGCTCCCAAGTATAAGGGGCTTTCCTTGCCATTAATGCTTTATTAACACGCCTATGTCTCCTTCGATTAAAAATAACGGCTAGTGCAGTGGCTGCGATATACTTAAACTTACTAACATCCGTTGCCATGATTTTTGGAATGTTTTAGTCACATAACAAAGCCGTCACAAAGTTTTTTTTAATTGACATTTAGAAGCTATTGCAAAAATTTTGCGCCAATTTGTATTGGAAACTCGGCTACTGAAATATATACATTTTTTTTGTTAAATTAAAAATTATATTCTGATCTATTATACTGTTATATTTTTCAGTGATTCAACAACATTACAAAGTGAAACTATTGCGTGTTGTTTTTTTAAAGGTTTAATGGAGGGCGTGACCAAAAAGGTTTGAAAACCACTGACCTAATGTAAAAAATCCTGCAAGTTCCACTTGGGCCTAGCCAAAAAACTCTCTTTTATTTTTACTTAGAATGAATTGATCTATTTGGGGTTTTTTTTTTCTCTGAACAAAAAGAATGTAAATTGCAGTAACCGATTAAAAACTAGACTGATGAATGACTGGACAATGCATGGATGCTGTTCTTGATTGTATTAAACGCCATAGAATCTGGCAGACCTTCTTAAAAAATTGGGTGTACCATCAGAAAATTGTAGGAAACTATTAAGAGTTGTGTAATTACACTCAGTCTTTTACTGGAACTCATAAAATATGTGGACTTGCAAATGGCAATTTGAAGTATATCAAATGACAGTTTTAACTACGATTGATTGGTTATTCTTCTGTGCTGTTTTAAAGTCCCTCATTAGGCCTCAATCAAATCATTCTCTGACGTTGTGTGCGGCCCACCTTAAAGAGCCAGTATCCCAGCGTGCCTCTAAACAAAGTCAAAATGATAAATCCTGCAGATCCAGTCAAACAATTACTGTGCATTTTGGAGCCCAGTTGCATGCAAATTACCACTCAGCACTGGGAAGAATGCAAAGAGTAATGAGCACAGACTCAAAATAAAGATATGAATACCTCAGAGGAAACTCTCACTTGAATCGACTCAGTGTACCCCTCTGTTTGAATGCCTGGAGATTGGTCTTCGAGGGGGTTGGTTGATAACATGCTGTCCCAGATTGCTGATAAGAGAACAACGTGTGTTTTTGATTGTTAGTGACAGCAAGGCTTACTTCAGCAGGGGAGAGCGGGGGGCAACACTTGTTCTGTTTTGGTGATGTAATCGGGGTCACTGCAGGAGGTACCGTTTTCCATTACCAGTTGTTTTGGAGTTTTCCAGAGAGAACTACCACAGGCTATCCGGGCTAGCTATGACACAGACACTTAGTTCAGTATCACTTTGGTGCACGCAGCAGGCAGACACAGCATGGTCATTACCCAGCATCCATTCACAGGGCATGTTTCCACATGTAAACATGACTGTGTTTGTGTTTTAGTGCCTTTCATCTCTTCTGATAACAGTTATTATCAGCTTTTGTTGAGATTAATATCATTTCTGCTTGTGTGAATCATACTATTTTGAGGTTTTCGTATACAGATCTGCAGTACACTCCTCTATTAGTTGGAATTGCTGTTCTAATTTTTTTATCAATAACAAATGCTCTCAGTGAAGATTACTGAATGTCCAATAGGACATTTATTCATTTGGCAAGTCAATAATTTACAAGAATTCCACACAATTTAGATTTGAATCTCTAAAGATGCTAAAGTGAAAAAAGTAAATAGAAAGATCATAGCACAAAGAGGAAATATGCAGAAAAAATACTGGAACCAAATGACAATCAGTTGAATATAGAATGAATGACTCTTATGAACCAGATCTTTTTATTGAACCAAAACCATAGCGGTCAGTTAAACTGATTCTCAAACTAATGATTCTTAGGAGCCTGCTTTTTTTGGTGAATCAACCATATAGTGATCTGGTTCTTTCTACTGAAAAAAAAACACATACCTTATACATATAACTTGTAGGCTTAAAGGTGCCCTAGATTATGTTTTTAAAAGATGTAATATAAGTCTAAGGTGTCCCCTGAATGTGTCTGTGAAGTTTCAGATCAAAATACCCCATAGATTTTTTTTTTTATTAATTTTTTTAACTGCCTATTTTGGGGCATCATTATAAACGCGCCGATTTTATGCTGCGGCCCCTTTAAATCCCGTGGTCCACACCCACAGAGCTCGCGCTTGCCTTGAACAGTGCCTTAACAAAGTTTACACAGCTAATATAACCCTCAAAATGGATCTTTACAAAGTGTTCGTCATGCATGCGGCATGCATGCGTCGGATTATGTGAGTATTGTATACTGTTATATTGTTTACTTCTGATTTTGAATGAGTTTGATAGTGCTCCGTGGCTAACGGCTAATGCTACTCTGTTGGAGAGATTTATAAAGAATGAAGTTGTGTTTATGCATTATACAGACTGCAAGTGTTTAAAAATGAAAATAGCGACGGCTCTCTTGTCTCCGTGAATACAGTAAGAAACGATGGTAACTTTAACCAACAGTAGCCTACATTAGCAACATGCTAACGAAACATTTAGAAAGACAAATATCACTAAAAATATCATGTAATCATGGATCATGTCAGTTATTATTGCTCCATCTGCCATTTTTCGCTATTGTTCTTGCTTGCTTACCTAGTCTGATTATTTGGTTGTGCAGATCCAAACGTTAATACTGGCTGCCCTTGTCTAATGCCTTTTATAATGTTGGAAACGTGGGCTGGCATATGCAAATATTGGGGGCGTACACCCTGTTACGTAACAGTCGGTGTTATGTTGAGATTCGCCTGTTCTTCGGAGGTCTTTTAAACAAATGAGATTTATATAAAAAGGAGGAAACAATGGAGTTTGAGACTCACTGTATGTCATTTCCATGTACTGAACTCTTGTTATTTAACAATGCCAAGATAAATTCAATTTTTCATTCGAGGGCACCTTTAAGAGACTTGTGAACACATTTTTGTTTGTTTAGTATTGTTATTTAATTTTTAGATTGCATTTATAAAAGTTTTTTGTAAAAGTTGCATTTATTGCATTATTTAAAAATAGGCACACCAAAGCTCCAAAAATAAGCAAAACGTTTTACCCATGTGGGTGTGTTTGTAGCTTATTTTTTGAGCTTTGGTGTACTGACTTTTTTCTGCCTTTTATTAATATTTTGTTTAGTCAAGCACCCTTTGAGCATATTTTTGCCGGCGACGTGCGTGCTTTTGTCCTGATTTTGCTAGATTTGCATTTATGCCATGTCTAAAAGGCCATAATTAAATAGTATATGTAAGCATACCTTTTGCTAGAATTGTTGTAAATTGATTTATTTCAGTCATTTGGCAGTGGAATTAAGGAGACCTGTCTGTCTTTTTCCATTTTATGAATTCTGTGACACTAGTGGCTCGTAAATTACACACTTCACCTTTAAAAATCAAATCAATGAAGACTGGAAGAAAAAAAAGTTAAAAGCTTTTGTGAGCTCTTGTTTATGTGACCTGCAATTTAAGAACCATCTTGGATCATTTAGAAGTCAACACACAATCTGTTCATCCGTCATTATTGTTAAAAGGCCTATTATGGTGAATGCTGTTTATGTACATGTCAATTTTTTTTAGTTTGTCATCTGTTTTATTGGCCTTGTGTCTGCTTGTCCTTAATTCTAAGTGCCTTAGAACACATTACATGTGTTAAATACTAATACCTATATTTTTGTACACATTACTGTTCAAAAGTTTTGGGTTGGTAATATTTTTTTCAAAAGAAGTCTCTTATGTTCACCAAGGCTACATTCATTTGATCATAAAAACAATACTATTGTGAAACATTATTATTATAACTTTAAAAATCTATTTTAAAATATTATTCCCGTGATGGCAAAGCTGAATTTTCAGTAGCCATTACACCAGTCATCAGTGTCACATGATCCTTCAGAAATCATTCAAATATGCTGATTTGGCACTCAAGAAACATTTCTTATTATAATCGCAGTTAAAAAGAGTTATGCTGCTTTATATTTTTTTAGTGAAAACCATTATTCGTTTTTTAGGATTCTTTGATGAATTGAAATTTAAAAAAAGAACAGCATTTGAAATATAAATCTATTATAAGAGTCTTTAATGTCACTTTTATCGATTTAATGCATCTTTGCGTGCAGTATATGTATACTGTATGTGTGCGCAGTTGCTTGGTGGGAATGTTTGAGGGGTTTGTGCTGACCGTTTCTCTGACAGTCATGTGTGTCTTAAATTCGAACAGACATATGCCGTCAGCGACAAATCCACAGACCGTTCCAACTTTCTGATCACCGAACAACTCAGAGCAAATCCCTGGGGATGATTCCAAAAACCATTAAAGCTCTGCGGTCAGCCAGCACTGGAGACATACTGTGCAGTCACACGACGCATGTACTGTAGACACTGCCGCATCTCTCTCCTCAAACTCCTCCCTCCGTTCCCCAGAAATGCAGCATTCCTGGTACTTATTGCCGTACATATGGACTCCATCTGCATGGGGCTGCCAGAATTCAGCATGTGTGACTTAACCTGTTACAAAACTCTCTTAAACGATTGTTTTCGATTGTCCACTGCATGGTTAAACTGATTTTGGATGTGTTTATGCAGGGCGTAGGATATAACGCCATTTCACAGTCTCTAGTGTGTCACTGAAATACCATCTTGCACAAGAAATATTGGATATTATCTTACTTATGTGTGGGTTTAACCTAGCGTAGGGTTAGTAAAGGAGTTGACCAAGCACATAGCTGCGTGAGTGTAATAGGTGTTGTGGGTGTAGGTTTACATGGTGTGGCTTGAATCACTTTCTAGCTTTTGCATGCTGGCATTGCTCTGTGAGAAATCCAGGGAGTTGTTTTTCCACATTTGTGCTTGGAAAGAGACAGAAAATGTGTGTATGTGTGTGTGTGTGTTTTTAATCTGCATTCTCAGGCTAAGAGAACCGGCTGGGCTTCACAGGCCTTTAAAATAGATTTAAATACAGACTCTGAGCCCCAGTGAGGTCAGTGGCGTATCCACACTCGGCACGCGTGCATGGGAAAGCTGGGAAAACTCTGGTATGTCCCAGCGGTTCCTCCTCATTGACTTCCCAAGCATACAGCTCTTCTAATATCCCCCTGTTAGACTGTCAAAGAGCTTTTGGTCAACTGGTCCACTGTGAAGCATGTGATAAGTAGCCTACTGTAGTGCGATTCTGGCACCCTAGAGGTGAAATGAAAATCATTTTATAGAGCCTCTTATCTGAGCCATCCTGTGGATGCTGTGTTTTCCAAACCAAAGCCTCTGGTTTTGGCCAAAGAGTGTGTGTTGTATGTTGCCAATGTGAATTCATTAGGTTTTGACATTGTTACAAGGCTCTGACGCCTGCACACCCACAATCCTCAGCTGGTTTAAACCTGGCGGACGCCTTCATTAGACGTTCCCTCTTATTCTTCAGAGTGCATATTGAAATCTGCTAGGTTTTCAATGTCGATTCTGCTGCTGTTTTGATAAGCTCAGTGGTTGTTTGGTGAAAACCTTTGGCAATTTGAGGCCAACCAAAATGCTTTATTAAGAACAAACTACATCACAATGTTATGACTTATCACTCTTATAATAACACACTCCAGTTGTAATGTGGGCTCTAAACCACAGCCCCAGATTGAGGTTTGTATATTTTATGGTCAAATGTCTTACCCCCCCCCAGGTTAATTTACTGGTTTTCACACACACACACACACACACACACACACATGACAGCAACTTGATGCGTTTAGGCATGTGGACATGGTCAAGATGATCTGCTGAAGTTCAAACTGAGCATCAGAATAGGGTTGGCGTTCAGAGCATCTTTTAGTCTTAACACACAACACATCGAACCTTGAAGCAGATGGGCTACAGCATCAGAAGACCACACGCCACTCCTGTCAGCTAAAAACAGGAAACTGAGGCTACGATTTGCACAGGCTCACCAAAATTGGACAATAGAAGATTGGAACTGATGAGTCTCGATTTCTGCTGCGACATTTAGTTGGTAATTTTGTGTAAACAACATGAAAGCATGGATCCATCCTGCATTGTATCAATGGTTCAGGCTGCTGCTGGTGGTGTAATATTGTGGGGATATTTTCTTGGCATACTTTGGGCCCTTTAGTACCAGTTGAGCAACTTTTAAACATCACAGCCTACCTAAGTATTGTTGCTGACCATGTCCATCCCTTTATGACCACATTGTACCCAAGATGGCTGCTTCCAGCAGGATAACGTGCCATATCACAAAGCTCAAATAATCTCAAACTGGTTTCTTGAACATGACGAGTTCAGTATACTCAAGTGGCCTCCACAGTCACCAGATTTCAATTCAATATAGCATCTTTGGAATATGGTGGAATGGGAGATTTGCATCATGGACGTGTAGCCTACAAATCTGCAGAAACTGCATGATGCTATCATGTCAATATGGACCAAAATCTCAGAGGAATGTTTCCAGCACCTTGTTGAATCTATGTTATATATATATATATATATATATATATACCAAAATGGAGAAAATGTAGGCTATATCGTGAGTTGAAAAAGAAAAGCTGGAGGCTCTACTATTCTCAGTCTCTCTATGTCATCATAAACTGAGATCCTTGAGAACAGAGACTTTGTGGAATGGGTATCACTTTGGACACACTTTTAATGGTTTCCTAACCCACAGGCCTTTTGGATAGTGAGCTAGAGCGAGAAAGGTCTTAATCTGCAGTGGCATCACTGGCGGATTCTGCAAACTTCAGGAAGACGAATAAGGAGCTTGAGGGAAAAACTTTTCACATCATGACCTGGCATCATGATCATTTATTTATTATTATGCAGCATTATGCAAATGCATTTTCACACTGTTTGCCATAACTCATTACAGCCATGAGTGAAGTGGTGGAGGCGCTGTATGAATGACAGTATGGTTTCAGGGTTTTTTCTTCAGTTTTTCCAGTAGATCAATTAATTTTTTTTTACTCTTTATAAAATAAACATTTCACAATCTTAAATACAGACGGAACACTGATTTTCTTCTTTTCTGTCAATTTCTTTTTAATAATTTAAATTGTTGTTGCAATCACAGGCTTCCTGACCACTGAATAACCTGCAAAATATGAATACTAAAATATTAATATTATTATTCTAGGTTATTTTCAATTATTTATTGAATATACTGACCCACTCAGGGATCAACGAAGAGAAACCTCAGATATATAGGCATCTGAGTTTTCAATCATTATTAGTTGTCATAGTTTCTGATTAGTCCTCACCTGTTTCCTGTTTTGTTAATGATCTTCCTCTGTGTATTTAAGCCCTCATTTTTTTCCTCAATTCATTGTTTCATTAACGTGTATGGTTTTTTGTGTTTACTGTTCTCTGTGTTTATTACAAGAAATTATATTGTTCATTCTGCGTCACACATCTTGTCTGTTGGATTTACTACATTTGAACACTTACACTGCACATAAAATGTATGAATTTTATGGCATTAAATAACTCATTTTTGCAGCTACTTTTATTCTTTTGTTTTGCTTTTAACATTTGTCAGAGATCATAACATAAAGTGTTCTGATTTTTGTTTGAAAGAAATTAATACTTTCATTCATCGAGCATGTCTTAAATTTATCAAGTAAAGACATTTATTGTCACTCATCACTGTGTAGATTGAAACACACAATGACAGGAAAACGATGACAACAATATTTTAATATAACACTCAAGAGAACAAGAGTACACAGTCATTAGTATAAACAAGAATGGACAAAGGAACAAATTGAAACTCAGGGTATAAATACAAGAGGAAAACAAAGGGAACTAATCAGGACACAGCCGAACAGAATAACCAATCAATCAGTAACCAAGGAGACTAATGAGAACTCAAACAGGCAGGCAAACGGAAAAATAACAAACAGAAACAGAACATGACCGTGACATTTATAATGTCACAAAGGATTTCTGTTTTAAATAAATTATGTTATTTTGAACTTTTATTCATCAAAGAATCCTGAAAAAATGTATTATGGTGTCCACAAAAATATTAAGCGGTATGACTGTTTTCAACATTGATAATGAGAAGTAATGTTTCTTGAACACCAAATCAGCATATTAGAATGATTTCTGAAGGATCATGTGACACTGAAGAAGACTGGAGTAATGATGCTGAAAAGTCAGCTTTGCCAATTACATTTTAAAATAAATAGAAAACAACTATTATTTCACAATATTACTGTTTTTACAGCATTTCTGATCAAATAAATACTTGGTAAACATAAGAGACATTTTATCTTATTGACCCCAAACCTTAGAATGGTTTAATAACAAGCTTATTTTTGTGATATATTTTGCTTGTGCTGTATATTTTGTTATATAATGTGTTTACCTTCATAAATAATTAAAAATAACTTTTTTTGGGGATAGGCCAACTGTAAAAACCTGCCATAAAATGTTTTAGCACAATTTATTTTTGAAGCATAATCACACAGAATAAAAGAAGGCTTTTAAAAGTGTGTGTGTGTGTGTGTGTGTGCATTTCTCTGCATGTGAAGTCTTTATAGCCTACAGTAATTTGAAAAGTTTACCCTGACCGATGTTTGAGGATGTGGAGCTGAAAGGAAAGTGAGCGAGATGCCAGTCTTACCACCCATTGCTTTAAGTGTTTCAGGCTGGCTGTGCATAAGCCTGGCACACTCATCTGTCACAGAGACCCGCTGAGAGTTTTAATAAGAGCTCTGGACTCAAGAGATTGTAGGGAACAAAGGGGAGTTTTGCTCCGATCTAGGATCTCATACACCTGTCAGTCAATCTTCATTGAGCTGAGATGAGGGAAATGGAGAACAGGATTTTATAATAAACATTTATGAACACCTGCAGGGCTGTGAGTTAGTTTGTATTAATACATGAGTACAATAGCAGAGCACTAGGCCCAGGACAGTGAGGTGTGGTCTTGCATTGCAAACACCTGTACTTCCTCCCATGCCGCAGGCAAGTAACCATCACTCCACCCCTGCCTTGTCTCCATGGCAACCTATTTCAAATTCTATCAGGATGCGCCTTATTTTTTTATTCCTCCTTGAAGCAAAACACACTTACTGTAAGATGGACTGCATGATCTATATCACAGTAATTACGAAAGGGTGCATTTCTTGAATAATAACATGCATTAGTAGACCCATGATGAGTCTGTCGAGCGATATATTTACATTATGAAAAGCAACATACAGTACACTGCCGTCACTTCTCCCTGGGTGAAACCGATTAAGGATTTACATCATTCTCACTCTGAGGCAGCCCCCTAAAATTACATTTGCCTCACAATAGTAAATGAGACGGTTCAAACGAAAGCCCCTCTGTCAGTGGACAACAAAATAAAGTCATTTGTTTCCGCTACATCATAATTTAACACGCCGTCGGCTCCAGAAGTGTTCGCCAACAATGGAAGTGATGGAAACGCAAGGATGAGAGAGAATCCAATTTTCGAGGAGCCCAACGATCCTGTTAAAAACAATAACCAATGTGATTCAGACACTAGCAGAGTCTCACCTCAGTGGTTCGGCTGTGAGCTGGGATGAAAAGCTTTGTGATGGTGCAGTAGTGCTGAACAAATGAGCCCTCAATCTAATGCTGATTTCAGCATCGATGTGTGATGTTGAGACTGTTGCATTGGTACAATGCAGAATCCTTACATTTGTCATCATTTAAACATTAAGTTATATGCATATCCGTGTTCCACAGATAGAAGGTGGTAGTTCTTTACAGTAATTGCTGGTTGTCCAAGAAAGGTGATACGCCTCGCTTTCTTCTTGTGAGCAGGCAAAACAAACGGCCGGCCAAGTTTCTCACCTGTTACCACCCAGGAGGGTGTCCTGTGAGACCTGTTGTATAGTTAGCCTGCTTATAATTAAAGGGATAGTCCATCCAAAAATGAGTCTGTCATCAGAATATCTTCTTTTAGAATAGGAGAAAGGGCCCTGGTATTTAGAAGAGTTTTCGTTGATAGGATCACAAGTAGACGACGCTAAATACAGGTGTAAACGGGCTCTAAAACATTTTGAGTTTGTTTACTTTCGACCACTTCCAGAGGTAGTCGAAAACACATTCGACCGGATTGCTTTTATGGTGCCCATGTGGTCAAATTCGTTCAAATAGCCACAAAAGACCGCCTATTGTCCGACTACTGACCTAATGCGTAAAGATTACGGGAAGCGCGCTATCCAGACGGTATTGAATCTTTGTTGGCTGAAGACCCAAGTTTGGTTTGAAGACAAAATATGTACCAAGCACAATGTTCTCTCACCATTCCTGATTTCTAACACACACGCACAGTGTTCGGCATGGTCTTGCATCTATCAGAGCAGAAAGGAAAGCTGCTGCTCTCTGTATGTTTTCCGTCATCTCCTTTCACATTCATATGTAAATCGCACAAGCTTATTTCGTCCATTAAATCGAAAGATCTGAAAAAGCCCATACATTTACCTGCCCATAGACCCTCCCTTTGAAGAAATCAGGACAGAAGGGTTTAAAAAAGTGGATAAAACAGACAGAATAAAACACCAGGTGTAAATGTAAACATCAACATATGATCCGATCAAACAAAATGTATCTTAATACCAGGTGTAAACAGTGCCAGAAAGTCATACAGGTTTGGAAAGACATGACGGTGAGTAATTTTTTTTTTCATTTTTGGGTTGACTATCCCTTTAAATGAAGATGAAGATCTCATATCTTCCAATTCATTCTTTTGAATTTGTTCTATATTCTTAATATATCTCCCATGGTCGGACAAAAGTCCTTGTAGTCCTGGTGTTGAGCTGTTGAACATGCTGTTAACAGCAAGGTCATGGGCTCATTTCCTGAGGGGTTTGTGTTTTTGATAAATCTTCAATGCATTGCAAGTTGCCCAATGAATGAATGTTAAATTACATTCACGCATTTGGCAGACACTTTTATCCAAAGCATTCCCTGGGAGTCAAACCCATGGTCTTGGCGTTGCTTGGATTTAACTGCTGCATTTTTCCTCATGCTTTTGTCTTTTTGTTTAATTCTTTTGCGCAGGAATCCTCAGTTTGCCGGACAGTTTGAGCCTGCACAGGAACCAGCAGCGCTCTAATAAAGCTGGAGACGCCTACAGTCAGTCCGAGCAGCGTACTATTGAGCAGTCCCTGCTGGCCACACGCGTGGGGAGCATCGCTGAGCTCAGTGAGTAACCAAACATCTATTTTTCAACTTAAATTGAGCTCTTCTGCACCACATTTCTTTTCCTACCGATCATACCTTGCTCAGAAAAGCGGAAGCTGCCATCATTCTTTGGTTTAATACTTGTTTGTGTATGTGTGTATGCGCAAAGCTGTTTTATGAGTTTATTCAGTAGTAGTTTTGTCGAGTGATCTACAGCTCTGTTTGATTTGCATGGACATCACATTTTCACAGTGCTCAGGAACAGCTGCATGGTGCAGAATGGTAAAGATATAAATTTTGATTGAAATTCATTTCGTTTGAAGTAAGTATTAGCCCCAGGTTGCAGTCATTTCACACCAGAGTGGTATGTGTTTACTAGTTGGAATCCATCTGCTCGTGATTCAGGTCTCTCTCTCTCTTACCTCAAACAGGCCTTTAGCTCTCAACATCCCATACACACAATCCACTCTCATACAAGTGTCATACACTGTATTTGATTTTCCCATGAATTTAATGCAGTACTTTAGATATATCTGTTTTTAAAAGGGTCATTGTTATCAGTAACTCAATTGTTCAACAGAGCACTTAGTTAGACAGCATGTAATTTATTAATTTATCATATGTGTAAATCAATTTGGTTCTTCAGTACAGTTTAATGTCAAATAATTAATTAATTAGGCAATGGCAACACTGTTGTATGTGTTTGTGTGTGTATATATATATATATATATATATATATATATATATATATATATATATATATATATATACAGTACAGTCCAAAAGTTTGGAACCACTAAGATTTTTAATTTTTTTAAAAGAAGTTTCGTCTGCTCACCAAGGCTACATTTATTTAATTAAAAATACAGTAAAAACAGTAATATTGTGAAATATTATTACAATTTAAAATAACTGTTTTCTATTTGAATATATTTCACAAAGTAATTTATTCCTGTGATGGCAAAGCTGAATTTTCAGCATCATTACTCCAGTCTTCAGTGTCACATGATCCTTCAGAAATCATTCTAATATGCTGATTTGCTGCTCAAGAAACATTTAATGTGTACAATTGTACAACATATTTGTGTACAATATTTTTTTTCAGGATTATTTGATGAATAGAAAGTTCAAAAGAACAGTGTTTATCGGAAATCTAATCTTTTGTAACATTATAAATGTCTTTACTGCCACTTTTGATTGATTTAATGCATCCTTGCTGAATAAAAGTATTCATTTCTTTAATTTCTTTTAAAAAAAATAAAAATAAAAATTCTTACTGACCCCAAACTTTTGAACGGTAGTGTATAATGCTACAGAAGCTTTGTATTTCAGATAAATGCTGTTCTTTTGAACTTTCTATTCATCAAGGAATCCTGAAAAAAAGTACACAACTGTTTTCAACATTGAAAATAATCATAAATGTTTATTGAGCAGCAAATCAGCATATTAGAATGATTTCTGAAGGATCATGTGACACTGAAGACTGGAGTAACGATGCTGAAAATTCAACTTTGCATCACAGGAATAAATTACTTTATCAAATATATTTAAATAGTACACAGTTATTTTAAATTGTAATAATATTTCACAATATTACTGTTTTTTACTATATTTTTAATTAAATATATGTAGCCTTGGTGAGCAGACGAAACTTCTTTTAAAAACATTAAAAATCTTAGTGGTTCCAAACTTTTGGACTGTACTGTATATATATACACAAACACACACACACACAAAATTGAAATAGAAATTTAGATGGAATGTTCATCATTCAAGTGTAGCTCTCAGCTGTGCCTACATTTCCATTGGTATTTTTTCCTGCATTTATTTGCATGCTGAATTATGATTGGCTGTCTTTCTTGCATATTTTTGAATACTGAATTGTTATGGCTCTTGTCTTCCTGGCGCATGTTTATTCAGTTATCCTGTACACTGCACATTGACGTGTGACGTGCAGCCGACTGAAAACATGATGCATGCTGAGTGTCATGACAACAACAGCATTTAATTTATGCAGAAACAAAGCCTTTAAACTCATTCTCAAAACTTTAACACTATTCTTTTGCTGCCTTGCAAGCACTGGTATTTCCTTCAGGAAATGCAAATCTAATTAGATGTAAAGCTCTCTTACTTAGAAGATTGGTGGTGTAATTCAATATATTTCACAGCAGAAAGCTTGTTCTATTCTGGAGAACATCGATTTTAAATGCAATACTATATGTTCTGCAGTACAGAAATCTTTGTAGCCACAACGCCTGCCTTGTATGAACTCGGCAACAACAACAAACACAAAAATCCGCATTGAATACAACAAATACGCATGGCCCTGTTTAATATCTGAAAAGTAAATGGAAAACGTCCCAAAGCAAGCCCGCAGAAGCAGATATGCGCAAAATGCTGCTGTCAGTTCCTTCAAAAATGCATGTGCTCTTCAAAACTTAAATATCAAATCTCCATTAGTACTTTTTTATAGACACAGTATCCATGGAGATTTCCATAAAATGCTTAGTCTATTTCCAGCTCTTCTCTTCTGTCTCTCTCTCTCTCTGTCTTCCTCATGGTTGTCCCCAGTGACCCTGCAGGGGAAGTTGAGGGCAGTTTGAACCCTGGATAGGGACAGCGGTCCTCCCCTGCTTTACACATCCAGTACACCGCCTCCAGCAAGGACAGGAACAACAACTGTCACATAGAGAGTCTTTCTCCATTTGGACAGTCATAACAGAGCACTCTTACTCAAAGGCCAGACTTTATTTTAAGAGAAGGCTGAACTTGCAAAATGTAGATCTAATTATACAGTTTCTTGTTATAATGATGTAAATGAGTTTTTGTGTGTGTTGCAGGGTTTGCCTGTGCAGAAAGCTTTAAAATATTAAAAACTTAATGTGAACAAGACACCATGTCTGTATTCAGAAAATGTTTCAGAATATTTATTGCGTAATGTATATTTACTGTAACTGTGCTTTTCCAATATGCACGATTAGCAGTAGGATCAGGGTTATTATGAGGTTCAAATCTGTAAGTTATTAAATCGGAATGGAAGGCATTCACACCGTCAAAGTCACTGCCGCTCAGGAAATCATTGTAATTTGAAGCACATATGACCTTTTGTAGGCTTGTCACGATCCTCTCACAGCTGTATATATCCAGAGGGATGTCTGAAATCTCATATTCTATACAGTAATTGTACTTTAATATAATTACACTTTTATAAATCCCATAACATCAGAGCACAGCAATAGATTAAATCTTTCCATTACAGTACATAGGTTTTTATGTATCACTCATGATCCAGTTAACTAGAAGACATCACTCCCTGTAGAGCACTAGAGGGTCAAAAGGTCAATGCATTAGAAGCCTTTTTTGTCATATTCGTCTCTTAAAATTCTATTGTGTCCTTGAGTTAGCAGATCTTGTTCCTTAATCATTCTCTCTCCGGATTTGCCTGGAAAAATACATTTTCTTACTGTTTCTGAGGTCATTTAAACAGTGCTTATTTTAATGCAGATTGAAAAGCTCTTGCTTGCTGTATATAAAAGATAAGTGGTGGATGTTTAAATTTAGTTTTCTATTATTTAAAATAAACTCTCTCTAATAACTAAGGGACAAATAACCCCCAGAAAAGCTAAGCTCATTTGCACTTTATGGACTTTTTTTCCTACGTACTACATTTGTTCATGTAATGGTTTGTTTGATCTAAATAAGACTAATTCTCTGCTTTCAGCATTTGAGTGCGCGTACAAGAACTTTACTTTGGGCTATGGCAGTTACTTAGCCATTAACAGCTAATTGGGAAATGCACATTTTTGCATTAGTCTGCACCGATTCTAAAAACAGCCTTAAAGGAGAATCAACTCTTATGCAGAATAAATAGCTGTTTAAGTGTCTTACATTAGGCTCTGTCTAAATGAGACTTGCACCACAGTCAGTTATTTTTTAGGTTGGCCAGACACCAATCAAAGAACTTTGTGACTAAATTGCCATCAGTGAGTGTTTCCATGCCGTCCATAACATTTTTTCCCCCCGTTTTCCTAAAAGTCCCTGTTTCCTCCCATAACTCTGTTAATGCATCTATTCCCTCTTGCGCCATAAAACGCTCATTACATTTCATTGCTTCATTGCTCTGGAGCACCGCTGGTGCCCAATGACTGGTTCTTAATTGTTTATCTACACTTTTCTTACAGGATATACAGTAATTCTGCTAAGCAGCGAGTTTTCTGTAGTTTTGATGGCTGCTGGAATATGCTGTATGTCTGGAAAAGCCAACTGCAATACATGGGTGTGATGAGACCCAGACCAAGTGGTCTTTTTTAAAGAACAATAAAAGAAAACTATTGGTAAAACTCATGAAATGTGTGTGTGTATATATATATACAGTATCAACTTTAAATACAAGGAATATATCTAAAAGAAAGCAAAACTCAAATGGTCCTAAAAGTCTAAAATATTATTAAAATTATGAAATGATAATCATTTTATAAGTCCACACACACACACATACACAAAATGTCACAAAAGTCATAATGGTCCTAAAAATATAAAATGGTATATAAAATTATAATAATGTTTATATTTATATATTATTTAATTATTATATAATTTTTAGGACCATCTTAGTTTATTTTTAGGAGTTTTGCTTTCATTAGTTATACATATATTTAAAGTATATACTGTATATTTAGTTAATTGGAATGGAATTTTTTGTGACAATGCACAAATTATGTTTTATATTTAAGATTTAATTTAGATTTTAATAATTTATTCTTTTAATAAAATATTAAATAAATACATGTAATATTTAATAAGTTTAATGATTGTTAATTAATTAATTACCTATTGTAAATTATATATAGAGTGTATATATATATATATATATATATATATATATATATATATATATATACAGTCAAACCAAAAATTATTCAGACACTAGATATAATTCTTTATATTTTTTTTACTAGTTGGTGCAGGACACTATAGTTAATTTATGTAAGTGAGGATAGCAAAATAAAGTAAACTGTGATATATTATAACCAGTAAAATTGATAAAAATTTGTGACCAAACATTATTAGGACACTTTGACCTGACCATGTTTTGCTTATGTGTTGTAATTAAGTGACATAATTAAGATTATTTTTTTCTGACACAGTTTAACTCTGAGATCTTGTCATATTTTATTACCATTTTTTAAACTGTAGTGAATAAACTGTATATACATAAAAAAAAAAAAAAAAAAAAATATATATATATATATATATATATATATATATATATATATATATATATTCCTTTCTCTTTATTTTGGTGTTTCTTTCTTTTTTATGTTATACTCATGAAGTGCAATTTTCCAGACATTTTAAATAAGACAACTACAGTTAATTCAGTAAATCCCAGTTTGACGGTTCAGAAAGACCGAAAAATCTGTTCTCTAATGTAAAGCCAAGCTGAGCACCTTTCTCTCTCATGGCCTTTACTTAGTAATTTATGTTGTGTCTCAGGGAGGACAGCCAATCGATTCTGCTCAGTTTTCACAGTAAAACACCATTCTGCATCCTCCATTCCCAACGTCTCATTCTCAGTCTGGTGATGAAGGGCACCTTCTCTGCTGTTACGGATGAGAGTATCATATTTAAACCAAGACACTCAAGCAAACAGAAAATGTTCTGCTGTGTTGTTTCCTTACGTCACCGTGCTTACCCATACGGATATCCTGTGTAACCTGTAGATGATTAGCCCTCTTGGTAATGAGTTTTACGGTCATGACTAATCGACGAAGACCTTTTGCCATTGCTGTGTTTGTTTAGCTGGTTAATCTTGAGCATATCTCTCAGTCAGTTCCTCTTCTGCCCCTCTGACTTGAGGAAATGTCACACGCTATCATGAATAAGAGATGAGTGTCGGTCACAGAAGTGCCCCAGGTGGCTTCCAGCCCCTCTCCTCCTCTTGAGAGCCTCCTGCCACCACCTCTGACTGCTAACGCTGTGTGTTTCTGTGCTGACAGGTGTATTCTTATGCTTTATTGTTTTGTGTGTGTAGCTGTCGTGGCTCCTGATAATGTATTCTGCGTAATCCTGTAATTACTGTGTAATTACAGTGCATATCTTTGCCCTCCGCTGTCAGACAGTCCTCATAGCTTCCTCTCAAAGTCATCAGTATTCTGTCTTTACAATGGCTCCATTCTTGCTTTGTTCTGTCATTATTTACTCGCGCTCATGTTGTTCCAAACCCATAAGAAGTCAACTCTTTTGTCTATATAATGAAAGTCAGTTGGATCCAATAAAACTTTGAATCCCGCTTGCTTTCATTTAGTGTTTTTCAGAATACATTCTTTTATGTTCCACAGAAGAAAGAAAGTCATACAGGTTTGAAACAACATATGGGTGACAGAATGACGACAGATTGTTCATTTTTAGGTGAGCTATTCCTTTAAATCTGCTGCCTTGGCAGAGGAAATCAGAATTACAACAGTTAAACAAGCCGCTTATTCTCTAAATGAATGCTTATCTCGCTCAGGCGGCCTTGTTAATTCATTTGGAGTAACAGAGATGTGAAATGTTCCTAAGAGAACAAGTGAGAGTGCTGCAGTTATTTAAGTTGCAGAGCAATAGATGAGGCTGTTTCTCAGTGTGCCTTTCAGAGTGTATTATTGACTGTACTGAACACACTGCTGTTCAGTTGAATGCATTCAGAAGAATTAGGTCTCATGGACAAAATGAGACCGTAGACAATCTGAAAGTTTCGCATATGAAAGGAAATAGTCATTGGAGCGAGAGGGAGAGTGTTTAATGTTCTGTGTAATGAATGCAGAGCTTTGTGTGACCTTGTTTGAAAAGAGGTTTGTGACATTTCTCATCTATCAGATAGTCTGCTCTTTACAAAACATCTCATGCAAACGTGCACACAGTTGTACAATATCTTTGCATGTGGTTTGCTAAGCTATACATGCAATTTTTAAAAAAATTTTTAAAAATGCATATGCTTTCTTTAAAGGTGCCCTAGAATTAAAAATTGAATTTATCTTATGTATCATAGTTAAATAACAAGAGTTCAGTACATGGAAATGACATACAGTGACATACAATCTCATTTGTTTAAAAGACCTCCGAAAAACAGGCGAATCTCAACATAACACCGACTGTTATGTAACAGTCGGGATCATTAATATGCACGCTCCCAATATTTGCATATGCCAGCCATTCAAGACATTACACAAGCCAGTATTAATGTCTGGATCTGTACACAGCCGAATCATCAGACTAGGTAAGCAAGCAAGGACAACAGCGAAAAATGGCAGATGGAGCGATAATAACTGACATGATCCATGATATCATGTTATTTTTAGTGATATTTCTAAATTGTCTTTCTAAATGTTTTGTTAGCATGTTGCTAATGAACTGTTAAATGTGGTTAAAGTTACCATTGTTTATTACTATATTCACGGAGACAAAAGCCGTCGCTATTTTCCATTTTTAAACACTTGCAGTCTGTATAATTCATAAACACAACTTCATTCTTTATAAATCTCTCCAACAGTGTGTAATGTTAGCTTTAGCCACGGAGCACTATCAAACTCATTCAGAATCAAATGCAAACATCCAAATAAATACCATACTTACGCGATTAAACATGTTGCATGACGAACACTTTGTAAAGATCCATTTTGAGGGTTATATTAGCTGTGTGAACTTTATGCTGTTTAAGGCAAGCGCGAGCTCCGTGGGCGGGGAGCGTGAGGAATTAAAGGGGCCGCAGCCTAAATCGGTGCATAGTTAATGATGCCCCAAAATAGGCAGTTAAAAAAATTTATTAAAAAAAATCTATGGGGTATTTTGAGCTGAAACTTCACAGACACATTCAGGGGACACTTTAGACTTATATTACATCTTGTAAAAAAAACGTTCGATGGCACCTTTAAAAATAATCCATTATTATTCCAAACGTTTGATAGTAGTATATGTATATAGATACAGTAGTGGCCAAAAGTGATGTCCAGCCTTGGAAAAGTGACATCTTCACCCTTTATTTAAATTATTCAACATTTATTAAAGATTTTGTTAGCATATTGCATAGTTGTACTTGGAGTCAGTTGTTTTATTTGTGATAATGCAATGAAACATGAAAAATGTGTGGACAATTTTAGGCTTGGCTCTCATGGACACTTGCAAAAACAAGAGAGAATCAACTAAATATTAATAACTTATTATGTTATAGTCAATGTATGCTTTTGCCTGTGAGCTTTTTGTTTTTATATGCATTTCTTTTGCATAGTAAAATAAAACCTGTAGCTGTAGGCCAAATCATTTGTCAGATAAATACCTTAACCAAGTTTAGTGCATTGTTCTTCCCTCATATTTAAAATATTTTCTTGGCATAGTATACACACTATATGGACAAAAAAAGTATTGGGACACACCTATTAATTGTTGAATACAGTTGTTTCAACAAGACCTATTGCCAAAATCAAGCACCTAGTCATGCAGTCTGCATTTACACACATTTGTGAAAAAAATTGATGTTCTGAAGAGCTCAGTGAATTCAAGCATATATTGTGGTAGGATGCCACCTTTGCAATAAGTCAGTTCATGACATTTCATCCCTGCTAGATATTCCACTGACAACTGTAAGTGGTGTTATAGAGAAGTGGAAGCATTCAGGAAAAGCAGCAACTCACCCACGAAGTGAAAGACCACATAAAGTCACAGAGCGGGGTCACCAAGTGCTGAGTCGCATGGTGTGTAAAAGTCACCAACGCTCTGCTGATTCCATAGCTGAAGATTTCCAAACTTGCACTGGCATTAATATCAGCACAAAAACTGTGTGGTGGGAGCTTCATGGAATGGGTTTCCATGGCCGAGCAGCTGCAGGCAAGCCTCACATCACAGAGTACAATGCCAAGCTTCGGATGGAGTGGAGTAAAGCACACCAACACTGGACTCTGGAGCAGTGAAAAACATGTTCTGTGGAGTGACAAATCACGCTTCTCTGTTTGGCAGTCTGGGCGAGTCTGGGTTTGGTGGATGCCAAGAGAACTTTACCTGCCTGACTGCATTGTGCCAAGTAAAGTGAAGGAGGGATAATGGTATGGGGCTGTTTTTCAGGGGTTGGGCTGAGGCCCTTTACTCCTAGTAAAGGGAAATCTTAATGCTACAGCATACCAAGTCATTTTGGACAGTGCTATGCTTCCAATTTTGTAGGAACAGTTTTCTATTCCAGCATGACTGTGCCCCAGTGCCTAAGGCAAGTTTCATAAAGATATGGTTGGATGAGTTTGGTGTGGAAGAACTTGAATGGCCCGCACAGAGTCCTGACTTCAACCTCACTGAACACTTTTGGGATGAACTGGAATGGAGATTGCGAGCCAGGCCATTTATTGACCTCACAAAAATTCTAATGGATGAATGGGCAACAATTCCCACAGAAACACTCCACAATCTTGTGGAAAGCCTTATTATTATTATATAATAATAATATTAATATTATTATATGATATAATATATTATTAGACAGATATATAAAGTCCTGTGGCAATATTACATAACTGGTTTGAGTAATATTCAGTTTGATGGACTGGCCAAGAATTTCATTACTGACAAACATGCGGCCGAGGACCTACAAACAGCTGACTAGCAGACAAAGATTGACAGAGTTGCTAATTTTTTATGCTGTAACATCAATGCGACGACAGTACTGTCCTTCACCATTTACATCATTCCCAGCAAACTAAAGGTCTCTTGTGCCCTGACAGGTGATTTAGTGTCCAGAGCCATGCATCACCTCCAGCCTCTGAGCATAAAGAACCACAGCAACGGCACTCCGCTCCCTCAGAAGAGCAGCCTGATCCACTGGGAGCCCGAGGCTTTATATACACTCTGCTACTTCATGCACTGCCCTCAGATGGAGTGGGAGAACCCCAACGTAGAGCCCTCCAAAGTCACCTTACAGACCGAGAGGTGAGGGGACTTCCGTTGTACCTACTGTAGGCGTTGCAAAGTGTCTTGGGTATTTTTGTTAGGGAGGTTTGTGATTGATGTAGACGCTCAAGGTACTTACCTTAAGCCAAGTAGTCGTTTATTCAACTTGACACTGTAATATGATGAAATGCAGAGGAGTGTAAAATACAGTGCAACAGACTGCAAGGCAACGGTAATGCAATGAAACGATGACATGTTATGAATAAATGCAGAGTAGATGAAACACTTCCTGTATCTGGTGAAAAATTATAGCGTGATTTTAAAAGATATTAAATAAGTGAACATTTATTGGTTGATTTATTCGCTAAATTTTGAACTAGTTTGGAATGAAAATTCTCAGGATACTTTGTGTAACTGCTAATAAGATTTAGCTTAGAAAGAAAATAAAACAAATAAATTTTATCTTCCGATCTCATAAAAGGACTTTTGCTAGTTGAGCTGAATCAGTTGCTTTTGTCTCTGAGATTTAGGTATTTAAAGACCAGTGTTATCATTAATTAAAATGAAAACTATTAAGAAACATTTTTGTTAATATTGAAATAAAGCTGAAATAAAATAAATATTAAATGAAAAACTTAAACTAAACAAAATTAGAAATAAAATTGAAATTAAAATAAAACTATTTTGATTTTTAAAAAAAGCACAAACAAAATAACTAAAAATTAAACTAAAATTAAAACGAAAGCTGAAAAAAAAAAAAAAATCAAATTCAAATGTTAATCTATAAATAATACTAATTACGAAAGTCAAATATATGTATTTGTTAGAGAACCGTAATCACATTTTGTCTCCCCCTGCAGGCCGTTTCTAGTACTGCCTCCTCTGATGGAGTGGATCAGAGTGGCTTTGGCACACGCAGAGCACCGCCGCAGCTTTTCAGTGGATAGCGATGATGTTCGGCAGGCTGCCAGACTCCTGCTGCCCGGGGTGGATTGTGAACCTCGCCAGCTGAAGTAAGCGTGCTGCCATTAAATTAACATCCAGCTACCAGATATTGCTACCCATCATGAGTGAAATGAAAATGGCTCATAAACAGTCTGTACAGGGAAAACAAGCCCAGTCAACCTCACACATGCCCTTCATTGCTCCATAACTACTGCTTTATTACTATTAGGCAAAGTGTTGTAATGAAAGATTCACCCATAGATGAATATTTAACTTGGAATGTGTGACTCAAGCTTTTTTGCAGAGGGTTAAGACATCAGAAAGATGTTTTTGTGTCTGTGCCACAGGACGGATGACTGTTTCTGCGTGTCACGTAAGCTGGACGCTGCCTCCACCGAGGCCAAGTTCCTGCAGGACTTGGGCTTCCGCATGCTCAACTGCGGCCGCACTGACCTTGTCAACCAGGCCATCAACTTACTTGGGCCCGGCGGAATCAACAGTATGAGTGAACAGGTTAGAATGAGAATCACATTTTTTCAATTCAACATTAATAATTGTTACATAAACAGACACGTTCATACATACTAATACAAAATGACATTAATTTAGTTTTAAACAGTATGGTAGGGTAGGGGATGTTACTTCTTGATAACCAAAATATTATGATTCGTCCATGTGGGAACCCCTTCCTAAAATATACACTACTGTTCAAAAACTTGAGATACGTATTACTTTTGTTACTTTTTCATTATTACAAGTCATTTATATCTCATATATAAATGCTGTTCTTTTGAACTTTCTTCCCATCAAATCCTGAAATAAATTTATCACAATTTCCACAAAGATATTAAGCAGCACAACTTTTCGACATTGATAATAGAAATGTTCCTTGAGCACTAAATCAGCAAATTAGAATGAATTCTAAAGGATCATGTGACACTTAAGACTGGAGTAATGATGCTGAAAATTCAGCTTTGCCATCACAGGAATAAAGTACAATTTTAAAATGTATTATGTATAAAATGAAATATAATATTTCACTGTACTTTTGATTAAATAAACAACCTTTTATACACTCAAAAAAATGATTTGTTGATGCTGTTCACTTTATTTAAACAACTTATTTTGATTCAACACCATTGTATTAGGTTTCTGGTTCAAATTTAATTGCTTCATGTTAAACTGACTTAAAACGATTACTTTTTGACTTAACTTACTGTTTTCATATTAAAATAACATGTTTCAATCAAGTAAACTCAACCAGGACTCAATCAAACAGGACTTTCACTTGCCATCATGCTTTGCAAAGGGGCTGATCTGGGAGAATAAATGTTGAAATAAAGTGCTATTTTAAGCAGTTTTTAGCAACATTAGAAAATGGAGGGAATTTTTAATGTTTACTTTCTATTATGTTGGTATTTAAAAGTTTCTGTTATGTTAATAGTTTTGGGGGTTACCATTGTGGTGAAGTGTAGAACATGTGCTTGGGTTATCTAACAATTATCTAACATTAATTAAAGTTGTTTAATAATAAAAACAACTATTATAGGCATGCCATAGCTGGAATAAACCCATCTTCTGGCTAACACTTAACAATAAGAGTCTTTACAGAGTAAAGATTTTGTAAAAGTTGTGAAAATTGTTCTTGAATGCATCCACTAAATAAACTAATCCATTAAACTGGGTTACTTTTTTAAATTTCTGTTTGATATTAATTTTAGGATAATTAAACTTAATGGTTTTTGAAAAAATTAAGAATGTTAACCAGATTCAACTAAATGGCATTGAGTTAACCTTATGTAATAAATTTAAGTTAACTGAAATAAATAATGTTAATTAAATTCAACATAACCAAATTATGTGGAACCTGTTGACATAAAAAAATTAAGTAAATCCAACGTATCATTTTTTTGAGTGTAGTGTGTGAGAAAAAATGTTAAGTGTGACAATAAAATTCAATACACATTTCCTCAATTAAATAATTGGTTTTTTTTATCGTTGTAATGAAGCTAATTGTTAAAATATTGTCTGAAAAATATTTTTTACTTTTATATGAACATTTTTTCAAGTTGAAAATTTTTTTTCAAAGCTATATGCAGATTTGTTTTCTTTTAAAAACATTTTCAGGCAGTAGAATAAAATAATCACAATAAATCTAAATTAAATTAATGTAATTATACAGCAGGAATTAATTAGTTAAATCAAATATGTTGACTGTAAATACAATTTTTTTTTTAAATATATATATATTTCATTAATATCCTAGAGTTATGTGTTGACTTTGACAGCCTTAAAACAATTTATTTAAAAAAAAAAAAAAAAAAAAACCTTTTCACAAACTGTTTCCTGAGGGTTAAAAAAACCTCAGTGGGTAGTGATTGTGTGTAGGGCTGGGCGATATATCGCATGCGATTGTCACGTGCATTTCATCAGTAAAGCTGGTTCCCTGATTAACGCTAAATCGCCATCACCTGCTTTCAAATGGAGCGGCATTTAATAGACAGAGCCGTAGATCACTGACAAGCTGTGCAATATCGCGTTCATTATCGAAGGCGATTCATCTGCGATAATGAACGTGATATTGCGTAGCTTGTCAGTGATCTACAGTTCTGTCTATTAAATGCCGCTCCATTTGAAAGCAGGTGATGGGGATTTCGCGGTAATCAGGGAACCGGCTTTACTGACGAAATGCGCGTGACAATCGCATGCGATATATCGCCCAGCCCTAATTGTGTGTTGTAATGGTCTTGGCCTGGTCTTATTTGCCTGGCAAGGCCAGACTGATATATATTCTACAAGATATATCAGTCTGGTCAGTCCGCCCTCCGTCGCGATTCGAGTCAACTCCAAACCGTACCGTGCAATCAGATTCGTTTATTTCAGTGACGCAAACAGCGAAAGTCCCTTCAATATCAACAAAGATTGAGCACGGGAGACCCGAGAGTTTGTTCTATTCAGCCGTGAATTCAGTTTTAAATGACCAAAAACACTTTAATTATTTTCTTTTCGCTGTTGAATCTCTTGTCGCTTTGCTAACGTCATATCCGCCCTTCTCTGATTCGTTTACTCCGCTTCCTGATTGCTCGGATTTGCTCCGCCCTAGAAATCGAATTGATTCAATGGCCGACCAGACTCATCCGCTGGTACAGTGGTGAGGCTGGATTTTCCAGGCAATGGTCTTATAACCTAAAAGTTGCAGGTTCAGACCCCTGAAGCGCTTTGTTCATGAGGTACCTTCCAGTACAAATGCAGGTGCAAAAATGTATGTCGCTTTAAATGGATAAATGTGCAAGTCGACAGGTTGCAGAATTTAAATGCTTGCACACATTGCTGTACTTTCCCTTTATGGAAGCCCAGAAAAAAAAAACAAAAAAAAAACAAAACAGATTTGCACTGCAGGTTTCTCTCAAGATTCAGAGTGTTTAACGGTTGAACGTCTTAATCAGAGCCAGCTTTTAGGAAACATACCAGTGCTCTTTCCATTACTGATTGCTTTGCTCCATTTTCGACTTTAGGGAGTGGAAATGTTTGCCATTACATTTGATTCTTACCTAGTTCACCTAGTTTTCCAGCTCTTGATTTGAATAACATTTTTCATAGGTTTTCCAGTAGATTAATTATCAGCACAAGAAGACCCTTTCAGTGCTGTAATTATGTCCATATAAAATAGAGTAATGTATTTGAATGAAATGCTGCATAATACGGTCAAGTTGTATTCTGTCATTACGCTACAATCAGAAGATATATCTGGCATATGCTCAGTGTGGTCTTTTGTGTGTTTTCCAGGGCATGACCCCTCTGATGTATGCTTGTGTCCGCGGTGACGAAGCCATGGTTCAGATGCTGCTAGATGCAGGAGCTGACATCAACAGTGAGGTTTGTGACTACATCTCTGCTGCGTTCTTATATACACATTATGTACACTCATCCTGCTCGTCATGTAGTTTCATGTGTAGTGTTTGTGTTTTCTGTGTTGTGGTACAACAGGAGAAAACTCAGACTGCTTTGCATGCCCATGAGGGATTTGTCTGCGTAGAGTTCTGCTTTTTGTTGGAAGTCACTGTCACTAGGTGTTGTTCTGCCAAACTCAGCCCTAGAATCTAGTACAGACAGATTTCTCACTAATACACACATTCACTATTTGTCGCTATTTCCAGCTACGTCTCAGAGATGCTTTCAGCGCAAGTCATAGTTTCAGTCAACTGTAGCAGGGAAATAATATTGTTTGCAACTCTGTGTCAAAAAATATGAAAAGTTTATTGACGTTTGCCATGAATCAGGTGCTGTTTTCCCTTCTCACAAAGCCTTACACTTTCAGAAACATTTCACTAGACTTTCGACTTGTTTGTTACTGTCACTAAATATGTAATCCAGAATATAAGGTAAAATATTGATGTCATGACGTTAAATTAACCTCCAATTTTTAAACTTAAGAATATATCTACATAAGTTGACTCATAATTTGAATGGAAGCAAGATTATCTGACCATCTGTACAAAAAATTATTATTATTTTTTAAAGGAGTTCAATTTAAAATATCTCTTTTCTTTTTTGATAGTTTTATTTATTCTTGTGATAGCAAGGCTGCATTTTCAGTAGCCGTGATTGATAATAATATTCTTATTATTATCAATGCCTTCAGTGTCACATGATCCTTCAGAAATCATTCTAATATGTTGATTTGGTGCTCAAGAAAAATTTCTTATTATTATCAATGTTAAAAACAGTTGCTGCTTAATGTTTTTGTGGAAACCATGATAATTTTTTTCAGGATTCTTTGATAAATAGAAAGTTCAAAAGAACAGCATTCATTTGAAATATAAACCTTTTTATTATAAATGCATAATAAATACATTATATATTAAATATTAAATATATTATAAATGTGATTAGAGCTGTCAAACGATTAATCGCGATTAATCGCGTACAAAATAAAAGTTTGAGTTTGCCTAATATATGTGGGTGTACTGTGTGTAATTATTATGTATATATAAATACAAACACATTCATGTATATATTTGAGAAATATTTACAAGTATATGTATTTATTTATATTTTTATATAATTTATATTATATATAAATAAAAATATTTTGTACATAAATAACATATTTCTCTTAAATATATACATTAATTTGTGTGTATTTATATATACATAATAATTACACACAGTACACCCACATGTATTAGGCAAACTCAAACTTTTATTTTGTATACGATTAATCGCGATTAATCGTTTGACAGCCCTAAATGTGATGTCTTAACTGTCACTTTTGATCAATATATTGCATCCATGCTGAATAAAACTATCAATTTTTTAGACCCAAAACTTTTGAATGATAGTGTGTTTGAATATACTTTATATATGTATATACAGTGCATGCAGCTCCTATAAAGTGGCAGAAAGGCCAAAGCTCCTCTCCTATCTCCATATTTTCAGCTGAGCACAGCGTCTCTGTGCTTTTCCCAGGACGGGTTTTTAAAGGTCTCCTTCTCTCATTTGTGCCCTGCTCTGTCCCCTGTACCTCCCGTAGGTGCCAAACACAGTGCAAAAGTACCCCTCAGTCTTCCCAGAGACCCGGCAGGCCACGCCTCTCACCTTCGCCGTACTTCACCAGCACATCCCCGTGGTGCAGGTAGTGACCTCTCTCTCCCGCCCGAACTTTCGGCAGTTTTTTGAGCCAGACGACTGAGTCAGAATAAAATTCCTGTAGCATATGCATCAGTTTTCTCCTGAAAATCTTGTCTGCATGAATTGGGGTGCTTTGTGCTCTCTCATTTTATCATTAAGTCGTACATTCATTATGATTCATTATATGTTTGCTTATTTCACTGTCATTGTCTCTTGGCTGAGCTAATGCCTCTTATTAAAGGGAAAATGTACCCAAAATTGAAAATTGTGTCATCAGTTACTCACGCTCTTGCCATTCCAAACCCATAAGACTTTCATTCATCTTCAAAACACTGTCCATTTACTATTTACCTGTAACACTGACGATTCAAGACGTTCATAAAGAGATCGTAAAAGAAATCCATATGAATTGAGCGATTCTTCCGAAGAGACACAATCGCTTTATATGATGAACAGATTTAGTTTAGATATTTAACCTATAAACATTGACCTGCAAACATACACAGAACACTCAAATTTGGTAATCAGAAGCTCACCCGAACCTACTTGGTGCACAAGAACAAACCTCCAAACTTCTTTTTACCAAATTTGAGTGCTCTGTGTATGTTCACAGATCAATATTTTTATGTGTATAAAAACTAGTGCTGTCAATCAATTAAATAGCTAATTAATTGCACATTTGATTAACATTAAAGGCTCACTGAAGTGCCTTGGAACACGCAGCATTATTCAGTGTGTTGACGTAACTGACACAGGAAGACGGGGCGGGACATATCGAACAGCTTTTTTAAAATAGCCAGTAGCATTTTGTTTATATCACAGCTCGGCCAGAGCCGTTGAGCTCGGTAAAACCTCAGTTTCCTTCTAATCTCTAACCATTTCTCCTCCTAATCTCCTCCATATGGCTTTAAAATATAGCATTCTGTGCAGAAATCAAATGGGTCTGATATGCTTTGTGGTCTGAGCTGACTCGCGGATATGATCCGCTCTGTGCTATCGTGTCTCTGGACCGGAGCAGTGCACTGCGGTTCGTGTGACACTAGCGTGAAACCAGACTTCATTCGCCTCAATGGAAAGCATATTAAATACAATTACACTGTCTTAATCGTTCCCTATGCTCTATATAGTGCACTATGTGCCATTCACCATATAGAAAAAAGTAAATGCCTGAACAAATGACCGATTTCAGCCACAGGTCTTAAGTGTCTATTTATAATGTTGGGGGCGGGATGCTTTAGAGTCTAGAGAGCATTTGATTGGACCGAAGATCTGATGGTAAGCTGAAGTCTGCGGTAAAAATCCGTGATCCATTTTAGCGGAAGTAAGAGACTCTAAGTTTTGAATGCTTATATCTCCTAAATGCAAGTTTTGTCATTGTTTTGGAAAACACCAGCCTATTCATAACCTTAAGGCTGACATATTCATAATAAAAGCTAAAAAAACTTTTGATTTCAGGGGGACTTTAATTTGCAGACTGTAGCAGGTTTATTAGGCTGCTGTCACTTTAAGACCTGCCGCACATGACGCGGATCTGTATGCTACTTTCTCAAAAATCTATGTGTTCATTTAAGACTGTACTTATGAGGATACCCGTCAAAACGAGTCGCACACAGACAGAAGATTCACAGACAGCGCGCCAGTACTGCACTGCGTTCTCTTTTGTGTCTTGTTGCGCTTGAATGGTTTAAAAGCATTTGCATGAATAAGAGTCTGATCATATAATGTAACGCTAGCTAAAGGATGACGGAAACAACGGATGCTGTGGTGACTGTGTAAAATATATTTAACATGTTAAACTGAAAAAATTAATTTGCGTTATGTTAACACTTTAATTTTGACAGCACTAATAAAAACCTCATTATATAAAGCGATCATGTCTCTACAGAAGACTAGGATTAAACTGTTCAATTCATATGGATTTCTTTTATGATCTCTTTATGAATGGTTTGAACGGTCATAGATTTGGGTGAATAGACTTTCAATAGAGGGACAGACATTTTTTCATTAAAATTTGTGTTCTGAAGATGAACGGAAGTCTTATGGGTTTGGAACGACATGAGTAATTGATGACAGAATTTTCGTTTTTGAGTGAACTAACCCTTTAATCTTAGCAAAAAGTTTATACACTAGTTAAAACCTCTCTCCTTCCTTTTATCTCAGCTCTTGCTGGACGCTGGAGCTAATGTGGAGGGCTCTCTGCAGGACGGAATGGAGAACTACACTGAGACGCCTTTGCAGTTAGCTGCTGCTGCAGGTAAGAAAGCTCACACTGCAGACCGGACAACAGCGCCACTTCCTTCTCGAATTACTGAATTATAAGCCAGCGAGGCCACAAGAGAAGACTCAGCAGTTTGTTTGCTGTAGGGAACTTTGAGCTGGTCAGTCTGCTTTTGGAGAGAGGAGCAGACCCCATGGTTGGGACCATGTACCGCAACGGCATCTCTACTGCACCACATGGGGACATGAACTCTTTCAGCCTGGCTGCTGCGCATGGACACAGGTAACACACACACATGCATCAGTCAAATACACACACACACACACACACACACAGTCTCGTAATTTATTAATAAAACCTGCAAAATCGTATCATCCTCATCCCCGTGCTGCAGGAACGTGTTCTGCAAGCTTCTGTCGCAGTCGGAAAAGGGGAAGGCGGATGTTCTGTCTCTACAGGAGATCTTAGCTGAGGGATCAGAGATGGAAGAGAGGAATTCCCTCAAGATAGAAGCAACCCGTACAGGGAAGGCCAAACTCAAAGCTCTAAGAGAGGCGATGTATCACAGCTCTGAACATGGCTATGTCGACATCACATTGGACATCAGAAGTCTAGGTCAGTGCTCTTATAGTATCTACAGTAATAAAATAATGGTATTACAATGGATTTACTGAACTTAAGTTAGAATTTACACAGTGCTAATGCTGAATTGAATAGCTTATTGAGGTGTGCTATTGCTTTTCTAAACATTTGGACAATTTTGGCATGGCATACAATAAAACAGGCCAAATTTGCATGGACCCATATTGAAGGAGGGACACAAGTTATATCTGGAAATCAGTATATCTGGGCTTTTTTGGCTTGTGCCAGAAAGAAGTAACATAGGATCCCTCCAACCACCACCCTAGCAACTGAAATTTGCAAGGGCAAGCACTACAAAAAAATTTACATACACTACCATTCAAAAGTTGTTGTCTTTTAAGACATTAATACTTTTGTTAAGAAAGGGTGATAATCCTACAATTTTATTTCTTTTAATAAATACTGTTCATTTCTCATCAAAGAATCTGAAAAAAATGTATCATGGTTTCCAAAAAATAATAAGCAGCACAACTGTTTTCAATATTGATAATAAGAAATGCTTCTTGAGCACAAATCAGCTTATTAGAATGATTTCTGAAGCATCATGTGACACTGAATTATGTTGGAAATTTAGCTTTGCCTTCACATGAATAAATTACATTTTATAATATATAGTAAAATAGAAAACAGTTATTTTAAATTCTAATAATATTTCACATTATTACTGTATTTTTGTAAATGCAGCCTTGATGACTAAGAGACTCTTTAAAAAACATAAAAAAATATTCCAACCATAAACCATAGATTTTGAATGGTAATGTATACTTTTGTGAAAAGCTCAAAGGCGTCTCCACATTACTAATCGCATAACATTCCTACTTGTTAAAAAGTATAAAGGTGATTGTCATGTATTTTTTGTGTGTCAGGTGTGCCCTGGACGCTGCACACCTGGATGGAGTCCCTGCGAACTTGTTTCCTGCAGCACCGGCGGCCGCTGATCCAGGGTCTGCTGAAAGAGTTCAGCTCTATTGAAGAGGAGGAGTACACAGAGGAACTCATAACACACGGCCTCCCACTCATGTTCCAGATCCTGCGTGCCAGCAAGGTGAACTAACACACATGCAAAACTCAGCAATTTCTACATTTGACCTCATATTTCTTCATCTTGCAACAGAGTTATTATAGTTTTTAAATGGCACTAAGTTTAGTTTTGTTTCTTTTTGTATTTTGGTTTTCATTTTCAGTTTACAGTTTACATCTAGTGGTTCATAAACAGTTTTGAATTAATATATATATATATATTTCTATTTTTTAAATTTCTTTGTTTTATTTATTTTACAAATGGGGTTTTGGGGTTTTATCCCTTGAAACTTCATGCCAAAATTTTTTATTTTTCAAAATTTAATTTAGTTTGAGGCCAATTGTAAGAAATAAACAAGATTTCTTTCATGTTGCATAGACTGCAATGCAAATATTTGATTGAGTTGCCACATACTTTGCTCCACACTGGTTTATTATTGTGGTGTCACCGAATTTACCTGCCCCTAAACTTTGTTTATAAAAAAACGGACTTTTCGTTAGAAAAGATCAGACAGGCTCTTGCTATATAATCAGGCTGTTCTTTTACAGGAGATTGTCAGAAGTCAGGCATGAAAGATTAATTATATGAGAAAATCCTGCAATTAAAAAAAAAAAAAAAAAAAAAATAAATAATATAATATATATATATATATATATAATATATATATATATATATATATATATATATATATATACATATATATACATTTTTTAATTGCAGGATTTTATATATATATATATATATATATATATATATATTATATATATATATATATATATATATTTCTTTTAGTTATAGTTAATATTGCATTTATAGTTTTATGTTTATTTTAATTAATTAAATGAATTTTCACTGTCAATTTTCATCTTTATAATTTTGTTCAGTGTTGTTATGGTTAACTAAAACTATATATAAAAATAAAATAAATAAAGCTAAATAGAATTTTTTTTAAAAACTAATAAAAATGACTAAATCACATAACAAAACATAACACATATTCAAGGCTTCAATTAAAATTAAAATTAAAAATAAAAGCTAATTAATATATACTATAATAGTGTATTAAAAGGTTGAAAAATGAAATTTCTGTCATTAATTACTCACCCTCATGTCGTTCTACACCCGTAAGACCTGCGTTCATCTTCGGAACACAAATTAAGATATTTTTGTTTTGTCTTTTTATCTCCCATAGAAAGCAATGAAATTACCACATTCATGGTCCAAAAAACGTAGTAAAGATATCGTGTCATGAAGTGACTAGAATACTTTTTGTGTGCAAAAACAAAACAAAAATAACTATTTTATTCGACAATTTCCAAGATTTTCAAGGAAATTTTCAAGAGCTTCCGTGTTCTATGTCCGAACGCCGGCTCAGTATTGGCCGGCTCCTGCGTCAGCATCACACACATGCGTCTTGGTGCTCACGTGAACAGCGTCAGCCAATACTGAGCCGGCATTCGGATGTAAACATGGAAGTGCTGCACTGCGTCAACTGCGCAGGAGACTGACAGGGTTGAGAAGAAATTGTTGAATAAAGTCGTTATTTTTGTTTGTTTTTTTGCGCACAAAAGTATTCTCGTCACTTCATAACATAGTCATGTCAACTATTTTAACAATGTCTTTACTACTTCTCCAGACCTTGAATGTGGTACAGTAATTTCATTGCTTTACGTGGGAGATAAAAAACCTCTCGGATTTCATCAAAAATATCTTAATTTGTGTTGCAAAGATGAACAAAGGGTTTGGAACGACATGAGGGTGAGGAATTAATGACAGAAACTTCATTTTTGGGTGAACTAACCCTTTAATAATGCCAAAATAACACTGATTTTGTTAACAATAATACCTTATTTGGCAGACACATTAATTCAAAGTGGGTTGCACTGCATTCTAGTTTCTAGTACACTTTATAAGTATGTGAATTCCTTGGGAATCGAACCTCTGATCTTGGTATTGCTGGTAGCTTGCCTGAGATACATGATTACTTCTCTCAGAATCTTTAGAGACCAGAACCCTGGGGAACACATTGGTTCTTCAGAACAGGAACTGAAGGCAGAAACTCGCATAATTTGAATTGGGCATTCTGTTGACGTCCTCCCACAGTGTTATGGGATAGTGAGCCTTTCTTTGAAACTAGGGTGCTTAAAAGAATCCTTAAACACTGACCATTACATTTGCTTCACACATCCATATCTACTCCCTCTACAGCGTATTAGACAGTACAGGAAGGAAAGATAAACGTGGACTTCCTTCCACTGGGGCAACAGTAGGTGTATGTGTGAGTGTGTTTGTCAAGGTTGATCTATGGTGGAGTCAAGGAACTTTACTCTGAGCCCTGCAGGGATGACTGACAGTTTCCTCTCCCTGCTCAACCTTCACAAATAATGTGTGTCTGCTTGTTAGTACAAAGAGAGAGAGACCAAGAGAAAGAACACCGGAGAGAGAGTGAGAGAAGGAGGAAATAGCGGCGCTGTGCTGACAGCAGGTGATTTGTAGAGACAGAGGCAGGCCGGGTGAGAGAAACGTCAAGTTGATGAGGAACCTCTAACAATCTTTCAGAGAAGCTGATCGTTCAAACTGCAGAGGGAGTGATCTGACAGGGATTTAAGCATCTTCCTGCACTCACCTCTTTAACAAAGCACCGATCCCAAAAAACACCATGCACTGATGCTTCTCAAGAATAGATGCTGTGATGCTATGCAAGCTCACACATACACATAACCCTCACACATTAGCATTGCTAACACCTTCAAGGCAAGTCAAAATGTGTTGTTTTCTAATGGGACTTGATGAGAGGGGTCTTACTGGTTACTCTTTCCCATGGTTTCCAGAATGAAGTGATTAGTCAGCAGCTGGCCGTGATATTTACTCATTGCTATGGGCCGTACCCGATCCCCAAACTCACCGAGATCAAGAGGAAACAGACGTCAAGACTGGGTATGTTACACCGGATTTCAGGTTGTGCCATGCTCTCTGTAAAATACAATCAACTGCAAGCTTTTCATGACCAGAACGAATTTAACTTTTTGAATTAAACTGAGTGCTCTCTTTGTTAATGAAATGCCAAGTGAAAAATGTCATTTGTGGGTGGTTCTGCCATTAAAAAAATATTTTAAATGCAAGTCGAAGGGATTGTTCACACAAAAATGTTCCAAACTGTGTGACTTTATTTCATCTGTGGAACACAAAAGGAGAAATTCTGAAGCATGTACTGCTATTACGTAGTTTTTTTATTCATTTCCATCTTCATGATAATTTTGTTTAGTGTTGTTATGGTTAAAAAAAATGAAAACCAATAAAAGTAATTTTCGCTAATATAAATAAAACTGCTAAAAAATATAAATATTAGATGAAAAACTTAAAAATGTTGAACTTGGCAAGCTGATATAAAATGTACCAAATTTACTAAAATTAAAAACTGGAATGAAAACTTAAATTTAAAGCTAATTAGAGATATTAAAAAACAACAAAAACTAAGTATGGCAAAAGCACATGTACAGCAATTAAAAAAGGGGTGGAGCTTTCAAGCTTCAGGGTCATAAGTCATATGATAGCTTACGGTGACGTACGGATCAAAATTTTAGTTGTAAGTAAGATGAACTGCAACAGTCCGATTTACAAATGTGATTTTCCTGCTAGAAAAAAACAGAGATCAAGCATCCTGCAATAAAGCAATAAAACTCATCTGGAGAAGAAGATCTCAAAGAAATAGCAAAGGACAACGCCTTGCCCTAACAGAGGCCCCCACACAGTGATGGACAAGTGTCTTCAAACACTAATCCACCACTGTATGCATGTGCATTTCAACTGATGTTATGCATTTATTATTTCTGAATTGGCTTCTAATTGTCCAACTATGAAATTGACATGATACATTTTTACTTGACAAATAAAGGGCCCTATTTTAACGATCTAAACGCAAAGTGTAAAGCGCACGGCGCAGGTGCACTCAGGGCGTGTCCAAATCCACTTTTGCTATTTTAACGACGGAAAAACGGTCCGTGCGCGGGGGCGCATTTTTAAAATGGGTTGTCCCTATTCTCTTAATGAGTAATGGGCGTAATGTTCAATAAACCAATCAGAGTGTCATCTCCCATTCCCTTTAAGAGCGAGATGCGCTCGCGCCATGGCGGATTGCTATTTACATGGCGTACACGCGATGAGTCAGTTAATATATATGTTTGTGTATTGGCACGATTGTTCAATTAATTTGCCAATTTCGTTCATCATTATAAGTAGTAATAGGCTGAATTGAAAATAGATAGCCTAATTCTAATACACGCAATGACTATTCATCATTACATTTTTATATTTATGTAGCCTACACAATAATATTCTTTTACACTGTAATCCTTTTGTTTTTAATATTTGGCATGTTTGTGTGATGCGCATCCCTATGTGTAATAAGCAAAGTCAACGCTCACTGTGGACGCGCCCAGAGGCGCAGTTTCTACCAACGCGCTCTAACAAAAAAATATTGCGCCATTGACTTTAGACTTTAGACCAGGTTTGAGTTGGTCTATGGCGCAGTCTATTTTCAGCTCCTTAAAATAGCAATGCGCCGGCAATGCGCCTGAACACACCACTTTTTTAGACCAGCACGCCCATGGGCGCACTAACTGGCGCAAATGCATTTACTAATTTAAGGACGTGGCGCTGAACGGGAAAACGCGAACGGCGCCGGACGCAAACTAGCAAACACACTTGCGCTGCGCCTTGCGTCGCATTGCGCCGGGTGTATTATAGGGCCCAAAATGTTATATTTGATTTACTCTGGATTCTTCTGAAATCACTATGACCAAGTCCATATTTCCGCAAATCTGCATCATGATAGATTAAAAGTAAAGGGTCAATGAAAGGAGCATGTGGGCACATCATGGGATTTTTTTATTTTGTCTATCGACTGGTTTAGCAAGTTGCAGTACCGTGACTAAGAAAACTGTGTTTTTGTATGAACAAGCATGTGGCTTGCACCCTCTGACTTTGGCGAGTTTGTGATCGTGAAAAGCATTTAACGGCCAAAGTGACTTTACTAAGTGATATGGGTCCGTAATGAAAGAATAATTGAAAATCTGAGATACCCAGAATAATCAAATATCTAAATTAATACATAACAAATGATTAATTTCTAATTGGAAACACAACCTAAGAGTCATAATCATTTGAAATTGGAGTCAGATTAAATGAGTGAAATTAAGTGAACTTCATAGAGGCTCTCAAAAGACATACACGCGTTAACCTTCGCCCAGGCCGTCGGATTCCGTTTTTGGGCCGATGCGGGGTTCCTTACAAATCATTGAGACCACTTTTGTGAACTGGATCAAATGATTGATTCAAAAGATCTGACTCAACAATACATACACAGAACAAACTCTACTCTCACATACATTCCAAGGAGATCTAGGGCTAATTTTCAGTGAATAAAGACTTAAATTTCAGTCACATAAAGCTATCACCTAGCCTCAGCGGACTTATATAGTGCACAATTCTCTCTGTCTACTTTTGTGGTGCTTTTGTGTCCTTGAAAGCTCCATTCCCCTTTCCCCATTCTTTGTAACTGAATGGAAAACCAACCAGTACATTCTTGAAAACATTCTCATTTTATGTTCCACAGCTGAATGAAAGTCATATGGGTTTGGAACATTGTGAGAATTGAGAAGTAAATGATGACAGAATTTTCATTTTTGGATATACACTTTGAGCTTTGTTGACAGCAACTGTAGCATGCTGTTGGTTTCCACAGATGACAATTATGACTAATGAAATGCATCTGTGATATGTTTGTGTGTCAGACCCTCATTTTCTAAACAACAAGGAGATGTCAGATGTGACCTTCCTGGTGGAGGGAAAGCCATTCTATGCTCACAAAGTTTTGCTCTTCACCGCCTCCAACAGGTCAGTTGATGTACTGTATCTAACTAAAAAGAAGCATGGTATAATTGCATGCAGTGATGTTTAACTTGTGTTTTGTTGATTCAATTACAATACCTTATTAATAACACAGATATAAGGCATCAGAAAGGGCTTATTTTCCTTAGTTACTCTGTATAGAGTATGTTTATCATTGTTTTAACTTCTCCTTCTTATACCCAAGGTTTAAATCACTCCTAGCAAACAGACCAGCTGCCGAGAACACCTGTATTGAAATCAGCCATGTCAAATACAATGTATTTCAGGTACAGTCTGACTCCTGCACTAAAAGATGCATGCGTGTCTTGTTATGTTTATGTAACTTTTATTGAAAATGAAAGGAAAGCTTGTAATTTTTTTATTGTGGTCTGTTGTGTCTGACTGATGCATTCCCTTATAGCTGGTGATGCAGTATCTGTATTGTGGTGGAACGGATGCACTTCACATCAGAAACACTGAGGTTATGGATGTAAGTACTAATGACTCCATTTCAGCCCTTTTGTTATACAATCTAGAAAGTTTATATTTAAAGGGATAGTTCACCCAAAAATGAAAATGTGATGTTTATCTGCTTACCCCCAGGGCATCCAAGATGTAGGTGACTTTGTTTCTTCAGTAGAACACAAATGATGATTTTTAACTCCAACCGTTGCCATCTGTCAGTCGTATAATGCATGTCAATGGCAACACAATCTATAAGAGTAAAAAAAACATGCACAGACAAATCCAAATTAAACCCTGCGGCTCGTGACGACACATCGATGTCCTAAGACACGAAACGATCGGTTTGTGCGAGAAACCGAAACAGTATTTTTATCATTTTTTTACCTCTAATACACCACTATGTCTGAACGGCAAAGTAAAATTTCAGCAATTACTTGAGAATCATTATCAATGTTGAAAATAGTTGCGCTGCTTAAAGGATTAGTTCACTTTAAAATGAAAATTACCCCAAGATTTACTCACCCTCAAACCATCCTAGGTGTAAATGACTTTCTTCTCTCTGATGAACACAATCAGAGTTGTATTAACAAATATCCTGATGCGTCCAAGCTTTATAATGGCAGTGAACGGGATCAACGAGTATGAAGCTCATGCATCCATCCATCATAAATGTTCTCAACTCGGCATCGGGGGGTTAATAAAGGCCTTCTGAAGTGAAGTGATGCCTTTGTGTAAGAAAAATATACATATTTAACAAGTTATAAAGTAAAATATCTATCTTTCGCCAGACCGCCTTCCATATTCAGCCTACGAAGAGTGTAACGCCTGTTCAAAACGCTTACATACGTCCTATGCCTTCCATATTCAGCTTATGAAAAAAGAGTAACTGATGTCGCGTCAGTTACGTTTTCTTCGTAAGTTGAATATGGAAGGAGGTCTGGAGGATAAGATATTTTATATTATAACTTGTTAAAAATGGATATTGTTCTTACACAAACGCATCGCTTCATTTCAGAAGGCCTTTATCAACCCCCCCGGAGCCGTGTGGAGTACATTTTTGATGTAGATTCAAACTTGTTGCCCCCGTTCACTGCCGTTATAAAGCTTGGATGCGTCAGGATATTTATTAATACAACTCTGATTGTGTTCATCAGAAAGAAGAAAGTCATATACACCTAGGATGGCTTGAGGGTGAGCAAATCTTGGGGTCATTTTCATTTAAAAATGTACTAATCCTTTAATATTTTTTAGTGGAAACCATCTTTGATTAAAAAAAAACCTTAATTTGAAATAGAAATGTTTTGTAACATTATAAATGTCTTTACTCTCATGTTTAATCAATTTAATGTATCCTTGCTGACCCCAAACACTAAAAATGCCACTAAGATTTACATTTATGGTCATACTAGGCTAATATAAAATTAGCCTTATACTGAGGTTTATATTTTTATATTCTCAACTTCTCTCTTTCTCCCATCTCTTCCAGCTCCTCTCTGCATCTAAGTTCTTCCAGCTGGAGGCATTACAGAGACACTGTGAGATCATCTGCGCCAAGAACATCAACACCGAAACTTGTGTGGAGATCTACAACCATGCTAAAGTAATGGCAGTCTATTCCATTTGTTACAATCTTACATGTTCTCAGATTTAATTTTCCATGTGGTATGTACATGGAATATTCTTGACATTCTCAGTATTTTCTTTCCTCTGCTTCTCTCTTAGTTCCTGGAAGCACCTGAGCTGTCGGCCTACATCGAGGGCTACTTTCTGAAGAACATGGCAGTTCTCATAGAGCTCGAGCCATTTAAACAATTGCTCTATAACACTCCGGTGGAGAACTGCTGCCCCGACGTGTTGCACGACCTGGAGAAGACGCTAGCCACGCGCATTCGCTCCATTCATCTGTCATCCTCGAAGGGATCCATCGTCTAAAACTTCCAGACCTCATCGAAGCATGCTGAGATCCCAACACGTGCACTTCCTCCAGGACTTTAGCAGTGCGCTCTAAATGTGTTCATTCAGTGGCAGTAGCAATGCACTCGTAGTTCTCCATCTAAGACTGTGGTGATCTCTTCTCAACAGACTTGATCTGTGTTTTAGGTTACAGCCATAAAGGAAACAATGCCATTTTACATGACGTCTTAAGATCGAATAACAGCTGTGACAGATTATGGTTTTGTTAGATGCAGGACCTCTACTAACCTTGGAATATTGAAGCAGTATGAAGGAATACAGCTGCAAATGTGATGACCCAAAAAAGTGGCATTGTTATGATCGCTAGAGCAAGCAGGTTCCACTTTCTGGTACGAGAAATCACGGCTTAGGGGTACAAAAGGTTAGTCCTCTGGAATAGAAAACAACTCAATCATTGTCAGCACTGATTATAGATGTTACTAAATATGCTTCCTAGATTTGTATTTTCGAGCATTGAAATGATGCCTCTCAGTTGTACAGATATAGCTCTTATTATCAGCAACCATATGTGTAAAATGTGGGCAGAGAATGTGGCTGCCAATGTAAATATCCAATCGAAATCTCTCACATGGAGTTGTTGATCTCCAGCTGTAAGTAGATGTATATAAAACGTCATCATCTTAAGACTTCCATCGAGAACTCACAATAATGTACAATAGAAGTGTTCTTGAAGTCTTGTTAACTGTTGTAAATGTAGATGAGCATGTAAGTATTTTCATGCTTGGGTTTTGTTGCTGTCGTCATGTCTTGCATTGACGTTACACTCTTATGTGTGTGTGCGGGGATCTGTTTTGTCTGGGAAAACGAATTATTATCAGCATGGAGTTGCAGAATTGTAGCTGTGAATCCCCTGACTGAAATGACTGATTCAGAATGTGCCTGCAATACGTTCTGATGTGCTGTGTCTCTAATGACATTTGTGTAAAGCCACTCGGTGACTAAATCAGTGTTCTTTATAAAGATTACTACAAAATACCCATGCCTCTTGTCATATTTTATTGTATGGGAATTATTTTAATAGGCTGGAGGTCCATAAATATTGTTTGCTTGTGTTGTAGAATCCAGATTTTACTGTATATTAGACAGTGGTGACCCAAAACCAGAACTATCTAACGCACAAAATAGGCTAAATAGTAATATTGACTATTTTCTAAATGAATATTGAATTTCAGTGGTTTGATGCAACCTATAATACACCTATTTATTTTATCAATATTAATTAAATTTAATAAATATATAAAATATCAAAAGGATAATTAATAGACCTTTTGTGGTCCCACCCCTTTTCAGCGCTGCGCTCGCTTTGTTCTTCTGGTTTTTATTTCCACAGCATGAAGGTAAGATTTTACGGATTTCTGAATGAACCGCTCTTTTAAAATCGTTCCTGTCTATTGACATTTGTTAAGATATCTGCTTCAGACATTACATTGCGACGAATGCACATGATAACTTTTGTTGACTTTACAATAAGTAAAACTTCGCCAGCTAATTACTCTTAGACAGCTATACCACAGAAATTTACAGCAAAAATGCAAGTTCAAAGACAAAATTTTAAAGATGGCTGCGCTCTTGTTTCTCTGGCGCATAAGGTCTGTAGGGAAAACACCCTAGGAAGTAAAATTAGCTCAAATGAATAAAGAGTTGTTTAGATTACGACCGAGCAACTGATTCGTCCAGCGTTCATTTGCTCGAGCCGTAATAAGCTCTTGTAACGGATATAAATATCCAACAATCGTGAAAACACTGATTAGAGCACGGTAACTTGAAATCGACAGTTTAAGACATTAAATCATAAAGCACATAATACAAGACACTTTCTTTTTAAAATCTACAAGAGATTTTATTTATTCTAACACAAACTAATCTAACACAAAGGCACGCACATACACACACACACACGCACATACATTCATACGCGTTGCAGTAAGAAGGAAATGAGAGAGAAAGAGTTTTGAAAGAGAGAGAGAGAGAGAGAGAGAGAGAGAGAGAGAGAGAGGGTGATCTGATTAACCGAATTCCTATCAATGCATTTCAAAGACCAGAACGAACCATGAATCATTCATTTAAATGCACCAGTTCAGTTTTCATCTGGAGGTACTTGCTTGCGTTGGCTTAAAGGTGAATTTCCCTCGTCGTGCAGAGAGGGGTTTCCCAAGTCGATGATTGGTCCAGATCAGGTCCGTGTGGAACAATGAAGGAAGTCTCTTTGTCGCTGGAGTTGAAGCGGCAAAAGTCGTTGGTTGAACTTTGCGGCGAAACTTAGGACACGAGACTTTCAGCGGTAAAGGAGAATTAAGTAAAAGAAAAGAAAAGTGAGTGAAGGTTGAATGGCTTGAATGAGCTGCTTGTCTGTTCTTTCTTGTTACTCCATTGTTCTTGGTACTTGTCTTGGCTTCTTTTCCCAGAACAGAACCAACTCCCTGTTCGTTTACTAACCAACTTCTCCCCCGTTTAGTGACCAACCTCTCCCCCAACTTCTCCGTTTACTATCTTGCAATATGATCATTTAAACTTAGTTGTTTGTCACACCTCTGAGGAGTCCTGGCCAATCAGACATTGTCCTGTTTCAAGAGGGCCTTCCTCTGACCCCAATAAAACATAAGTGTTACATCCTGTTTCTGCTTCAGCAGAGAGTGCCATTTTAACATAATTTCTATTAAATGGAATACAATACATTTTAAACAGATTTCATTCAAGCCATGATTTAAGAAAGATGAAAAGAAATAGATCAAGTCCAAATAAGGCATACTTTCAGTCATTCAGTCAAGAGTTAACACATTTACATGAATTGTGAGTGTTCTAAAGCCTAACTGTTTACAGGTAGTACTTGTGGACACATAATGCAAAATGTATGTAGTTAAAAGATGTTTGATAAGTCCGTTAAAATTGTTGGAACAATTTTGAAGCAGATTTATTTGTTCAACAGTCTCTTTGGCTTTCCTGTGAAGTAAGGAGACAAAAGGGTCTGGATTGTCTCTCTGTCTTCTTGGGTGACCCTTTGGTATGTCGCTTCTGCTATCAGGAAGCATGTGTCGTAAAAGTAATCAGCCTGGCTTTATCTGCAGACGGGCCGGAGCCGGACCCTCAATTCTGAATTAGAATTATGTTTTGAAAGAATCATCTGAATGATTCATTTGTCTGGTTCGTCCACAGTTCCTACAGGTCTATGAGGCTATTTATTTTCTTAATAATATATTAAATTATTAAAGAAATGGCAACTTAATTTATTAAATAAAGAGATAAAGAATTTTCTCTTATACCTTTTGATATGTAATGAGGCTATTTATTTTATTTCACGAATGACGGGTGGTTGCATTTTATTACTTGAATTTTAGCATTTCCCGCTTATGTTCACGATCTGAACAGACCTGTGACCCACAGACACGGCTCACCAGCTGAGAACCACCGAGGTTAATAATTTTAATGCGGCTTGCTGAATTTTAATGCTGCTAGTGCTAGCTGATTCGGCAGTACTGCGATTTATCTTTTTGTAACTTTGGAGTGCAACTCTGCCCTCAAGTTGTTTGTACTGTGTTAAAGAAGACTTAATCTCAGCAAACCAGACAATGTTTACAGGCACAACAGATGCGATTGAGGGAGAGGGGCAGGGGAGCAGGGAAACATGAAGGAATGCTATGAAAAAGGTAGGGATATATCAGAAAAGTGAAAATAAAGTGGGATTTAAGGAAAAGGAACAAGAGAAGCATTGTCCTTTTATGTGGGAAGTGGTTACCAAATAGTGAGGAGGAGTCTGGGCTGATGAGGTAACCTGTGAGTTATGCCTTTTAGTTTGTTTTAGGGTCAATGACATGATGTTAATTTTTTTTTTGTGTCCATATAGTTTAATTAAATTTAAAAGGTTTAAAATTGCAAAATAAATTAGCATATTACTTGCATATGTTCTTTTTTTTGAGGACCAAGTCTAAAATTTCTGGTTTTAATCAACTTTGAGAGAATATTTGGGGATTGATTGCAAAAATGTTAATGTGGTGTAACCGTAAAAACTTTGTACCAAATAATTGATGACACTTATGTCCAATTGTCCAAAAACTTGACGTCTATTTGATGTTCACACACTGATGTCAAAGTGATGTTGAAAAAAACCCATCAAATTGACATCAATTTTTTTACATCAATTTGATGTCCACACACTGATGTCCAATTGATGTCGAAAAAACCCATAAAATTGACGTCAGTTTTTTTACATCAATTTGACGTCCACACACTGATGTCCAATTGTTGTCGGAAAAAAAACATCAAATTGATGACAATTTTTTTACGTCAATTTGACATCCACACACTGATGTCCAATTGATGTCGGAAAAAAACCCCATCAAATTGACGCCAATTTTATGATGTCAATTTGACGTCCACACACTGATGTCCAATTGATGTCGGAAAAAAAACATCAAATTGATGACAATTTTTTTACGTCAATTTGACATCCACACACTGATGTCCAATTGATGTCGAAAAAACCCATAAAATTGACGTAAATTTTTTTTTACGTCAATTTGACGTCCACACACTGATGTCCAATTGATGTCGAAAAACCCCATAAAATTGACGTCAGTTTTTTTACATCAATTTGACGTCCACACACTGATGTCCAATTGTTGTCGGAAAAAAAACATCAAATTGATGACAATTTTTTTTACGTCAATTTGACATCCACACACTGATGTCCAATTGATGTCGGAAAAAAAACCCATCAAATTGACGACAATTTTATGATGTCAATTTGACGTCCACACACTGATGTCCAATTGATGTCGGAAAAAAAAACCCCATCAAATTGACATACATTTTTTTACGTCAATTTGACGTCCACACAGTGATGTCCAATTGGTGTCGATAAAAACCCCATCAAATTGACGTCAAAAACTTGACATCCATTTGACGTCCACACATTGATGTCCAATTGATGTCGAAAAAAACCCCATCAAATTGATGTAAATTTTTTTATGTCAATTTGACGTCCACACACTGATGTCCAATTGATGTCGAAAAAACCCCCCCATCAAATTGACGTCAATTTTTTGATGTCAATTTGACGTCCACAAGCATGGATAACCACCTAGATCAGTAATCCTCACTATTTCTTCCAAATAAGCCACACCAGCAGGATAAAGTCAACAAGCAAGTCACCACAATAAAAAACACGCACGGAAATACACATCTGCTTAGTACAATATGCAATGCATTTAGCCACTGCCATTCTAATAATACAAAACTGTTAAGGTGTACAAGTTGCTTTAAAGGTGGGGTGAGTAGATTTTCAAAAATGCTGTTGGACATTGTTGACATCCATTCACTGATATCCAATTGACGTTAAAAAAACCCATCAAATTGACATAAAAAAATTGACATCAATTTGACGTCCACACACTGATGTCCAATTGATGTCGAAAAAAACCCCCATCAAATTGACGTAAATTTTTTTACATCAATTTGACGTCCACACACTGATGTCCAATTGATGTCGAAAAAAAAAGTCAAATTGACGACAACTTGACATCCATTTGACGTCCACACACTGATGTCGAAAAAAAACCCCATCAAATTGACGTACATTTTTTGACGTCAATTTGATGTCCACACACTGATGTCCAATTGAATGGTTACACCATTTGACTCCTATTACAAGCCTTTCTGTTAAGGGCCAGTTTAGCCAAATATCACTAGTTTATGATGCTGATTAAAGATGTAATATAAACTAACCTACTATTTGGAACTATTTTTAAATGTTCAATGTTTTATTTTTTTGAGAAAGTGGTGCTTTATCCACAACTTTATTATTAAAGCTCTGTAAGTCAAGGATTAAAATAATTATGTTGCACAACATTAATGTTTTTGAAATGTTTAGCTTTAATGCATGTTTCTATTTCATTCACTTAAAATTTTAAGCAATATATAATATCATGGAGCGATTGCTAATGAGAGACAAGCGCGGCACACATCTCGAGAGCAGCTGAGCTTTTATTATGCCGCAGTCGCCGCTTCTGCTTCTTCCAGTCAAGCGCATGTGGGGTAAAGCAGCACTTTTTTATCATATTAAACACATTTGTGTTGTTGTTATGAGTATAATGCGCTTTGCGTTCACTCGGCGGCTGCTATGAGACATCTAGTAAACTAGTCCATATTAGGATAAAATGGTGCTATTTCATATTTCTTTGATATTTTTAAATGAAGTATTTATTTATTATTATGAGTACATTCTTTAAAATATTTAATATTTCTCATTCTTTGGCGGTTACACCATTTGACATTTTCAGGTACATTCATTCTTAACTTTCGTAAAAAAATTGTGCAAATGTCATTTTTCTTAACATAAAATCAACTCTCTTGTGATGCTTTGCAGAATCTGCTCTGGCTTCGCGCGACCTGCGCGTTCATGTTTTGAAGGATGCATGGTTTTGGAGATCTCTCTGAAGAGAGGGTTGGGTCTAATGCTTTCAAAGCTAGCTTGCTATTGCTAGCCTCTACGAAATTGCCTACCCTGCCTTTAAAGGACCACTAGATATTTATGGTGTGTGAGCTTTCCCATCAGGCCACTATAGAGACATTTTTGATTTAGGTGAAAATAAAAAGAAACATTTAAGTTTCTCTTTTCTACAGCTCACAAACTTTACACTCTATTGCCTCATAAACCCCTAAAATGACTATTGAATGCTGAGTTACAGTGAATCAATAATGCTTCTGTTGGGATTTCAGTGGTTTGCCATGTCTCTGGTGTGTGTACGTGTCCACATGAGCGTGTGATCTTTTTGTTGAGCATATTCAGAGGGCAGTGAAGTGTGGTGGCCAGCCATTGGAAGGGGGGCTGTTTAAAAGGTATCCATGGATACTGCCTTTCAAGGACACTTTTGAACAGTTGCATTGCTGTGAACAAATACAGCTGTGAGAATTTTTACACATACAGTACGCTCACTCTCCTCTTAATAATCTCTCTCATACCTATAAACCAAAATATGGTCATCTAAATCGACAGTTATATTTATTTATATCAAAAGAAATGGATTGATTCAGACACTTCAAAGCTATGTGTGATACAATACTTGAATTTTCTGAAATGTGCTTGAAGAGCCTGTTTATGACCCCACTGGTTATAGACTTCTGAAGCTCTACGGGGCGTCCCAGTTCTCTGGTCTGTTTTGTCCACCCCAGTAAAACAAAGGCACAAGTGGGAGGAGCCAAGAGAGAAGTGCAGGACTGCACAGCTTTGAACTTGTTATGCACAAGAACTGTATGCATATCTTGTTTTCTGCCATATACTACAGGTCAGTTTGGGATAATTACAATTGTTTATTGTTTTTGAAATAAGTCTCTTAAGGCTCAATTTATTTGATATTAAATGCAGTAAATACAGTAATACTGTAAAATATTATTACAATTTAAAATAACTGTTTTCTGTTTTAATATATTTTAAAATATAATGTATTCCTTTGATGGCAAAGGTGAATTTTCACCAGCCATTAGAAATCATTCTAATATGCTGATTTGTTGCTCATGAAACTATTATTATCAATGTTGAAAACAGTTATGCTGCTTCATATATTTGTGTAAATCCTGATACACTACCATTCAAATGTTTGGGGTATGTAAGATAAAAAAGAAAATATTTCTGCAAGGGTACATTAAAATGACATTTATAATTTTACAAAAGATTTTCTATTCATCAAAGAATCCTGAAAACAATGTATCAGGGTTTCCACAAAAATAATGCTTGTTTTTGTGTGCACATGGGAAAACTTGTTCTAGTTTGTGTGCATTCTTTCTCTGTGTGAATGGCAGCGAGGGGGTGTTGATTTATGTGTGAGTTCTCTCATTGAGTTCAACAGAGCAGTAAGAGACTCTGGCCTCAGCAGCCCCTGATCTGAGCCTCATCTCTCCGCTCCATTTGCATTCACTGGCTAAAACTGGCTGGCAGGGCAACACTCTCAACTTTCTGTTCCAGGCTTTGAAGCCTTCCAAAAGTTTTTTATTGACTTGGAGTGGAGGGGGACAGAGAGAGAGAGAGAGAGAGAGAGAGAGAGAGAGAGAGTGGAGAGAGGAGCAGAACAAGAGGAAGAAGACAAAGATAAAGTACAACTAAAACCTTAGACTTCCACAGGAACAGGGGACCAGGTGGGCTAAGCCGAAATAAACGGTGTCTTGAAGCTGGAGGCAGGTGAGTGGGAAGCAGAGATTAAGATAAAGAGGGTTGGAGAGATAATATGAATGAACGGAGGGAAGAAAGTGGGGCTCAGAATGAAGTTGTGGAGCAGAGGTTGAGGGAGGGGTTGGTGTGTTTTCAGAACTTTTTATGAATCATTGCCTTCATGCATTATCCCCACACTGTATCCTCTTTATTGCTCTGTGTTCCTGTGGCTGTTTACGTAATACAGTGAAAGTGCTTTATATTCATTGTGTGTGTGGGTTTTCAAGAGGGAGCTGTTTGATTGCATTTTATTTCTTTATTGTTGACCAAAAAATGTTTTCCCCCCTCTGAAGATGAAGATATTGGTAGTTATTAGTAAAATGTACTCAGGATTTTATCAGTGCAAAGATGAAAATGGTGTTTTTAGTACACTTTTGTGTTCTTGGAGCTCCTTCAAGGCCCTGTTGTCTCTAAATTGTAAAAAAAAAAAATGCATTTTTCAAAAGCAGGTCACGGACAGTAAAACTTAGTGGGTTGTGGATATGTCACTGTAAAGCCAGAGATTAATCGTCCATATGTTTTCTCAACTGTGTCTAATTAAGGAAAATTTTATGTACATTTATTTAATGAAACAAGACGCTAAAAGTAAATCTGTTCAGTCTGGCACTTTTAATATTGGGGAGAATATTAACCATATCTGTTATTGTTATTAGTTTTTTTTTCTTTTTCTAACTGCTGTTGTTCAAAATGACTAGGGATGATATTAAAAATCTGACCAATATTGTTTTGCAGATAATTATTTCCATGTTATGTCTTACATTAAAATTAGGCCTATTTATTTATCTCTGGGTGAGTTTCATTTAAACCTGGCTATGTGTATTGGGGTTTTCATGTATTTCAATAGTTTTCATTTTTACATTGTGTTTACTGTTAAAATAAATCCTGTTTATTATACTATAAAATTAATATAAAATAAAATGGAAAAAATTATACAATTTTGTATAAATAAGGTAAAAATAAAATGCTTTTATTATTTCCAATTTTAGATGAGTGTTAGATGATGGCAAAGGTATGTAAAAATTGAGGAAATGAGCATGAACAGTTAGTTAGTAACCTTTATTTAAACAGGATAAAATTCATTGAAATAAAAAACTTTTACAATAGTGACATGACCAAGAAGACAGCAAAAGACATAACAACAATTAACATATTAGGATAAATAAATAAATAAATAAAACAAAGGAAAACAGAATACATTATAATATACAGCAAAGTATCACAGAAGCAATTTCCAAAATGGCTATACTCATTATTTGATTATCATTATTATAATTGTTCCTGTAAGTTGTTCCACGTTGCTGGAGCATTAAAATTCAAGCCTTTTTTCCCTAGCTCAGACCTAACATGGGGAACTATGAGGTGGATAATGTCTGAAAATTGTAATGATTATTATTTTTTCTTCAGAAATGATGGATGGCAAATTAGGTAACAAACCACATTAATGTCCATTATTATTAAATATCCAATATCGGCCAATATATTTACATTTATGCATTCGGCAGATGCTTATCTAAAGCAACTTGCACTGAATTCAAGATATACATTTTATCAGTTCATCAAAGTTGAAACCATGACCTTGGTGTTGCTACTGTAGCTACAGGAATGCAATCAAATATATATGCATGTTTAATGCTAAGTGTTTAATGCTTCAGACATGTAGGTTTGTGATTGGTTGACCTACAGATGCACTTAGAATAGTATTGCCACTTAAAGGCAATAGGGATGAGGTAAGTTTAAGTGTCATTAAAAGGATCACATGACAATCTGTCAATAGTATGTAAGCCATATGCTTTTCCTCCTTTTGTATGTTTGCATTCGGTGCAGTTTTTGTTTTATCAATATATGTGATTTGAATGCATTGGGTCTCTAGGGGTCATGGATATCAGGATGCAACGAGATGAGGCATCAGCCCAGGAAGTGTTCAGCTATGCCCAGATGTCAACCCTAGAGCGAAACAGTGGAGTAGGGACGCTGAGTCGGCATCTGGAGCGGGAGAGGCTGGAGAGAGACAGCTACACGGTGGATGTCAGGGCCAGTGACCTGCAGCTGGATCAGCGTGGGCAATTACATCCCTGCTTTAGCTACAGAGTCTGGCTTTACAGCGTTGTTATAGGGGTAAGAGCTTTGACTCAGCAGACTTTCACTCCTGTGGCTAAGAGAATTAACACACTGATTTTCTCCAATTCATCTGTATCTGACCCCCAGAGCAGCTTGCTGATAGCGGCAGCTTTCTCTCTCTATATGGGTAATGTGTTTCCAGCTGCAATGGACTACCTGCGTTGTACTGCTGGATCAGTGAGTGTCTCTTCTTTATCCTCGTAGATGAGGCTATTGGTCGGTTTGACATTCATATATATGTTTTGCTTCTGGCTTGTAGAGTATTCCAGCTGCAGTGGTGAGCTTTGCTATTGCCAAGAACAGACAAGTTGCAGTAAGTGGATATTTTTCAGTAAATAATACAGAAAAGAAAAATCTTGTTCAGTGATGAAGAGAATCTAACTAAAATGGTGGTCCTTCTAACTTAACTATACTTCTCAGTCGCTGTATTCAAATCAATGTAGATGTATCAGTAAAAATGCTACTTTTTATGAGAACAAGGGTATCATGACAGCAGTTTTCTATAGTATTACAGGTGCTGGTTATATAATTAGAAGATCATCAAAAAGTTGATTTATTTCACTAATGGCACCAGGTGTCTTCAATATTGAACCTTTTCACAATATTCTAATTTTCTGAGATAATGAATTTTGGATTTTCCTTAGTTGTCAGTTATAATCATCAAAATTAAAAGAAATAAACATTTGAAATATATCAGTCAGCAGCAGGAAGTGTGTAATGTAATGAATACCTCAGAAAACACAGTAATAATATACAAGTTTCACTTTTTGAATGAAATTAGTGAAATAAATCAACTTTTTGATGATATTCTAATTATATGACCAGCACCTGTATATTGTACACACAGCTTTACAGGTGAATGAACTGATTAGACTGTGGCATCAGGTGTCTTCAATATTGAACCTTTTCACAATATTCTAATTTTCTGAGATAATGAATTTTGGATTTTCCTTATAAGTATCAAAACACACTCACCTAAAATGTTCACTTTATTGAAATAATTGTTTTACATACAGTAATGTGAAAGCATAATTTACCCGATAAAAACAGAGATAAATAAAATAAAGCTGTGGTTCTCAACCTTTTTTTTTTACTCCAAAGCCCCCCTTTGTCCAAGACAATATTCAAAGGCCCTCTTATCTAAGCTGATATGAAACTTGTTACAATATTTTTTTTATTTTATAATTTTTTTTTTTTTTACATTTTTATTAAGATTATGTTAACATAACTAAATTTAAACCATTTTCAGACTTCATTTAATTGGCGTTTTGGGGGCCTGAAAATTTAAAGGTGCCCTAGAATCAGAATTTGAATTTACCTCGGCATAGTTGAATAACAAGAGTTCAGTACATGGAAAAGACATACATTGAGTTTCAAACCCCATTGTTTCCTCCTTCTTATGTAAATCTCATTTGTTTAAAAGACTTCCGGAAAACACTCGGATCTCAACATAACACAGACTGTTACGTAACAGTCGGGATCATTAATATGTATGACCCCAATATTTGCATATGCCAGCCCATTCGACGCATTAGACAAGAAAGGCAGTATTAACGGCTGGATCTGTGCACAGACTAGGTAAGCAAGCAAGAAAAACAGCGAAAAATGGCAGATGAAGCAATAATAACTGACATGATCCCTGATATCATGATATTTTTAGTGCTATTTGTAAATTGTCTTTCTAAATGTTTCATTACCATGTTGCTAATATACTGTTAAATGTGGTTAAAGTTACATCGTTTCTTACTGTATTCACGGAGACGAGAGTGTGTATTTTCATTTTTAAACACGTGCAGTCTGTATAATGCATAAACACAACTTCATTCTTTATAAATCTCTCCAACAGTGTGTAATGTTAGCTTTAGCCACAGAGCATAGCCTCAAACTCACACAGAATCAAACGTAACCATCTAAATAAATACTTTACTCACATAATTCGAAGCATGCATGCAGCATGCATGACAAACATCTTGTAAAGATCCATTTGAGGGTTATATTAGCTGTGTGAACTTTGTAAATGCACTGTAATATAGTCGAGAGCTCGGGGGGCAGATGGAGCGCATCTCTTAAAGGGGCCGTGCTGAAAAAATCAGTGCATAGTTAATGATGCTCCAAAATAGGCAGCTAAAAAAAATAATTAAAAAAAATCTATGGGGTATTTTGAGCTGAAACTTCACAGACACATTCAGGGGACACCTAGGGCTTATATTACATTTTGTAAAAAAACAATCTAGGGCACCTTTAAACTTTGAAAATGTGTTTCAAAGTGCACGTTTTTGAAAACGATACCATTATTGTCTCGGTATAAACTAGAAAAACGCAAATTTGCGAAAATGGTGACATCATGAGCATGCGTATTATGTGTTCAGTCCATAGGTGTGTAGTGTTTATTTACAAAGTGATATCGCCAACTACTGGCCTGGCAGCATAATACAGTGTTTTTAGTCATTTTCGCGGATTTGTGTGAACTGGGAACGTTATTATAATGGTGTTGTCTGTATGTGAAAAATGCAAAGGAAAAACTTTTCCATTTTAGTACATATTTGTTGTGTAAACGTAGCCTAAATCACTGCATGAACACCTGCATGACATTTTATGTTTACAAAATAATAGCCAATTTTCCCGATCACTGTCTTTAGTTTCATTTGTTTCCATAGTCCCTAACTGATCCTCACCTATTGCCTGTTCTGTTGATTACCTTGTGTATTTAACCACTCAGTTCTATTTGTTGTGGTAAAGGTTATGGTTTGTTGTGTTTTCTTTCTAGATGTTGAGTTTATTAAAAGTATGGATCTGTGTCACACATCTTCCTTGGGACTTAAATTACACAGCAAACCGTGACAAATACAAAATAACATAGCTAATTCTACAATATTTAGTCAAACACTGTTCATCGATCAAGTTTTCGATTCATGGCTATAAATCATGGCATGTTTTGTCTAATCACCCTAATTGAGTTTTTTTTCTTTGGCAGATAAATACTTCTTTATGTTTACTTTACAAATACAGTGTGTAACCTATATTATGTATACAGGTCTCAGACTTTCAAATGGTCTACGTGTCATCCTTTGCTGTGACAACCACGTGCCTGGTGTGGTTCGGATGTAAACTTGCCATTAGTCCCTCAGCCATCAATGTGAGAACATCACAACTCTAATACCCCTAAAATGTTTGTCAGGTAACCTAAAAAATATGCGCTTCATGTGGTAACAACTAAATTAAATGGTTTTGCTCAAGTCTAGTATATTTTATAATATGATAATAGCAAAGCAAAAGCAAATTTAAAAGATCTAGTAGAAGTTTCTTAAGGTTACTTATTAAATAAACTGCATGGTTACACTTAAAAAATATACAGTTTAAACAGTTACTGCTATCTGTCATCCTAAAGATTAACTTTAACCTGCTCCTGCTTATTGTGCTGGAAGTGCTCACAGCTAGTACTGTTATCCTATCAGCTCGCTCAGTGGAGGACTGCTGCAGTCACGGAAAGGTGTGTATAATGTGTTCCTGACCATTTATGTGTATCGACTGACTGCAGTATTACAATAATTCTTGCTTGTGTTCACGCAAATTGTGTAATCAGAAGATTACATAAGATGTTTCATCATCAATTTTGCCTGTTTAGTGGAAATTGAGATTTTGAAAGTTGATTTAATTTAATTATCTTAATTTTCTTTAACTCTGCATTAGACAAAACAAATAAATAAAAAATCCGTAGGAGAACAGAAAAGCTACTGGTAATTTTCTGCCAGAACATTATCCATTACATTTATGGACATTTCCTTTAAACCCCTACCACATCACAATGCAATGCTTTATTCAAAATACAGGTATAACACCTGTGAAAAATCAATACAGTACTTTGAGCCCCATTTTTACAGACTATTCTTAAAGTGCACTAAAATGTATCTTAATGATGCAAAATAACTGCAAAATCCTTTTATGCTAAATGCCAGCCAGCAGGATATTATCACCATGTGATATGTCTAAGACTTACTGTATTTATCTCTAGCTTATGTGATTTGCATTTTATACATGCTCATGTCTCTCTGCTCTTTTTCTTTTCCTCATTGCTATCATCCATCTCTTTCCCTAAGCCCGTGTCTGATGGCCCTGTGGTTGTGACCCCAGCTTCGTTCCCCACTCGTCTTTTCAAGGCTTACGCCGTGAGTTGCCTACGAATGAGATCATCTGTGTGTGCGTATGTGTCTGTATCCACTGTTTATCAGCACGAGGTACACTGTAGATCTGCTGCTCTTTCTCTGGTGCAGGTAATTGAGGTTATAGTGGGCATCTCTGCTGTATTCGGAGGAATTATTGCTCTCAATTTGGGTGCTATCCTCCCAGAGCCATACCTTTCGGTCACTTTCTTCTGGATTCTGGTAGCTGTGAGTTCAGTTTATTATAATAAATATTAGTTCAACTCAGATGAAATGAATTATTCCATTCGGTTCCTGATGGTTGTTTATGTGTGTGATACCTCCGCAGTGTTTCCCCAGTGCCATTGCCAGCCATGTGGTGGCAGAATACCCCAGCAAGAGTCTGGTGAGTCACCATCAGGGTCTCTCCAGCAATAAAGCAGTGCAATCGAACGTCCCTAAAGGACATTCACTATTCTCATTTATTCAGCTGTCTGTATGCTTTTTCTTTAGAGTGATTCTCTCTAAGGAGTGTCTCTCTTCTTATTTCTTTCTCTTTCTTTTACAAATCTCACTGTTTCTGCTGTAGGTGGAGATGCTGATTGCAATAAGCAGTGTGACCTCACCACTGCTTTTCTCAGCGTCTGGATTCTTGTCCAGCAGTGTGATTAATTTTATTGAGATCTTTCTGCATGAAGTGGCATCAGTCAAGGTGAGTCATTTCTGTGCAGCAAACCAAATCAAATCAAATTAGTTCCAATATGTCGGATTTTGACCTTTCTGACCCTTTAAAGGGATAGCTCACCCCAAAATTTGTGTAAAACAGTAACACTTTACAATAAGGTTCATTAGTTAAACATTAGATAATGTATTAATAGGGGTGTGACGAGACAGGTATCTCACGAGACGAGACGAGACTCGAGATTGAGTTCACGAGACGAGATGAGACAAGATTTTTACACACTATTTTTAAGAAATCCTCAATGGCGAAATACATGACTAGAAAAAATATTCTGCAGGTGTATTTGAAATGTTTTAACTAATCATCTTGTAATGAATGTCATTTCAGTTCTACTTTCGGAGTATGAATTATCATATACAGTAAAAGACAACAATACTCAAACATTGTAAAAGGTTTTGCCACTAACTCAACTGACTGGCTTCTCTTCTGTATGATTTCAGTCCCTTACTGTACATGATTTATGAGCTTCTACAACTTTTGACCTCCTAACTAAACTTTCCACAAACTGATCATAGAAATAAAAACAGTATAAATAAAAATGGTAACACTTTACAATACGGTCTCATTTATTAACATCAACTAACAATGAGCAATATATGTGCTACAGTATTTATTAATCTTTGTTTATGCTAGTTAATAAAAATAGTCATTCATTGTTAGTTGATGACAGTTCACAGTGCATTAACTAATGTTAACAAATGAAACTTTATTGTTTGTGCTTAATAAGATTAAGAGAAATCTCTTATTCATTTTTATGGTAACACTTTACAATAAGTGCAACCATAATCGCACTCTCTCAATATTCAATGTGCAAATAAGACCAACATTTTTCTTTGATACAGAGCTAAGAGATGGTTACAACTACACTGCCCAGCCTAAAATAGCTTTCATATTGGGAGATATTTGCATTCATCAGGGAGCCGCTTTCAAAATGCAGGGTACTGAAATCGCGTTTGAATGCGCGCTCGCGTTTACTTTCACTTTCAGCGATCGCGCATAACTCTGTAAATATGTAGCGGCGGCGACCGTTATCCAACTGAATTAAATGTTTTTTATTTAAATACAAAGCAAAACGACAGTGGAGGCGTAATGTAAACGTAGCGGTGGCATATTTTTTCCTAATCATCCTAACACTCTGGCAATATCACGAGACTACTTTTCGCCTTGACGGTTTTATCTCGTCACACCCCTATGTATTAACTAACATGAACTAACCATGAGCAATACATTTGTTACTGTACTTACTAATCTTTGTTAACTATAGTTAACGAAAATACAGTTGTTCATTGTTTGTTCATGTTAGTTCACAGTGCATTAACTAATGTTAGCAAGATTTTAATAATGTATTAGTAAATGTTGAAATTAACATTAACAAAGATTAATAAATGCTGTAGAAGTGCAGTTCATTATTAGTTCATTTTAACTAATGTAGTTAACTAATGTTAACTAACGAACCTTGTTGTAAAGTGTTACCAGTAAAACTATTAAAAATCAATTTTGGTTATTTTTCATATAACATTCATAGTGAACATATCTGCATATTGCCCCTGAAAAATTTCCTGATAATTTACTCACCCCCATGTCATCCAAGATGTGGTTTTTGATGAAAACATTCTAGGATTATTCTCCTTATAGTGGACTTCAGTGGCCTCCAAACGGTTGAAGGTCAAAATGGCAGTTTCAGTGAAGCTTCAAAGGGCTTTAAACGATACCAGACGAGGAATAAGGGACTTATCTAGCGAAACGATCAGTCATTTTTGAAAAAAATACAACCGTATATGCTTCATAAACACAAATGATTGGCTTGCATGTGCTTCCACTTTCCGTATTCTTCAAAAAGCTTACACTGTATGTCCTATGCCTTCCCTATTCTACTTACGGAACGCGTGATATAAAGTCAGAATTGCGAGATATAAAGTCGCAATTGCGTGATATAAAGTCAGAATTCTGAGATATAAAGTCGCAATTGCGAGTTATAAAGTCAGAATTCTGAGATATAAAGTCGCAATTGCGTGATAAAAAGTCAGAATTCTGAGATATAAAGTCGCAATTGCGTGATAAAAAGTCAGAATTCTGACATTTTTTCTCGCAATTAACTGATGGTCAGTATCTCTGTCTGTAACAGTGCATCCAACGATAGCCGTGCTGCCGTGAAGTCTGAAGCTGTTGGTGTATAAAATGTGCCACTTCAGCTTTGTCTGATTTATTGCGCCTCCGCCACAGCTGATTCTTCTTATTATTATGATTATTATTATATTGTTATTATTGTGTAAAATTCATTAGTGTATCCATTCTGTTAAAAACAACCTTTATTGCCCAAATACCTCGACTGTAATTTGCAGAATTGCATGATTCTACCCTTGAGTTGCAAAGTTAATGAAACATGATAGGTATTGGTTGTTTTAGTATTAAGCCCACTAGATGGCAGTAAAAGCTGTTTTTTTCTCCTTGAAACGCTGTGTACAAGGTTACCGTGGAAACATTCTATATGCATATTTCTGCATAATGCATATGTCCGGAGACTAATCTTTATGTGTCTCCTCCAGTAAAATCAATATTTCTTTATTGGTAAATCGGCGCTAAAAATAATCCTTTATGATGTCCTCTATTTTATGTATAATAATAACAAAGCAGCAATCCTGATGGTCTATTTAATGTATAATAATAACAAAGCAGTAATCCTGATGGTCAGTCGCAATGAAAGGAAACGCAAGCAAAGTAAGAACTGTGAGAAATAACGTTTCACAGTAGTGAGAAAAAGTCAGAATTCTGACTTTTTATCACGCAATTGCGACTTTATATCTCAGAATTCTGACTTTATATCACGCAATTGCGACTTTATATCTCAGAATTCTGACTTTATAACTCGCAATTGCGACTTTACATCTCAGAATTCTGACTTTATATCACGCAATTGCGACTTTACATCTCAGAATTCTGACTTTTTATCACGCAATTGCGACTTTACATCTCAGAATTCTGACTTTATATCACGCAATTGCGACTTTATATCTCAGAATTCTGACTTTATATCACGCAATTGCGACTTTATATCTCAGAATTCTGACTTTATAACTCGCAATTGCGACTTTACATCTCAGAATTCTGACTTTATATCACGCAATTGCGACTTTACATCTCAGAATTCTGACTTTATATCACGCAATTGCGACTTTACATCTCAGAATTCTGACTTTTTATCACGCAATTGCGACTTTATATCTCAGAATTCTAACTTTATATCACGCAATTGCGACTTTATATCTCAGAATTCTGACTTTATAACTCGCAATTGCGACTTTACATCTCAGAATTCTGACTTTATATCACGCAATTGCGACTTTACATCTCAGAATTCTGACTTTATATCACGCAATTGCGACTTTATATCTCAGAATTCTGACTTTTTATCACGCAATTGCGACTTTATATCTCAGAATTCTGACTTTATATCACGCAATTGCGACTTTATATCTCAGAATTCTGACTTTATAACTCGCAATTGCGACTTTACATCTCAGAATTCTGACTTTATATCACGCAATTGCGACTTTACATCTCAGAATTCTGACTTTATATCACGCAATTGCGACTTTATATCTCAGAATTCTGACTTTTTATCACGCAATTGCGACTTTATATCTCAGAATTCTGACTTTATAACTCGCAATTGCGACTTTATATCTCAGAATTCTGACTTTATAACTCGCAATTGCGACTTTATATCTTGCAATTCTGACTTTATATCACGCAATTGCGACTTTATATCTCAGAATTCTGACTTTATAACTCGCAATTGCGACTTTATATCTTGCAATTCTGACTTTATATCACGCAATTGCGACTTTATATCTCAGAATTCTGACTTTATAACTCGCAATTGTGAGATATAAACTCGCAATTGCGAGTTAAAAAGTCAGAATTCTGAGATAAAAAGTCGCAATTCATCTTTTTTTTTTTAGTGGCTTTTTTTTTTTTTAGTGGCGGAAACGGGCTTCCATACTAACCCACCCTTAAACCTACCCATACCACAAAACCTGTCCCTAACCATACTCGTATGAACACAGTAAGTACATTGTACTTATTTTTTGATGTAAGTACATAGTAGTTAAGGCCACCTAATATAAAATGGGACCCGATTTTTAATAGTTTTAGTTAACAACAACAACACTGGTGAATCAGTTCAGGGAAAAAAAAGTATACAGGTTTTGGCCGGGTGAACTATCCCTTTAAAATAGGAATTCAGACACATTTTCACCTTCACACCCATCTTGAAGGTTATTTGAAGCATGTTAAATTTGTGAATGTATGTTGTGCATGCAGCAAACGTATGACATACTGCTGCTTGTCCTGATGGGACTGCTGCTGGTGCAGGCTGTGCTGACATTAACCACCGTAATAAAGTGCGCTTCCTACAAGGGCCAGCTCCGCACGGGAGGTACTGAATGGGACATGCTACACAAAAAGCACTGTGAGGTAAACACACAAACATACACCCTATGCAATGACTGACAGGTCAATTTAAGAGTACAGGAAATGTGTTGTATTGTGTGTGTTGTATGTGACTGTGCACATTTTGTTAGCAAAGAGAAATTAATAAAGGAAAACTGTACTGTATGGTGCTAAATGTAGCATGAAACACAATCACACTGGAATGGAAGAGTTGTTCCTCTCCTTTGATTCAGTGGAAACACACATGGAGGATGTTCTGATTAACAAAGTAAGAATTAACAAAGGTGGTTGTTGGGCGCCATCTCATTCTTTTCTTACAGCAACAGACGTCAAATGGCACACTAAGAGATTTTGACAAAGAAAAGGCCTGGAAAGCAGTGGTGGTCCAAATGGCCCAGTGACCAAAGATACCGGCAACAGAAGGAAAAAAAACATAGAGAGAAAAAAAAATGAATGTACAAATATGGAAGATAAGAATGTCACCTGGAAGAGAAGCATCACTTTTTGGGGTATGAAACTTAGAGTTCTGTCATAACTGTCAGCAGATCTGTCATATTTATGAGTCATACACTAATGTTCAAAAGTTTGGGGTTAAGATTTTAAAGTAAGATTTTATTTAATTTTTTCAAGATACTTTTATTTAGCAAAGATGTGCTAAAATTATCAAAGGTAACAGCAAAGACTTTTACACTGTTATATAAAAGTATATGATGTCTATTTCAAATACATGCTGTTCTTTTGAACCTCTTATTCATCAAAGAATCCTGAAAAACAGTATCATAGTTTCTGCAAAGATATTAAGCAACACAAGTGTTTTCAATATTGATAATAATAATAAATGTTGCATAAGCACCAGATCAACATATTAGAATGATTTCTGAAGGATCATGTGACACTTGAAAACTGGAGTAATGATGCTGAAAATTCAGCTTTGCTATCACAGGAATAAATTCTATTTTAAAATATATTCAAATAGAAAACAGTTATTTTAAATTGTAATATATTTCACTGTTTTTACTGTATTTTTAATCAAATAAATGCAGCTTTGGTGAGCATAAAAGACTTCCTTAAAAAACATAAATTAATTAACGAACCCCAGACTTTTAATCAGTATGTATGTCTGTCAAAGATATCACTGAATGACAGTTTAATGAGGATAAGAACCAAGAAGTCAAAATGTGACGTGGGTTTTGAAAGTCTGTTGTAAAGATCCTTAAACTTGTGTCTCACAATCATGAATATAGCATACCATACCAGTTTGAAATTAGAATCCTATGTGGTGAGCGAATGACTGAGCAAGTTATATGCAAATAAATGGTGAACACACCATGCATGTACAATCCACAGCACTTGTAATGCATTATTTAGAAATCCCATGTTTAAAAATCCCATATGTTGGTTGTTGAAAGAGTAGGGCACCTAATATATGAGGCATTTAATAATTCTAACACACTTTAATGGACCACAGCGCTGTTCACTACCTTGCTTTGTGCAACCATGTTTACTTTGTTAGATTTTATTTTTGTATAAATATATGCATCTTGTGATGTTATTGTAGATAAATAAAATTCTGAGGATTGGTTATGTGAAATGTGAATAGTAATTATTTGAGATAGTGACATAACAGCTCAGTGTGTTTGTTCATGTTTTAGCTCAGGTGCAGCCTGAGTCTTAAATACAGAAAAATAGAGATCAAAATATATATTGTCACGGATGGCACAGAGACAAGAAGGTAAGATCCATATGCAGCTTTAATGGGGTAATCCAAAACCGTAATCCAGAAACATGCAAGGGTCAAACTCCATAGAACAGTCCATACAAAAACCAGAGAAACACAAACAGAACCGGTGACCGTAAATGAAACCACAATAACAAAAGCAGAAACAAACAAGGTATAAATAGACAGACACTAATGATGAAACACAAAACAGCTGGGTGCAATGAATGGGATAATGAGTCCGGGAAGTGGGTTATGGGGATTGCAGTCCAAAAGTGTGGTGAGGAACAGTCCGGGTTGGAGTGCCCTCTAGTGACCAACCAGGGCACTCCAACTGGTGATCATGACATATATATTTACTAACACAGTTAGACACAGTTAAAGGGATAGTACACCCAAAAATGAAAATTCTTCATTTACTCACGCTCATGTTATTCTAAACCTGTATGACTTTCTTGTATGGTGAGTAAATCATGTCAAAATTGTAATTTTTGGTTGAACTATCCCTTTAATTTAGTTAATATTTATTTATTTATTTTATTTTTTTACATTTAGTTCAGATGTTATGATAGACCAAAGGGATTAATAAACACTACATAACTAATGTAAGCCTACTTATGTAAATGTCTTGCTATAGTAGCCTATATCAAAAGTATTTGCATATGGGAACACGAGTATGAGGTAAAATGCCACTATAGATTTTTTAAACAAATTTCTTTTACTCCTTAAATGTATTTTTTTTTTTTTAACATAATTATTTTCCCCCATAAATATTAAAAAATAATAGGCCTAAATAATATATATTTTGTTAGCCTTTAAAATAAAAAGTATAATATGGCAAAAAAAAAAAAAAAAAAAAGCTACTTCACAATAACCAAAACATCTTTCTAAATTTCACCCTACACTAACAGTGAACATAAAATAATAGAATAGAATAGAAACTGTAATGCCAGGACTGTTGTAGTTTTCTATGCACAGCAACATACAGTAGATACAGGAAAAAGTTGATTATTATATTACATATTATAGGCCTATTTAACTTATATACTATTATATATCTGATGGTTTTTGTCGCCTTTCGGTTAAGCCTATTTTATCGTATCCATACGTTTCCACACTCTCATATCCTACTAAAGATAGTCTTGTTTAAGGCATAACAAACGGTGACAATGGAATTCCTTGAAGGTCTGTGTGAAGATGATCGTATAAACTGGAGAAGTGTGTGAGGTTTGTTATGGGGAGGGCGCGAGGGATGGCGAGAGGCGGAACAAACCGGCGTGTGTGCCCGGATACACGCTGAAACGGCTCGCCCGCACTGCAGATTAACTCTTCAGACGCCGGGGATGCTCAGCAATAAAGCACAAGTCACTACATCCGCGTCCATTGTTTTGTTTGGGATCTGGTGGTCGTTGTGAGGTGATCTGTCCTGACGTTGTTGATTTGAGAATGGGATTCAGACACTGCGTGTTCCTCAATAATATCGAGTAATCTGACAGGTATGTGACATCATGACGATGAGAGTCAATGCAGCCTAGTCCTCTCCGTCTCTCTTTAACTCATGCCGTATCATGTATTTGATCATATCTATGTCTTAAGCCGCTATATGTCTTTCTAGCCAGTGATGATGCCGGATAGCCTGATGATCCGGTGATGGACAGCTCCTCGACTGAGCGTAAGTGATGTGCACCACATGACCTTTAATGCTCCTAAACATTGTTAGAATGTCAATATGTCGGGCGGTGTCATTACACCATAATCGATAAAAATAGATTATATCTGAGGCTGTTTTATGTAGATAACCTACTACTTCATGCTGTTACTTTAAGTTTGCATGACACATTCCTAATCACTATCAACTTGTCTGAGTTTTATCAAACCTGCTGTGAAAAGGAGTTTTTCGTCTTTTTTCCTCAAGTGTCTCAGGGAGGAACTATAATATTATCCATAACTAGGCCAAAGTAACATACGAGAGAGGATACTGAAAACTGCTACTAGATATCGGTTATCCTCATCCGGCTTGATCCATGGTCTCCTGAGACTGAAGGATGCCTATATTTAATACATTTATTTATTTTGCGGGTTGGATATTTATCTATATTTTTGCATATTTAGACATTTTATTGGTTTTTTACATTTATTAAATATATGAATACAAGTCTGTATTAATATACATTTTACATTAACATAAAACATGTTTAATGCATTCATTCATATGAAAAACTGACTTCATCCCAAAAATAAATACATAAAGTTAACTTACAAACTTGGAGTTCCTGCTGTTTTTGTTGTTCTTTCCATTTGTTAGAAAGCTGCTCCTTATTGATTTCTTCAGCTCAAAGCGAGATATATTGATTTCAAAATGTACAACAGCTATTTTCTTGCCTGTGTTTTTATACCATGGGCAAAGACATGCTGCAATATATCAAGCTTCCATCTGTAGTTCAGAAGTATGCAATAAAACTTTCCAATGAGTTAAAGACCAACAGAGCATCTTTGTACTCTAGTCTGGACTGTCTTGAATGATTAAGCCTTTAGTAGGGACGTCTTTTTGTCCTTGTGTCCTTGTCACTAGTACACGCTCTCAAAGGACTCTGCAGAGGGACACACTCCATTGGTTACTGAATTAAAGGAATATGCACTTTCATAGAGTCTGAATGTGCAGAAACAAATGCAGTCTGCTTTTATGGTTATAGATTTCTTTTATGGTTATGGATAATACGTCATCGCCATCATCAAGAATTCAAATCAACTGAATTAAAAGTATTTTAAATGTATTTTTAATTTTGGTTTAGTAGCTTTATTGTTTCTTGTCAACTTGTATCTGTTAACTCCAATTCTGAATGAACTCTATTGTTAATTTACAGGTTTTGCAGAAGTGGAATAGATACGATGACAAATTCATCCCAGCTGTCAATATAAGCGACAACAACAAATCAACTGATCTCTTCAATCTACCTCTGACAAGATCAGTCATCAATAACCCATCAACTCAGGCTGATCACAAAGCTTCCTTTGTGACTCTTAGAAGATCCACTTTCATCCTTCAAGTCAACACCTCTTACATATAACTCATTATATCGTTGCAGGGAAAAGCCCTCAGCCAGTCCTTTGGCTGACGGGTTAGGAGGAGGAGGAGGAGCTTCAAGTCCCATCAGGAGTGTTGTGAGGTTAGTGGCGAGCAGGCTGCTGGGACCGAATGCAGAACATCTTCGAGCAGAACTTGGACATGGCCACGGCTCTGCTTGCGGGTGAGAAGCTGAAGGAGTTGATCCTGCCAGGTTCCACACAGGATGAGAAAGGCGGGGTTCTCGCAGGTCTCATGGTGCAACTCAAACTAGAGTTGCCCTTTGACCGGGTCGTCACCATAGGAACTGTGATCATCCCTATACTGCTGGTCACATTAGTTTTCACACGGAACTTTGCAGGTGAGTGGTGTTAGACAAACGTACCTGATGAACACCTTACAATATGCAGCGACAAAGAGTTTTCAATAAGAGTTGCTGATTTCTGAACACATAAGCAACAGCAGAGCTCAACTTTATGCAAATGAGCAGCAAAATGGTGATAGTAGACTATAATCTGAGCAAATTATTCATTAGTCACATGACTTTCTGATGCACTTATAAGGATTTATTTGGTAAATGTGTCTCCTTAAAAGTTTACGTGCTTCTTTTCGCACATATTGGGACTTTTATTCACATCTTGGTGGTTCCATCTAGTATTTTTTATGCAAAACTTGAAAAATTTGTGATATGGTATAAAACTCTAAATCAGAAATATTTTTGGATTTACGCAACTTGAATGGCACTGGTGACAGTGCCAGATTTCTGCCAAGTTTTTAAAGTTGACCTGTTATTAACAGCTCTATAGGACTTTCTATACTCCTGTTGTCCACGAGTATTCAGCAGAGGAGTGGTTAAAAGATTTTTTCTAGAGATATTGTGGGGTGATCAAGTAGGAAAAGAGAGAGAGAGGGAGATAAAGAGAGGTTGTGGTGGTAGGAGGGGGTTTACACTAAATGCTGAGTCAGTCTTACTGCATAGCAGCACCAACTGGCTGTGACTGAACATTGAGAACCCTGCTGGGCAGAAATATGCAGTATAGTTTAGATTTGAGTAACTGTTGGAGATATACAAACATTTATGCTTAGGAAGGTTGTAATTGGAACTCCTGTGAGACTGCAGCTAAAATGCCTTTTCGAGCAATTTGAGGGCTACTACATTGCACATTTTTTTTAATATGAACACTTATATCAGAAAAGAGGATTAGTGAAGGTCAAATCCTCATTGTCGTGTTGGCTGAGGCTGTTTGTAGTATAAAATGCAAGGACAATATATAGAAACTGAAACTTGAAAGCACTGAAAGAAAAAGTAGATCCTGTAACCATAAAGAGTTTATTCCCAGCTAGACACACCAAATATAACATATACTTGCTTTACAGAAATTAGCTTATGACCTTATCTTGCTTAAAGGGTTAGTTCACCCAAAAATGAAAATAATGTCATTTATTACTCACCCTCATGCCGTTCCACACCCGTAAGACCTTTGTTCATCTTCGGAACACAAATTAAGATATTTTTGTTAAAATCCGATGGCTCAGTGAGGCCTGCATAGCCAGCAATGACATATCCTCTCTCAAGATCCATTAATGTACTAAAAATATATTTAAATGAGTTCATGTGAGTACAGTGGTTCAATATTAATATTACAAAGTGACAAGAATATTTTTGGTGCCCCCAAAAAAACAAAATAACGACTTACATAGTGATGGCCAATTTCAAAACACTGCTTCATTAAGCTTCAGAGCGTTATGAATCTTTTGTGTCGATTCGGATCACGTGTCAAACCGCCAAACTGCTGAAATCACGTGACTTTGGTGCTCCGAACCGCTGATTCGACACAAAAGATTCGTAACGCTCCGAAGCTTAATGAAGCGTTCCGAAGATTAACGAAGGTCTTACCTGTGTGGAATGGCATGAGGGGGAGTAATAAATGACATTATTTTTATTTTTGGGTGAACTAACCATTTAACTGACATTATTGATTCTGCGCAGGAGTGTAATCTACTGAGTAGAATCCACATAGAGTAAGGTGGAGGCGTCTATAGGAGTTACAGCAGCTGTGAAAGAATTACCTCTATCGTTGTCCAGCTGGCACAGACAAATGTAGCATTTGTTTTTATCACTGATTCATCATTCAATTGGCCTGTGCTGCCAATGATGATAGCCATCAACTGGAAAAAACTGCTTTGTAAGTGATTCCAACCCTCTGTCGTTATCATTATAGTTGTGGTGTGGACGCCGCTATTATCTTAGAATTAGAACGATTATTTAAACTTTGTATTTATAGTTATATTCTTGATGTGAACAGGCCTTAACTGGTGGTATCTAATTGATTGCTATGCAAAAATCCTGATTATTTTGTGAAGTGGAGTTTTTATGATTTTCTAACTTCTCTTTTAGAGGAATCTATATATTGCTACACCCCACACAACTTCACACGAGACCAGGCCCTGTATGCCAGAGGTTACTGCTGGACAGAGCTTCGGGATGCTGTTCCTGGTGTCGACCCTGAACTTCGACCTTCCCTGTTCGAGCACAAGTTTCTGCCTTACGCTCTGCTGGCCTTCGCAGGCATCATGTACATACCTGCCCTTGGATGGGAGTTCCTGGCCTCCACTCGCCTCACATCTGAGCTCAACTTCCTCCTTCAAGAGATCGACAACTGCTACCACAGGGCGGCCGAGGGTAGAGCGCCTAAGATTGAGAAGCAGATCCAGTCCAAGGGGCCAGGGATTACAGAACGTGAGCGACGGGAGATCATTGAGAATGCTGAGAAGGAGAAGAGCCCCGAGCAGAACCTGTTCGAGAAGTATCTTGAGCGCAGAGGGCAGAGTAACTTTCTGGCTAAGATATACCTGGCGCGACATTTAGCCATCATCTGCCTCAGCTCATTACCCATAACGTACCTGAGCACCTACTACGCCCGTCAGAAGCAGAACGAGTTCACTTGCGCGCTTGGCGAGCCGCCGGACACTAGCAGCATCCCTGAACTGCGACTGAACGTCAACTGCAAGCTACCTGCCGTGCAGCTCCAGCGCATTATGGCCGCAGTGGACATCGCTTTGCTGTGTACTATGAACCTCATTATCCTTGTGAACTTGCTGCATTTGTTTGTGGTACGTAAGTCCAATTTCGTTTTCGACAAGCTGCACAAAGTTGGCATTAAAACACGTCGGCGCTGGCAAAAGTCACAGTTTTGTGATATTAACATTCTGGCCATGTTCTGTAATGAGAACAGAGACCACATTAAGTCTCTCAACAGACTGGACTTTATCACGAATGAAAGTGACCTCATGTATGATAATGTGGTGCGGCAGCTGCTGGCAGCATTGGCTCAATCCAACCACGATGCCACTCCGACTATGAGAGACTCTGGTATCCAGACTATTGACCCCAATATGGACCCCTCAGTGCTCGGTGTGGGAGAGCTGGGAGGAGAGCCCTCAGTAATCAAAAGACCCCGCAAGAAGATCAAGTGGATCCCCTCATCTAACCCTTTGCCACAGTCTTTTAAAGTAAGACTTGACTTGAGGTTCTCATTCATATTTAGTGAATGAATAGCTTGTAGTATGGTCCATCTGTTAGTGAAATGTACCTTAAATTTCTTTGTTTTTATACAGGAACCCTTGACTCTAACCAGACTGGATAATAGTATAAAGGCAGATAAACCTAAACCAGTCCGAAGGAAGAATGTACCAGATAGCATTATGGCTCCACTTCTGGACAGCAAGAGCACACAACATCCTCCTACAAGCATAGGTAATGCCAAAGTAAAACCTGGTTTAAGTTAGCATAGCAAATGTAGTCAAAATTGTCCTCTGATCATGTTTCTCATTTTACTCTTCAGCTACAGAATCAAACAATATAGAGAGGAAGCACACTCTTAACCTCTCGTTGGATGTTCATCCCTACATGCTAACCATCCAGAAAGCGAAAGCAGACACAGTCAACCCTGAACCTCCCCCTGTTGAGCACTCTCTCAGTAATGTATATATTGAGGGTCCACATACAGTTGTCCACGTCTCCTCTTCTCTTACTGGTATGCTTGAATTGCCTCTAGAGATACATAGTATATCAATACCATATCTACCATAGCTAGAGTTTTTTTAATTTATTATATTGATATGGGTTATTTAATAGTGTTGCAGGGATTGTAGGCCAACGTGGAAGTTAGCATTACTCTGGTTCCCTCATTAATGCTGCAAAAAAGCTTTGTGACCAACTCAAGTTTATAATTCTTATACATATACATCAAGGTAATCTTCATAAATGAACACAACTTTAATGAATTTTGAAGCCTAAATACAATTGGCAGAAAAAAAGGTTCAAATTAGGCTATAAAACGAACTTATACCACAATCGCATGACTTCAACATCACAAACACTTTATTCTTTATTTTAAAAAAAAGAAGCATTTTCAGGTTTGAGTTAGAATAGGTTTGCAAAAATGCTAATAATGAACACAAGGCTGTAAAAGCAGACTTTTTCTTTTTTTTTCTGATGACTTTTAATGTCCCTGATAACCTCTGTAGTCCCATTTAGCCATGTGTTAGCAAGTGCCTTCTTCCAAGACATATAAAAGCTTTGAAATATCTTATTTCAGGCATTCAGAAAAAAAACATTGATTTGGGACTATTGAACCAGAAGTGCAAAAATGAATTTTAGGTTAGGACTGCAATATTGCGCATGCAATAAAGTGCCGTAATTTTCCCATTTTTACATTTTCACTATTTGTACATTACTTTCGCCGTCATCCAACTCACCCACTTAAAGGTGCTAAAGAGGATCTTTTCGTCGACTGAGAAACCAAAGACTGTTAGTGAGTTTCTGAAATGAGCGCATGTGTAAGAACAACCCCCCCCCTTTACAGCTCATTTTGAGGGAACGCCTCCCAAAACTCATGCACGAGTATTGGAACACGAGTGTTTACCACCGGCATTCGCTGTGTCGTGTTAGTGGATTCATTATGTCGGACTCACCGCAGGTAACTCATAATCTGCAGTTGTTACTCCTGTCTCCTGACAAAAACATTGCATGCGGCACCTGTGGAGTATGGAAAGTTACTGGAGCGCGCAGCCGCGCACGTCTCTCACAAGGAATGTCATGGCAGTGATTGACAAGCCAGAGGGCCAATCGTTTACGCGATGATCGCGTAAACGATTGGCTGATGTTTTTAAGGCCCTACCTCGTGCACAGATGATGTATATTAATATTATTCCTTTCAGTGCACCTAATAAATAGTCTTTTATCAGTTAGTAAAGACAGTTTCAAGTAATATTGCAAAAATGTATAAAACAAAACATCCTCTTTAGCACCTTTAAGCTTACTTAAATTTAATCTTCAAAAACAGTAATAATTTAGTAACACTGTTAAATGTTCTGTTCAAATCTCAAAATTAATTTATAAGTTTTTATAGTACATTATAATGTTGTGATGCCTAAATTACTTGTAGGATTTAAAACAATTGATTTTAGTTTATTATTATTATTATTATTATTTATTTAGGCAAAATGGTATAGCATTTTAGTATCAGACATAAAACATGTATCATTTTATATTGGTGTTACCAATAAATCTATATCGAACTTTTTGTCCCTTTAGAGAAGAAAGAGTCTCCTCCATTGTCCACCACCACTGCCTTCTCCACAGCCACTCTCTCCACAACATCGTATATGAATGGTGGAACGGCCAGCATGCCTCCTCCAGACTCCCCAAAGGTCAAAGATCCTCTCAACCAGGGGGCAGAGCCTGAGAGCCAGTCCGGGCCTTTTAGTCGAAACCCCTCACACCCGCTGCTGAGCATCCATCATACTTTGTATGAAGAGGACGAGGAGGAGCAAAACAGAAGGGACAGACTAGCTAGACCAGGCGAGTTGATTGCTGCTGGAGAGTGTTGAGGGAAATGTATACACACCTGCACACACACAAAAGCACTAGAATATGAACTGAAGCACAAAGTGAAGCACTGAGAGATATGAAAGTAGTTGCAGGATGGATACAGGAATTTTCGGTTATTGGTGTCACTGCAGAAATGCCCTATTCGCAGTCTGACATGATTAATTCTGCAAGCAAAAGGATCCCATAATTGGGCTGGTCATATGATCTTAATATGTCAACCACCATAACGCTCCATAATGTAGAAAAAAAAAAATGTTTTAGACCACTGATATATCTTCATCTTATATGAGTGTATATCACTTTTAATATTAACAAACACTATTAATTTCTTTGTGTAAAAAAGCACACCTTTAAACAGCATCTCTCAGCCTTACATCCACATACTTGGAAGTGTGTGTAGTTTGAGGGAAAATAAAATTACCCATGACCTTGGTGCTCACCATATGGGTTAATGAATTCCTATGGCATTCCAAATGAAGGCAGAGGCACATCAGAATTTTGCACAAAACACAGTTTGTTCCTGTTTAACATCAGTGTCAACATAGTTTTGTGTTGTTTATCCGTATACACAATCAGCGTCTGTTTCATTTAGATGTCTTGAGGTATCCAACGCAATATATGTATTCTTAAAATATGCAACCTCATTTCTTATTGTTGCAATAATATGCACATTTGGAATGTATATACTGAGCTGTACAGGAAAAAAAATGTTCTTACATCTAATAATATGAGATTTTTCCTTATTTAAAAAAAAAAAAAAAAAGAAGACTGTCATATGGCGTTCATCCACACACCTCTGGTGCCCTTATTCAATGAGACTATATCACTCTGGGTCTCTGGGCCAAGTGCTCAAAGACATTCAACTCTGGATTGCCCGAAGAAATATGGATCCTTATACCAGCTTTTTTGAACAGACAGAGTTGTGACAAAAAGATTTCAGCTTCTTCAGCTGGACATTTTCAAGCTAAAGAGGATTCATGAAATATGCTTTTGATACCTAGATAACAATGAACCACAACTCGTGTAAGTGTCATACCACCTTTGTAAATCCTGGTTAAAACCTTTGATATTCACTGATGCACCTTGTAGTGAAGTTTAACAAATGCCCTGCCAAAACAAACGTATACGATTGCGAGTGAAGTGCACAAAGCGCACAGTAATTCACAACAATTATAATCCAAGAGCACCTCTAACCACAAGGCATGAGATTGATATTAGGGATAGCTGCAGCTCACTGTTTTTCTATCACATATCATGATCAAAGTGCAATATTTTTATGTGATACAGGGAACACAGATCATGAATGACCATACCATTAGAGGGGAAGGAAACACACCTGATTTTCCAGGCTTGACGTTTTAGATTTGAATATAATTTGATGGTATTATGGGTGCTAATCTCAAACTTGAAAATCTTAATGGCATTCAGTCTTTGAGCCGATATGTTCAAATGGGGTTAGACAAGGTATGTAAAAAAAGTTCATGGCCATGTCACATTGCTTGTTTTTTTGTTTGTTTGTTTTTGTTTTTGTCTATTTTTTGTCTCAAATTCTTGACAAATGTTTTATATACGTATATTTATTGAACTGCAGCATTTCAACCAAATAACCTGCTTAGAAAAATAAATGAATCTATGCTAAAAAGAGAAAATGTTAGATTTACCTCATAGGTTGTATACTGCATGTTCAATTGTTAATTAAACTCATGTTACATAATTTACATGGGGAAGAAAATACTTGAATTTGAATCATAAACTCACCTAGTCTGTCTTGCATAGGTCTTTATCTTTTTAGTCTCTCTCTGTGTGTTTGATGAGATATCTCTGTTATACATGAACCTCAGAAAGAGGATTATAAAGTTCACAATGTTGTAAGATGCTGTAAGCAATTTGTTTTAATACAATGCATAAAATGCTTACTAACTCACAGAAAACAGTGAACAGTGTCATGAGAAATCCCACATGTCCCTCTATCTGTAACAATACCACATAAAACGTTCTGAGAAGCGGCCCATGATTTTTATCCAATCAGAAACACTCTATGGCTGTGAATAATCTTTTGTGTTATGGCTTGCTGATATCGGATGTCTGTTCTTCTGACTTTGCTGAGAGGAATAGTTCACCCAAAAATGAAAATCATCCCATAATTTACTCACCCTCCAGCCGAACACAATCAGAGTTATATTAAATAATATCCTGGCTCTTCCCAGATTTGTAATGGCATTGAATAGTGCCCAAGTTTTTTAAGCTTCAAAAAGCGCATCCATCCATCCATCCATCATAAAAGTTATCTATACAACTTCAGTGGGTTAATAAATGCTGAGCTCACTTGTTTTTTTTTTTTGTTTTTTTTGGGGGGGGGTTGGATTTGATTTTTGCCTCTTTCCCTGATTTGGATTATTCGGACTGGTTGCCGGTGTATCGACTCGTGCCTGTTTTCACGTTTGCTCTGACGGACTCCCTTGGATTGATTTCTCGTGCCTGGACTTTTTTCTCTCTGCAGTGTGTGATTGGAACTGTTTTATTGTTTGTTTCGCTGTGTTCCCAATGGCATGCCACCATTCTGCTGCCTTTATTTGCTCATTCTTTGTAATTCTGATCTCGGCAACTAATAAACTGCACATGGAGCCTAACACTCAAGCCTCTTCATCACATAAAACTTGGATCATCACAGAAAACCATTGATTCTGCAGATATTCTCAAACTACAAACGGAAGTATCCTCCCAAGCGACTATGCTCTCTTCAAATCGTCAACAGTTGTGCAAACTCACCTTATTAACAAAAGAACTATTCAAGTCCTTGCAAACAGTCCAGTCTCACTCTGAGCCCCCTAGCACAGCTAGCCTTTCAGCTATAGCTAGCCTCAGTCCGTCTGCCTCGCTTTACTCTCTGCCTCTGATTTCACGCCCACGGATCGTTGGCTGAACGTCTGATGCATATGGAACACACAACTGGAAACAATTCAGGATTTTCAAAGTCGTCATCTGGTTGGTTGAATTCTACAGGATGTCCGGGAGACTTGTGTGTCGCGTTTTTTAATGGTCCGCCTGGAAACAAATGCCGTGACTCCAAATGCACTCATGGAAGAAGAACGCTGTCGTGTTTACAATTGTGACAATGTGTGCCACTGGATTTTCAAAAGTTTGTGAAGTTCGGGGTTCCATTGTTGCAGTAAACTTGCACAATGTTCTTGAATAAATAATTTATTAGATGCACACCGGTCTGTTATTGTAGGGACATCTTTACATTTTTAATGTAACCTTGGCCAATGAAAGCTGCGATAGAGTCCAGACCTTCTGCCGTCAGTCTGAAGGTCTGGCTACGCGAGACTAGCCTCGCTTCCCTTTGGCATTAACCTTTTCTCTAGCTACCGGACAAGTCTGACAGTACTCCAGCATGCTGCAATGGATTCCTGTTACAGTGTGAGTTAATTCTCGCTCAACAGCTACACGTTTATTCCATTTATGAAGCCAAGGTAGCATTTATGATCTCTGCTCTCACTGGTTGAGCACTTGACTGGGCCTTGACTGGGGCAGAGGTACCAATCTTCTAAGTGGTTCATTGTACACTGTGGGGGTGGTAGAGGAGGAGCCTTCCCCTAAAAACAGGCTATGGACCTCAAGCTCCAGTGGCAGTGGAGCCTGGCCCAGCAAGGATCCCAATGCTGCCAAGTCCGGTCGTCTCAGTGTCCTCAAGTCCAGTGGTCTTAGCATCCTCAAGTCCAGTGGTCCCAGAGTCATCTGCATTGTCTGTAATAGCTATGACCATCTTGTGTGTTTGGGCCGCACACACTCCTTCAGGCTGTGAAAACCGCTACAGCTTTTCCCAAAACAGTGGCGGCGACCACTACAGCTCCTCCTGAGGTGGCTGCAGTGGCCGCAACTGATCCTCTCGAGGCAACGATGACCGGTCCTGACCTTCTGCCTGTTCTGATATGGCCAAGGAGGCCGATTATAAATCACCTGTGCTCTCTTTTGACTCAGTAACGACCACAGAGGTCATCCCTGAACTCTCTGTCTGCTCTGACATGACCACAAAGGTTGTTCCTGAAATTTGTCTGCCCTGGCATGACCACAGAGATCATCTTTGAACTTTGTGTGTGCCCTGACACAACCACGGAAGTCATCCATGAAGTCTCAGCCTGCCCTTTCATGGCCAAGGAAGCCATCCTTGAACTCTCAACCTGTCCTGTATTGGCCAAGGGGCCCTCTCTGAACCCTCTGTGCTTCTTGTTTTCTAACCTCTCTGTGTTCTCTGTTTTAGTACTGCCGAAGCCGCCATGGTGGTCTTCAGTTCCGCCTGATCTGCCGTGTCTTGTGTGTTTGGGCCACACACACTGCTTCAGGCAGTGACAACCGCTACAACTCCTCCCGAAGCGGTGGTGGGACCACTAAACTCCTTCTGAGGCTGCGGCCACTACAGTTCCTCCCGAGGCAGCTGTGCTCACTATTGACTCAGTAATGACCACAGAGTTCATCCCTGACTCTCTATGTCTGCTCTGACATGACCACAGAGGTTGTTCCTGAATTCTCTGTCTGCCCTGGCATGACCAAAGAGGTCGTCTTTGAACTCTTTTGTGCCCTGACACTGCCCCTGAATTCTCTGTCTGCCTTGACATGATCACGGAGGTCATTCCTGAACTTTCTGTTTGCCCTGACACAACCATGGAGGTTGCCCATGAACTTTCTGTCTGCCCTGACACAACCACGGAGGTCATCCATGAACTCTCAGCCTGCCCTGTCATGGCCTAGGGCCCGTCCTTGAACTCTCAACCTTTCCTGAATTGGCCAAGGAGGCCTTCTCTGAAACCCCTGTGCTTCCTGTTTTCTAACCTCTCTGTGTTCTCTGTTTTAGTACTGCTGAAGCTGCCACGGTGGTCTCCAGTTCTGCATGATCTGCCGTGGTGGTCACCTGTTTCATCTGCTCCACCATGGTGGTCTCTAGCTCCACCTAATCGACCGTGGTGGTCACCAGCTTCATCTGCTCCACTGTGGTGGTCACCTGCTCCACCTGCTCCACCTTGGTGGTCTTCGGCTCAGCCCTGGCCCCCTACTATGCCATCTCCACCCTGGAACCCTGCTCTGCCTGCATCACCCTGGCTCTCTGATCCTCCTCATTCTCCAGTACCACCACACTGGCCCGGCCCTCCATCTCTCCCCCTGAGCCGCCTCCCCTCCACTACCCTCCTGGACTCTTGTTTGTTGTTTTTTGTTTTTTGGGAGCGTCTATAATCCACTCCTTAACGTATTCCTTACGTATTCCCTCCCTATTACGTATTCCCTGGCCTCGTGTTTCATGTTTTGTTAATTGGAATTTTAGTGTACATTTTACCATTTCCTGTCCTGTCTGCCATTTTTGTAGTCCTTGTCATTTTTCTAGTTGATTAGTTCTGTGATCATTTCCAGGTGTCTTGTTTGCCTATTACCCCTCTAGTATTTAAACCCCAGTGGTTCTTGTGTCTCTTGTTGAGACTTGTCCTTACACGAATGTTTTGTTTGGGTGCCTAGCCCCGTGTTTGTTTTGTTTAATAAAATAACTGCATTTGGATTCAGCTCTCCTTTGTTTTTGAGTTCACCTCGCATTACAAATGCCTTTTAAAGCAAATTGATGGGTTTTTGCATGCATGGCCATTGCTGGAAGCCAGTGATTATGGTTTATAAAGTTTAAAATATAGATATTTTTCTTACAAAAACCCATCGCTTCGCTGCAGAAGGCATTTTTTAAACCCACTGGAGTCAGTTATGTATTACTTTTATGATGGATGGATGTGCTTTTTGGAGCTTCAAAAACTCAATATTCAGTGTCATTACAAAGCTGGGAAGAACCAGGATATAATTTAATGTAACTCTGATTATGTTCGGCTGAAAGAAGAAAGTCATATAAGCACGTCCTGATATTGCTGAGTTAGATGCGTTCCTGGGTCAACATATTTTGTTGATCCTGGAACAACATTCTAGTCTGAAAATTTAATCTTAACCCTATTCCTACCCCTAAACCTAACCCTACCCATAAGTTATCCCAAAAATCGGAGGGAAATGATAGATGAATAACACTGATGTAGAAGCACCAATTCATGATTTTAAGCCTAAACTTGACATAACCTGTAAACTTGTCCCTGAAACCTGATTGGTTGATTTGAATGTTGTTCCAGGATCAACAAAAGTGTTGACCCAGGAACATGTTGAACCGCAATATCAGGTTATGCGTGAGTAAATTATGGGATAATTTTAATTTTTGGGTGAACTATTCCTTTAATACAGAGAAGATATAATAATGATCATGATGATAATTGATCTCTGGCTAATTTGGTTCTTCAAATGAATTTGCAGATTTGATTAAAATATCTAGATTATTGTCTGATATTACTGCGTATACCGATACTCGTCAAAACCATGATCAGGAATGAGCGATGACAGACTTTCACCAGTATAATATTGTTTACGTGAAATATGCCTGCTCCTGAGTGGAGCTTACAGACTTATTGCTATGACAGCAACTGCAGGATGAGCTTCGTAGAACCTAACAATCCAATGAAATTGTCAAAAGTAAAATCCAGATAATTAAGTTATCCATGTAAGAACAGGGTTCGGATTGACTCAAGTGGTATTGTGTTGAAGGTATGTGGGTGGTCATAACCAGGGTAATGAATTACAGTAATAAACATTTTAGAAATGTTTTAAAATGTCATATTTAGTTACTACAATATTATCTGAACAACAACAATGAATTACATTTTACAAAGGACGTAATTAAATTTTTTGCAGATTTTAACTGCTTTTTGTTTCAGAGAAAGCAAAAGTGAGTTAATGTAGTGTTACATCTTTTTTACAAGTTCTTCTTACTGTTACAAAATTAAATTAATATGAATTTAAAAATGAAGGAACACTTTACATCAAGTTTTTAAAATGTTTAACAGTATTATTGTTAACATTAAAATGATACGTCCTTAAAGGATTAGTCCACTTTTAAATACACTTTTCCTGATAAATTTACTCACCCCCATGTCATCCAAGATGTTCATGTCTTTCTTTCGTCAGTCGAAAAGAAATGAAGGTTTTTGAGGAAAACATTCCAGGATTTTTCTCCTTACAGTGGATTTCAATGGCTACCAACAGATTGAAATTACAGTTTCAGTGCAGCTTCAAGGGCTTTAAACGATACCAGATGAGTAATAAGGGTCTTATCTAGCGAATCGATCGGTCATTTTCGATAAAAATACAACCGTTTATGCTTTATAAATAAAATATCGCCTTGAACGTACTTTCCGCTTCCGCATTCTTCATAACGCTTACGCTGAATGTCCTACGCCTTCCTTATTCAACTTACGGAACGAACGCGGCGCCAGTTTCGTTTTTTCCCGTAACTTCAATAGGGAAGGCGTAGGACATTCAGCGTAAGCGTTATGAAGAATGCGGAAGCGGAAAGTATGTTCAAGGCGTTATTTTGTATATAAAGCATAAACGGTTGTATTTTTTTCGAAAATGACCGATCGATTCGCTAGATAAGACCCTTATTACTCATCTGGTATCGTTTAAAGCCCTTGAAGCTGCACTGAAACTGTAATTTTGACCTTCAACCTGTTGGTAGCCATTGAAATCCACTGTAAGGAGAATAATCCTGGAATGTTTTCCTCAAAAACCTTCATTTCTTTTCGACTGACCAAAGAAAGACATGAACATCTTGGATGACATGGGGGTGAGTAAATTTATCAGGAAAAGTGTATTTAAAAGTGGACTAATCCTTTAACTCTATTTCTAATCAAATATAAGTATATATAGGTCCGACCTTTTTCGAAAAAAATCATATGTAATAGTCTTTTTTTTCTCCTATGTACTACATTACCCAGAAAGCATTGCAATAACGGGCGGCGCTACCGAGTCACTTCATGCAAGCAGCTGACTGTAGGCTCTAACTTTAATCATTTCATTTTCGCCGAGGCTAGCTAATGTTAACGTTATCAAACAGCAGTCAAGGCGGTTGTTTTAAGTATTCTTTAAATCTCTATATAATGCAAAGGCTATATTATAATCGTAACAGCGAGCGAATTAAATAACTTATTATCGGTTAGTTCTGTGAAGTTTTTAAAGGGGCTTAGCTTATATTAGCATAGCATCAGCTAACAGCTGCGTGTATGTGTGCGCAGTTAGCCTGTAGCCGAGCTACCTTGTCAAGAGCCATCCCTCTCTACAACTGACAGTTGGATCTGGTCCGATTCGTTACTCTTGTGGGAAGAGTGAACAAGCTGTCAACCAAGTCAAATGTAAGATTTATTTTTGTTTTTGTTCCTTTTTCGGAGTGGTGGCTGAGATTGCAGCTAGTCCAAAACATTTTCAATTTGAATGTAAAATTGGGACGAGAGGCTTTTTTTCCTCAAAATGTAACTGTTTACAATCCCGTTTTGAGGTGTTGAGACGGTAAGCTGTCTAAATTGAGTTTGATGTGCTAACCAGGTGGTCTGATAACAGCAGGTTGCCACCTTTTAATGTCTGTCTTCTGTAGGATTAGATCTGTTACATGGTCAACATAAAAACGCTTTGTTGTTCCACTTTAAAGATATGTTTTTCAGATCTAAACCCTCAGCAAAACACCAGCTAATCCTGGTGTGCTGGAGTCACAGTAGTTTGGAAAGTATACGTGGTCTAGTTGCACAAAGCAAGATGGCAGGCTGATAATCAAGCCTGATGACTCACTTTACTCAGCCTACCCAACTACACAAGTCAAAAAACTTTCAAATCCTTTAATTAAACCGTGTCTGGTTAGTATTTAGCCATATATTTCCAGCAGGCCAGGCCAGTACACCGCCTTCCAAGGTTGTTTAACTATTTAATGGTTCAATGCCATTTTGTGGAGTCATATGGGTTGTTTGTGCATCTGACTTATGATCTTTTTTCCAGGTTGAGGGTTTACTGAACAGCGGACAATGGAACAGGACAACAACTCAGAGGTAAGACTTTGGCGGAATGAAGGTATTGTTTTGTCTTATTTGGCAGTTTTTTTTATTTTATTTTTTTATTTTTTTTCTGTATTTATAAACTGACTGATTTGCATGGTGATAAATGTTTATCTTTAATAATTGAGGGTTTGATTCAAGCTGCTAAATAGAAACAGCATCTGTGGTTTGTAAAAGGAAGAAATAATAAAAAAAATGGTATTGTAAAACTCATGACAATCATTCAGTTTCCTGTGCTTTTTGTTGACTTTCATTCTGATTTAATGTACATTGTCTCTTTATTGCCTTCTTGTGGGTACTGAGAGTATTGGAAAATGGTCTTTTGTTTATTTAGCTGGGCGTTTCCCATGATGAAGAAATATGCACTGAATTCTCAGGCTATTTTTTTTTTTACTAAAAATTAAAAACTGCTTAAAGGGTTAGTTCACCCAAAAATGAAAATTCTGTCATTTATTACTTACCCTCAAGCTGTTCCACACCCGTAAGACCTTCATTAATCTTTGGAACACAAATTAAGATATTTTAGTTGAAATCCGATGGCTCAGTGAGGCCTCCATAGGGAGCAATGGACACTTCCTCTCTCAAGATCCTAAAAACATATTTAAATCAGTTCATGTGAGTACAGTGGTTCAATATTAATATTATAAAGCGACGAGAATATTTTTGGTGCACCAAAAAAAACAAAATAACCACTTATTTAGTGATGGCCGATTTCAAAACACTGCTTCATGAAGCATCGGAGCACAATGAATCAGCCTATCGAATCATGATTCGGATCGTGCGTCAAACTGCCAAACGGCTGAAATCATGTGACTTTGGCGCTCCGAACAGAAGATTCGACATGCTGATTCATTTATGCTCCGATGCTTCCTGAAGCAGTGTTTTGAAATCGGCCATCACTAAAGTCGTTATTTTGTTTTTTTGGCGCACCAAAAATATTCTCGTCACTTTATAATATTAATATTGAAACACTGTACTCACATGAACTGATTTAAATGTGTTTTTAGTACATTAATGGATCTTGAGAGAGGAAATGTCATTGCTCCCTATGGAGGCCTCACGGAGCCAACGGATTTCAACAGAAATATCTTAATTTGTGTTCCAAAGATTACCGAAGGTCTTATGGGTGTGGAACGGCATGAGGGTGAGTAATAAATGACAGAATTTTCATTTTTGGATGAACTAACCCTTTAAAATATCCTCAACCTCGAACATGAAATCGCAAAGTTCTGAGTTCCTAGAAGTTAATACCAAGCTTGTTCTCACCTGTTTTGTGTACATTGTCAGCATGTTCATACAAAGAATTATACAGATTATAATACATTGTTTTTGTATGTAGGATGACTCAGTTGGCCCAGCAGAAGATGACACACAACCTCCATTTCCTCTCGAACTTTGTGAGTAATCTCTGATTTAAAGTTTACAATATAGTAGATCTGAATCCCAGGTTTCTTTCATATGGTTTTGTAAGAAATAGTGCTGTGTAGTCCTCAAATTCAATGTCATAGTATATCATAGAAAAACCTCTTCTTGTTCAGTGTAGGGTTATTAGAGTTTTGAATGTTTAAATAATTAGTTTATTTATTACTTAGGCAATAAAAGTTAGTTAGGCAATACTAGTTAGTTTAGTTGCTGAACTAACTAGTATTAACCTTAGTTTAGTTCAGCGAAGTTAGAAATTCAGCAAATTATAACTTTTTCAACTTTTTCCAAATGTCACACCACCACAAACCATATATTTTCTAAAGCTCATCCTTTCTATGTTTTTGCTTTAGTACTTTTTGATAAACGCATAACTTATCTTTCTATTGCTGTTTTCTTTTGATTATGAGCTCATATGGAGCGAAGAATATTTGCATAGCTTTGTTTACAACTCTTTTCCACTTCCGGTTTTGATTCTCTGTGCTGAAACTAGTTATGTAAACATATTTTCTGGTAGCTACTCCCCTTTTGTGTGTGTGTGTGTGTGTGTGTGTATGTGTGTGTGTGTGTGTATATATATATATATATATATATATATATATATATATATATATAATGTACATATAATGTGTATATATATATATATATATATATATATATATATATATATATATATATATATATATATATATATATATATACATATAATGTATGTATGTGTGTGTGTGTGTGTGTGTATATATATATATATATATATATATATATATATATACATATATATATATATATATATATATATATATATATATATATATATATATATATACATATAATGTATGTGTGTGTGTATATATATATAATATACATATAATGTGTATATATATATATATATATATATATATATATATATATATATATATATATATATATATATATATATATACATATAATGTATGTGTGTGTGTGTGTATATATATATATATATATATATATATATATATATATATATATATATATATATATATATATATATATACATATATATATATATATATATATATATATATATATATATATATATATATATATACACACACACATACATACATTATATGTATATATATATATATATATATATATATAATGTATGTATGTAATGTATATATGTGTGTATAAATGTATGTATATGTAGTGTTCTTGCTCCACTTTTTACGATTATGAAAATGTTTTTGTCTTTTTAGCAGACTCTGAGGCAGTGGAAGTGTTGTGGCAGGTTCGTACCCAGCGCCGGCAGGCAGAGCCTGATCTTCCAGACACTGTGACCCGTCTCTCCACACCTGACGGCAGTATTGTGTATCTGGTTGGCACCGCCCACTTCAGCGACAGCAGCAAGAAAGATGTTGCCACTGTAAGCATTGGCTTTCTATTTTTTATTTTTTTTTGTGGGCTCACAACCAATGTTTGAGTGTAAAACACCTTAGTATTAACCCTTTGACGCGTACGATCACACCGGTGTGATCAGTCTTGGCTTGCCCCAGGAGCGTACGATCACACCGGTGTGATTAGAACGTTCAGTGCATTACGTGATCAACTGCCAAATTCAAATGTGCGTGTGCGCTTTAACTGGCGCTAAACCATAGACGGACGCGCGCAGCGCTTTTCATATATCGCATATATGCAGTGTTTTCAACCAAATAATGTTCATTTCAGGTTTCAGACATTTAAATACACATGAGTACTAACAAAACAATATATTTAGAGTTTGGAAAATACACAATGATGTCTATAGAAGCGGAAATAACAACCCTTTCCATTATAACTTGACAACACGTTTAATTCATATCAGATATACATTGTGAAAGTAACTTAAAAGCTTACTCTATTCTTCCCCAGTTCACTGGCACACTTACTTTCATGTATTTCGGGAGAAGTGGATAAATTCACGGGTTGTAAATCCAACAGATCCGATTATCTGCGCGGTGCAAACTAACATGGCGGCGCCCATCGCTCACATGGCTCAACTAACACGATCGTTATAAAGGTGTTTAAACAGCAAAACACATCCACTTGCACATATTTGGCAATCAGAATATTAGATATTTCATGCTATAGTTAACAAATTTGTGAATATTTTGAATAAAAAAGGAAAAATTAAATGAAAGCAGATCATCATTCATACAGTGCTGCGGTGTGTCACGTAACAAGCAATGACGCGTCACCATGGAAACCATAAAGCGATAAGTTCTAAATAACGGTCGCCTTAAAAAACTCACGCTGGGGGGTCAGCCAGAATATTTGAAACTTACGTACGAAAGGGTTAACTACTGATTGACTAGATGCTGTTTTGATTTGATTCTCTTTGCTTTAGACAATCCGAGCGGTCCAGCCTGATGTGGTGGTGGTGGAGCTGTGCCAGTACAGAGTATCCATGCTTAAAATGGATGAGAAAACGCTGCTAAAAGAAGCTAAAGACATCAACTTGGAGAAGGTCCAGCAGGCTATTAAGCAGGTCAGCCATGAACTGAAGACATTAGGGCTGTAACGATATGCGATATGAAACCGAAATCGCGATACGCAGTTCCACGAACCTGTATCGCGATGTGAGAAGGCAGAATCGCGACACACCCCTTCCAACTCCAGAGTTATCCTTCCTGTCCAGATCCAATGCTACCACATTTTTAAATTACTATAAGTATTAGGGGTGTAACGATTTATCGTAGATGGCGTGTCTCAATCAGCTCTCTAGTTCAGTAAGTGTTTCGGGCACACATTGAATCTTGCAAGCAGGTTTAAACGTTTCTCATGTCAGTCTCTTGCATGGTCGCGTGAGAAAAGTCGTGGCTTTCTTTCACCGCAGTGCACAGCAACAGCTGTGCTCACAGAAAAGCAAAAGACGCTTGCGATGCTTTGCTTTAAGTTAGGGGCCGTTCACATATTGCGTCTTTTCCGCGTGCAAGTCAGTTATTATTTTCAAATGTAGCCGGGCGGCAGGCGCGCTCATAATGGGATCAACGCGGTCGCGACGCGCATGCAATTCTCAACTTCTCAGAATGCCGCAAGCGCACCGCAGGTCGTGTGACAAGAATCAACCGATCAGCTATGGCCTTTCCGTAACAAAACATCAAAAGCTCAGCCGAACAGCTGATCATAGCTGATCATAGCTGTTCATGGTGGTTTTTATATCTTATCTCCATCAATATATCTCGTAGTAAAACTAATGCAAGGGCTAGAAATCATTTATCCTTTGCAGAAACATCCTGATCCTCTTGGAGAGCTCAGTTCATGGTTGCATAGCAACGACCGACGCCACAGGAGCGCAAGCGCTTTGGAAAGAAGGAGAAGCGGTGCGGCCGCGCCTTCCACGCGTTTTTAGACGCGATATGTGAACGGCCCCTATTCATAATTCTAAGTTCATGTTAAATTTAACATTTTTTTTCAGTGACAGACAGCCCTATTCAACTGTTAATTTGAATACAGAAGGTTTTTATTAAAATTTTATATTTATTTATTTTATTGAAATGTGATCTTGTATGTACAACAAGGAAAATTATTGAAATTTGTTCGTTTTTTTAATAAATCTTGTTTGAATTTCAGTTTCATTTTGTTCAAAATATCGTGATACGTATCGTATCGTGAACTCTGTATCGAGATACTTACCGTATCGTGACCTGAGCGTATCGTTACACCCCTAGAAGACATAGTTATTAAACTGCCAAACACATTCCTCTGAATTCATTTATCAACATGCTACAAGTTTAACCTCATTTCTATTCTCTGTTTTGCTTTTTTCTCTTTTTCTCCATTTCTTGTGTCAGAATGGAGTGATGTCTGGCCTCATGCAGATACTGCTGCTCAAAGTCTCAGCTCACATTACAGAACAGCTGGGCATGGCCCCTGGAGGAGAGTTTAGAGAAGCCTTTAAGGAGGTCAGTGCGAATACACATGCTCTCCCTCACTTACACAGTCCTCATGGTCCTGACATGCACTGTAACTCATGCACTCATTCCTGACTTCTAGCAGATGTCACCAATTATCAAAAAACAATAAGTGCACACAGTCACGAAACATGAAACCTGTGGACACCGCAGTACATGTCACAGCAAAGACTGATCTGCATAAATAAAATATGCGTTTCCTTCTATTTTACCCAATTCAGGCAGGAAAAGTGCCCTTCTGTAAATTTCATCTTGGGGATCGGCCCATTCCAGTAACCTTTAAGCGTGCAATAGCTGCTCTCAGCCTGTGGCAGAAGGCTCGTCTGGCCTGGGGCCTGTGCTTCCTCTCTGACCCCATCAGGTACAAGTCAACACCACTTAGTCTTTATGTGCACAGTGATCACTCCTTTATGTTTTTAAGAAGTCTCTCAGAATGTAAAACTTTATATGGTGTCTTAAAAATGAGACTGGAAAAACAGACAGAGACATGAATGCCAAAGATGCCAGTCTGCATGTGTACATAGACCAGTTTTGCAAGATGGATTGCTATGGACTGGAAGCGATAAGCTTATATGTTCAAAGATATGTAATAAAACAATGTTAACATATATCTATAAAATTTCTACAGGTACTTTTGTAGTGTCTGTCCACTTCAACACTATTTCATCTGCCACAGTTAGGCAGGTGATAATTATTTTATAATAAAAATTATACTATAAACGTTATACTTTTTTTAAAGGGCTTTTCTCAACAAAAATGTATATACAATTATTAGTAATTTAATTGATTAATTTAACATTTTAAAAAATAATACATAAAAAGTAATTAAATTTAATTGATAGCCTTGGCATTTTTGTAGTATTCTACCATGATATATAAATTCAAAAATGTTAATGTATTACATTGAAGATGGTTTGTAATAAAGCATTACAGTAATAAAAATGTTTTTTTTTTGTTTTTTTTTGCTTTGTTTTTTAAGCATGAAGCTCCTTTGAGCTTAATGAAGCCTATATTTAGGGCCATTTAGGACAATTATTCATTGTTGTTAAAATAATGGTCCTAAATATAGGCTAAAGCAAAGTTTAAGCAAAACATAATTTCTTTTTTTTCTTTTTCTTTTTTTGGGATTGTGGGAAGTATGGCCTGGATATGCTCTTGTTTTTAAAATTCACACATTTTTGGTATGTGTTTTTGCTCTTATCAGCAAGGAGGATGTAGAGAAGTGCAAACAAAAAGATCTTCTGGAACAGACCATGTCAGAGATGATAGGCGAGTTTCCAGCCCTCCACCGCACTATTGTTGCAGAACGAGACATCTACCTCACACACACACTTAGACAGGCAGCGCGCTGTGTGGAGGCGCCTCCTAATGCTGAGAGTGAGTACTGCGCGTTCTTCTCATGCTGCAGTCTTTTCCAGTGCTAAAAGTTAAATTGATGCCAGTTTGATTTAGAAAAATGTTTAATTCATAAAATACATATTCAGGTATGCCCAGTGATCAGTGTTGTTATTGGTAAATTCTGTCATAATTTACTCATGTCGTTCCAAACCCGTATGACATACCTTTTTCTGTGGAACACAAAAGAATGTTTCCGGGTCCAATCTATGGAAGTGATTGGGAGCTACATTTTTTAGTTACCTACATATCATCTTTTAGGTTCCACAGAAGAAAGAAAGTCATACAGGTTTGGAACTACATGAGGGTGAGTAAATGATGGCAGAATTAATTTTTGGTTGGACCATCCCTCAAACAAAAACCTAAATTAAAACCAAAACTATTAAAAATAATTTTTGTTTATTGAAAAAGCACTGAAATAAAATATAAATGTTAGATGAAAAACTTAGATGAAAAATTAGAAAATTTCTTTTTAAAATTTTCTGAAATAAGTTTAAGTACTAAAATTACTAAACCTAAATTAAAGCCAAGTAGAAGTATTATAAAAAAAAATGTAACTAATAAAAATGACAAAAGCACATAAAATTACTAAAAGTAAAATAAAGGTGACAACTGAAAAATATTAATAAATAATATAATAGTAAGAAACATATTTGGAGTCATTTTAATTTTTCGTTATTATATAATTATTATTCATTATTTTACTTTATTACTTTATTCATCCCTTTGACGCGTACGATCACACCGGTGTGATTAGAACGTTCAGTGCAGTGCATCACGTGATCAATTGCCAAATTCAAATGTGCGCGTCCATCTCTAAACCAGAGATGGACGCGCGCAGCACTTTTCATAAATCACAAATATGCAGTGTCTTCAACCACATAATGTTTATTTTAGGTTTCGGATGTTTAAATACATATAAGATGTTGTGAATCCAACAGAACCTGCGGCACAAACTAACATGGCGACGCCCATAACATGTATAGCTCAACTAACGCAATCATTATAAAGTTGTTTAAACAGCAAAACATATCCACTTTCAAATATTTAACAATCGGAATATCAGATATTTCATGTTATAGTTAACAAATTAGTGAATATTTTGAATAAAAAAGGAAAACTGAAATAAAAGCAGATCATCATTCATACAGCGCTGCAGTGTGTGACATGACAAGCAATGACGCGTCACCATGGAAACAATAAGTGATACGTTCTAAATTATGGTCGCCTTGAAAAACTCACGCTTGGGGGTCAGCCAGAATATTTTAAACTTGTGTGCGAAAGGGTTATTTTATTTCCCAACTAATGACTCATCCGGGCTTTCCAATAGGTTGCACGTGAGGGGAATAAAAGGGGCGGAGCGGGGCGGGGGCGTGGCATCACGATGGTGTCTCTCCATCGTGATGTCGGTCAGCCATCACGATGGATGATGATATCATCCATCGGCACAACCCTATCATCTATTGCACAAAAGCAACAAGAAATAAAAATAATTTACAGGCACAGGCTGAGCATGTGTAAGGGCAAGGCTTGGCTCATAACAGCTGGTCTAGAATCAGTTTTTTCCGTAATTATAGCATTTTGATGAAATAGCTTTGGCAATAGTGCGTGTTGTGCTCTGGAGAGCGTCATAGGTTTCTATTTACAACATGTTTTTGTAGCATTGTTGCAATGCAGACAATCCCAAATATCTGATGATTTCTTGAACTCAATGGCCAATTAGAGGTGTTTAAGTTAGAATCCACTCGCCGCTCAAAACGTAAATCCTCTCGTTATAACAAAGTGTAAACATTACGAGAGATTCATTGTGCAGTGAGCTTCATTGATTATAAAGGAACTTTGTGAGATTGCGATTAACAAAGAGTGACAGCTTTTTAATGATTATAAAGGGAGCACTCTCTGTATGCTTTTATTTCATCACACATGCAGTGACCTATGCTTGCTTTTTTGTTAAACAGTGCTTTGTGAATGTAGATGCTTTAATAACATACATTTTCTGTTTAGGTTGTTGCTAGGTGACACGTAACTTGAAACTATTTCATGGAAGTTTTATGAATGTATTGAAAAAAACTATGTACTTTTACCTGTGGGCTTTTGCGGGTGGGAGCGGGAGAAGGTAACATATGTTTCTGCGGGACCAATATGAAACCTCTTGTTCATACACACTTTCTTTTTCTCAGAAGTGCCTGCTGTTGTTGTTGGAGTGGTTGGGATGGGTCATGTGCCTGGTATTGAGAGGAACTGGGATAAAGAGCTCAATATCCATGAGATCATGAGGTGCGTATTGGAATGGTTGTATGTACTTAGAAGTAGATCATAGTACTGATATAAGATCTGCCATGATAAAATTTTTTGTCTTTTTCTCTTAGCGTGGCACCACCATCTCGTTTCGGCTGGGTAGTACGGAACGTGTTGAAGGGAGCCATGTGGGGGCTTCTTGGTTATGCCTGCTTCCGTGCCAGCAAGGGTGTGGGGAGGGCGTTACTCTCCTTACCAACTGTCCAATCGCTGTTTGAAAATATACGAACGCCTTCCGTTTGACCCTTCTCTAAACGGCACAGACTTTTCAGCAGTGAGATCAGGATGTCACACTGAACACCAGTAGCCTTAACTACAGGATGGTGGTTGGGTAGATTAGGAGGAAGATTAAAGGCAAACATCATCTCCATCTCATATGAAATAAGCAATGTGGGTGGAAGCCTTTGACTAGCTCTCAGTCACCTCCTCGACCCTCTGTGTACCTGTGGACGCAGAGCTGTACTGCCAAAGAAATCGGACCATGCTTTCTTTCTCTTTCCTCATTCTTAAAGTATGACCCACTAGGAAATTAGCTGCAGCAGGATTTCCCACCTTATCCAACTTGAACTGAATGAAGTTTTATTTTGCTGTGCTTTTTTATTTTGGTTGGCTCCTGCAAATGATCGATGAATTTTGTTTCCCAGCAGTCCAGTATTGTTATTCCCTGTAAGTCAGCATTTGAATCTATGACCTACTCCAGCCATAACCTGTAATTTATGAAGTATGAGTAGTAAAGCCACCTTTTTTCATTTGGGTGAATAATGGAACAGTATCCCAGAATTAATTTTTAAAACCTGAACTGCACTAAAAGTGCCATTTAGGATCATTAGATTTTATTGAAAGTATGACTTGATGATAAATACATGTAATGCACATTGGGAAAATGATTATGACCAAAGTATTTTGGTTTCAGTGATTGAATTTGTATGTTTCTGAAAAATGGCTTGAAATGAGTGAAACTAAAACAACTGCACACAGTGTTAGAGAGTTTCAAGTCTCAGCCAGTCTCGTTCACTCTATGTGGGGTTGCTTGGTTTAGTTCCCTGATAAGCCCGGTGTAAACTATTGGCTGTGCTAGCTATCAAGTGCCTCCTACTACATGACCTGGAAAGGGCTAAAAGGAACCGAGACTGGTCAGGGTGTTTTGCTGTCTCTCCATATGGTCATAATAAATGGGTACTATTAAATCTGGGTTCCTCTTTCACTCGCACTTTCATAATTGGTAAAAAACTAATAAATAAATTTCTTGCTGAAGAAAAGCTTGGCATTTATAGAAAAGAGTACATAATACAATTAATGAATTAGACAAGATACATTTTGTGTTTACATAATGAGATTGTGCTTGATTCAGTTTTTTTCCCAGAAGAAACTAACAACTGTTTTTCCCCCAATTTACTGTTCTTTTGCTAACATGTCATTGAAGTTGAGTTGCATAAAGGTTAAGTTCACTAAATTGGAAACAAACTTAAAGCTCATTGCTGATAGTATGGTAATACTCTTAACCCTTGTAATGAAATTACCTTTTTTATATTTATTCAATCTTATTTACCACTGTCTAAAAAATGTAGACAACCTTCAAAGAAGGTATGTTGACAGGAAATGCTTCTACAGAAAAGCCATCAGGGCAGAATTTGGGAATCATGCTTTATATGAAAAAAGATGAGAGTGTTTGTGTGCTTACAGCCTTATACTACTGGATCTGCTGCTTCACATTTTGACTTTGTTTTTCTAAGTACCTTTTTTTTACTATGGTGTTTTATAGGGTGACTGAAAATAAATTTTACATGTGGCACCTATGTCACAGGCACATATCAAAACACATAACACTTGTGTGTCTGAGTGTGATGGGGAATGCTAATGCCAAAAAAAGCTGCCTACCTTTGTTCTTTTAAATGTTTAGATGCTGAATGAAAATTGTGCATTGAGCTGTAGTGGGGCTCAAATTAAGACTGAAACTTTGCATGTGTTCCATGTGCATTTATGCTAGAGAAGGAGATGACTATATGAATGTATCTGCATGATTTTTTATGTAGATGGTTTGTTGGGATTATTTAATTGGAATTCAAGAAATCTTTACAACATATATTATGGGAAATGTGTCAGTGCCCTGGTGTTTAATGGGTATTTCTATTTGTAGAGCAACATTCCCTGCGTTTAACTTTTTGAAAATGTTGACAGGTTGAAAACATATTTTAAAAAACTTGATCCAGTGACCCAGTAGGCTAGTTCTGGTTTTTCTCAAAATGCTGCTGTCTTCATGAAAATTAAAACTGTCTTCCAGTTAACTACACATGAAGTGCTCTTTTGATCATCTAGATCTGCTGCACTTGATAAGCGAGAAATTACATGGTCAACAAGTACAAGTAATGTATATTGAATGCACCTCTTTGTACGCCATTGAACTATACTGCTACATTTTTTTTCTTTCTAATCATTGTTCATGTGGAAAGGGGGAATAACTCTTCTTTTGTTAGTGCTATCCTTTTGTGTTATCCTTAATTTTCAACAAGCTAAATAGCTAGTGCTCAGATCTAACTGAAATATATACATTTTTCAACATGTTATATTTGTCTTTTCATCTCTCCACCTTTATATATACAGTTGAGCTCAACAGTTTGCATACCCCTTTCAGAATATGCAAAAATGTTAATCATTTGAACAAAATTAGAAGGATCATGAAAATCATTTTTTATTTAGTACAGTCCTGAATATTTCACATAACAGATGTTTACATAAAGTCCACAAGATAAAAAAAAAAAGCTGAATTTATAAAAATGACCCAGTTCAAAAGTTTAAATACCCTTGGTTCTTAATACTGGGTGGTTACCTAGATGATTTACGACTGGTTGTTTGTTTTTGTGATGGTTGTTCATGAGTCACTTTGTTCTAAAAAGTTAAACTGAGCTCTGTTCTTCAGAAAAATTCTCCAAGTCCTGCAAATTCTTTGATTTTCCAGCATCTTTTGCATGAACCCTTTACAGCAGTGACCATATGATTTTGAGATCCATCTTTTCACACTGAGGACAACTGAGGGACTCAAACACAACTATTACAAAAGGTTCAAACATTCATTGATGGTCCAGAAGGAAACACAATACATTAAGAGCCAGGGGGTGACTTTTGAACAAGAAGATGAGGTGCAAGTTTTTCTTATATTGTTTAAAGGTGCCCTAGAATTAAAAATTGAATTTACCTTGGCATAGTTAAATAACAAGAGTTCAGTACATGGAAATAACATACAGTGAGTCTCAAACTCCATTGCTTCCTCCTCATATAAATCTCATTTGTTTAAAAGACCTTCGAAGAACAGGCAAATCTCAACGTAACACCGACTGTTACGTAACAGTTGGGATCATTAATATGTACGCCCCCAATATTTGCATATGCCAGCCCATGTTCAAGGAATTACACAAAGGCAGCCAACGTCTGGATCTGTGCACAGCTGAATCATCAGACTAGGTAAGCAAGCAAGAACAATAGCGAAAAATGGCAGATGGAGCAATAATAACTGACATGATCCATGATATCATGATATTTTTAGTGATATTTGTAAAATGTCTTTCTAAATGTTTCGTTAGCATGTTGCTAATGTACTGTTAAATGTGGTTAAAGTTACCATCATTTCTTACTGTATTCACAGAGACAAGAGCCGTCGTTATTTTCATTATTAAACACTTGCAGTCTGTATAATTCATGAACACAACTTCATTCTTTATAAATCTCTCCAACAGTGTAGCATTAGCCGTTAGCCAAACTCATTCAGAATCAAATGTAAACATCCAAATAAATACAATACTCACATAATCTGATGTATGCATGCAGCATGCATGACGAACTTTGTAAAGATCCATTTTGAGGGTTATATTAGCTGTGTGAACTTTGTTTATGCAATGATAGAGTCGAGAGCTCGGGAGGGGGCGGAGAGCGCGAACAATTAAAGGGGCTGCAGCCTGAATCGGCGCATTTCTAATTATGCCCCAAAATAGGCAGGTAAAAAAATGTATTAAAAAAAATCTAGGGGGTATTTTGAGCTGAAACTTCACAGACACATTCAGGGGACACCTTAGACTTATATTACATCTTGTAAAAAAACGTTCGATGGCACCTTTAAAGGTCATATTTTTTAATTTAGTACTGCCCTTTGGAAACAACAGGAGATTCTTGCATGTTTACTAGAAGAGGAAAAAAGTATAATTTACCCTGTTCATCCAATTCAAAAAGTTTACATCCCCGGCTCTTAATGCATTGTGTTTCCTTCTGGAGCATCAGTGAATGTTTGAACCTTTTTTTAATAGTTGAGTTTGAGTCCCTCAATTGTCCTCAGTGTGAAAAGATGGCTCTCAGAATCATACAGTCACTGCTGAAAAGATGCTGGAAAATCAAAGATTATGCAGGACCTGAAGGTTTTTCTGAAGAACAGAGCTCAGTTTAACTGCTCAGGAGTCAGGACAAACAAGGGACAACCATCACAAAACAAAAAACAGTTGTGGATCATCCAGGTAACCACACACATTATTAAGAATCAAGGGCTATTTTCGGAAAAAAAAAAAAATTAAACTGACGCTGCGTTCGTTTATCTTGGATGACATGGGGGTGAGTAAATTATCAGGTAAATTTTATTTGAAAGTGAACTAATCCTTTAAAAGATGCTGATTCCTGTGTGTGGCTGGACTTTAACCAGTATCAGTTTTAATGTTCATTTTTGTCTTTCATGATTCTTTTTGAAAATGTAAGTATTCTTTTTGAAAATGTAGTGATTCTTTTTGGGAAACGCAGCGATTCTCTTTCTGAAAATGTAGTGAGTCTTTTTGGGGAAAGTAGCGATTCTTTTTTGAAAATGTAGTGAGTCTTTTTGAGGAAAGTAGCAAATATACAGCTGTCGAAATCCATTTCCCCCACATATGATGAAAGATGTTGATGCAGTGACTTAAAAGATGCTGATTCTATCATTGGACACACTGAGCCATAGGATTTTTATGAAAAAATGTGTTTTAAAGATGAAGGTCTTACGGGTGTGGAAAGACACGAGGGTGAGTAATTAATGACAGAATTTTCATTTTTGGGTGAACTAACCCTTTAATAGGCTAGTCACCAACTAATGACTATTTAAAAAAAAAAAAAAAAAATCCAGAAGATATTTTTGGAAAATTTTGTACACCCCACATGTGTTAGTTTGAATATATATCAAACATTTTAACTTTATACTGCCGCAAAATGTATTATTTATATCAATGACAACCATTCTCTTTATATTGAAAGTAAATAGTCTTAGTTCGTTCCGATGTGTTTGTTTCTAGGGGGGACAGAAACAACGACGGACCGGATTTCCATTGGACAAAATTTGACATCAACTTGGTTCTGTTAGGAGTTATATAACGATGACAGTCACTCTCCTTATCTAACAAGCTTTATTAGACATTAGTACGATGTGAATGGCTTCTGCTGGAGCCCGTTTAACACGGCTTTATATCTCATGTCCCGGTGTTATTTTACTTAGATCACTGTCAAATGCGGCAATGGACGACATGGGTATTAGCACGAGCCGCTCTTGCTTCGAAAGACTGCAGTTCGACAATGTTGCTCTTAAACAACTTCCACTGGACCCGTCCACCGAGCCAGGAGTCCGACAGGTCCGGGGGGCCTGCTTCTCTAGAGTTCAACCCACCCCTCTAAAGAACCCAAAGTTTGTGGCAGTTTCAGGTCCAGCTCTGGCACTTCTGGGTCTTGATGCTGATGAGGTTCTGAAGGATCCACTGGGCCCAGAGTATCTCAGTGGGTCTAAAGTGATGCCAGGATCAGAGCCTGCTGCCCATTGTTATTGCGGACACCAGTTTGGACAGTTTGCAGGACAGCTTGGTGATGGAGCTGCATGTTATCTGGGAGAAGTGAAAGCCCCAGTGGATCAGAGCCCTGAATTACTGCATGAGAATCCCACTGGACGCTGGGAGATCCAGGTGAAGGGTGCCGGCCTGACACCATACTCTAGGTAGGCTTGCTACTGTAATATAACTTTTGCCAACATTTTATTTAGATAATTACTACATCATGTTATGATATTCTCATTAGCTGTCAACACGTGTTTTCCTATTGCAGATTATTATGCTGGAGATGTCATGTAACATAAAAGTGGTCTTTTATTTTCTTAAAATTCATCTTACACCTTGCATAGTATAAAAGAAGCAGAATATGAACTAAATAAAAAGGGGCAAATTCTACCCAAATTCCACCAAAATAATTTTTCCTTAAGATAAACAGGTCAGGTCACCTTTATTTATTTACCTTTAGCACTTTATACAATACAGATCGTTTCAAAGCAGCTTCACATTAAAGGATTAGTTCACTTTCAAATAAAAATTTCCTTATAATTTACTCACCCCCATGTCATCCAAGATGTACATGTCCTTCTTTCTTCAGTCAAAAAGAAATTAAGGTTTTTGATGAAAACATTCCAGGATTATTCTCCTTATAGTGGACTTCAATTGGCCCCAAACAGTTGACGGTTAAAATGACAGTTTCAGTGCAGCTTCAAAGGGCTTTAAACGATACCAGACGAGGAATAAGGGTCTTATCTAGCAAAACGATCAGTCATTTTCTAAAAAAAATATAAATAATGTAATTCTGGCAGTGTAGATGCTGCTGAGTGTATTACTGCCCTCCACAGGTCAAAGTTTGAATTAAATTGTCATATACAATATGCTAGTGCAAGTATATAACAATTAGTTCAAACTTTAACCTGTGGAGGGCAGTAATACACTTAGCAGCGTCTACACTGCTGGAATTCTAATAGAGAAGAAGAAAAGGAGAGCTAGTTCAAGACAAGCATCTATGGTTAAAACATATAATTTTAAATTTTTTTAGAAAATGACCAATCGTTTCTCTAGATAAGACCCTTATTCCTCGTCTGGTATCGTTTAAAGCCCTTTGAAGCTGCACTGAAACTGTAATTTTGACCTTCAACTGTTCAATTGAAGTCCACTATAAGGAGAATAATCCTGGAATGTTTTCCTCAAAAACCTTAATTTCTTTTCGACTGAAGAAAGAAGGACATGAACATCTTGGATGACATGGGGGTGAGTAAATGATCAGGAAATTTTAATTTGAAAGTGAACTAATCCTTTAATAAACAGGAAATAATGACCAATGATGCCAACCTCATTAAATATGAGACAAATTCAAATTGTGCTGTAAAGCAGCTGATTCAGTTCAATGTTGATTCAATTCAGTTCAATAACAGTGTCAATGCTGTAAATTTGTCAATTATGAAACGAAGTCGAATTAGCTACAACTCAGCTCTGCAGAAAACAGTGTCATCATCCAGCTCAATTCACTTCAAGTTTTGTTACCATCCAAAGCAGTATTGTTATATTAAGGTGTACATTTTTGTCCTGTTTTTTAGACAGGCAGATGGGCGGAAGGTTTTGCGCTCCAGCATACGTGAGTTTCTGTGCAGCGAGGCGGTTTTTGCCTTGGGAGTGCCGACCACGAGAGCCGGATCAGTAGTGACGTCAGATTCACGAGTCATGAGGGATATCTTCTACGATGGCAATCCACGCATGGAAAGATGCTCTGTGGTCTTGCGCATTGCTCCCAGTTTTATTAGGTAACCTGAATTGTTTATTTAGTTCCTAAATAGTTTCTCACATAAGTGTCATTTATTTATATTATATTAATATTTAGAATTTGCGTTTATGTATTTTAGCTCAAGTTGTGTTGTGCTTTTGTCATGTTTATTAGTTTTTTTAATATTTCTATTTAGCTTTATTTTTATTTCCAATTTAGTTGTAGTAATTTTAGTGCATTTATTTTGCCAATTATTTTTGCCAGGTCAGCACTTCTAATTTTCTTTAAGGTTTTTCATTATCTTTGATTTTATTTCAGCTTTAGGTAACACTTTATTTTACAGTATCCTTGTTAAATATGTTACATGTAGTAATAACAGTAAAATAACTGAAGTATGATGGAAACTTGATCAAATTAGAGATGTTGTCCTGAAAGAAATTGTCCTGATTCTTGATGTAGGTTTGGATCATTTGAGATCTTCAAAAGAGCTGATGAGTTCACTGGCCGGCAAGGTCCCAGCTATGGCCACAATGAGATCAGAACTCAGATGCTGGATTATGTCATCATGAACTTCTACCCAGAGATCCATCAGAATCACTCAGACCGCACTGAGAGGAATACTGCTTTCTTCAGAGAGGTAGACTGAGATCATTTTCTTTTTTGCTTTTAATAAAATGATTGCTGTGGTTGTACTATTTATCCATTGAAACTACTATATATAGTTTCACACAATTTTTAGTTGCTTCAGTTGTTTGTTGGTCTATAATCTCATTATCCTCACTGACCTTATTTACCTGAGTGACTTTGCCAGGCTACCATCATCAGATTTAGCTTCTTATCCATGGAAACTATATTAGAGCATAGCAGTGATTAGGTTAGCTAATATAATTTTATTTTTCAAATAAAACTCTTTTAGATTTAAATTTATATTATGACATTAATTAGGAAAAATACTAGCACAATATTTAATTTTCTTTTTATTCTATTTTATTCTTTAGTAAATATTTATTTTTCTGTTACTTTTCTAATAGTTCAAGCTTTGACAGGATATAATGGTAACAGATGTGTGCACTTGTTCTGACTACTTTTTAAATGAGTAATATTTAATATAAAGCATTAGCATTTTCATTATCTATTTATATTAAAGGTGCCCTAGATTCAAAAATTGAATTTACCTCGGCATAGTTGAATAACAAGAGTTCAGTACATGGAAAAGACATACACTGAGTCTCAAACCCCATTGTTTCCTCCTTCTTATGTAAATCTCATTTGTTTAAACGACCTCTGAAGAACAGGCGAATCTCAACATAACACCGACTGTTACGTAACAGTCGGGGTGTACGCCCCAATATTTGCATAATGCCAGCCCATGTTCCCAACATTATGAAAGGGATTACACAAGGGCAGCCAGTTAACGTCTGGAGCTGCACAAAGCCGAATCAACAGACTAGGTAAGCAAGAACAACAGCGAAAAATGGCAGATGGAGCAATAATAACTGACATAATCCATGATAGCATGATATTTTTACTGATATTTGTAAATTGTCTTTCTAAATGTTTCGTTAGCATGTTGCTAATGTACTGTTAAATGAGGTTAAAGTTACCATCGTTTCTTACTGTATTCACGGAGACAAGAGCCGTCGCTATTTTCATTATTAAACACTTGCAGTCTGTATAATGCATAAACACAACTTCATTCTTTATAAATCTCTCCAACAGTGTAGCATTAGCCGTTAGCCACGGAGGACAGCCTCAAATTCACTCAGAATAAAACTTTAAAATCCAAATAAATACTTTACTCACATTATTCGAATGACGAACATCTTGTAAAGATCCATTTGAGGGTTATATTAGCTGTGTGAACTTTGTAAATGCGCTGTAATATAGTCGACAGCTCGTGTGGCAGGGAGCACGCGATTTAAGGGGGCGGCGCCTAGTGTAAATCAGTGCATTGTTAATGATGCCCCAAAATAGGCAGTTAAAAAAAAATAATTTAAAAAAATCTATGGGGTATTTTGAGCTGAAACTTCACAGACACATTCAGGAGACACCTTAGACTTATATTACATCTTGTGAAAAAGCATTCTTGGGCACCTTTAAATCTGTATTTACTTGAATGTGTATGTTTATTACTAGGTGACTTTACGAACAGCGAAGCTGGTGGCTCAGTGGCAGTGTGTGGGTTTCTGTCATGGAGTCCTCAATACTGATAACATGAGCATCCTGGGTCTGACTTTGGACTATGGGCCTTTTGGCTTCATGGATCGGTAAGGTCTCACTTAAACATTAAATGTTATTCAGAATGTTCAGCAATTATTTGCATTAATGACATGAATTTCCTTGTTTTTCTCATTAGTTTTGACCCAGATTTCATCTGTAACGCTTCCGATAATTCAGGCCGGTATTCTTACCAGGCCCAACCAGCCATCTGCCGCTGGAATTTAGCTCGGCTGGCTGAAGCCCTGGAGCCTGACCTACCTCCAGACCAGGCCAAACAGGTACTGGATGAATACCTGCCGCTCTACAATGGCTTCTATCTGAGCAATATGAGGAAGAAACTGGGTCTGCTGAGGAAGGAGGAACCAGAGGATGAGATGCTCATCACAGAACTTATGCAGACCATGCATAACACGGGTATGTGGATTGTGTAGCAGTCATATTAGAGTGATGTCAAATATAGTAGAAGAGGGGCAATTGCAGGACAGTAACCTCTTCCTCCTCTTAGGTGCGGACTTCACCAACACTTTCCGCAGCTTGAGTCAGATTTCCTGCCCAACAGCAGGGGAAGATGAAAGTGAGGCTATAAAACAAGCCACAGAGCTACTCCTGCAGCAGTGTGCCTCTTTAGAGGAGCTGAAGGCAGCGAACAAACCCACCATGGATCCACGGTAACACCTTACTGTATATTCTCATATATACTTTTGGGTTCAGAAAAAAGTGTTTTTGAAAGGAGTCTCTTATACTCACCAAAGCTGCATTTATTTAATCAAAAATATTCATTTTCATCAGCCATTTTTATTTTACTCCAGTCTTCAGTGTTACATAATCCTTCAGAAATCATTCTAATATGTTGATTTGGTGCACAAGAAACATTTCTTATTTTTATTGATGTTGAAAACTGCTGCTTAAAGGGGTTATGAACTGAGAAATCAAATTTTCCTCGATCTTTTAACTTATAAAAGGTTATTATAAAATAAAAAATATCGTTAACACTACAATAAGGTTCATTCATTACCATTAGTTAACTACATTAGTTAACATGAACTAATAATGAACTGCACTTATACAGCATTTATTAATTTCAACATTTACTAATACGTTATTAAAATCTTGTTAACATTACTTAATGCACTGTGAACTAACATGAACAAACAATGAACAACTGTATTAACTAACGTTAACGAAGATTAGTAAATACAGAAACAAATGTATTGCTCATGGTTAGTTCATGTTAGTTAATACATGAACTAATGAACTTTATTGTAAAGTGTTACCAAAATATCCTATAAGAAAAGACTGAAAATAAAAGATGATGCAGTGATGATGACTATATTGGATCTGACAGCAGTGTTGCAACAGTGTGAGTAGCAATGTTTTTACCATGTGTCATTATTGCTTTGTCTGTTACAGATGGTTTGATATGTATTGAGTACATATACTTTAGCACCCATTCAAGCTGTGAATAGCTGTGATAGTTGTGATTTTCTGTTCTTTCCTTTGCTTTGGCATTCATGGGGTTAATGTGTTGGATTATCGGATATGGAAGAAAGCACATAGAGAACATATGCCGGTTTTTGTTTTTGTTTTGATCTAAGCCATTTGCTGTAATCCTGAATCTTCTGTTTTGTCATCAGTAAGACATTATTTACAACCCGTTTAATTTTATTTAAAATGCAACACTACAAATGAAAATGTATACGTTTTTCATATCATAAGGATGAACGACGATAGCCTATAAGAACGACAATGCGACAAACAATGGTACATTCATTCATAATTCTATATACACGAAACAAGTTATCTTGTCAACTATAACTGTGTGTTTTTATATATATATATATATATATATATATATATATATATATATATATATATATATATATATATATATATATATATATATATATATATATATATATATATATATATATATATATAAAAAGTTAATTCAAAATATTAATAAATACTATAATAGTAGTAGTATTATATAATATAAAAGTATTATAAAATAATATGGTTTGAAATAAAAATGAAATGGTTAAATATCTTCATTTACATATTTCTTTTCGCTAATGTTTTTTTTTTTTTTTCTCAACGTAGTGAGCTTGCAATGCTGCTGTCCATGGCTCAGAGTAACCCTGCACTGTTCCAGATGATTTCGGACAGAAAGACAGTCGCCCTGCAGCTTGAAAGACTCTCAAGACTGAAGGAGCTTCTGGACACTACTGCAGAACAACTGTGGGCCAAGCAGAATGAAGACTGGTCCTGCTGGATCAAAAAATATAGGTACAGAAAGGAAGCTTTAAGTTCTTTTAATCTGATGCACTCATTTCCTATTGGCACTGAAAAAAATATTATAAAGCATTGTTATTTGAAACCAAAAAGACCTGAATAAGTAGTAATTAATAGTTTAGATTAGATTCATTTGTGTAAATGAATTATTTTCCTGCTACAATGTACCTTTTGCATATGTTGTCTATTTAAGGCAGCGGCTTGCTCATGAATTTGAGTCAGGTGTTGATGTGGAAGATCTACAGAAGGAGAGAGTGTGTGTGATGAACAACAACAACCCACATGTGGTGCTCAGAAACTACATTGCCCAGAATGCAATAGAGGCAGCTGAAAATGGTGACTTCTCAGAGGTGAGGCTCATACTAACTTTGTTATTCAGAGCACCTAAATTGCAAGAGACATACAGTACCGTTCCAAAGCTTGGGTCAGGAAGATGTATTAATGTGTATTAAGCCGCGGTCACACTAGACTTTGAACGTGCGAAATTTATTCGGATGCTGTAACGGTCGTGATATGACGTCATGGTCTACAACGTCTTTTTTAGGGGTGGGAATCGGAGGGTACCTCACGATACGATACGATCACGATAAATGGCTCACGATAACGATAATATCGCGAGTCAGCGATTCTGCGATAATCGATATATCGCTAGACAATCCTATAATGATACATCGCGATATTGGTCTTAATATGAAAACAAAATGCACGTGAAAAGGTTAAGTGCAGGTTAACGGATAAATCCGATCTTATATGTACATTTAATAGAATTCACGTCACCGAAAGCAAGAAATATGAGGTGCATTTTATTGACCATCAGTTAATTTCAAAATCAAAGACTGCAATAGGAGAGAGCGGCAACAGCACTGGTATAAGGTCTCATTACTTTTAATGAAGATAATTGTGTGTTATGCGTCTGCGACTTACTTTCACTTTCATATGCGGCAGTTTGCGCGTCAGCTTGCTGAAGAGATCTGCGGCGATGTGTGATGCAGTAGCGTTGTCATATCTGACTCTCACATGTTTCAGTTTTAGTATTTTGGGGAGAAGTAAAATTTATAGTTTCAACAACCAGATGCATTTAGACTGAGCATAGACAGTTTTGACTGGAATGCGTCCCAGACCATCTCCTGAAGTGGTTTGAGCGATCGGATTTAAATCCGTCTCAAATGCGTATTTAGGCATTTAGGCATTTAGACCTGGTCTTTTCACGATCGGATAGCTATCCGATCAGAGAAAATGCATGAAGTCACCAGGTGCAAACAGACCCTTTGACGTTCTTCAAGCGCTTAGATATACACGGGAGCGTTCGAAAGCAGGCGTCTATCAGAGGATCCCTAATATATGCTTTCAAATGCTCCCGTGTATATCTAAGCGCTCGGTGAAGAACGTCAAAGATGTCTACGACTGTCACATCAATGGTATAAAAGTGCGTCAAGACTTTGAACTTAAACGTGGCTGGGGCATCTATTTTACTCACACTGCTGTCCGCCATCCTGTTAATAACCTCTTTTTCTTAGGCTAGTTAACTTAAGTTCACGTTTCCCTCATTCATGTGTCGAGCACCGCCTTGAAGTAGGACGCTTTGAGCAAAGAAATCTATATATAGCGCTTTATTTTTTTTAATTAAAATATCGATATTTGGCGCAGCGATTCGATTCTCGTATCGCACAGAGAAGGATGACGATATATCGCCATATCGATATTTTGTCCCACCCCTAGTCTTTTTTATAAACATGAATTCAACACATAACTTAAAGCAATACATTCAAAATGTAAAAATATAGAACCTTCTCGACTTTACTGCAAAAAATATAATTCTTTTAATTCAGCCAAGAGGTCATGCCGTGACGAATCGATCTTCTACTGGTCGCACGTCTTCACGTGATGCGAATTCGCAGGTCAGAGTTCACCAAACTTGAACTTTGGAACGCAGCGAAATGCGAAATTCTTCGCACAAGCTTGCGTTTCCGGTCTGACGCATTCGCATCGATTCGCATGCGTTTGAATGGAAGTCGATGGAACGAAAAGTGCAGTGTGACCGCCCCTTTAATGTGCATGAAATTGTTCACAAAAAAAAAAAGACTTAAAGAATTTTATATTGTTACAAAAAATATATATATTTCCATTTAAATGCTGAAAATTCAGCTTTGCCATTACAGGAATAAATTAATTTTTAAAAATATATTTATAGAAAGCCGTTATTTTTAGTTGTAAAAATGTCACAATATTTTTACTGTATTTTTGTTCAGATAAACGCAGCCTTGGTGAGAATAGACTTCTTACAAAAAACATTAAAAAACCTTACTGTCCCCAAACTTTTAAACAGTATTGTCTATTAATAATTAGTTTGTTGTGATCTGTATTAATTCTCTTGTGATGTGATTGTACTGCATACATTTCCTAAAGTCCTATAAATGTTGTTGTCTTCTCAAATCCATTAGGTTCAGAGAGTTCTGAAAGTGTTGGAAAAGCCGTTCTCTGTGCAGGAAGGTCTTGAACAGCCAGGCTTAGTGGCAAGAGGAGGAGCGACGGCTCCAGGGGAGAGAGATGAGACCGGAGAAGAAGGGAATACTTCAGGAGCAGAGGCTCGAGTTCTTGTTCCATATGACAGCAAGCCCCCCGTCTGGGCCAATGAGATCTGTGTCACCTGATCATCATAAAACCTTTGTGACTACTAACCTGCTCATTTAAGCAGAATAATCCTGCAGAAGCTGGTTAGGTGTCAGTGAAGGTATTAAATGAGGTATTAAACTCCTGTCCACCAGTTAAAAACATGCAGTAAGCACATTTACTGCTGCATATTTAACTGGTTACAAATGATGACTTAGACCACCAGTCTAACCATGACAGGTCTCGGTCTGAAAGATAGAAGTTTTGCCTTTAAATATAAAATAACTGTGGATTTGAATGAAGAAGGGTGTATGAAATGAAACGCACAAGCCATTGAGCAATGTAGCTCCAAAGCTTAAACGCACAAATAATTTACTTATGTACATCTATCTCACTTTCAATCATGTAGTTATACAAGTATGTAGCGCTGATTTAACACAATCCATCTGTAGCCAGAATAGTCTATTACTCATCAACTACACCTATTTGCAGATAGTATCCTGACTTAAAAGTAATTTATTTTCACTTATGTATTTTAAGTTTCCCTACAACACAGCTTCGCCTATTTTTTTTTTTTTTAAGGTGTGATGACAAAATGCATAAATCATAAGAAGTGGACATTTTACATTTTCATTTTGGAGTCAACGAAGAAAGTATTTTAATATGCTTTGTGTCCATTCCTTTAAATGTTGTTTAAAACACAACTCAAAGAATGATAATGTTTTTTGGCATAGTTTCAACAACTGTGAAGAACATTTTCAGACATTATTTATATAATTTTTATGAACTTCCCTGATGACTATGCAATATTTCTAAGATAAAGTACTAATATAATAAACAGAACAAATAGCACATCTGTGTTCTAATTTTGTCAACCAGGAGGATTATTTCTCAGTGAGAGTGTGTGGGGAAGCAGTTTCCATTGTTTTCATTTAGGGAGGAATGTCTGTGCCTGGGGCCCAATACTTTAACATGTTAACACAGGTTCAGGTGTGCACCTAAAAATATTAAGGCAGATTTCAACAGTGTCAAATACTTGAAGACAAAAAAAAAGAAATCTCCCTGTAATCTATGGCATATAACAGGGGAAACAAGCATTCTTTGTTCATATTGTAAAAGACCAAAAATGTATGACTCCCAAAGCCTTCATTTTAATGGTTTTCAAGGCTGTAGAAGAACAAACATGCAGCAATTCTCACATTCACTGAAGGATGAACATGTTCTTGGATATTTTGTCTCAGTGAAGCAACTCATGTATGGAAAGCTGTTTTGACATTTATTCCTTAAAAACTAGTTTATATTTTATTGCAATAATACTTCTAATTAACAGGAATCCAATACTGACCAGTATTTTCAATTTTACAAGTAACTATTCATTAAATAATAAATATTCATTGAAGAACTTATTCAGTTACCATCTTGAATCTATTATATATTCATTACATAATAGCATTAATTCTTTTGCTACTAGTCCCTAATGGTGACAAGTAATTATTTATACTGAACAAATTTAATTGCAATTGCATTCTATGGTAGTCTGGTTCAGTTACCAACTATTCATCTCAGTATGTTTTCCATTTGTGCTCATACCTATTTCAGTTTTGCTTTACTTTTACTATAAATAGTGTTCCAGTTGTCATAGTACTCGAGAGAAAAGACACTAGCTTTTACTTGTGGAATAGATATGGCCAGTATCGGCTCCTGGCCGTAAATTTAGGTAGGGCAGATTCTGGGTCTTAGCGCTACTTTATGATAAACATTTTGAAAGCTTTATATCCTTATCGCTGAACACATCAGACACACTATTGGCAAAATTCTAATGTCCTTATGCTATTTAGCCTGAGGGTGGCGCTCTAATGGTGATTGACAGACTTTAGTGCACGACAAATGCATAGAACGTCATTTTATAATCGTCTTAATGTAGTATTTATTACCTCCGAATGTTGTTTTAGAATATTGCAAGTTGTGTAGGAATTCCATTGAGGAAAACAAAGTCATGTCTATTCTCAGAACAAACATAAACCAAACAACAGAACTATAAATGCTATTCACATGAGCATGTTTAAACTAAAGGGTTTATACAATCATTAATTTAATACGCTACTCCACATAGGAAGAACAGACATGCCAACTATAGTTATTGACCAGATACAAGTCTAATGCTGTGTTCACACCAAACCCGAATAGAGCGTCTGGCACGAATGATTTCAATGTTAAGTCAATGTAAAGATGTGTTTACGCGCGTCTGGAGGTCTCGCGGCGCGAATGAGGCGTTTAGCGCGGCGCGGAAGACGCGAATTCGCCCCATTTGCACGTCTAGTTCGCGCGAATGACGCAAATTGAGCGTTTCGCGTGAATGGTGCTTTTTGTGCATTGTTTGTTTTTTACGCGCGTCTGTTTCGCTCTAGACGCGCGAATACATTCAAAATGTTCAAGCGGCAAAGTAGACGCGAATTTGACGCTCTATTCGCGTTTGGTGTGAACGCAGCATAAGGTGTCCCCTGAATGTGTCTGTGAAGTTTCAGCTCAAAATACCCCATAGATTTTGGGGCATCATTAAATATGAGCCGATTTAGGCTGTGGCCCCTTTAAATGCTCACGCTCCCCGCCCACGGAGCTCGCGCTTGCCTTTAACAGCATAAACAAAGTTCACACAGCTAATATAACCCTCAAAATGGATCTTTACAAAGTGTTCGTCATGCAGCATGTCTAAACGTGTAAGTATGGTATTTATTTGGATGTTTACATTTGATTCTGAATGAGTTTGATAGTGCTCCGTGGCTAAAGCTAACATTACACACTGTTGGAGAGATTTATAAAGAATGAAGATGTGTTTATGAATTATACAGACTGCAAGTGTTTAAAAATGAAAATAACGACAGTCTTGTCTCCGTGAATACAGTAAGAAACGATGGTAACTTTAACCACATTTAACAGTACATTAGCAACATGCTAACGAAACATTTAGAAAGACAATTTACAAATATCACTAAAAATATCATGATATCATGGATCATATCAGTTATTGCTCCATCTGCCATTTTTCGCTGTTGTCCTTGCTTGCTTACCTAGTCTGATGATTCAGCTGTGCACATCCAGACGTCCTGCCCTTATCTAATGCTTGAACATGAGCTGGCATATGCAAATATTGGGGGCGTACACCCCGACTGTTACGTGAGATTTGCCTGTTCGTCGGAGGTCTTTTAAACAAATGAGATTTATATAAGAAGGAGGAAATAATGGTGTTTGAGACTCACTGTATGTAATTTCCATGTACTGAACTTTTGTTATTTAACTATGCCAAGATAAATTCAATTTTTAATTCTAGGGCACCTTTAAATAGTCAGAAACAGCCATTGCATTATCATTTGTTCACACAACTTTTTTAAACGACTTGCTTTAAATAACCGTTGCGTGCGACTTGAAAAAAGAAATGGCTGTATGGTGGTCAGTAGACGAGGTGGCGGCGCAACTCAACTATAACGATTAGTCTATAATCCCACCCACTTTGAAGCGGTACTAAACAGCAGTGGAAAAGCAAACCTAGCCAAAGTAAAGCAAGCCGTGTCGTACCACACAGTGGAAAAGCGCCTATAGATACTAGTCACTACTGGAAGTAGTATCTAAAAATAGCTAATAGTGACATTAAAAAAAAGATACAAATAGACTAGTCACTATTTAATTACCCTTTTTTTCTTTCTTTTTTACTTACTAAGTAACATAAAAATGGATGTTAGTTTGGTTTACGCAATAACTATATGTTAAAACGGCTTGCCATACACACCGCCACGCCGGAGAGGGAGCGGTTACGCGCACGCGCACACGCACAGTCTATGAACGCGGACAGGTAGATTGCCATTATCAGTGTTCAGGTAATTCTGTAAATCACAGCCACGGGACTCTGCGTAGCACATTTAAAGGGGTATTCACCAATATGTCAGTCCGATCAAGACCTGGATATTATCGCCAGGAAGTAAATAAAACCATTTGGGAGGTGCCGGAGAGATACAAAGATCTGAAACAGGTGGGGACGGGGGCATATGGTACAGTATGGTGAGTTATTGCTCTCATTTTCTGTACTTCCTAGAAAGAATCTTGATTTATATCTTAATGCACTTATCACTGTAGCACAAAAATATGTAACGTTATCTGGGATCTGTTCAAAACAAATGTTGTGGACGGCGGTTGGCGAGCACAGTGAAATTTTTAAAGTTTATTTTATGATTAAGATGCCCCAAAATGTTTTGATGCGATCCAAATTCATACAGCATATCTATATGTTTTCTCCATGCGTGTGAACAGGGATTTACAAGATAAACAAACACAGAAAATGAGTTTCGAAATTAAGTGCCTGCAATACTAGTCTACGTTGTGTACAACTCGTTGCATTACTATGAGGTTAATAATTGTAAGATGGCAGCTGTTGACTAATGCTGCCTGTGGTCAGGTGATGATGGTTTATTATGTTTCCATACTTCCTTTAAAAGTCCCAGAGGATTATCTCAGAGTAACATACTACTGTTCGCGTTTTGAGACACGTCCCACAATTTATTCTGTCATTAAAGGTGCAATATGTAAGAATGTTGCAGTAAAATATCCAAACACCACTAGGCCAATTTTGTTCACTTGAGTACTTACAATATCCCAAATGTTTGCAACTATTTGTAAATCGTGAGAAAATTGCAATTTTAACCAAGGCTCCGGGACTTGTGAGGAGTCGCCTGTCAATTGCGTCATACCCGCGTTGTCCTCGGTTTCCTGTTTTATTTTGTAGAAACCATGGAAACACCAAAGACACACTAATACATTACGTTACATGTTTTAATAGACAAGGGAACAACTGTTTGGTTACGTTTCTAGACAGAACTAATTATTGTTACATAGCTCAACACATTTAGTCTTATTGTTTAAATCTAATTTTCTTGATTTTTTGCGAGTACCATGCTTTACCATGCCTCAGAGAAAAACACTATTTTGTCAAGTAGCTACCATAGCATAATCAGATGCAGCTTTATTTTTAGTATTTTCTCCATCATACAATACGTTATAAAATTAATTGAATGCCATTTATCAACACAAGCCATCCAGCATTTATTAACTTAGTAAATAGCAACCTTTCCACTTTGAAATTATATAAATATAATAATATATATTACATCACTCACTACCCCTAATAATATCACTAATCTTCATATAGATTAATATCACTTAAGAAAAACAGAAATATACATGTATCTTCAAAAGACACTTTACTAATTCTTTGTGCATAGGCGTTTCTTTTACAAAAGCAAGCTTCTTTTGTAGTAAATGCTACTATATTTCTGTATTCTAATTCAAAATGCATGTAATTATTTACAACTGATGAGTTACTCCTCAGCTATTCACTTGACCGGAGGACAGGAGCAAAGGTGGCCATCAAGAAACTCCATCGTCCCTTCCAGTCTGACCTGTTTGCCAAAAGAGCGTATCGGGAGCTCAGGCTGCTCAAACACATGAAGCATGATAATGTAGGACACCAAAGATTGACATTGCATGCTCTCATCTGCCCTGTTGTTAATTTAACAGATTAACAGTCTCATGATATGCTGTATTAGTCAACCACTTTCTCAATATGAATTGGTACAGGTTATTGGACTTGTGGATGTTTTCACTGCAGATCTTTCTCTAGACAGATTCCATGACTTGTGAGTATTTCTTAAACTGTCAAGCTTTGACCATGTGGTCTAACTGTGATTGTGAGAGATTTTTTTGGATGTATGGATTCATAGTCATTATCTGATTCTCCTCATCTTTTGCACAGTTACTTGGTCATGCCTTTTATGGGTACTGATCTAGGAAAGTTAATGAAAATGGAGAGACTATCAGAGGACAGGGTCCAGTATCTCGTCTACCAGATTTTGAGAGGACTCAAAGTGAGTCATTATTGTAATAATGCATGCTTACACACACCCTCGCAAATATATTGTCATGATTCTCTTTGTGTTTATAGTATATCCATGCTGCTGGAATCATTCATAGGGTGAGTACATTTGTGTCAGTCTTATTCACATATGTACACATGTATTTCTCACTGCGAATCCACTAACCTCATCTGTTGCCTTTCAGGATCTCAAACCAGGCAATCTGGCAATAAATGAAGAGTGTGAGCTTAAGGTATCTCACCATGTGCATGTATATTCATGCTGTATGGCTCTTGTTGAGAAAAATATTTATTTGAAGCCTTATTGTTCCATATCTTATATCATAGATCCTGGATTTTGGTCTAGCGCGGCAAGCAGACAGTGAAATGACGGGCTACGTTGTGACACGCTGGTACAGAGCACCTGAGGTCATTCTTAGCTGGATGCATTACACACAGACTGGTTAGTTCCACGTTGAATGCACTGATCTCTATATGTTGTTCTTAAATATTATGAATAATAATAATATAATATTTTTTATTATAGATTAGTGGTTGCAAGTATTGCTTGATTAATTAGATATTCCACAGTTGCTAACTAAACTGATGATAATTCATAGACATGTTGTGTTTGATTAAAATTTCCCTTCAGTGGACATCTGGTCAGTCGGTTGCATCATGGCAGAGATGCTGCTAGGGAAACCACTGTTCAAAGGAAATGACCGTATCCTTCCTCGCAGGAAAACTGGTTTTTATTTACATATATAAGAGATAATATGTAATTGTGATTTTAATGTGGTGATTATTTCCCTAAGTCTCTATATTTGAATCCTTGACCATTTTCCATCAGACCTGGATCAGCTTATGGAGATCATGAAGATTACAGGGACGCCAACAAAAGAGTTCACGGCCAAACTACAGTCTGAAGATGTGTGTTTCATTTATATTTTCATACTAAGATTAGTTTGCAGAACTCTCACCAGATGTATTATGAATACTTTGGAGATGTGAAAATCCAAAGTCACATGATATACATTTTTTTTTTTTTTCTAGGCTAGAAACTATGTAGCAAAGTTACCAAGACTTAGAAAGAAAGATCTTCGGATATTGTTACCAAATGTTAACCCACAAGGTAAGAGTGTTTTGAAAGTGTTCTGCTCAATGCAAAAGGGGAAGAATTTGTGTTTTTAATACGTTTTTAATTATTGTTATTTATAAATAGTAGTCATATCATAATTATGTGAAAGTATTTTAAAAAGCATTTTGCTAATTGTTTTATTTACTTTTATTATGCAATTATTTTCATTTAATATGCATGCAGTTTTGTACTTCTAATATTTGTACTTTTATAAATCCATTTGATACACACCAGGATCACTTTTAAATGAACACTTGAAGGAAAGAATGATTTATGCAATTTAATATTTTTTATATTAATTTGAAATAATTAAAAGAACAGTTTCATGTCCATCCTTGTATTGTTCAACTGGTCTAGATTGATATGGGATTTAGAAAGTAATAAGTAATGTAATACTTTTTAAAGAGAGTAATTAGTAACAGTAATCTAATCACACTGTTGAAGATGTAATTAGTAGCTACTAATCAGTTACTTTTTAGCTTTCCCAAGTCTGGTTAGCACCATTCTCTACAATTTGTACACCTTTCATGCATACATTTGATGAAAACAATTTTGAATGTCACTTGATTATTTGTCATATTGACTCCATGTTGCTCTCCTTTTCAGCAATTAATGTGTTAGACAGCATGCTGCTGTTGGACCCTGAAAGTAGAATAACAGCAGCAGAGGGACTGGCTCTTCCCTTCTTCTCGGAGTTTCGTGAACCAGAGGAGGAGACCGAGGCCCCACCGTATGACCATTCACTAGATGAAGCGGATCAGTCAGTGGAGCAATGGAAACGTAGGTTTGGGGGTGTTCCACATACAGTACAGTCCAAAAGTTTGGAACCACTAAGATTTTTAATGTTTTTAAAAGAAGTTTCGTCTGCTCACCAAGGCTACATTTATTTAATTAAAAATACAGTAAAAAACAGTAATATTGTGAAATATTATTACAATTTAAAATAACTGTGTACTATTTAAATATATTTGACAAAGTCATTTATTCCTGTGATGCAAAGCTGAATTTTCAGCATCGTTACTCCAGTCTTCAGTGTCACATGATCCTTCAGAAATCATTCTAATATGCTGATTTGCTGCTCAAGAAAGATTTATGATTATTTTCAATGTTGAAAACAGTTGTGTACTTTTTTTTTCAGGATTCCTTGATGAATAGAAAGTTCAAAAGAACAGCATTTATCTGAAATACAAAGCTTCTGTAGCATTATACACTACCGTTCAAAAGTTTGGGGTCAGTAATAATTTTTATTTTTATTTTTTTGAAAAGAAATTAAAGAAATGAATACTTTTATTCAGCAAGGATGCATTAAATCAATCAAAAGTGGCAGTAAAGACATTTATAATGTTACAAAAGATTAGATTTCAGATAAACACTGTTCTTTTGAACTTTCTGTTCATCAAATAATCCTGAAAAAAAATATTGTACACAAATATTTTGTACAGTTGTACACATTAAATGTTTCTTGAGCAGCAGATCAGCATATTAGAATGATTTCTGAAGGATCATGTGACACTGAAGACTGGAGTAACGATGCTGAAAATTCAGCTTTGCATCACAGGAATAAATTACTTTGTGAAATATATTCAAATAGAAAACAGTTATTTTAAATTGTAATAATATTTCACAATATTACTGTTTTTTACTGTATTTTTAATTAAATAAATGTAGCCTTGGTGAGCAGACGAAACTTCTTTTAAAAACATTAAAAATCTTAGTGGTTCCAAACTTTTGGACTGTACTGTATGGACTGAAAAGCTTGATATGAGTGACTTTAAATTCACAATAATTGGTGTAATGGATGAGGCAACCAGTTATAACACTTTTTTTAAAAAAAAAGATGCATAAGGCATTAATTGGCTAGTATTTCAGTCTTATAGGTTTGATAGTATATTCCAGAGAGCTAAGAAATAACCAATTTCCCTCCATTCTCTCTTCCTCTGTCCACTTCTATTCCTTCTTTGACCCCAGGACTCACCTTCACTGAAATTCTGACCTTCCATCCGGCACCAGTGGTGGCAGAATCGAAAGAGACGGCTCTTTGAGATTGCTTATTTTTATGTCATCAAGCCTTTACATTTGTACCATGTCATATGCAGACTGAACTTTTTTCTTTTCTTTTTTTGAGTGAGTGTACTGTTTTATTTTTTTGCCTTTTGCAAGTATGTGATTATGGTACCTTTATTTTTTTTTTTTTATTTTTTATATTTTTGTTTTTCAAGAAAAGTACAAGTCACTTGCCACTGCCAGCATTAATGCTGACACATAATTACACTGAAATGCTGCAATGCAAATTTCTGTATGGTTTACATTTAGGCCTGAAATAGAAAAAAAAACTCTTTTTCAGGTTTTTGCCAAACCTCACAGCCAAATACTTCAGTATCTGCAAGAGTATTAACTTGCCTTCTAAAACAGACTGTCAACCCGGCCACAGTTACGAATGCAGAGTCCAAAAAAAAAAAAAAATGCAGTTATGCAAAGGAAAATGACAATGTACTGTAAAATATGTATTTTTAAATTGATCATAGTTTTTGTTGTATATTTTTAAAATCAGTTTTATGGAAAAAGAAAAGTAGAATGATTTATTAAAAATACTTTTTTTTCTGCTTTTGATGTTTCTAATTATTACCCTCAGTTATTTATATTTTTGCATATTCCGATGTATTTCCATATAACACAGAAAATGGAAGTCAATGGAATTCTGGACCATTTGTCATGAAATCCAGCAGAGGGCAACATTTACACTTCTTTTGCACTTTCATCAATAACATTTCACAGTAACAGTTTTTAGAAAGCTACATTATTACACCAGAAACTCCATTTAGACTTGAGGTCCCTGGGCATCCTCATCCTTTATTTTTAGGTGTTTTTAAATCTAATTAATTTAGGCGTGAGAATTGTTGCTACATGTCAATACTCTGCAGTAGTCTCTGAAGGGATATAGTCGGGTTAGTTCTTAAGTTGACCTTTGCACTTCTAGTTTAGGGACACAATTCCCTGTCCCATGAGAGTCTTTCTCTGTTTCTGCAGCCTGTCTTTGATACCTGGCCTTTTTTTGGCCTCTGTTTAGAGTCCTTGTGTGCGGTTCATGTGGTCAGAAAGTTATGCCCGAAAGAAAACAGAGGAGGGGGAAAATACATTTGTCATGCTTACTTCTTGGCAGCCAGATGTAATGACACAGAATGAAAGAGGAAGAGAGGAAGATAGCATGCAAAGCCAGCAAAGTTTTTCCTCTCGCAGATTATTTAAAGAACTTCTCTGATTTCTTGACACAAATATCTTTCTTTGTTTGTTAGAATAAGCAGCTGCACAGCACAGAATATCACAAAGGTGTTTGTAAAAATCAGTTTAAAGCCGTTTCAAGTTAAATGGACTGTTTAATCTAGCACCTGATTTTGTGCTAAAACTTGTGGTAAAACAGTGCCCCCAAAAGTATATGTACACTTAAGCCACACTTAAAAAATTCTGAATGTCATTGCATTAGATTTCAAGTAAAACATTTGACATTCACATTCGCTTTCTGGTGTATGATGTCCGTAGTTTATATGATGAGCTCTGTGCCTACTAGTCTTCACTTGAGAGGGTCTAATTTCATACATCTACTAAAATCACCTTCACCAGTTGATTAAACCTAATTGCAGTGAAGTTAGTTGTGAGAAAATCTCTAGCATCATTTGTATGATAATAGAGATGTTTTATATCTATGCAGTGACATTCAGACATTTTAAGTGACTTGAGTGTCCAAATACTTCTTGAGGCTACTGCATGTTTATATATGCAATTACACAGATATCTCTTTACACTGAGAACACAATGTCCAGTGATTAAACTATGGTAGGCTGTCCCCGTCAAACATCCTGTCTTGTGCAACACTCTTGAAATGGGATAAACGCAATATTATATTGTTTGCTTATATTTACATAGTTTAGAGATCTTGAACTATTGCATAAGTGACTTAGAATAGGTCTTATGCTCACTAACAGGCTGCATTTATTTGATGAAAAATACAATAAAAATGAAATATTATTATAATTAAAAATAAAAGTTTTCTATTTAAATATATTTTTAAAATGTAATTTATTCCTGTAATGGCGAAGCAACATTTTTAGCAGTCATTACTCCAGTCCTCAGTGTCACATGATCCTTCAGAAATCATTCTAATGTGCTGATTTGGTGCTCAAGAAACATGTATTATCAATGTTGAAAACAGTTGTGCTGTTAATATTTTTTTCAGGATTCTTTGATGAATAGAGAGTTCAAAAGAACAGCATTTATAGAAATATTTTGTATAATTATAAATGACTTTACTGTCACTTTTAATCAATTGAACGTGTCCTACACTACCATTAAAAATGTTTTTTTTTTTAAAGGTGCCCTAGAACTTTTTTAAAAAAGATGTAATATAAGTCTAAGGTGTCCCCTGAATGTGTCTGTGAAGTTTCAGCTCAAAATACCCCATAGATTTTTTTTTATTCATTTTTTTAACTTCCTATTTTGGGGCATCATTATAAATGAGCCGATTCAGGGCTGCTGGCCCTTTAATTGCTCGTGCTCTCCGCCCACGGAGCTCGCGCTTGCCTTAAACAACATAAAAAAAGTTCAAACAGCTAATATAACCCTCAAAATGGATCTTTACAAAGTGTTCGTCATGCAGCATGTCTAATCGCGTAAGTACAGTGTTTATTTGAATGTTTACATTTGGTTATGAATGAGTTTGAGGCTATGCTGGGTGGCTAAAGCTAACATTACACACTGTTGGAGAGATTTATAGAGAATGAAGTTGTGTTTATGAATTATACAGACTGCAAGTGTTTAAAAATGAAAATAGCGACGGCTCTTATCTCCGTGAATACAGTAAGAAACGATGGTAACTTTAACCACATTTAACAGTACATTAGCAACATGCTAACGAAACATGTAGAAAGACAATTTACAAATATCATTAAAAATATCATGTCATCATGAATCATGTCAGTTATTATTGCTCCATCTGCCATTTTTCGCTGTTGTTATTGCTTGCTTACCTAGTCTGATGATTCGGCTGTGCACAGATCTAGACGTTAATACTGGCTGCCCTTGTCTAATGCCTTTCATAATGTTGGGAACATGGGCTGGCATATGCAAATATTGGGACGTACACCCCGACTGTTACGTAACAGTGTTATGTATGAGATTCGCCTGTTCTTCAGAGGTCTTTTAAACAAATGAGATTTATATAAGAAGGAGGAAACAATGGAGTTTGAGACTCACTGTATGTCTTTTCCATGTACTGAACTCTTGTTATTTAACTATGCCAAGGTAAATTCAATTTTTGAATCAAGGGCACCTTTAAAGAAATTCAGTAGATGTTTAAATATTTCAGCATTCAAAAATCTACCTCTCATAAGCAGTCTTGGTAAAACACTGTCTATCATACTCTGTTGCTTCATGCTCGCTGCATATTTTACTATCTCTCTGTCTATTTCACAAGCACAGGGAGATGCACGTGCCTTCTTGTTGTTTAGCAGGTCTTGAGGAATCCTTTGGCTTAGCGGGCTGCTCAAGAGGAAATTCCTCTGGCTCAAATGTTCTCAGAAAAGGCCCCAGTGTGGATCAAGGACCCGGAATCCCTGCAACCCACCGACTCCTCTGCTGGGACAGCGAGGGGCCGGGAGGAATGAACGTGACGGTACTCCTCCAGTCAGGAGACAGACTATGGTTAGAATGGTATTTTAAGTATCACCATGCTCCCAAAAATAACTGTTACCCAAAACATATGTGCCTGATTTTAAGAAGTTCATACTTGCCATTCGCTGCTTGTTTTCATTCCACATCAAAATTCTGTTGATGACAAAAAATAATAAAGGAAAGGCGAGAGTGCTCCCATCAGATTATAAAGTATCAGCATTGTTTTTAGACATGATCTAGTACAGAATATGCTCTCTGTTCCGTCTATTTCATTTGTGAGGATCATAGAGGTTCTCTGATGGACTGTATGTGTGGTAGTATCATCTAAACGGCCCTAGAGAGCCATCATGTACATAAGAGCTGTACTTGACTGAAAAACATCAAGCACGCCATCCTGGCTTGACCAAACCTGTCAAAGTTATGAGGTTTACAGCTGCCTGAGCACTGTGAAGGTCGGAGGTGGTTCCTTGACTTTATCTTTTTGGAGGACTTTAGTTTACTTTTAGTTTTAAAGAACAGAATGTTCCTGGTTGTAAGTGATGTAAGAGAAACACAACAACATCCTCCTCCTTTGGAAAAGTTCTGGGGGGCTTTTAGATTTCTTTAGCACTACTCCAGGAAATTGTGGTCGCAAATTCACTGTGGTCAGTTATATGCAGTTGGCTCATTTGTTATAACTGTATATCAAAACAGCTTTTCAGTGGTTTACCCGAAATTTGTTCATTTGTCAGGAGATCACTTTGTTATTTCTGAAATTCAGCTTTGGAATACATTTGTGTGTGTGTGTGTGTGTGTTTGTGACATATCAGGACACAAATTTGTATAATGACATGGGTTTGACATAGGTATTACAAGGAGAGAGTGACGTATGAAGACATTACCCCATGTCCCCATTTTTCAAAAGGCTTATAAATCATACAGAATGAGTTTTTTTGAGAAAGTAAAAATGTGCACAGTTTCGGTTTCCTGTGATGGGTAGGTTTAGGTGTAGGGTTGGTGTAAGGCGATAGAAAATAAGGTTTATACAGTATAAAAACCATTACGCCTATGGAATGTGCCCACAATTCACAAAAACAAATGTATGTGTGTGTGTGTCTTTTGTATTTGTGAATTGTTGAGCCAATGATCAGTGTCCAAGCATGAATAGAGGACTGTATGTGTGGTAGTATCATCGAAAAGGCCCTAGAGAGCCCTGAAAATGAATAATACACTAAAATATAATATTTTATTTATAATTATAGGGCTACATACACACTACTGTTAAAAAGTTTGGGTCAGTAAGATTGTTTCAAATAAATGCTGTTCTTTGGAGCGCTATATTCATCAAAGAAACATAAAATCAAATTGCGTATTAGGCCTATGTTTTCACAATATAAAGCAGCACAACCATTTTCATATATATATATATATATATATATATATATATATATATACACACACACACACACACACATACTGTATACACATATATACATACATATATACACACACACAGTTCTGTGCAAAAGTCTTAGGCCACCACCAGCCAGTTTTAATGACCATCCACATTTATTTTTTGGTCTTTATTACGATACATACAGAGAATACAGGACATATATATACAATATGTAAAAATAATAATAATGATAAAAAAAGAACAAAATGGCTTCTTTAAGTTAAAAAATCAGTATTTAGTGTGACAACCTGGATTTCTTCCAGTTTATCAAAGAAGGAAATCTGAGAAACTTCTCATCAGATTTTGAAAGTTTTCTTGGCCTTCCAGTCCTTTTCCATTCCATTTCGGTTTAAGAGAGCTGGTTCCTGCTATTGCTCAAGTGTAAGGGAGGTCACTAAATACTTACCACTTTAGCCTGTAGAAGCCGTTTTTTTTTTTCTTCTATTTTTTACATTATTCTGTTTTTTAATACTGCATAGAAATTTACTGTATTTTCTGGTTATGTTCTAATAAAGAGACTGAGGAATAATTATATATATATATATATATATAAAGAAATATATATATATATGTATATATATATATATATATATATATATATATATATTACATATAGTAAATTTGTATGCACTTACTACACTAATATACTAATACTATACTATACCAATAGCGTATAAAAGATCAGGACAGTCTTATCATTTCAAATTACATTTTGGAAATTTATTTTAGACATTTTGTAAACCAATCATGCCACAATCATATCCCACTTTGGTCATGCTAATTGTAAACTATCTGCTTCCTGTGTTAAGTGCTTTTGTAGAAACTGTGATGGAAAACTGTGGCTCAAAGTCAGAAAGTGTTTATTTGATATGGGACCCTCTCCTCCTATTTCTCAACCACAAGGTTACATAACTATAAGTACTTGCATAACATCCTTTCCAGAATTTGGGGAGCGAAGGTAAATCAGAATTTTATAGTCAAATAGCCATGTTACCTGCATATGGCAACAGTATGTAGGAGCAGGGACGTGCACAGGGGGGTTGCTCAGGTTGCCCGGGCAACTGCCCATTTGCCCTTCTCGACTCAAGTTGACCTTCCGAGGTGGGAAAAAAATAAATAAATAATTGTACAATGGATGCAGAATTTCACGTAGGCCTAGATAAATAAAAAAAAATCGCACAGCCTCATTCACTTCCATATTCGGGCACCCGTCCGAAAGTGAAAGTCAGTAGGGGAAGGGCAAACTCTGTTTACGTGGCTGCAGCGCTGCACGCGACCGGCACCTGAGCTGAGCCTGCATGAGCGGCACTAGAAGGAGATTGTCGCGGTTGTCGGGTGAGACGACTTAACGTTGTCGGAAAGGTGAGTAAGGTTATAATCGTTAACGAAAACGAAAGAAAAAAACGAAAACTAGGTGGGAAAAAACATCGTCGTTAACTGAAATAAAAATAAAAACGAGGCATTACAAAAAAACGATAACTAACCAAAACTGTAATGTGTGTTTGGCAAAACTAACTAAAATAAAATAAAATTATAGATTAAATGTCCTTAGTTTTCGTCTTTGTCAATGTCTTTCATAGAGCAAACGTTCAGCTGCATTTCATTTCCCTGCGTCTCTCACTCACGCGTCTCTCACATACTCGTGTCTCGCGCGCGCACAGCCCCTCCATGAGAACGAGTGTTGGAAGCAAGTTCGCGAAAGGTTGGTATCTCGTGAAAACCTTTACTCAATCACACATTAAAAAGTGGTATAAAAATATTTTTAATTCTGAATATAATTTTGTCAGTGTGTTAATGTCGACCTGAGAAGCGATTTCTACTTTAGAAAGATAACTAGACGCAAGTTTGAGGTAAAATGCACTTGGGTTGTCGATGTCAAAACACTATTTAAGCTGTGATTCGAAGCGGAGTCAATTATTCCGCTTATACCACGGTTATTCTCAGTCCTTCATATAGCCCGTGAGGGGGGGTGTTGGTAGGGGAGTGCCCTTTTTTTAGGTCAGAGCAACTGCCCCTCAAAATTCCTGTGCACGTCCCTGTGTAGGAGATATGCTTGTGGAGATGGCAGGTCAAAGGCAGATGGATATATGATGCTGTGCAGGAGAGGGCTGTAATGAATCATTGTGGCCACTTTGCTCATTTAGCTCTCGAGGGACAATGTCCGGCAGCAAGGTAAAGATTTAAGACACTTGCAGTTAGATCACAATTTAGGAATTCCATCAGGATTGCAAATGCACAAAAATTTCTAATCATTTTTATTTGAAATTAGGTGCTTTTTTTCTGAGGTTTTCATAAGATATTTTTCATACTGTATTAAACAGTTTATTTAGGTTTATTAAAGGTGCCCTAGATTCAAAATTTGAATTTACCTCGGCATAGTTGAATAACAAGAGTTCAGTACATGGAAAAGACATACATTGAGTTTCAAACTCCATTGCTTTCTCTTTCTTATGTAAATCTCATTTGTTTAAAAGACTTCCGGAAAACAAGCGGATCTCAACATAACACCGACTGTTACGTAACAGTCGGGGTGTGTGCCCCAATATTTGCATATGCCAGCCCATGTTCCCAACATTATGAAAGGCATTAGACAAGGGCAGCCAGTAACGTCTGGATCTGCACAGGTGAATCAACAGACTAGGTAAGCAAGAACAACAGCGAAAATGGCAGATGGAGCAATAATAACTGACATGATCCATGATAGCATGATATTTTTAGTGATCTTTGTAAATTGTCTATCTAAATGTTTCGTTAGCATGTTGCTAATGTAATGTTAAATGAGGTTAAAGTTACCATCGTTTCTTACTGAATTCACGGAGACAAGAGCCGTCGCTATTTTCATTTTTAAACACTTGCAGTCTGTATAATTCATAAACACAACTTCATTCTTTATAAATCTCTCCAACAGTGTAGCATTAGCCGTTAGCCACGGAGCACAGCCTCAAACTCATAGAGAATCAAATATAAACATCAAAATAAATACTTTACTCATATAATTCGAAGCATGCATACAGCATGCATGATGAACATTTTGTAAAGATCCATTTGAGGGTTATATTAGCTGTGTGAACTTTGTAAATGTGCTGTAATATAATCGAGAGCTCGTGTGGCAAGGAGCACGCGAATTAAAGGGGCGGCGCGCTGAAAAAATCAGTGCATAGTTAATGATGCCCCAAAATAGGCAGTTAAAAAAATTTATTTAAAAAAATCTATGGGGTATTTTGAGCTGAAACTTCACAGACACATTCAGGGGACACCTTAGACTTATATTACATCTTGTGAAAACGCATTCTTGGGCACCTTTAAAGTTTTCCACACCCAAGATATTAGATTCACGATTACTTTCTGAATCATATCAATGCCATGCCTAGTGCTCAGTTTCATATTAAATGAAAGTTTAACGTGCAAGCTGACTTCAAAAGAATTTAATAATATTCAGGTAAATTTGTATTTTATTTTTATTTTTTTCTGTCACACTGCAGGACTATGTGAAAGTTGATTAAAATGGTCACTATCACTAAGTGGTCTTTCACATCATAATCATCATCATTATTAGGCTATTAAGTCAGTAATGTTATTTAATTTACTAGAAAAAACGTATTTGTTTTATAATTTTTAAATATTGTTCATGTAGTGACAGTTAAAGGGTTAAAAATAGTGCACTGTCCATTTAATGGCCTGCAGTGGCAGCTGTGCTGTTAACTTTGTCCCTGCCACACAAAGACACATTAAAGCTACTTTAAAGGACCACCATTCAATTGTCCTCTCCCTATACACGCACACATCAACTTGCCATATGTCTACCCATAAGCCCCGCCTCCATCCCCAAAGATCCCGCCCACCAACCTGGAGGATCGAATATCACGTCCGTCTTTCGCTGCATCACTCGACTCCTTCTTTCATCCCAAATTCGCTGTTACAGTGGCAGTGTTTAAGCTGAAACCTCGCGGATCTGACAGCACAGATTGTTAGTATGATACACCAATCGTCCTCTGGATCCTAGACCGGGGGTTGGGAGGGGAGAATCAGATCTTTTGACCCCAGCCATCATTCCCTGGATAACGGGCACAGAGCCACCCGACAGCCTCAATTGTTGTTTCCTTTTTTTGCCGACATCTGCTGCATGTTGCTCACATTTGCATCCGAAGCAACAAGAGGTCTGTATATTAGGGTGTAATGGAACACTTTCATCTCAATCCCTGAAGACGAAATCAGCTTATTTGGATCAGAAGATTTAATCTATTTTGTTCATTCACTGAGCGCGTATAACAATCAAGGGCTTGGTGACATGATGGAGAGTGTGGAGAAGGAGTGCGGCGCTCTGGGTGGATTGTTTCAGGCGATCGTCAATGATATGAAGGTACTAGCACTGTTTTATTGATGCAGATATTTAGCAAAAAAAGATGGTTGTGTTTTACTGCCTTTGTTTTCATTAGGGGTCCAGCTGCCTGCACCACTGATGCTGTGATTAATGACATGGGGGTCTCAGCATGGAGGGCTTTGTTGTGAAATGAGAATTCAACCCTTTTGTAGAACATTTTTAAATGTTAAAGCAAATTTTTGTGCTGTCTGTTTGAGATAAATACAAATAATAGGCCTACGTAAAAAGACAGAGAGATTTTGTCCCCCACAGAATATAGGTCTAATTAGTTAGAAATGATCAAAAATCTTCAGAAATTATTTTTCTTCAAAATATAGAGGTTTTATATGAAGCATGGGCACCACCCACTTTTAAGGCGGCTTTAACAGAAATGTAAAATTATGTTTTGATAGTCAAGTGACCTATCGCACTACTGTCTGTTATTGCATGTTTAGAGAGGCTCATATGTAGTTTGAATTTTGCAAGAACCATATAATCCCATTTTAACCCAATTAATTTTACTTGACATAGTCACAGATTTGAAAATGGTGCACTAAAAGTCTGCCTAGCTATTAGTTGTCCAATGACCAAAAGACATTACCACTATTTTGAACTCGAGTCTCTCCATATCTCTCATGTTGACCCTCTATCATATTGATGATTTCTGAAAGCAATGTTAATGTGCAGGGATTATGCATGGCTCATAAAGAGATATAAATGCATCAGAGTGAGCTTAAATGTGGAGCTCAGCTAAAATCTCACTTGCTCAGAGCCGTGTTGTGATTTTCAGTGAAGTAAAAAGAATCAAAAACATTATGTAGAATATTGACATTCATGCATTTAGGAAAGCATTACATTTAGTTATGTCAGAAGAGAAAAGTTTGTAATATAGAAACCAATTCAGGCTATTTAAAATATGGGATATTACAGTGGCTAACCTTACTAATATCAATAAGAGATATAATATTACATGGCATGTAAATATTGGATTTCTTTATTTGCGCTATTTATTCTTATTAATTTATTTCATTACTTTGCACTATTTTTTTGACTCACATATTTTACGAAGAGACATTTGTAGTGATATTCCTTAATGAAGACAAGCCAAAATCTTATGTTGTTGTGTGAAATGTCATTAAAAACCCACAAAAATAAGGTAATAAAAATGTCATTGAAAGATCCCAGGTCTTTGCACAGATTTGTGTGAAATAAACTGAATCTGTTCCCCTGTAACATGGCCATCTCTCAGATATGAGCTCCTTTTCCTTCAACTATTTGCAATTTTTTCTTTTTTTGGAGTGCTTTCCAGCCTGTTGCATTGCTGAAGCAGAACCCTGTGGTTGTACGTACTGTTCCATAAATGGTTTCCATGTTCTCATGCGGCTCCAGTAGTGAATGTTATTACTGAAAGTTGGCATTTGAGTGAAGTTCAGTGGCCAGATGCCAGATCTGGAGTTCGTATATTGTGAACGGCTCCAGACTTGGCACAGGTCCAACCCTGGCAACGTTCAGCTTGTTTGACATGCAGTATATCAACACTTGTAAAGAGGGTGCAGCCGGAGAGTGTTGTAATGTCAGAGATGATGTGAGTAGGTAGGGCAAACTCCTCTTCAGAAATTTGCATATTGCATAGCATATTGTAGCATTTCATTACTCAGTGATTTCACTTGGCAGACCAAGGTCTATAAAAGAGTTTACAGCTGTGGCCAAAGGTTTATGACAGCTATTTTTGTTTGAATAATTTGAAATGAAAATACAGAAACAGGCTTTTTTCACTTTCAAAATAAAATTAAATAGAATAAAATTAATATTGAATTAAATAAGTAATAATAATTACTCAGTTTAAAACAGTTCATGGTAACACTTTAAACATTCTACTAAGTAACTTTGGAACTACATGTCAACTAACTATCATTAGAGTATTAGTAGACTGTCTGCTTAATATCTGCTAACACTTTATTTTGATGGTTCCACGTCAACGTATTTTACTAACCCGAACCCTAACACCTAACCCTAACCTAACAGTCTACTAATATGAGAGTTAGTTGACATGTAGTTGCAAAGTTACTTATAGTTAGTAGAATGACTAAAGTTGACCATCATAATAAAGTGTAACCCAGGTCATTTCATAAATGTTATGTATATTTTTTTGTAATTGTGTACTTTAAATTCCTCCAGTGTCAAAAATTCTGTCTGCACAAATTTTAAGCGCATTTTTAATTGATTTTTTTAGGATTTTCAAACGTTTGGTGTTTGTTTATTTTAGCTTTTGAGTTGTGACTGTGATAGCCTTCATGAGTACAGATAATCTCAAGGGCTGATATGACAAATTGACCATACAAACATCATTAAGGTCAGTTTCATTCTTGGGTTGAAATGTTAGGGCTTTCTGTCATCTTGTTTAATGTGTTCATTGGCCACAGGAACTTGCATGGAGCCTAGGAAATAACCACAAAATTTGGCTTTTCTTCAAATTCTTATCTGGGCTTTGTAACTTATTCCAATCACAATACTATTCTTCTTTCATCAAAAAAGAGCAAGGCATTGATATTATAATGAATATATATATATATTTTAAATCTAAAAAGCAAAACGGTTATAAAATGATGCTCTATTTTCTGATTAAAACTCTGTAAATATAATGAGATGATCATATTATTGACTTAAGCTATTGTCAATTACGGCCTATAAGTGAATTGTTCACGGTATCTGCAGACTGTTCTTAACCTGCAGCAACCTTATTTGTTCATCAGTTTTAGTCTCAATCTCCTTGTGTCTTTCTCATCCTTGTTCCCTGAAAGCTAATTAACCACCTGTGGGTTTTAAATATAACTGCCTTTGACTGTTTAGAAGAGTTGGAGTTAGAGAGTCGAAATCATTTTTCTTGTTGTGTGCATTTACCATTCAAAGGTTTGGGGTTAGTACGATTTTTTTAAATGAAATACTTTTATTCAGCAAGGACATATTATATGGATGAAAAAAGTGACAGTAAAGACTTTTACATTGTTAAATATTTAAAATAAATGTTATTCTTTTGAACCTTTTCTTTATTAAATAATCCAAATGATAATGCTAAGAAATGTTTTGCATCAAATGAGCATATTAGAATGATTTCTGAAGGATCATGTGACACTAAAGACTGGAGTAATGATGCTGAAAATGTAGCTTTGCCATCACAGGAATAAATTACAAAAGAGTTTTTTTAGTTGTAATAATATTTCACAATGTTACTGTTTTACTGTTGATCAAATAAATGCAGCTTAGGTGAGCATAAGGGACTTCTTTCAAAAACTTTAAAAAAAAATTGTGTGTGTGATTGTGTGTAACTAATGGTGTAATTTTAGGTGCACAGTGGGCAGCAGAGCAGAATTAAGTTTTCTTCCAAAACACAAGAAAACCTAGATTCCAACATCAACAAACAAAAAATCAGACTCCCTTGCTTTAATTTTTAAAAAAGAAATAATAAGAAACCACTGTTTACAATAGATGTCTTAGGTATTCTACCATGTGGTTAGTGTCTTTCCATCTTTAGCGGTTGTATCAGCAAACCCGATGCCAGAATTCTGCAGTTTTTAACACAAATGTGTATAGAGACAGAGGATTTTCAGACACATAGAGACCATGCAAAACAACCTTATGCCAACCTCTCCAGTTTTTTAACAAGAGCTGGCAGCACAATTTTAAAAAGATTCTTCTTTCCTGTCTCGTTTATTAAAGACAGACTTTCTCTTTAATTGATTGAATTGAATTGTCATCATTTACATACCCTCGTGTCTCCTCCAAACCTGTATTGCTGGTAATCAAACAGTTTTGGTGCCCATTGACTTCCTCAATTGTATGAAAACAACAACACTGAGACATTTTTCAAAATATCCTCTTTTATGTTCCAAAGAAGAAAGTAAGGGTGCGTTCACACTTGTCATGTTTGGTTCGATTAAAACGAACCCTGGTGCGATTGCTCGGTTAGTGCGGTTCATTTGAACATATGTGAACGCTTCCAAACGAACTCTGGTGCGGTTCGAATGATATATGAACGCAACACGGACCAAAGACATGTAACCGAACCAAAAACAGGAAGACGAGACCCTAAAAAGGACAGAATCCTCACGCATGTCGGTTTTTCTCATCATAGTCGCGAGTTTGCCCATCACAGGCATCAGACGCGCGTCTCCACGCAGCAGATCGTTTGTGTGTGACGGATGGATTCTCGCCGGTGTTTTGACTACTTTACACATTTTATAAGCTCTTCACGAGTTCCCAGCTGGCCAAAATACCATCACATGCAGGCTACGCACCGCTACGCACACACAACGAGCACATTTACCTCAGCACACAGCATTGTTTTGGATGTTCGGTAAGTTCCGTCTCAAAATAGGCAATACGTCATAAAATCCGACCAATCACGTTGTGAATGTATCCCTACGCCTTAAGGTTCGGTATCTTTTGGTTCGGTGATAAAATTGCCAATCTGAACGCTAACCGGACCAGGACTAAATGTTTTTTTTTTTCTTCTTTGGTCCGGACCAAATGAACCAAACGAACCGAACTACAAGTGTGAACGCACCCTATACAGACATACATTTTCGGTGAACTATCCCTTTAAGAAGCCTATAGTGAGGACACCAGCATCCTATGTTGGGGCACAACATATGCTGGTCTTTTAAACAGCATAGGAAGCTATGATGACAGACAGGGTCAGCACACCTGGATGAAATTTAGCTGGTGTTTCTGTCGAGAATGTTCTTCTAAAACAGATGGAAGAGTGTCATGACTGTTTGTATTCAGCGAGACATCTGGTCCTCATCTGAAGTGCTTTGCTCTCTATTTGTGGTACATGGAGTTCTGAACGTGTGTTGGGGTACCTGTTTGTGTGCAGTTCTGTTTTGAGGTTTATGTCCTGACTAACTCTCTTATATGTGTCTCTTCCTTCCTGTAGTATTCATACCCGGTGTGGGAAGACTTCATTGCAAAGGCCACGAAACTACATTCCCAGCTAAGGTGATTAAACACTTCAGACATCCTTATATTGATTATTTATTTTATCTTTTTGGAGATATTGATCCTCACCTTATAGGCCCTGTCCCAAATGTCATCCTCAACCCTTTGCGGCCTATATTTTGCCGCATGAGCTGTTGGGTTATAGTCCACACCAGTGTGGAATCGACAAAAAGTCGAATAGCCCACGTGCGCACCCTTCTGAATCATAAAATGACAAACGGGACACCCTGAGGTCTCATGGACTTCACGGATTCGCACGAGCGAAGGCCATGAGACCGTAAGTCCACATCAAGCCCTCCATTCGGTCCTTAATCTGCATTCTCAAGAAGTGAATCAAGTGATTTTCAACAGGTCTGCCTGCTGTTCTTAATCAGCACTGGCGCTGATGACTATAAATGTTTTGCTGTTTACTCCCTTCACAGAACCACAGTGTTGGCGGCTGCAGCATTCCTTGATGCTTTTCAGAAGGTGGCAGACATGGCAACCAACACGAGAGGTACATTTTTTCAATTAAAAAGTTGAGGTCACAATGATCAATATTTTGGGGTTGCAGATGTTTGTTGACGTTGTTTTGGGAGACTATAACAAAGTTTTGCATAAGGGAGTTTGATTGACAAGCGTTCTAACCAGTCATAACGCTGAATCCGCCATTTTGTCCGACAAAGCAATCAGGTGTTAGAAGATTAACCTTGGTGGACTTGAACTTGAAAAATGGTGTGTACTGACATCTTTCCGTGTTTGAAACAACATTCCTTCTCATGTTCATTCATGTTTATTTGATGCTACAAATGAACTAGTAGGAAGAGATGATCGGTTCGCGAGCCGCTTGAGCTGAGGCACTACAACAATCTGTCACGACACATTATAGAGCCACAAAACGTTTTTTTATTGTTCAAATTCCTTAAAAAATTTCACAATTTGAAAGCTGGGACTTCGTTTAATATCACAAGTAACCTGCTCTGTCTCGTCTGTTGATGTGTTGTCAGTGTCCTCTTTGCTCCGCAATGTATTTTTCACTCTGTGTGGCGTGACGGCGCCATGGCTTGTCAGACAAAGCAACAGTAACTATGGGGGGCGGGTCTTTGCGAAGGGTCAATTACATTCCAAAATATGCCATTGGATGGAAGTTGGAATTGGTGTTGCACAATTTGGAGAGAAAAATCTAATTGCGATTTTTCTGGAAAAATTGTGATTGCGTTTTCAAATGCGATAAAATTTCCAGCTTTGCTGTGCTTCTTTGTAGGTTGCACAATTTGGCCAACATTTTGTGATTTAATGTGGCTATTAAAGGAATAGTTCACCCAAAAATGAAAATTATCATATAATTTACTCACCCTCAAGCCATCCTAGATGTATATGACTTTCCTCTTTCAGTCGACACATTTAGAATTATATTAAATAATATCCTGGCTCTTCCCACTTTGTAATGGCATTGAATAGGGCCTGAGTTTTTGAAGCTCCAAAAAGCGCATCCATCCATCATAAAAGTAATCCATATGACTCCAGTGGGTTAATAAATGCCTTCTGAAGTGAACTGATGGGTTTTTGTAAGAAAAATATAATCACTGGCTTCCGGCAATGGCCATACGCGCACTAACGAGAGAGTTACGTGGTTTTTCGTGAGAGGCGTCTATTCTCACATAAGCTTATGCTACGCCTACGTCGGGTCAGAGGTCACCGCCAGAACTCGACTCTCTCGTGAACGCACAAACAAAAAAGATAAACAATAAAAACAAAGAGTGTTTAAGAAAAGTAATATAATAATAAAGTTTATAAAGACTTTATTTCTTCATTTTCAAATGTTAAACCATCAAACTTTTATTTTGACGGAAAACCGCAGGGAGCCCTTAAGGTTTCTCTTTTGTTGATTAGTACATATCATTACAAGGATGAGACGATGGTTGGCGTATCCCAGACAGAAACATAGTGTGGCCCAGATCAGGCCCACATTTGGTACATGCGGATAACATGCGGATCAGATGTGGACTGACACTTTGTTGCTGTCAGGGATGTTGCATTTCCAAATGCTCATTAGAGTGACCCACACTCAGATCAGATGCAGAGATTTGTGTAGAGCAGCATTTAAGGCTGATTTATACTTCTGCGTCGAGTGTACGCCGTAGCTACGGCGTAGGCTGTGTGTACCACGCATAGCCTATGTGCACCTCTTCAAAAATGTAACAATGCGTCAATTCTACGTGGACCGCAAGCGCTGTGATTGGTCTGTTAGAACCCTTCCCTCAGGTCGAAAAACTGCCACGGAACACTTGGAGAAGAGCGAGCGTTTTCAGCTTCCATAGGAATGAAAAAATGCTCTGTTTCAGGGGACACATGCAGTCATACTGCAACAAAAGTCGTTATCTATTTGCCGCTTCTCTGCCACTTCTATTTGTAAGCTTCTCTGACAACGTACATGACAAGCTGCTTCTTCTTCGGCTTTTGCCTTGATACGCAACATGACCACGGACACTGCCTACTAGTGGTCTGCATGCACGTCGACGCGGACAACGACGCAGAAGTATAAATGAAAACAGACGCATAGCCTATGGCGCTGAGGCTCCGGCGTAGGTCCGACGCAGAGGTGTAAATCAGCCCTTACTGCGAACCAAGCTGTCATGACAAAACACCAAATCATGAGCTGCTCACGAGTAAGAACACAGTGCCATGCTTCACTCTGAAACATGCAGATTAAAAATTAATTAAATCACAGGCTCTGTGATTTGATAATCGCACTGACATATTGCACTGTTGTTTTAATTCCAATTAATCGTTCAGCCCTAGTTGAAAGTCATGCTTAAATACAGTATATGAATACAGCAGAAAGGTCACTATGAGTTTGTTCTGATAACTAGGAAATGGCTCGCGAGTCATATTTCATCATACTTTAATTCTGCTTCTAGTTTGGCTGCTATTGGATCTCTGAAACCGAATCCTTCCTGTGCCATCAAAATCCTCTAGTTACTGCCTGCAGGGAGCAGACAAGGCCAAACAAATCTAGTCTTCATCAACACAGTTAAAGGATGTGGGTCAGGCATAGCTGTCGGCCTAGAGCTGAATTACTCATTTGAGTCTGTCTGGTAAATTGCACCATATGTACACTAGCGCTGAATGAAAATATCATGGGTGGGTTTGTGTGTATTAGCGTGTGTGTTTACTGACAAACCACATTGGACAAAAGGCACGGTTGCTATTGGCTACCAAATCTGCAAGGTTACAGCACTACCTCTCAGATACCAGACAGATATAAAAAAAGAGCTTTAGTGTGGGAGAGAAATTATGATAGAATAGTTTATTTTACACATCGGTCTATGATTAATAGTTTTGGTTTGGGGTTAGACAGGCTTAGTATATGTGGACTTTAATGGATTGAAGATATATAGAAGATATATATTTTTTGCTTTTATATATATATTCAATCTAACATATATTGCTTAAAATATATTTTGTAAAAATACATTTCGTATTACATTACATTTTGGAAAATACATTTTAAGCATTTAAGCAAATAAATAAATAAACATTTTACATTTTGTTTACATTTTACAACAAGTACTGAAGTACAAAATTTGAAATTAATATATTTGCCAAAAAAATATGTTTCTTAAGCCACAAATATTTTGCATTTTTTAAGCATATATTTTGAATATATAGCAGCTGGTTAAAAATGGCACACTTGCAGTGATAAGAAATTAAGGGACACTATAGACTAGAGTCTGTAGAGACAGACTATATCCAATTTTATTTTGTTTCAGTCTAGTAAAGGCAAATGCAAACCTACCCACCTATCCACCTTCACCCTTCTGCCCAGTTCAGAATCATTACCAGATGCCAGTGAACCAGATTGATTCCATTTGTCCTGCGGGAGCGCTTTGTTCTGCACCGGACTCCAAGCATACAGCACTGCCATAAATGAGTTCAGTGAACTGTCAATACTTTCAGTAGATTGCTGTCACAGGAGCATTTTCACCTCTGACCTTGTCTGGACGTTGTTTATTACTTTCTGTTGATATAAAAGTTAAAAGTTGCACCATAGTGTATCAAATGATTTTTGCCCTATTTTCAAAGGAAAGAATTCATTACAAGCTTCTCACTTTAGTTTTTTTTTTTTGGTTTCCAGTAGCTCCACATTGAAATCATATTTAGTCTACACCAATGAGAGGGCAGTATATAATCCATGGTATTAAGTGTCAGCAACAGAGGCATGCGTTCTCTTTGAATTAGGGACAGGCTGGGGGCACTGGCACAGCTGGAGATCTCGCTAACATCAGACGGATTCTCGTCTCACCGGCTTCCAGTGACACACATTCTTCCCCCCATCACCCCAGTTAGCAGGCCCATAATCACACACAGTCCGGACAGTCACATTAACTAACGACCTGAACATGTAAAGTGTTTGAATATAAGTGAATCGCCATCAATTTACAGTAAGGTTCATTGTGTTTATGCAACACTAACAATGAACAACAATTTGTTTGTGTGCATAAAAATTGCAATTTTTTTTAAACAATCTGAATATGTTTACAATCTATACTATGATCTAACCTTATTGTACAGTGTTACCAGTTCACCTTTCAAATTCACCTTCATGATTGCCTGGATGTCTCAGTTTTGACCACTACCCTGCTTAAAAAAATTCAGCATAAATTCCATGTTGGTCTAGGCTGGTTTATGTTGGTTAGAGCTAGTATGGTGGACTAGCATAGTCATGCTGTTTTCAAGCAAAACTGAGCTGGTTTGCTGGTCCACCAGCTCTCCCGCTTCCCATGCTTTGGACCAACAAAAAAGCATCCCATGCTGTTCCCAGCATGCAAAACATACCCTATGTTGGTAAGCAGCAATGCTGGGTTTTTAGGAGGATATTGAGGTTCCATCACCATTCTACTCAGTCTAGAGACTTATTGTTCCATACATGCATTTAGGATTGAAGTTTTGGTCAAGTAAAGGTCAGTTTAAGTTGAGTGTTAGTAGGCTTGCGAATACCAATACAGGGAACGTCAATATGGAAGGAAATTACATACTGCAACTCTCTCTCTCTCTAATACCTTTCTCTTCTATTATGACTCTCTGCCTTTGATAGCAAAGGAGTCCAGCAGTCTGGCTTGTTTGTGATCTTTATAGTCATGGCGTCATGGTCAGCGTTTTTTATAGAGCAGATGTGGGCAGTCTATTAGAGCACGTGTTAGACAGGCGTGGAAGTGTTTGATGTCTGTGTTTGACTTGCATTTGGACGTCTGGCCTCTAAGAATAGCTGCATTTGCTTACATTCACTTCCAGTGATGAATGCTGGAAGAGGGATGTTTACTGGAACACAAGTTAAATGTAATGATACATGCTTTGTTCATCTAGTTTTTTATTAGAAGTTCTTTATTGTTTATATGATGTCAGTGCTTGCACTCTGCATTGCACCACCCCATAGTGATTTAGTTGTGTAAGTGTATAGTTAGTCCTGTGGGTAATTTCTTATGTTGTGAGAGAGACACCATGGGAGATGGTCACAAACCTCTTTATCATGGGATTGGAGTGAGGTGTGTTTTAATGATGGCTCTTGGGTCTGTATTTGTGTGTTTTCCATCCACGCTGATGACAGGCTCTTCTCAGCGTATATATACTGCATGAGTGCATGTCTATACAAGGAAGGAGCTTGGAAGCGATTTCCCCCGGCTTGCAGTGGCGAGGCAGAAACGTGTAATCCTCTTTACCTTGTTCTGACACACAGACTAAGTTTGTGCATGTTAGTGTGAGTGTGTGTCAGTGGGACGCAGTGGGCTGCTAATCTTCCCTGCAGCTCTGGACTGGCAGATGGCATGTATCCGTGCCAGCCATCTGGAGTGTGGGGCATGGGCAAGAATTTGCCTTACTTGGCACCGGAAATTATACCGTCAGATTCACACTTGCTACATTTCACCCATTTCTATTAACTCACCTTTTTATCAGGTCTGTGGGCCCCAAACAGCTCCCAAGTGTTTTATTAAGCACTTAGAATGGTCCTTTGTTCACACATGTCATTATCTTTGCTAAACAGAGGCTTGCTGTGTTTTAGTTATGTATATACTGGTGATTTGTATTTTCCCCCTTTGAATATAATATTTATATAACAAAACATTGCTGCATGCATATTAACAGTAAGTATAAAAATGGATTTTGACCCTAAGATTACCATAATTATTCAGTTACAGAAAGTGCTATGGTTTTTTGGACATGGTCACATGAAACTACCCTGTTTTTTTGGCCATGTACTATGGCAACACCACAGTTTTTTGGACATTCATCAATGCCTTACCATGTAACCTGCTAGTGCATTGATTTTTGTACATCTGAGGTGGTAATACCATGATTTTATTGTATCATGATACATGAAAATGGAAATCATTCAGTATCATGGTATATATCAAACTACCATCCATGATGATATTGTTTTTCAAGCCTGGTAAATGGGGAAACTGTAAAGTTAGACAAAAATGAAGAACCAACAGATGTTAAATCCAACAGCAAGCACTCATTTTACATCCTTGAATGCCTCTTATGACAGTCTTTACCACAAATATTTTTCAGAGGAAACCTGGTATGCATTTAGAAGCCTCCATAATCAACACATTTATTTTGGAGTCAATTATGTTCGACTGTTTAAGCCAATCACAGATGCATGAAAATAAAAAAGTTAGTAATATAACATATAATATAAGATAAAAAAAAGTTATGATATATATATATATATACACACATACACACACACACACACACACACACTAGATTTAAGATTTTTTTGAACGATTTATTTGATTTATTGATCAAAAGTGACAGTAAAGAAATGTATAATGTTACAGAAGTTTTCTGTTTAAATGTAAATATTTCACAACATTACTATTTTGTATTTTTGATAAAATTCAATTCAATTCACATTTATTTGTATAGCGCTTTTCACGATACATATCATTTCAAAGCAGCTTTACAGAGAATGCATGTCAAAATTACAATTTAAAGAATGCAGATTAGCAAATAATGTAATAATTTAGGCAATTAATTTACAAATACTGTTAGCAGTTTAACTGAACGTAGAAGCACTGAGCTCCTGAAAAATGAATTATGAATTACATTAACAATAATTAGGATATAGAAATTGTGTAATGTGCATGTTGATCCAGATGATTGCGTCTTCTGAAGTCCTCACAGGAGTTGGCGCCGTCTCTTCATAGGTGTTGGTCATCTGAGGTCTTCTTAAGGGGCTGGATCCAAACTGAAGCTGAAGTCCTCTCTAGTCACCTCGGGACAGGTGTCCCGAGGCAAAACAGAAAAGCAAATGGAGAATAATTAGCGTAGCTGCTGTTCATAACATTAAGCAAAGATAGTCATGTGCAATTGATCTGATATGAGATGCATTATGTGAATGCTTGGCTAAAGAGATGCGTCTTTAATCTAGATTTAAACTGGGTGAGCGAGTCTGAGCCCAGAACATTATCAGGAAGGCTATTCCAGAGTTTCGGAGCCAAATGTGCAAACGCTCTCCCTCCTTTAGTGGACTTAGCTATCCTAGGTACAACCAGAAGTCCAGAGTTTTGTGATCTTAAAGAGCGTGAAGGATTGTAGGGCGATAGAAGATCAGTTAAGTACACAGGAGCTAAACCATTTAGAGCCTTATAGGTCATTAGCAATACTTTATAATCGATACGGAACTTAATAGGCAACCAGTGTAGAGATGATAAAATTGGTGTTATATGATCAAAAATAAAATAAATGTAGCCTTGTGAGCAAAATTTGTGGTAAGGTGTTCCAATCACTTTTATTGCCACAGGTGTATAAAATCAAGCACCTAGGCATGCAGACTGCTTCTACAAACATTTGTGAAAGAATGGGTCGCTCTCAGGAGCTCCGTGAATTCAAGCAAGGTACTGTGATAGGTTGCCACCTGTGCAATAAGTCCATTCGTGAAATTTCCTCACTACTAAATATTCCACGGTCAACTGTTAGTGTTATCATAACAAAGTGTAAGCAATTGGGAACAACAGCAACTCAGCCACAAAGTAGCGGGCCACGTAAAATCACAGAGCGGGGTCAGCACATGCTGAGGCACACAGTGTGCAGAAGTCGCCAACTTTCTGCAGAGTCAATAGCTACAGACCTCCAAACTTCGTGTGGCCTTCAGATTAGCTCAAGAACCGTGCTTAGAGAGCTTCATGGAATGGGTTTCCAAGGCCGAGCAGCTGCATCCAAGCCTTACTTCACCAAGTGCAATGCAAAGCGTTGGATGCAGTGGTGTAAAACATGCCACAGCTGGACTCTAGAGCAGTGGAGACGTGTTCTCTGGAGTGACGAATCACGCTTCTCTGTCTGGCAATCCAATGGACGAGTCTGGGTTTGGCGGTTGCAAGGAGAACGGTACTTGCCTGACTGCATTGTGCCAAGTGTAAAGTTTGGTGGAGGCGGGATTATGGTGTGGGGTTGTTTTTCAGGGGTTGGGGTTGGCTCCTTAGTTCCAGTGAAAGGAACTCTTAATGCTTCAGCATACCAAGACATTTTGGACAATTTCATGCTCCCAACTTAGTGGGAACAGTTTGGGGATGGCCACTTCCTGTTCCAACATGACTTCACACCAGTGCACAAAGCAAGGTCCATAAAGACATGGATGAGCGAGTTTGGTGTGGAGGAACTTGACTGGCCTGCACAGAGTCCTGGCCTCAACCCGATAGAACAACTTTGGGATGAATTAGAGCGGAGACTGCGAGCCAGGCCTTCTCGCCAACATCACTGCCTGACCTCACAAATGCGCTTCTAGAAGAATGGTCAAAAATTCCCATAAACACACTCCTAAACCTTGTGGAAAGCCTTCCCAGAAGAGTTGAGGCTGTTATAGCTGCAAAGGGTGGGCCAACTTCATATTAAACCCTACGGATTAAGAATGGGATGTCATTAAAGTTCATGTGCACGTAAATTCAGGTGTCCCAAAACTTTTGGCAATATAGTGTATATACATACATACTGTATATGTTTCTGTTATTTATGATTAATTAAAATAAATTATTATTAGTAGTATTAGTAACTAATTAAATATATACTTTTAAATTTGTACATTCCTGTACAATATATGGGTTCGGCAAAGCAAAATGTGTTTAAGCGCCCCAGAAGTACCTCAGGAACACGTACCTCTGGTTGGGAATCAGCTATGGGGAAAAAAGGAAAAGGAAAAGAAGACAAGAAATAGCAGCTGGGAAAAGTAACTGATGTTGTTATCTCCAGCTCACGCCTGACTGAACTACTGTCAACCTTAATAGAGTGACAGATGGACAAAGAGAAAGGGAGAGAGACAGACAGAGAGGAGGGGTCCCTATTATGTCTGTTTTAGTAAAATGTGTGACTGTGTTTTTGCTGGAGCTATAATGTGAAGCACATCTGGACAGGGAGGACTGCGGAGTATTTTTAGCAGCAGTGCTCTATCCCCCAGACAGGAAGTCTTATACAGGCTGTAAACACACATGCACACACTCACACTAAGCCATACACACACATGGGCATCCTTAATGTCCCCTCCTCATGCCAGGAGAGAGTCTTGGGAAGTCTGGAGTAATTGAGAACAGATAGAGTGAAGGCAGGGGGCCAAATTCAGCTTTGCTGTCATTGGTCTTCCTGTCTCTTGTCTTGTTCCATGCACTCGTGTTAGATTGAACGTGTGAGAGCGACTTTGACATTGGTCTGCTGGTTTATTAGACCATTATGTAACCCTCAGAAACTTTCTCAGACGTCTAAAAACGTGAGAAGAGGGGAAAAAGCTGTGCACATGTTTGTTTTACTCATGTGTATTTATGTTTGAGGTTACCGCTGGGTTACATGGATGTGTTTATATGAAGCATTGAGTATGTGATTTTACACTATAGTGGTCCCAAAGAGATGTTTCTTAAATGTAAAGTGAATCCTCATTCGTAAACCAGTGTAGTTTTCTAATGTGGTGCATTTCTGAGTGAAACTAGATATTTAGTGAGAAAAAATGTAGGGAAAGATAAATAGTATTTAGATTTAGATTTAAATAGTATTTTCACTTGACATCACAGTGTTGATGTGCAGAACACTTTCTGGCTAGCTTTACTAACTGCAGAAATTATTTTTTTATTTTATTTTATTTTTTTTTTCTTGTTTTTTTTTTTCTTAGTACATATTTTAAAAAAACATCACAATAAATATTAAGGTCTTTTGAATTTGGCCTTATTTAAAGTAAGTAAACTATATGAAATATTGAATAACAGAATTCTACTGTTATATTATAGCTAATGTAATTATATAATTAAGTTGTAAGAATGCTGAAAAATATTATATTGACCTAAAACCATGAATATAATTTGAGATAAAGTAATCATTTTGGTTGTAACAAATTATTAGTATTTTATAATAATTCTTATTTTATATATATATATATATATATATATATATATATATATATATATATATATATAAATTTTATATATACAAATTATAAGTGACATTAGTGGAAAATGAAAGACTTTTCATGAGAAAATCTTTTTTTTTTTTTTTTTGTAATTAAAGATTATGTGTAATAATAATTATTTACTAAGAATGTGCATTATCACAAATAAATACTGGTCCATTTTGAGTTCATGTTCACTTTAATGTTGCTTAGCAAATTACTTTGCCTTCCCACAATGTGTGACATTTCAAATGATCTGGTGATAATGTTTGATGCAGTTAACAATTTACAATAGGGTACATGTCGAACGTCACATGACCAAACCGAAATACTGGTCTCATTGCATCCGCTTGTCAGAGAAAGTGTTAACAGCAGTGTGAACTGACAGCATATCTATGGACTTTTAAGGTAATCAGCATAACTACCTAGTTCATAGTTATAGGTGTTTTATTCTATTAAATATCTAAACGTTAGTGTGAAGAAGAAAAATATGGGGGACATCAGTTATGCTCATTTTTGCTCTCTCCTTTTAAGTTATCTTGGATAAAACAGCTAATTTTTTCATGAAGCACATACAAAAGACCTAAACCGGAAGTGATCTGATCTGTTTTACAGAATACGGAAGTTACATTGCGCATAACCCCTATAAAGTTCCATTAGTTAGCTACATTAGTTAACATGAACTACCAATGAAAAATGTCTAAAGCATTTATTAATTTGTTAATTTCAACATTTACTACAGTATTAAAATAAAAACCTTAACAAATGGGATCTTATTGTAAAGTGTTACCTATATCTCAGTTGTTTTGTCTGCAGTTTGCATAAAGCAGAACATTCACAGTGAGCTGTTGGTGAGACCAAGGAGAGAGAAGACCATGAATAATCTTGTTTGACTCTCTCATGACAACTGTTGCAATGCCAGCCATTCACAGGCTCTGTTAAGAGTGTCTGCCAACCACTTCTGCACCTGCACATGTATCCATTCAGAGAGAGAGAGAGAGAGAGAGAGAGAGAGAGAGAGGGCACATCTGAGTGGCCCGTGGCCACTGCTTCTCAGTTCAGATGGCAGTGAAGGCCGTTAAGGTTTTGTGTAGTTGTTGAGGTGAAACTCTATTTAGTTTCTTAATGCACATTCTTCATGTTAATATGAGCAATTAATCCATGAATGTTATTCTTTAAAGGTGCCCTAGAATTAAATATTGAATTTATATTGGCATAGTTGAATAACAAGAGTTCAGTACATGGAAAAGACATACAGTGAGTTTCAAACTCCATTGTTTCCTCCTTCTTATATAAATCTCATTTGTTTAAAAGACCTCCGAAGAACAGGTGAATCTCAACATAACACCGACTGTTACGTAACGCCCCAATATTTGCATATGCCAGCCCATGATCAAGCCATTAGACAAGGGCAGGACATCTGGATGTGCACAGCTGAATCATCAGACTAGGTAAGCAAGCAAGAACAATAGCGAAAAATGGCAGATGGAGCAATAATAACTGACATGATCCATGATAACATGATATTTTTAGTGATATTTGTGAATTGTCTTTCTAAATGTTTCGTTAGCATGTTGCTAATGTACTGTTAAATGTGGTTAAAGTTACCATCGTTTATTACTGTATTCACGGAGACAAGAGAGCCGTCGCTATTTTCATTTTTAAACACTTGCAGTCTGTATAATTCATAAACACAACTTCATTCTTTATAAATCTCTCCAACAGTGTGTAATGTTAACTTTAGCCACGCAGCATAGCCTCAAACTCATTCAGTATCAAATGTAAACATCCAAATAAATACTATACTTACATGATCCGATGTACAGTATGCAAGCAGCATGCATGACGAACATCTTGTAAAGATCCATTTTGAGGGTTACATTAGCTGTGTAAACTGTGTTTATGCTGTTCAAGGCAAGCGCCAGCTCCGGGGGAGGGGGAGCACGAGAATTAAAGGGGCCGCAACCTATATATCGGTGCATAGTTAATGATGTTAAAAAAAGGCAGTTAAAAAAATGAATTAAAAAAAATCTATGGGGTATTTTGAGCTGAAACTTCAGACACATTCAGGGGACACCTTAGACTTATATTACATATTTTAAAAAGAAGTTCTAGGGCACCTTTAAGACAAAAAATCATATTTGTAGTTGTGCCTATAAAATAATTTTTAATTCTCAGCTGAGGTCACCAGTGAACCAGCAAGGTCAAAAGTGAGAATTTTGTAAGTTGCATAAAACAAAGATTATTGGAGTATGTTTTACTAGAAAATACTATTTCAGTTTTTCTATATCAAAATTTCACATTTAATTCAGTGTTTGTATTTGTTTTTTCAGTGTATGACTTTCTTCTGCAAAACAAAACAAGATATTTAAAAAAAATGTGTTTTTTGTCCAAAAATTGAAAGTCACTGTGGTCCAATGTTGTTTTGAACCTCGTTGACTTTCATTGTATGGACAAAAACAGCCTTCTTTTGTATTCCACTGAAAACAGCAAGCCATACAGGTTTGTAACGACATGAGGGCGAGTACATGATGATAAAATGTTCATATTTGGGTGAACTATCCCTTTAAATAGCTGTTGATCACATGAGTAGTTCCTCAAGGGTTCACAGATCTGCTAAATAGCTTCCCAGCCGTGGGCAGGTGTTGGAGGGACTGAATGGAGAGTCTGACTGAATGGAGCATCTGAAGCCTCTGGCTCACGTGATCTGAAGAAAGGTTGTGGGAGTCGTGTGTGTCCGGTCAGGGTGGGAGGCCAGGGGACTCCTGGATACAGGAAGTCTCTGAACGCTTTCAGGATGGAGCTGTCAGCTGATCCCTCAAGGGAAGGGAAGAGGATGCTGGCAGGTGTGTGTTTGTGTAGCATATCATCTTGACTGTAGCAGTGACGTTGAGAAGGTCTGTTTTTGAGATAAAAAAGCCTTCGTTTTTGAGCTAAAGTGCAGCTGTGAACTTTGCACTGAGCCATGTAAGTGGATGTGTGTTCGTGTGTGTGCAAATCAACTCAGGGAGAGCTCTGTTATGTCTCAACACCAGTGGCGTTGAACTTGATTTGCCTTGCTGAAGACCTTTAAGAATAGGATGTGAGACGTGCGTGCTCTTGGACAAGCACACTGTGTACTGACAGCAGGCCTTTCTCTCAGCAGACAGACACTATGGGGTGGACATTTGGGTCTGTGCCAATTGGGATACACAGGGATATATATATATATATATATATATATATATATATATATATATATATATATATATATATATATATATATATATATATATTTTTTTTTTTTTTTTGCAATATCATTTCCTGAGTACAGCTCTTCAGACCGAGGATTCAGATGGCTGATCTCTAACCTTCCTTTTCTTCTTACTGTCACCTGGTTTGGCTACCATTCAATCTGTCAGTGTCCCACCCAGTGGGACAAACTGTGAAAAACACTGGTTTGAAGAATTTTAAAAGCTTAGAAATCTTCAAATCTTTACTTTATTTGTATTTGAAGTCATGCCTCTTTGTGATTAGCTCCCATGTTGGAGGCTGTTTGTTTTGAGGGTTTTTAGTTCTGGTGTTTCAGTAGTTGTGTGTGTGCTTCACTGTGTGTGTGTGTGTGGTTATAGGAGGGCAGGTTATTGCCGGCCTCTCCCATTCTCTCCTGTAATAATGGTGTTTAGGAAACATGAGCAGACAGGAAAGGCAGATACAGAGTGGAAGAATGGAGGGATATCCCTTTACCGGGTTCCCTCCTTTTCCCTTTGGACCTGGATGGAGAGATGGAGAGTGCGGCAGTGCTGTTCTTCTGGGCTACTCCAATTTCTTATTGCACACACACACACAAATTTATATTTGGTGTATAAAACCAACAAACACCAACATATTCACTTCTATTAAAACTTTGTGAAGTTGACAATCAGTCCTTTTTCAGAACATTTTTACATTACCATTTGTATTCTTCTGCCATTGCAGACAAAATACACTAGTAAAATATGGAGACAGAGTTTTCTGCAATGCTTATTCAGAGGTACCATAACTCTGTAGTCCAAATCCTGAACAAATGACTCCAATGAGCCAGTTTTTTTTTATTGAATCAAAAACATACGGCGCATCCAGTGTAATTCGACTCCTGAACAAATAACTCTAATGAGCCGGTCAGTGTTGGGGTTAATGCATTACGAGCAGTGTGAGTTATGTAATCAGATTACTTTTATTAAAGTAACTAGTAAAGTAACACATTACCTTTAAATTTACAACAAAATATCCAAGTTACTTTTTCTAATAAATAATGCATGTTACTTTGTTTTCCCATTTATTGACTGACAGCTCTCTTGTCCTCATGTTAAGAGAAATCGGGAGTAAGGAGCAGAGGCGCTGTGTGCACTGAGTAAACATGATGGTTATTGTAGTTCTAGACTAAATGTGAGCCTGCATTTACTCATTGCACTTGCACCAAAACAGATCCAGTATTCCTCAAAATTAATAAAAACAGTAAAATGCAAAATGTATAGACTATTATGCAAACCTGCAATAATATGCAAAAACCTGCAATGATATATATATATATCATTGGCACAGTTATTATTAATTATTAATTAATTATTAAAAAATTATTTACAATTCCCATGTCTAGTTATTATAATCAATCAGATGTTCCCTTATATCCACTGGCCCTTTGAACTCTGTAAGTAGAGACTTTGGCCCTTCTGGCCTGTGTAACCTACTGGCCCTCATACCAGCAGAGTTCAATCTCATCAGATCTGGCTGCGAGATTGGGGGAAATCTTGGATGAGCTGGTTGTGTTAAGGCCCAGGCAGGCTGGGCTTTATAGCTTAAGACCCCATTTTAATTACACTTGGCTGGAGAGGAAAGTTAACACCGCTAAGTAATTGTGTTCAAGGTCACCAAGCGAGTGAGCACTTCTTGATGGATCAGAGCCATGCCGTTTGGGAAGTGTTCTGTTTGTGGTCTTTGAAGTTCTGTCTCTTGTGAATATAGTGCAATTATCTTGTATTTTCACCGACTAAGCACATGTTTTTTTTCCTTTAATAGACCTGCTTTCATGCTTCTGATTAGTCTGCCCCCTTGTGGCCATTTTTATATTTGCGATTAAATTTGAAAAACAAAGTTGTCATTGCTGCCTTCATCTGCTGCCACACAATTTAAGACTACAAACATTTTTCAAGCTGTTCACATGTCATATTTATCTCTTTATTTAACTTTCATTTGTCTTGTTGTCAGGTGCCACCAGGGATATTGGCTCCGCTTTGACCCGGATGTGCATGCGACACCGCAGCATCGAGGCCAAACTGCGCCACTTCACCAAGTGAGTGATCGACCCATCCATGGCATGATTACTTTCATGCCTTGCTCCCCGCCAGTCAGACTGCACTGACAGGATTTTATGTCTGTGCCAAGCATTGATTTTCCACTGTGGAGATAAGCAAACATCCATAGATCAATCAGCCTGCTCTAAGGCTTTAATGTGCTGTCTTCAGAGAGACCAAATTAGCTCACAGCTTGAAGATTTCAAATGCTGACCTTAAAGGAATAGTTCACCCAAAAATGAACATGTTCTCATTATTTACACATCCTCATATCATTCCAAACTACTCATGAACACAAAAGAGTCAGACAGAATGTTCACTCTGCTTCTTTCCATACCTTGATTTCATACAATAACCATTGGCTGTCAAGCCAGTGTATATATTATATATATCTCAGTATATATAAACTCAGCAAAAAAAGAAACATTTGTTTTTCAGGATATTATATTTTAAAGATAGCTTTGTAAAATCCAAATAAGCTTTACAGATCTTTATTGGAAAGGGTTTAAACAGTGTTTTCATGCTTGTTCAATAAACCATAAAGACTTACTGCACATGCGGCTATGGAAAAGTCTTTAAAGGATTAGTTCACTTTAAAATGAAAATAACCCCAAGATTTACTCACCCTCAAGCCATCCTAGGTGTATATGACTTTCTTCTTTCTGATGAACACAATCAGAGTTATATTCATAAATATCCTGACGCATCCAAGCTTTATAATGGCAGTGAACGGGTGAAAAGTGAACAGTGAACAGTGAACGAATTTATGAGACAGTTGTTGTTAGATTTCATTGGTGATTTCAAATATGAAATTTAATCAAAAGCTTGGCAAACAGGTTTAGAGAATTTGATGTTTCCCCATTCAAAGAGATAGGAGCTTCACTTGGATGCCCGAGAGGCGTTTCAAAGATGGCCGCCGAGTGAAATCACTTGTCTTAAAGGGACTTTGATTAAAGGTGCTAAAGAGGATGTTTTGTTTTATACATTTTTGCAATATTACTTGAAACTGTCTTTACTAACTGATAAAAGACTATTTATTAGGTGCACTGAAAGGAATAATATTAATATACATCATCTGTGCACGAGGTAGGGCCTTAAAAACATCAGCCAATCGCGTAAACGATTGGCCCTCTGGCTTGTCAATCACTGCCATGACGTTCCTTGTGAGAGACGTGCGCAGCTGCGCGCTCCAGTAACTTTCCACACTCCAAAGGCACCGCATGCAATGTTTTTGTCAGGAGACAGGAGTAACAACTGCAGATTATGAGTTACCTGCGGTGAGTCCGACATAATGAATCCACTAACACGACACAGCGAATGCCGGTGGTAAACACTCGTGTTCCAATACTCGTGCATGAGTTTTGGGAGGCGTTCCCTCGAAATGAGCTGTGAAGGAGGGGGGTTGTTCTTACGCATGCGCTCATTTCAAAAACTCACTAACAGTCTTTGGTTTCTCAGTCGACGAAAAGATCCTCTTTAGCACCTTTAAGTTCATAGTTACAATAACTTAGGGCACTAAAAAGACACCTAGGGTCCCTGATCACCTGTGTGAACATGCCGTAGTCCTGCTGCAGGGAGGCATGAGAACTGCAGATGTGTCCAGATTACTACGAACATTTGCTGGCCACTGTATTATTTCTGTTGTTTCATTTTTGCCATTTTTTTTTTCTTCATACTAAGTGCTCTAATGGAAAAAATGATCGCCCCACTCCAAGACAAGATAGAGGAGTGGAAGAAAACTGCTGCCCTGCTTGATAAAGACCACGCCAAAGGTGGGACTGACTCATTAGTTGTCTCAAACTTATTTTTTCTGCAATACTAATGTCTCTGTCATGAATTTACACCTTCTTTCTGTTCACCAGAGTACAAGCGCTCAAGGCAGGAGATCAAGAAGAAGTCATCTGACACAATAAAGCTGCAAAAGAAAGCCAGAAAAGGTCAGTCTCTTTTTTCCCCTTCTGTCAGCACAATGATTTCCCCTCTCGCTCACACTCTCTCTGTGCTTTGTTTTTAGCGGATTACTGCATTCAGTATGTTAAAGAATCAGTGAATATGTCTCGTGCTGGGGTCTTTTCCCTCTCTTGCATGCTAACTAATTCTGATGGCAAGATTAATTAGGTCAAAGACAGATTATAAAGTTCAAGTCAGGTCAAAAGGTCAGTAGGTCAGTAGCCCTATTGAATCAGATGACCAGTAAACCATACCACCATCTAGCTTTATTTTTGTTCGCTTGATTTTAAAGGGATAGTTCACTCAAATAAGAATATTGATTTTATTGAAGTCCTTATTTACTCACCTTCATGTTGTTCCAAACCTGTATGACTTTCTTGTATCACATGAGGCAACAAACCTTTGCAATCTCTTCACGGCAATGCTCTTTTTCTCTCTGTCTTTCATACTGTGATTGGCTTGGCTTCTGCTTATTAACTGTAGAACTATCAGGTATGTATTCAGGCAGTTCCTTCATAGTTCATCACGTTTAGCATGACTAACATTGATTTCATTTCATTCGGGGTATTTTGTGTGCATTTCATAAGAATGTTTTAGTGTCCTTTGCGAACGCCCCACGCTGTTCCATTGTTTGCGAAGCGTGCTCATCTCATTGTCATTCTTTCTGCCAGACATAATAAGCATCTGTGTTGTGAAAGTAAATCACAATGTACAATCATGCAGTATTTGAGTGTTTAGATTCAGAGCATCAACTCTTATGTCATTTATTTTCATTATATGGTCATGAAGGTTTTCTTGCATGAAGCCTGACAATGCTTGGTTGCTGTGTTGACATTATCCACCCTATTCTGTCTTCATTGTGCTGACCCATGGGACATCTGTGTTGACATCTACATCAAACATTTCATGTGTTAAAAATGCTAAAATGTGCTTTTTCAGTGCATCTTGGTGTACACTACCGTTAGTAAGTTTGGGCTTGGTAAGATTTTTAAAACAAGTCTTTTATGCACACTTTATTTAATCTAAATTACATTAAAAACATTAATATTGTGAAATATTTTTTTATGTTGAGAAATTAATTTTTTTCCTGTATTGGAAAAGCTGAATTTTCAGCATCATTACTTTAGTCTTCAGTGTCAAATGATCCTTCAGAAATCATTCTGATTTGATCAAGTAACATTTCTTCTTATTATCACTGTTGATATAATAATGTTGTATAATTTTTTTGTGGAAACCGTGATATATTTTATTCAAGATTCTTTGAAGAATAGAAAGTTTAAAATAACAGTATTTATTTTAAATCAACTTTTGGAAGTCTTTACTGTCATTTTTGATCAATTTAAAGCATACTTGCTGATTTAATTAATTTATTTCCCCCCAAAAAAACTCTTTCTTACCCCAAACTTTTGAGCAGTAGTGTAATTTTCCATTCATGGATTGCTTATTCGCCCATGACTTTATTGCCTTTTATCTCTCCTCTCTCACAGTATCTCTCTTTCCCATCATCTCAGGTCGAGGAGGACTACAGCCACAGCTGGACAGTGCCATGCAGGATGTGAGTGACATGTACCTGCTGATGGAGGAGACCGAGAAGCAGGCAGTGCGCCGAGCCCTCCTGGAGGAAAGGGGGCGCTACTGCACTTTCATCAACTTCCTGCAGCCTGTAGTGGTGAGAATGGAAGGCTTTGGGTTTAATGTTACTTCTAGAGGTCTAGCAAGATTATTTTTTCTTTTTTGTGAATAATATATTGTAATTTTTTGACAGAGGATTGAAAATGTAAGCAAGATTATGGCTAGTTGTCACACTTTTTTCTCCAGTGAATATGTCTTAAAGGGATAGTTCACCCAAAAATGAAAATTCTCTCATCTTTTACTCACCCTCAATTTGTTCCAAACCTGTATGAATTACTTTCTTCTGCTGAACACAAAAGAAAATATGTTGAAGAATAAAGGTAACCAAACAGTTGATAGGCCCCATTGACTTTCATAGTATATATATATATATATATATATATATATATATATATATATATATATATATATATATATATATATATTTTGTGTTCAGCAGAAGAAAGAAATTAAAAATAAATCTTTGTTACATTATTGCCTATGACAAAAAAGTAATCTGTTGTGGCAACATGCCCCAATACTACTAGATGCTTGCCAGCCTGCCATTAAAAATCCTAATATATACTTTCCAGCAATATTTAAAAAGTATGAAAGGAGTGCTTGCTGCTATTTAAAATTAAACAGCAAAATCTAATTTAACTAATCAAATATTTAATTAATTAACACAACCTCTATCCTCAGATTGGTGAAATTGCGATGCTGGGAGAGGCCACTCACCTCCAGGCCATTATTGATGACCTCACTGTATTGACCACTGACCCACATAAACTACCAGAGGCCAGTGAACAGGTGCTTAAACATACATATGAAAATCATTTATCAAACATACACACAGAGAGATAATAATAATAAAGAAATGTTAATTTGACTAAAAATTAATTAATTCCACTAGGTGATTTTGGATCTTAAGGGGTCTGACTACAACTGGTCCTACCAGACCCCGCCTTCTTCTCCGAGTAGTGTTGGATCCAGGAAGAGCAGCCTTTGCAGGTGCTTGTCTTTATCGTTTTTATCACAATTAAGAATTCCCATCAGTGCAAAGTTTAATTGTGTAATTCATTTGTCGGCTACAGTTTTATAATGATAAATAAAGCTTTCGTAGTGATGCCACAGAAGTACCATTTTTGGTTCCCCAAAGAACCTTTCAGTGAACAGCTCTTAAAAGAAGAATTTTTCCTTACTTTTGTAGAATGAAAAGGTTCCATAAATGTTAAAGATTTTTCATGGAACCATAGATGAAAATAAAGAATTTTTATTTTTAATAGTGTATATGTCTGAACCATTCTCAGTTGCATTTAGATATTCTTATTAGGTTATTTGCTAGTTTTGGGAATAACATTAATGATTTCTCTGTGTTCCTCTCAGTTTGGTGCATCTGCCACCAGGTGGCGCCCACCGCCTGAGCAGCGTCTCCTCTCATGATTCTGGATTTGTCTCTCAAGATGCAAATATGCACTCCAAACCACCCTCCCCCATGCCGTCTGACATCACTAGCCAGGTCTTTACCAGTTCATCTGGTGTCTTGTTTTCGTCTGTTATGTTTAATGCTGTTTAATCTATTTCACTGACCTATCTTTATCTATCTCTGGCAAACAGAAGTCATCCAGTTCTGCGTCCTCAGAGGCTTCAGAAACCTGTCAGTCAGTCAGTGAGTGCGGCTCTCCCACAATAGTAAGTATTATTTTATGTCTGGGAATTTAGCATCTAGCACCTTACACTTAAATTTCTTTTAATTGACAGAATTCTGTTGTGATTATTTGTTTATTTTCTTAAGTTATCATGTTTCTTTGATTTAAAACTTTCAAGCACATTGCCCATAAACTATATGAGGGCTAAAAAAATCCTAATGGATAATCCCACCCCCACCCCCCGCCCTGTTAAAAAGCATTCAAACCAGTTGTAACTGTTTGTATATATTTGATGAGGGTTAAGCTAGCAATTAGAATTATATTTGTATATTATTACGCTGTTATTTGGTGTGGGGTATTCACTATTGTGTTGTTCTCCGTATTTGATTGGGCCATCCTGTCATTCCGTTTCCACAGTTCGGCTCATCCTTTGCTACCTTTCGCCCTGCTCACTGTTTTAATGACTCCATCAGGCCTCACTCTTACATACTTCCTGCGTCCCCTTCCTATAATCAGTCCCCAGGATCAAACTCCCCTTCACCCACATCAAAGGTTCCTTACTGGAAGGTTTGTTTTTCATTTTGACCATTCGGTCGGCCATTGTTTGCTTTTATGTTCTGTTATTCTTTGCAAATCAATATTAGTTTTAATTTGTTTTCACCTTTATCTCATCCCATTTAATTTCTTTATCATCAGCTTTTCATTATTAACCAACATCCGGCTCAGGCTTTCTGGCTATTTTTGTTGATTAAAATGAACATCCACTAAATAAGTCAAATGAAATTGCAGACCCATGCACAGGTCCTGTCCTATTCTGGTTATATTTCCATGACCCTGAAAACAATTTCCTCTTGCAGCAGGACTGGTCAAAGGCAAGTCACTATGAGCAGACGGCTGTAACCCAACAGCGCAGGACTGAGGCTGCAGAGCCCTCTAGTGGACTGGGAGGAAATGGAATAATTCACCCTGAGGATCCTTATAGGCTAGCTAGGATGAATTCTAAAGATGTCGCTGCCAAGGTTCTGAGAATTTATTTTTTAATAAAACTGGAAACTAATGATTTTATAAAGATAGAGAGAGAGATATATAATTTTCTCTCCTTTTCCTTTTCTCATAGCATGGTAGGCCGATGTCATCCGCCGCTAGTGAGCTGGCTATGGTTCTGACTCGGGGGCTTAGTATAGAACAGCAGCAGAAGAGCAGCTGTGACTCTCTGCAGTACTCCAGTGGATACAGCACACAGAACACTACACCATCATGTTCAGAGGACACTATCCCTTCCCAGGGTAATATACACAGACAAACATAAACTTTAGTACAAGTGCACATGTACAGTTGGTACAGCCTTTAAAACTTTTCATTCAGAGAATAGTATGTATTTACACACGCAAAGATTGACAAGTCTTTTTCGAAAACTAGTAAGTACCTATGCTGTTTTGCATAGGTAGCTACCTGTAAAACAATAACAAAAACGACCAATTTGGATTGCTTTACAAAGGCAACAATTCAGTGCAGCTTGCAAATAATGTCCTTCACTGGATGCGAATTGTAGACTCAACAGACTCTTGCTAAGCTAACGAAACTGAACTTAAAATGCATAGAAATAGTATAATGTAGAAATGATGTAACCAATATAAATAAAATAAACAGATGTAATAGTTTCTATTGTTAATTTTCTGAGTTGAATGAACTACAAATTTATGTAAGTACACTATCATTTGTACACTAAAAGTTTGAGTTTGGTACTTTATTTAAATAAATGAATACTTTTATTCACCAAGGATGCACTGAACTGATCAAAAGTGACAGCAACGAAATGTATAATGTTACAAAAGATTTCCATTTCAAATAAATGCTGTTCTTTTGAACTTTCTACTTATCAAAGAATCCTGATTTTTTTTTTTTTTTTTTTTACAACGGGTTTAACAAAAATATTAAGCAGCAACTGTTTTTAATAATAATAATACATGTTTCTTGAGCACCATATCAACATATTAGAATGATTTCTGAAGGATCATGTGACACTGAAGACTGGAGTAATGATGCTGAAAATTCAGCTTTTCCATCACAGGAGTTTTAAAATATGTTAAAATAGAAAAGCGTTATTTTAAATTATTATAAATTACAGTAATATTTATGGAAGAGGAATAGGGCCAAGCAATAATAAAAAAATAAAACCATCTCGAGTTAAAGTTGTTAAATTTCGAGAAAAAACTCGTTAAATTTCGAGGAAAAAGTCGAGATAAAATGTTGAGAATAAACTCGTTAAATTACGAGAAAAAACTCGTTAAATTTCGAGGAAAAATTCGAGATAAAATGTTGAGAATAAAGTCATTAAATTTCGAGAAAAAAATCGTTAAATTTCGAGAAAAAAGTCGAAATAAAATGTTGAGAATAAACTCATTAAATTACGAGAAAAAACTCGTTAAATTTCGAGAAAAAAGTCGAAATAAAATGTTGAGAATAAACTCATTAAATTTCGAGAAAAAAGTCGAGATAAAATGTTGAGAATAAACTCGTTAAATTACGAGAAAAAACTTGTTAAATTTCAAGGAAAAAGTCGAGATAAAATGTTGAGAATAAACTCATAAAATTTCGAGAAAAAACTCGATAAATTTCGAGAAAAAAGTCTAAATAAAATGTTGAGAATAAACTCATTAAATTACGAGAAAAAACTCGTTAAATTTCGAGAAAAAAGTCGAGATAAAATGTTGAGAAAAAACTCGTTAAATTACGAGAAAAAACTTGTTAAATTTCGAGGAAAAAGTCGAGATAAAATGTTGAGAATAAACTCATTAAATTACGAGAAAAAACTCGTTAAATTTCGAGAAAAAGGTCGAGATAAAATGTTGAGAAAAAACTTGTTAAATTTCAAGAAAAAAGTCGAGATAAAATGTTGAGAATAAACTCATTAAATTACGAGAAAAAAATCGTTAAATTTCAAGAAAAAAGTCGAGATAAAATGATGAGAATAAAGTCATTAAATTACGAGAAAAAAGTCGTTAGATTATGAGAAAAAATTCGTAACGAATTTGTTCACGTAATTTAACGATTTTTTTCTCATAATTTAACGAATTTGTTCTCATAATCTAATGATAAACTGTATTTAATAAACTGTATTTGATTATAAACCTTTTGCTAACAGACCAAAAAGACAAATATGATTCATTGCTTGAAGTCAGTTTGATGTTTGTTTAGGCTAAGAGAGTTCAATAACATCTTCTCTGCCATTTTCTCTTTGCAGGATCTGAATATGATTGTTATTCCATGAATGGCGATGGTGACAACGACACACAGACAGACTTCGACAAGTCCTCCACTGTCCCTCGCCACAGCAACCTGGCTCAGAACTACCGCCGTATGATCCAGACCAAGAGGCCCGCCAGCACCGCAGGACTGCACGGAGCACTGGGTGCCCAGGGAGCCCCAACAACCAATGGGAAAGGAAGTGGTGTCATAGCCTCAGGAACAGCCACCATTCGTAGAACCCCTTCTTCTAAAACAAACGTGAGACGCACCCCGTCTAGTGTGGGTCCGATCCCTATCCGACCACCTATCGTCCCTGTAAAGACCCCCACTGTCCCAGACTCACCTGGATTCCCCAGCCCCCCTCCTGAGCACAATGGAAGTGAGGAAAGTCTGTACAATGATGAAACGTTGGAAATTTTAGACTACAAAGCCTCTCCCAAGCGAATGAGCCTGCCATCGTGGGGAGGAGCTGGTGGTGGAACTGTCTATGCCCAGCAACCTGGAGCTGCAGGCTTCGCTTCAGAAGAAGACCAGATGCTTGCCGCCAATCGCCACAGTCTGGTGGAGAAGATTGGAGAGCTGGTCGCTAATGCTCATGCTCTCGGTGAGGGCCAGTTCCCGTTCCCCACAGACCCTCAGGCCAGCCACCAGCAGGATCAAGAGCATGAGAAGGATGGAGAAGATATGTTGAAGACAATCCGTAGAGGGGTGCGTCTCAGAAAAGCAGCCTGCAATGACAGATCAGCACCAAGGATCATGCGATAGTCCAGTACTGTGTATCCTGCCAAGTCTATTGCTATAGACTCTCCAAATGAAGAGGAACAGTATATTTTGTGAGATATGAGAAGATGGCGATTTAAAAAAAGGAAGAAAAAAAAAGAAATCAGTGTTATAATCTGGCATCTAACAACTAATAGGCCAGTATCAATGTTACATGTTGATTGTGTATTGACACAATACTCATCTGGACTATTGCTGTAGTTATATTGACCAGATTTGGACTAATATCTCTTTGACAGGCATATTATTATGATGGACATAATATGGCCTGAAGGATGAGAATGTAATGTTTAAAATGTGTATTAACATACTAGTTATGTCGGTTGTTCCTTTTTGGAGTCACAATTTGTAATGACTATGTTCTTCATGTTACTTCTATGTAAATGCTATGTTTAAAAAAAAAAATACATTTCTCTTCCCACAAGTAACTATTGTAAAAAGCCAAAGTCTTGTTTTCAACTGAAAAGCTGCACAAAACGGCTTCTACCGCAGCCCAGTCTCAGATGGACCACACAATCGAATCACCGCACATGCTGTAAACTGCCAAATAAAGCACATCTGTTGTACTAGACCAGAGTAAAGATTGTTGTTGTTGTTGTTGTTGATGTTGATGAACAAAAAAACAGTTCAAAGGGTTAGTTCACCCAAAAGTGAAAATTTCCTCTCTCAAGATCCATAAAGGTACTAAAAACATATTTAAAACAGTTCATGAGTTCAGAGTGCCCCAGGGATGACGCGTTTTTGTAGGCCAACCCGGAAGTTAGCGGCGCACGGGTTCCCTCGACTGAAAGCCTATTCATTTTTTCCCATAGACTTTTGGAAAATCGCAGAAAATAAGCTCTGTGTTTAACAAAGGGTTATGACACTTACACGTTTTGTCTATCAAGATACTCTTTACAAGTGAAAACAACATTTATAGATTTTGAAGCCTAAATAAAGTCGTCAGATATAAAAGGCTAACAGCAGGCTATAAACGGACTACAGCACACCATGGTCGCGGATCAACGTCGTCATCATCAAGCTTCCTCAAACTGTATATAGAAAACAACTCTATTTAAAAACATGCTCACTGATTATGATCTGCTCTGTGTATGAATACTTATCCACTTTTTCATGACAAATGCTGTCCAAAGGTCCTGTTTGTCACGATGACGTCTAAAGTCCGCGCCAAAGGAAGTAGTCCCTTTTAGCAATTTGTTAGCAACCGCAAATTCTTTGTTCAATAAAGTTCTGCAAAAAATAATAATAATAATAATAATTTTGTTAGCAACCGCCGATTTTAAGACACAGTAAAAGTTTAAAAAATCACAAGCAGGTTATAACTGGTGTGTTTTATGTCATAGATCAAAACGTGAAAGTATTTAGAGGCTTTGTTAACCACAGACCTTATTTCAGGCGATTTAGCAAAAACCCATAGACTTTACGGCATTGGAACCGGAAGTCCTAAAATGCTAACTCGCTTCCGGGTTTTGCCTACAAAAATCCCTGGGGCACTCTATATTACAAAGCGACGAGAATATTTTTGCCAAAAAAAACAAAATAACGACTTTTCAACAATATAGTGATGGGCCGATTTCATAACACTGCTTCGGAGCTTTACGAATCGAATCAGAGACTCTGATCGCCTATCAAACCGCTAAACTGATGAAATCACGTGACTTTGGCGCTCCGAGTCTGATTCGATTCGCAAAACTCCGATGCAGTGTTTTGAAATCGGCCATCACCTTATTGTTGAAAAGTCCTTATTTTGTTTTTTTGGCGCACAAAAATATTCTTGTCGCTTTATAATATTAAGGTAGAACTACTGAACTCGCATGACCTGTTTTAAACATGTTTTTAGTACCTTTATGGATCTTGAGAGAGGAAATGTCATTGCTGTGAATGCAGGCCTCACTAACTCTGAGCCATCGGATTCAATCAAAATATCTTAATTTGTGTTCCGAAGATGAATGAAGGTCTTACGGGTGTGGAACGACATGAGGGTGAGTAATAAATGACATTATTTTAATTTTTGGGCAAACTAATCCTTTAAATACATTTTAGAAATGTGCCATCCATTTTTTTATAGGAATTGTCCAGCAGGTGGTGTGAGTTCCTAGCAGATGTGCTCAGGACTTATTTAGCAAACATGATAAATACCATGTTTGTTTTGCACACTGTATCATGGTACTGGAATATTTGTTGGACATTACAATGATTAGAGTGCCATGTAAATATTATTTAATATAAATATGCAGTCATACATACTATGATATATATCAAAGTATCATATTACCATGTTTTTTGGATGCAGTTTTTGAGTGATACTTTGGTATGCTTGATTCTAAAAAATGCTGGGCTGTAATTCAGCCCAAGTTGGTTGAAAATGGACAAACTCAGCGGTTGGGTTAAATGTTTGCCTAATGTGCTGGGCAGTTTTATTTAACCCAAATATTGTTAAAAAATTACTATATGGCTATCTTAAAATGAACCCAAAATAGGTTGGAAATTAAAAAACAGACATAATTATTAGAGGCAACAATAATAATAAAAAGGTGAACATTTATTAGTAAGCAATTTAATAAATGTTTATTGTTTAATTATTCATTAAACTTATTAATAAATATTCATTTATTAAACATATTAATAAATGTTAATTTCCAACATATTTTGGGTTCATTTTAAGCAAGCAATACAGTAATTTTTAAACATTAGTTGAGTTAAATAAAACTACCCAGCAGGCTGGGCAAACATTTAACCCATTCGCTGGGTTTGTCCATTTTCAACCCAATTTGGGTTATTTTTAACACCATTTTTTAGAGTGTTTGAAGGCCAGTGGAGTACCATGTAAATACAATTGGTACAATCATACAGTGCCATAACAAATGTCATATCGTTTATCATTTTTATGCATTACCATGATGATAGCATAGTATTCCTTGCTTTGGAATTCCATGTAATACCAGTGAATATGAATATGCAAATCATAGCACTGTGGTATAAGTACTGTTACTACCACAGTAAGCTACTTTGTTTTAAGTGTACTGTACTTTCAGTGTACTGTACCTGTACTTAGTTCATTAACAATGAACACTTACTTTTATGTCAGAACTGGCCCAAGTATGGTAAGGTGTGTGATCTCATTTACTCTTTTACAGATTATGATGGCTCTTTTGATCTTTTGTACTTTGTTCAGCAGGGCCCGAGATTACCCGTATGTGGGCTTTATGTGACCCATCCCTGCGATTAAATCTAATTGATGGGATAAAGAGCCGGACGTGGGCTGAAGGAGGCGTTTGATGTGGCAGCTGGAGATCGTGAGAATGAGGAGATGCAAAAGCCTCGGCTCCAGTCACTCATTCACTCACTCACTCATCACATCCCCGTCGCCGCGTCATCCCCTCTTCCTGATGGACGGGACCCCCACACTCCGCTCCGGGCTACACATACAGGGATGTGACACTGGTGCGCATCCCGCCGTCAGTCGCGCAGCAAAGTGGCACGCGTGTCATTTTCACTGACAGACGCGCTCGTCTGCCTATCCACGTTCCTCCGCTGCAAATGCGAGACATGACTGTATACTGATGGAGCCACGTCGCAAACAAGACAGCGCAGCAGAAATAAACACATCTTGAGCAATGCGATCTGATCTGGAGTATAGGGGGGTGTTTAGACAGGGACAGCAGAGGAAAGCACTTGCGCACAGGGACACTAAAAGCTTTGTTTGTTTGTTTTCCCTTATCTGCAAAACTTTTGGGATGAGAATTTATGTATAGCTAGACTATATTATAATTATAATTATGGTTTTAGAAATGCACAGTGATTGCACAGGGTGTATATATTTATGGTAGTATTATATTTACATAAGGGGGGAGGGGCGGTCATGGCCACGACATGGCCAAAACAGCCTATAGGCCTACTTATGACTATTAGATAATACAGAAAGTTAATTAAGGGTGATTGATTGGGACGTAAGGTCAAATGGAACAGTATTACTAGCCTATACAGAGTTTATTTATTCGCCTGATGAGTGAAAATCAAAAACTTTTTGCTGAGCTCTAGCTGAGAGACCTCTTAATCAAAATTGGATGCCATCATTGGTGTAACGTCATGTAGGTGGGCGGTGCAATCATTAGACAGGAAGTTGACCCTGAAATGCATGAACTGAGAAAAAGGTTATATAAAATCGTCATAGCTTCCACAAACCTTTGATGGAAATATGAATATAATGTACTACAGCAACAAAATCAGTCAAAAATGTGTTAATGTCACATTTTTTTTTTCAGAATTAGGTTGTTTTTATTTTGTCCCATCCACCCAAACACAGCATGATTTTGGGTGATTGGGACAGTGCTTAAAGGATTAGTTCACTTTCAAATGAAAATTTCCTGATAATTTACTCACCCCCATGTCATCCAAGATGTTCATGTCTTTCTTTCTTCAGTCGAAAAGAAATTAAGGTTTTTGATGAAAACATTCCAGGATTATTCTCCTTATAGTGGACTTCAGTGGAGCCCAAACAGATGAAGGTCAAAATTACAGTTTCAGTGCAGCTTCAAAAGGCTTTAAACGATACCAGACGAGAAATAAGGGTCTTATATAGAGAAACCATCACTCATTTTCTAAAAAAAATTAAAATTTTAAACATTTTAACCACAAATGCTCATCTTGAACTAGCTCTCTTCTTCTTCTCTATTAGAATTCCAGCAGTGTAGACACTGTTAAGTGTATTACTGCCCTCCACAGGTCAAAATTTGAACTAAATATTATATACAATTTGCTAGTGCAAGTATATAACAATTAGTTCAAACATTGACCTGAGGAGGGCAGTAATACACTTAGCAGTGTCTATACTGCCTGAATTCTAATAGAGAAGAAGAAGAGAGCTAGTTCAAGATGAGCATTTATGGTTAAAACGTATATAATTTATATTTTCGAAAATGAGCGATGGTTTCTCTAGATAAGACCCTTATTTCTCGTCTGGGATCGTGTAGAACACTTTGAAGCTGCAATGAAACTGTAATTTTGACCTTCAACTGTTTGGAGGCCATTGAAGTCCACTATATGGAGAAAAATCCTGGAAAGTTTTCATCAAAAACCTTAATTTCTTTTCGACTGAAGAAAGAAAGACATGAACATCTTGGATGACATAGGGGTGAGTAAATTAGCAGGAAATTTAATTTGAAAGTGATATGATATGATACTTTATTGTCAGAACCAGTCTGAAATTTTTCTTGCATAACAGTATGTTTCTATGTTTACAAAAATCAACATCTCTTACACATCACTTAATCCACACACACACACAAATTGTATACATGTATACATGCATTGTATGAGAAATAGATGTCGTTTCCTCAACATGGGATCTCAAGGCCACGACTTCACATCGCTTGGCCACAACATAAGGATGTCATTACCTCAAACTCGACACATTATCACGTTCCCACGAGTTATTATGTCATAGCCACAACAAAATGAAGTTCACTGAACAGTTGAAGTTAGTTGACTGCTCTATAGGCGCCAAAAAAATCAGTTGCCCGAGAGGAACATTAAGAACATTTGTGAACATGAACGTGTGAACATGTTTATACTATATAGGCCTATAACTCTTTGGTATTATGAATTGTATAGCATACATAGAGATCCAACGCAACTACCACTCCAAGATCCAGAAAGGTAGGAAAAACATCATTAAAGTACTCCATATGACTCCAGTGGCTTAAACTCAATTTTTAACAATGTCAGCTCTTGCGTGAACACAAAAAACATGCGTTGTGATGCTCTTGTGAACACAAAACGCATGTTGTTGAGTTGACGCGCAAGTCTGAACACAGCATACATGCCTCATGAAACTTGTGAACGCGCGTTGCAGATCAATATTTTTGTAAGTATAGTGGTAAATTATGTTTTGAACCACTGGAGTCACATGGAGTGCTTTAATGATGTCTTTCCTACCTTTCTGGACCTTGGAGTGGTAGTTGTGTTGGATCTCTATGGAGGGACAGAAACCTCTCAGACTTCATCAAAAAGATCTTAATTTGTGTTCGAATAGGAACGAATGTCATTAGTAATAAATGACAATTTTCATTTTTGGGTGAACTAATCCTATAAGATAGCAGTATCTAGGCCTACTACAGTAACAGTACATGCTGTTTCAGTGCGCTTGTAGCCTTTAAAACTGATTTGCAGGCTTTTAAGCAGATACAGTTGTCATTTATATACAATGACTGGCTGAAACATGCATTGATATTAGAATGTTTGTTTATATTTATAACTCTTTGGTTAGGGTTGTAGAGCATATATTATGCAGCCTTGAAGCCTATACATTATAAGTGCAGTGTATATAATTGGCATTGGCATCAGTTTATTTATTTCTATAATATTTTGATTGTATTATGGTTAGGAGAGCAGATGTTTTGTAGGTTTTATTTAATTTATTTATTTATTTATTGCTGTACCGGACATAGGCTACAATCTCATTAAACAGTTTCACAGTTTAGCCATTGATTAATTTTCTAATTATTTTGTCAATATTGTGATACAGGCCATTAGGTGTGGCTTTTTTTTTCTCTACTGCAGTTGATATTTTTGGACACACATAACACAAGCTATTTAAAAATAAGTGGTCTACTGATGAGAAATAATTCTTTTGTTCTTTTAAAAACAAAGCCATTGACATAAGCTTGCTGACGGATGCTGATGCTTTCAATACCTCAGAGACCAATGATGAATTACTGCAGACACACAGCGCTGAGCATGCAAATATGTCCAGCTACACTCTGATATTGCAGCAGGGGAGGACAATGTGCTTACATCTTTAAAAAAAAGACACCCTGTTAGACTATCTCACTCTGCATTAATTTTGTTCATGATGATTAATAATTTGTCTCATTAAAGTTTAATTTACCATGTGCTTCATGTATATAGTGCTTCATGTATGTTATTAGGATATATATATATATATAGATAGATATATAGTATAGAATATAATTCTATTGCATTGCACTTTGTAACAGTGATTGTTAGGCTAATTTGTAGGCTTACAGGCTGACATTTCCTGTATGATCTTCTTTTCCTGTTTATTATTACCCTTCTTAACCCATTTGCTTTTGTGTCTGTCATCAATGAATATAGTCTAGAACATAGTTTAAAAAGCACTTCATTTTAGAGACAGATTATCCAATGAAGAGCACTTCCTCAGTTTTTTCATTGCTGTAAAATGGCTGTTGCTCTAGGGCCATATGCAAAGCAAAAACAGATCCACTTTTGTCACTAAAATGATTAATTCCATTTCAAAAGCATTTAGCAACAATTTTTTTTTCCCAACAAAAACTCTTTGTTATTTCTTTACTTTTAACCCTTGCAAGTACACTCTATAGAAAATTCAAGGGTTCGGTCTCATGACAATATCAGTTATACAGCCAACACACAGTATAAAAACTTTAGTTTTGCAATAGTAGTGAAATAAATCATTTGTATTCAGCAGTTTGATATTGGGTTTGTATGGGGGATTTGTAGTGCAAGTCAGATGACAATGAAAGAGAGATCAGAGTTTAGCTTATGCAACACCTCAAGGGAAGAAAATGTTCTTTAGCCTTGTGGTCTGTGTTTTGTATGTGTCTATGTGGCTTCCAGATGGCAGGGAAGAAAACAGACTGTAGCTGCGGTGGATGGAATCCCTGATGATCTGGAGAGCTCTTTGCCGGCAGCGACGGTTGTTGAGGTCTTCGATGGCAAGTAGCCGAGTCCAGTGACGCGCTGGGCAGTTTTGACTACCCGCTGAAGGGCTTTCCGGTCTGAGGATGTGCAGCTGTCATACCAGACTGTGATGCAGCAGGTCAGAATGCTCTCAGGAAGTTCTCAATTACTGGGCGGGTAGATTGAGTTTGATATGGGTAGGCCTATTTATTCGAAGATAGGTAACTTGGAATGTCACTTGAATCTTTCCAATCTTTTATTATTATGTTCTATTGTATTGACCAATACCCAAGTATATGCCAAGTCATATGCCCAAGTATACATTCTTAGAATAAACGGTTCTATATAGAAAGGGTTCAGTCAGACACTTATATAACCCTTCAGGGGGTCATTTTATGGATTTAGTTTTAATTTATTTTTTGTTTTGATTAAATTTTATGAATTAAACAGCTTGTAAACATACATTATCACTAGAAAAGATAAACCATTAAACATGAAAGTAGTATGCAATCATTTAATACATTTCTCCTTGTACCTTTTTGGCTTAAGTTGTTCTTTAAAATTGAGTCAAGAACCCTATTGTTTTATATAGAACCCCATTAAACCTTTGTTCTAAGAGTGTACATTACATGTAATTATGATAAAAAAAAAAGATGTCCATGCGTGTCCTTGGCCCTGCTTTTTAGGGTTTGCTCAACTGTGTGTGAGCAAATGATGTTTGTGATGCATTTGTTTGTTATTGGAGAATTGATACCCATTTTGTCCTCCTCCCGACAGCCACAAATCAAGTTAAATTACTCCATCAGGAAGGACAGTTAATTGCAAAAATGCATTTATGTCAGAGATGATGTATTTTTGGTGAAAATACCCTCCAAATCATAATAAGTACACCTTTCACCTCAATCAAAACACTCAACCTTGAGCCTTCTCTCAATCTTCAGCCGGGTTTTAAAGACATACAATACCTGTACATTTCTAAGAATAATGCCATTTTATATAACCTCTTTTATAGGCTACTTACAGGAAGAATGAGACACACATACACTTTCTCTCATTTTCTCTCCCTGCCTGAACTATCAGAGAAAACGCAGGACAGGCCTACCTGAAGATGGAGTCGATGTGTCTCGGACGTCATGTCTCCTGTCAGACGTGTAAGCTGAGAGACAGGAATGGCATGGCCGGTGAAGCCCCAGTGAGCAGGAGGGGTCATCCTTCAGCTCAAAGACAGGCTGAGAGACAGCCACATGGCACACATCTCCAAATGACAGCCTGTCACTGGCAGGAGATCCACCATACGGCCCTGTCACCTCTCACCTGACTGAACTCGGCCCACTGTATTCTCGAGCTAAGGGGAAACTGCGTCACTGTCAAACTAATGGTGGTTAAAGGTGAAAAATTTCCATTTTTGTCATAAGCCCCATCTGTACATTTATATTTTAAGATCAAGACTTAATTATCTATTCAGAGCGGCCTATGACCGAGCCTCTGCTGTCATCCTAGAGAGGAAGTTGGATTAGTGGATGTGAACGTGGTGATTTCTCAGTGATAACTGCATTAATTAAATGTCTTGTGAGACCGGGGCATATTGTTACACTTTTTACTGAATATTTATTTTATATCTATAGGAACCTTAAAAGTATTGGCTTCCAAAAGTCTCTTGAACATTTCCACTGTTATTACTTAGAAAAAAAATCATCATCAAGCATCAAGCGATTCTCGTTGCAAAATAATATCGTTCCATTCCGATCAAATGGCAAGGTTAAAGGGTTAGTTCACCCAAAAATTAAAATAATGTCATTTATTTCTCACCCTCATGTCGTTCTACACCCGTAAGGCCTTCGTTCATCTTTGGAACACAAATTAAGTTATTTTTGATGAAATCTGATGGCTCAGTGAGGCCTGCATAGACAGCAATGCCATTGAACTTCTCAAGATCCAGAAAGGTACTCAAAACATTTCATGTGAGTTCAGTGGTTCAATCTTAATATTATAAAGCGACAAGAAAACTTTTTGTGCACCAAAAAAAATAACAAAATAATGACTTTTCAACGATATCTAGTGATGGCAATTTTTAAAACACTGCTTCGAATCTTTTGTTTCTAATCAGTGATTCGGATCGTGTGTCAAAATGCCAAACTGCTGACTTTGGTGCTCCAAACCACTGGTTTTGAAATCAGCCATCACTAGATATCATTAAAAGTCGTTATTTTGTTTTTTTGGCGCACAAAAAGTTTTCTCGTCGCTTTATAATATTAAGTTTGAACTGTTTTAAATATGTTTTGAGTACCTTTCTGGATCTTGAGAAGTTAAATGGCATTAATGTCTATAAAGGCCTCACTGAGCCATTGGATTTCATCAAAAATAACTTAAAGGGATAGTTCACCCAAAAATGAAAATTCGATGTTTATCTGCTTACCCCCAGGGCATCCAAGATGTAGGTGACTTTGTTTCTTCAGTAGAACACAAATGATGATTTTTAACTCCAACCGTTGCGGTCTGTCAGTCGTATAATGCGTGTCAATGGGAACTTTGTCTATAAGAGTAAAAAAAAACATGCACAGACAAATCCAAATTAAACACCGCGGCTCCTGACGGCACATTGATGTCCTAAGACACGAAACGATCGGTTTGTGCGAGAAACCCAACCGTATTTATATAATTTTTTACCTCTAAAACACCACTATGTCCAACTGCCCTCCACATCCAGTGTTAAAAATCATCATTTGTGTTCTACTGAAGAAACAAAGTCACCTACATCTTGGATGCCCTGGGGGTAAGCAGATAAACATCAAATTTTCATTTTTGGGTGAACTATCCCTTTAATTTGTGTTCTGAAGAAGAACGAAGGCCTTACGGGTGTAGAACGACATGAGAGTAATAAATGACATTATTTTAATTTTTGGGTGAACTAACCCTTTAAGGCTTTTCCCCAATGTGGCTCTACAAAATCAGGATAGGAATGTACATAAACTCGGTCATGCAAGAGTTGCCGAAGATTTTAACAGTGTTAGGTATAATGCATTACAAAGTTAAATTTACATTTTCAATTCACATTTATTTGTACAGCGCTTTTCACAATACATATCGTTTCAAAGCATCTTTACAGAAAATGTCAGAAAATGCATATCAGCTTTACAATTTAGAGTAATCTGTTATCAGAGGTGATTCTGTGCAGGTTATGTAATTTCAGAAATGTACATATACAAATCATGCAACAAATCAAATCAATGTATTAAGACAGAACAATGAGCTCATTGAAGTAATTAATACATGTTAACAAATGATTAGTATATATAGAAAAATTTGCATTGGCGCATGTTGATCCAGAGTTGCATCATCTGAAGTCCTCGCAGAGTTGGTGCTGTCTCTTCACAGGTGTTTAGGCATCTAAAGTCTTCATAAAAGGCTGGACCCAAACTGGAGCTGACGTATTTTCTAGTTACACTGTAAACCCGAATAAGTTGGCAAAACACAAAAATGTTGGGGCAATCAGTAGCCTCAAAATTTTTAAGTTAAGAAATTCTAAGTTTAAGTAAGGAGAACTGGCATTTTAATTCTTAACTTGTTCTTAACAAATGTTTGAGTACACTAATTCAAACATTTAACTTAAAATGATCATGTATAGCCTACCTCAATGTACCTATGTACCTCAATGTAAACATTTGTATTAGTGTAAACTTATAAAAAGCTAATTAAAAAAATGCTTACTTGCTAATTTGCTAACATTTTAACAATAGCATGTTATAGCACTTGCTGAATGAGTACATCAACATAAAACATTCAACATACTTGCTCTCAAACCAAGCCATACACTTGTCACCATGATGGTAACTGTCCAAAAACCCACAGAAACTCTTCTAAATTAGCATAACAAAACATTAATCACTACTAAATCTCCCACTTAACATTAATCTTGCACACTCACACACACACACACACACACAAAACATTATATAACACTTAATTTTAGCATTTACTCTCCTTCTCGAGTGCCATGGGCAAAACATGCTGGGAAACAGAAATCCCAGCCCAGTTTCAGGTAAACTTAAGTTTGTCTAAATTAAAAGAAATAAGTTCATAAAACTCAAATCAATGAAAAAGTTCAGTTTACTTAAAATATATCAGTTCTGTGAACCTGAAAGAAAAAGAAAGTGGTAAATTCTCATAAAGGTTAATTTTACTGAACGAATTTGTTTAATTTAAGTTTGTCCTACTCAAACCAATTAATTATTTTGAGCGATAGGGTTTACAGTGTACCTCGGCATCCCGAGATAAAACAGAAAAGCAAATGGAAAATAATTAACGTAGCTTCTGTAATTAATTACTGTAATTTAATTACTTTTCCCTTGAAAAAGTAATATTACTCTTAATTTTTCTGTAATTTAATTACAATTACTGATGTAATTGCATTAAATACTGTATAGACTAGAATAATTATATAAAACAATAGTGGATTTAATATCAAAATGTAATGTCTAATGTTAATGTGACTTGTTTTTAATGTAACCTTCTCACTTTAAACACTTTAGTCAGTTAAAGAATAATTTATGCAATTTTATATTATTTATTTGAAAGAATTAAAAGAGCAGTTTCATGTCTATCCTATTTGTTCAACTGGTTGAGTTTGATATGGAATTTAAAAAGTAATTAGTAAGAAGTAATGCGAATCATTTTTAGAAAGAATCATTAGAACAGTATTCTAATTACACTATTGAAGATGTAATTAGTAGCTAGTAATCAATTACTCTTTTAGAGTATCTTACCCAACACTGGACGTGATGAGACTATAGGTAAACATTGGAAAGACTGCGCTATGGAGGTTGATCATCATAGAAAGGTAAAAGATCTAGCTACAGAGGATATTTATGGACATTGATTTATCCACTAGCACGGTTTAGCTAACCATGTCGAGAAATCCAGGCCAATAACGGTTTGTAACTGTACCACGCATGTGCAAGTGGAAATACAAGTGTTTATTACCGTGTTAAAATAATTAATTGGTGGAAAAGCACTTTATAGTTCAGATGTGTTGATGCTTTGTGATAGTGGAGCATATTGCCACACAATTGGGTAAGTTGTCACAATAACTGGCTATGCATGAAATATCAGATTTTTGGGTATAATGACTTTTCAGAAAATATAAAATGATTATCAAAGACCAAAACAGCACAAACATTTAAACACACTTGCTCCAATATAAATGTGCAGTATAAACATTGTCCTGAGAAAACAATTCAACCTTATTGCACTACAATTATTATAGAGTTGAATTGTGCTTTATGTATCCTAGCGTGACTTTATTGTGTTTATTTAACAAGAATATGATTTTTTAGCATAGAATTACCAAAATATGATTTATAATATAACATATGAAGTCAACATTTTTGGTTTCATGTATTCATAATTGAACTTTTGACTCCAGAACTTATAGTTACTTGTGACAACTAGCCCAAATTTCCCCTGTTGCCTACACAATTGTTCCTAAAAACGGTTTCATACTGTTGTATTGGAGGCATACTGATTTAATTTTACAGCCTGCAGTTACACTGAATTATTGCAGGGTTAAGAATAACATCCTGATTGTGTCATTGATCAACACTTCCTAGAGTATAAGGCTTGTAATCTCTCTGCCTGATCAATACCGTGTCAGAATGAATTGCTAAAAGCAGTATTTGCAGATACTTTCTCTAGTTTGTTTTAATCAACATCATCACTTTCTCTCGGTTTTTAACATTTATAATACACCCAGGTGCTGCCATCTCCAACGCATTCACCTCAACATAGATCTCTTCAAAACAGATTTGTGAGTCTATCCGAGACAAATAACCGGAGTTGGAGAAGGTGAGCCATGCTGTTTTGACACACTGTTAGAACATGATGTTACAAAGCCAGACACCTGACTTGGGAAAAAGGTCATCTGTTCATCATAGATCAAAGTGGAGGACAGCACCTCTCAAAACAGTGGCGGAAAGCGGGCAGGAGGAGATAAAATGAAATCTTCACAACAGGACTGATGGACATGTGGCTCAAATACACCCTCCTGTGAGCTGTAGGGAGGGTGGGTGTCCTGCTGGCAGATGTCCCTTCTCGTTTCAGATGCTGCTTGACAAGATTGCTCTGAGGTGGGGAAGACCAAAGAGGTCTGGGTAATGAGACAGTTGCCTCCTTAATGTTTGCCTTGACATCGTTGCACAAGCACAAAAACAAGAAGACGTATAGCTACAGCCTTTAAAGTACTGAACAGAATGAAGTGAGCAAAGTAACAAGACTTCTTTGAAGCAATGAAATAAGGTTTGCTAAAATTTCAATTTCCTACAACCATTCCATTCCATTTCAAAAACAGTTTCACTTGATTAATGTTAGTTTAAATGAACACTTCTGTGTGTTTGGACAGTCATGTGCATAAGCAGTCTTTTCTTTTGTTCGTTTGCAACTGTGGTTTGTTTAGTGCTCCTGACCTCAGTCAACAAACCCTCTCCATCCCATTCATTGAGGACCAATACAAGGATGTCACTGGCAGACCTTGCCTTGCATTTGATTTATGTTGCTCTAAAAGTAAAAATCAAAGATCCTCTCTAATGCAGCTCTGTGGCAGTGGGATGATATATGATGCAGCAGAGCAGTTAAATGAGAGCACTATGTCTCTGCCTGTGTTTTAATGGCAGGGTCAGAACTCTGACCCCACATCTGAATGACTTTACAGTACTTAAAAAGACATCCTCAGACAGTGCTGATTTGTAAAAGAAAGTCCTCAGGGCAAGCTTGTTTTGGCCATGCAGTTTTGATTACTCAAGGGGCTGTTTGCAGGAAATACAACAGAGATGCACAACAAATGTCTTTTATTGGTTTTCAGTAGAATTTAACCTTAATAAGAGGCTTATAGAATAGCAAAACATTGAGGCAGAAATGTTGTAACTTTAGCAAATGTTATTTTATTGCTCACTGTTTGATGCAGTAACAAATCAGATTTGTCATCTTGCTTTTTTTATTAAAAGTGTGATAAAAACACTATTATGTATTAGGATAATCATGTATTACTGAAGTATGAGTAGCTGTGGTATTTATAACGTTATACACAAAAAAATCAATTTTGGGTAACACTTTATAACGTTCAAGTCCTTTACAGGTCAGTTCATGTACATTAAATATGAATATCTGATCATATAACCTAAAAAAAGTGTTTTTGAACCAATTGTAGTATAGGCTACTGTAGGCCTATATATTTACAATACTTTGTTAATTAATGCTATGCATAGCCTACTAGTATTAACTAGTGAACTGATAAACTGTAATAAATACTGTAGTATACTTTAGTTTTTACTACAGTAAACATATAGTGTAATACCCTATAGTTGTAGAAAACTTAGAACAGTACTGGGTCATTTGTTTATATTACTATAGACCTTATTTAGCCCCGCCCCTTTTCAGCGTTGCGCTCGTTGTCTTTTGACTTCCGGTTTGTATTTCCACAGCGATATTACGTTTATGAATGAACTGCTCGTTTTAAAATCTTCCCGATCTACTGACATTTGTTAAGACATCTGCTTTAAACATAACAATGCTTATGATAACTTTCATTAACTCTACAACAAGTAAATCCACTTAACCATCTAATTATTCTTTGACAGCGATGCCATAGAAATGTACAGAGCTACCGCAAAACGGAAGTTAAAAGACAATTTCATAAAGATGGCGGCGCGCTTGTTTCTCTGGTAAATAAGGTCTATAGGCTAGTTGTTATGTTACCACAGCAACTATTGAATTACCACAACAAATTAATTCAAATACTTTACTATAGTATGGTTCAAAAACACTAGTATTTACTTTAAATTACTATTTTTTACTAAATAAATATATGTAGGGCATATTTACATCAAATAAACATATTTTTGACAGTGGTTTAAAACAATTAACAATTTTATTTAATGTGTAGGCCTAATGATGATTAGAAATGGAATGTCTTATTTCAATGTAAATTGATATCAATATAGTATGATGAAAATGCACTTTATGAATGAAAACGGACATCTCACAACGTTTGGTATATGCTTAAAAACGTTTAAATCTGTATAAGCACTAAACATTGTTTGTTGTCATTGTCCCAAAAACTCCTTTTTATCTGGGTGTGCCCGTTAAAGGGTTAATTTACATCCTTCTTGTCGGTGTCAGCGGTCTTGTTAATGCACTCTTAAGTGACATACTGGCAGTGTCTCAAAACCTTACGAGCTGCCTACCTAGACTGCATTTTTTGGCATTATATGTGGGTGGGAGTGACCAACAGGAGCACAGGAAGCGTTGTCAGTCTGTTATTGTATAATTGTTGGTCAACGCACTACCCACGCATGATGTCTTTGGTCTGCGTCGCGTCTCTCTGATGTTGCGACATCAACGTTGTCGAGTTAAACGTTGTGTAACTTTTATTAACTTCTATTCGCGACTGAAACCCCTGCGTTTTGTGCCATTCCGTTGCATTATATCTAGCTGTTTTGGACACAGCCAGACGTGTGAACGCCCCCATACTTTCTGCGAGTGAATCGGTTGCCGCGGACTTTTGAGTGACGTGACAAACTCGTAGCGATCGGCTAGGCGTTACTGTCCTGCCGTGCAGTTTTCCCTCATCACTCCAGCAGACTGGCTTTAAACAAAGACCACAGCGGAACACGGAGCACCTGGGCTTTCTCCTATGCCCAGTGCGAAGTAGCGTAGCTTTTGTGACCGCGCTGTACTTTTGTTAAATGGTGACACGTCTGACTGGGAGCATACATAGTTGAATATCATTTCAGGTTGCGTATATAGACACACAGTCTACGCGCAAGTATGCCGAGAAGAAAACAGCAGGCGCCGAAACGAGCGGCAGGTAAGTTCATCTGAATTTGATTAGGATGCTCTTGTGCATCTGTCCTCCATTGTGTACATTTCGATTTAGTACATTTCATGAAGAACAAAAGCTGTGTAAAATTGCCTGGAATATTTTCACGTATACATATTTTTCTTGTCCTAATTTGAGTCATACTTTTTTGTCATGTTATTTGCTTGACTGGATTTTTTTTTTTTTTTTTTTTTTTTTTTGTTAGAAGTTAATTAAAGGTACAGTAAAATGCAATTCGTAGAAAAATTACTTGAATACAGCTTTTGAATAATGAGTTTGTAATTTTGTAAAGTTTGTAATTTTAATTCTTTTTTTTTTTGTGGGGCTTAAAGTTAAAATTGTCAGTAGGTAAAACGGAGCAATGTAATTTTGTTTAAAAATATTTTAAAAGCTTTGGTATAACCAACATTCAGGAAGCCATTTTGTTGTCATGTGACAAGAAAAAAAAAACATAAACTAGAAAAGACCAATTTAGACCCTCAATCTGTATATCAAGGTCAGTAAGTTGTTGAAATAAAATATAATAGGCCAAATGCATATATAGGCCTATAACATAAATATGAATTTGATTTCAAGAACTTGGCACTGGCATTTTAAACCAGCTTTTCAAGAAAATATTCCCTTTTTATCAGCTCATTATTTACATAACCATTTCAGAGGCTCCTTTAAAAAAAGTGAGAACCACTGAAACTGCCTTCATGTTAACCAAAACATTATCTGTCTGCTTAATAGAATAGATCGTATCCTATTATTTGAAAGAGGAGGAGTTCTGGGGCATTTTTATATTTATAGCAGAGCTCTTTGAAACAGATACAAAGCCATTATTATATAGCCTTCACTGTTTGTGTGTGTGTGTGTTTGAGGCAGAGATGATGTGGAGTTTAATGGAGGGGTATGGCTTGCTCTGTTAGACTGGCCTGTCAGAACAGCTTTGTCTCATGTTGGATTTAATTGTTATCCTTGTGACAGCCTCATCCATCAAAGGCTTTAATGGTCAATCAGAGCAAGGCCATGTGAGTGCTCTCCTTCTTTTTCCCATAAGCTTGCCTGGGCTTTTATTTCATCAGTATGCTCCACCAAACTTCACTCATGGACTCTGTGCAGAGTGGTGACCATGGTGGTTTACAAGTGTGAGTTTATGGTTTACAGGTATGAACACATTTAGTGATGTACTTTTAACTTGATGATGACCAAATTATTGATTCTGATTAACAGTTTTTCTCTGTAGAGGATATAAAGCTCAATAACCAATCTTGTAGGTGAGGTCTTAATGAGAGATTTCATAGCAGTGTACTCTTTCCCTCTTTTTCTTGCCCTAAAGGTTTGCAGTGCTCTGTAAAAAGAAACATTTTGCTTTGCTTTATTTGAGCACGCCTAATTAGCTGCAAACTTGATGGATTCCTGACATGTGTAATGATTGGAGATGACAAGGTGTGCGTCTGTCACCAAGTCATATTAGGTTTGTGCTCTCTTGATGTAATCAAGTTGATATTAGCCACGCCTGCTGGCCTTTCCTATCGCCATAACCCAATTTAGCACCTTTACGTGACAAATGAGCTTTTTGGTGCCTGTCTGGAATCTAGATGATTCCGAACTGTTATGAGGAGACAAACATGTGGAACCACCTACAGTCCCTCTGAAATGGATGTTTTCATCTGTCTGTTAGGCTTTGAGCCATATTTGGAACGACAGATTAGACATCAAATCTATTTTGAGAGTTGTACTTTGCTTCAACTTTGTTAGTTAGATCTCTCTCCGTCTGTGTGTGGGTTGATAATGTGAGTTAATCGGACACGCCTCCGCAAATCCCACGGGCCACCCTGGCCAAAAATCTTCTCGGTTCTCAGGCTCTGTTGGGCGCGACTCCAGGCCCTGCCTTCTCCCACTTTCTAAGGGTAAAATCAGTCGCTGTCAGATCTAAGGTGCAAGGCAGGTCATCCGGACAAGCGGCCATCAGTCATGCATGGATGTGACGCAGGAGCTGAGCTTGATGGTGGTGGTGATGAAAGGGCAGGAAACCATAGAGGCCCACCATTCCCTAATCCCAACCAGTGTCAACATACCTCTCCAGCCAGGCATGCCTGTAATCACTGCCAACAGCTTCAAAACTGCTAGAACCCCATTGATTTACACATGGCTGAGACAAAAGATTAAAGTAATCATACACATTCTTGCATACACATTTCACACATAAACACAGATGGTGTGTTCATACAGGTTTAATGTGTTTATAACTCTTATTGATGTTTTGGTTGTGATGGACAAATTTAGTTTTTTACTTGTGAATGTTCTGTTTAATCCTTAAAATTGCTTACATTTTTAAATTTAAGCCAAACTTTGCAAGTCATAGCTGAGTAAATAAGTAGATGCCTGAAGTATAAGTGTGTCCATGATAAATAAAAGGAAAAATCTAGTTTAAAGCACGTACCAGGTTTATAGAAATAACTATACTAAACTAAAAAATACTTTTGAAAAATGAGTATAGTAGTTATAATATTAAGTGTTTTACTGTTTTTTGTTTACAAATATTATGAATTATTAATTTATAAATAGTTTTTGGGGAGTCACACTGCATAAACTAACCTTACTTTGGCATTAAAAAAAATCTAATTGTGTGATCGCCTGGTAGTTTGAAAAGCTCAATCTATCTTAACAGTTACCTCCCATCCGTTCTATTCTGAGTTTCAGCTTTTACCCTCAGGATCTCGGTTAAGATTTCCTTCTGTTAGGAGTAACAGGTACAAACATTCATTTATTCTTACTGCTATTTCTTTGATAAATTCTGGCATGTGGGGAGTAGGTGGACGTAGGTAGTTGTTTGAGCCTGTTGTCTTGTGTTTTAAATGTAATTATTAATGTATTGTGAATTGTCTTTTGTATGCCGGTCTTGCTGTGAAACCAATTGCCCCCCTAAGGGGCATGAAAGAAAGAAAGAAAGAAAGAAAAAGATTTTCAGACTTATTGACACAGTCATAAGGTTCTGCAGCGATTCCTTAAAATCATGCTTATTGCAGAAGAGGTGTATTTAAGTCATAGTATGTATTGATTGCATTTTTCAAATAAATTAATAGAAAGGACAAAAGATGAACGTCACATCATTGACCTGCTATCTGTCCAAACTCTCATTTGACCTAGCACTCTATTGTAGTTGTAAACTTATATGAATGTTACTTTGCTGTGTTGACAATGAAGACATCAATCTTCTGTTAAGAAGACAAGAATCCATCTCTTTTTTTCTCATGGGAGGTGGCTTTTAGCTTGCGGTCCATTTTAGAAAAATGAGTCAGTCTGGTCCTCAGGGGTCCAGAAACCAAACCCTGGTGGAGAAGATCAGCACAATGCCAAACCGTCAATTACCCTTTCAACAGAGCCGTTAATCACGCTGCCACCCTTTACTTCTGGCATCCTGACACATGTCATCTATCACGCAGGCTTTCCGAGACACTGAGGGAGGAAAGAAAGGAGAAATATTGTTGAGAATTAGACAGAAAAGGCTGGGGAGAAAGTTGGGAAGTCATAGATACAGGCCAAATGTTTAAAAGCGAAACGGAGATGGCGCTGTATAGGGTTCGCAGTTAGACTAAAAGAAAGTGACACAGGCAAGAAAATTCAATAAATTGTCACACTGCTGAGTTAAGCTGTTAAGTCATTAAGTCATTGAAAGCCCTCTTTGGGTAGAGACCTCAGCCGATGACAGACTAAGATATATTACATGTTGAGCAGGTGAAGCGACAAATGAGTTCTAATTTAGCTTAATGCATGATAATTTCTACCTTAGAGAAAGGTGGCAATGTCTTTCATTGCACATTTCAAAATTTTCACCTACCAAGCCACGTTTTAAATCAATCAATCAATCAGTCGTTCTATTGTCGACTCCGCTTCTCGAGAATGCGCATTCGCGCGTGCATCCATCTTCGTCTGTGGGTATTCACGTACGTGGACATTTGTATGTGTTCACGTCTGCGCATTACCGCCCAAGCTAAAAATGACACGCATCACTCAAGCACAGCTGGCCTGTAAATGAACTCTAGCGTTCTCTTCTGCAGCTCTAGCACTGCTCCATGATGGATGCTCCTTTAAAGAAAGAGATTAATGAGAGGTAGGCGGCTTAGAGGACCATTTATCACAGTGAATATTATTTGGACGGCTGTGTAAGCCTGTAACCTGAGAGTTAGAGAGGCATAGACAGAGCACAGGGTCTTAGATGTCCTCTCTATGATGGATAGCTTTGCTTTCTTTCCATGTTTGTTACGAGACACCAGCTGTCCACCGGGTGGTCATTGCCGGATAAGATAGGGAGTTTGGTATTGCATTCCCAACGAACCCTTCCAGTATTCTCAGTGAACTCAATTCCTAGTTATCGGAAGCTTATTAAAGAGGGTAACTCCGGGACAAAGCCTCGCTTGAAAGGTTGGGGGGTGGGTGGGTGACAGTCTGGGGTTTTTTGATGTTGGTTTTTGCCCCCAACCTCCCCCACCTTGTCCCTGCAGAGTAGAATTATGAGTGCCATCCATCTCACTGAGTTCTTTGATGCTGGGCCATCATCTCAGCAGCTGCTGGCTTAGATACACATAGAATTGTTGCCAATCACTCTTGGCAGCTGAGACACATCAGACACACTGTTGTCAAGGGGGAAAAGGAATCAAAGGCACACAGAGTGATAATTAGAGAGATATCTCCCCTGAAAGGACGTTTGTGGTCTGTGGAATTCCAGTCAACAGAGACTGTTTGCCTTCCCGCATTTACTGTAAATGGTCAGTTTTAAGTTTCTCCTGCAGAGAAATTGAAACACTACAGAAAAGGTTAGACCCAGGGCACTGATATACGCCAACAGTGTTTTTTGAATTTTTTATTTGCCCACTTTGATTGAGCTTAAAAATTCACACTGTTCTTTGCTTCATTTGCAGCAAAGAACACACTATTTTTGGCATGGGGGCATCTCAACATGTTGCCTGAACGCTGCTTTATTTTGATCAAAGTGTCATGTGTTGCACATTAGCATGGCCTCAAGCAAGAACAATTCTCACAGTTAGCCTCAATCTGTATCGCACTGTGAGGTTGCAAGTGAGTCATATGAGCTTTGAGGATGAAAATCTACAGTATTTACTAACAGAAAGCTTTGTTTATGTCGAGCAACCATTTAAATGCATATTATAATCATCTAATTGGGTATTATTGCAAAGTTACCTAACAAGACTAATGTATGGCATTAAATGATTTTTCTCTGATTTTCACTTCATCTAAGAATTTGATCATCTAGACTGTTTAGAAATCACATAAAGTGCAAAGCAGTTGTGAGAGTAGATGCGCATTCACAAAATATGCCTACTTTTGACTGTAATCATGTGTCTGACCTCTGTGCAGTCTTATAGTAATCAATAATGCATGCACATTAAACGAATAATGGTATGTATAGTACTTGATGTTCCAATTTAAATGTCTTATGTGCTGTTTCTGTCTATAGGATGGAGGGGGTTAATGAGTGGTCATATGGAGACAAATGTAATAGTTACATAAATCAAACCGGGCAAGTGCCACTAAAGTCTCCTGGATTTTTGTTCTGCTAGAGCTCATTGCACACATCACATTTTATTAGCTTAATAAATCACCCAGGCTGTCAATCAAGCCTTTTGAGAATAATTGGTTATGGTAGGTGCCTCCTGAGATGGATTATAAATCATTCGAGGTTAAAGATTGTGTTCAAATTTGGATACACACACACACACATTTGTGAAAGTTTTTGTTTTTTTTCTTAGGATGAACATCTTCTGAACTTGTCCACCCTCTAAGATTTTTTTATGAGGACAGACTTGAGTACAGTAACAAACTCAGTGAGTTAAAGCTGATTTATTCTGATTCTCTTTTACATTTTGCCCCCCCCCCCCCACAAAAAAAAAGTTACAGTCTTGAAGTTTTCAGCATTTGTATAAGAAAAAAGCAATTTGCCATTGTGGACCCTCAGTGTGTCACCGTAATTGTCTCAGGGATATGAGAGGGCAGGAAAATGATCATGTCATTGTAGTTACACCTGGTTCACCCTCTTTTCGAACTGCTTTGGAGTTCATGCCAAATCAGGCCGTTCAAATGACATCTTTTGATCAAGGCTGTCGGGCACGATCAGAGGAGATTGGCAAGTAATGGATACCTAGTGACAATCCAAATCTACAGAGGGGATAAGACTGGCCTGCACCTGCCAGTTATCCTTTAGAGCCCCCATCCTGCAGGCCGCCTGGCTGACAGCCAGTGAGAGGCTAAATGAGAGAAGCGCAGGCTTGTGAGATTGTGTATTATCATTTGAAATGAGAGCTATTTGTGCTTTAACACTCTTGTCAAGACTGTGGTGGATCTTGTAAGAGAGAGAAAGGAAGAGAGACTGTTAGCATGCGACAATGCACTTGAATCACACATGCAGCAGCACTCCATGTTAGCTTGTAATTTAGGGCCTGCTGTATTTCCAAACATCTGACATGTCAAGCGTTTTTCTTTTGACATGAGCAACATAATCACAAATGCGCACACAAACAAGAGTGAATAGAGTGGAACAGAGAAGGGGGGGTTGGTATGGCTTTCAAGAGGGCATTTGTTCCACTTACGAAGTCAGAGTGACAGTGTCAAACTAGCAGGGGACAGGCTGTCAGGAGACGGGATCATCAGTCCCGAAGGACGGTGGTGGATGGGCTCTTTGAGGGTGTGAGGGCAGCTGGCAGGGAGAAGGGCGACCGTGTCCCCTTGGATCTGTCATCTTGAGGTGCTCGAGCAGACACCTTTCTCGCAACACGTCACCTGTCCAAGGTGAACAGTCGTCAGGTGGGATTCAAAGTGACAGGTGGCTTATGTGCCGCCATCTTATGTCATTCCCCTTAACCTCTCAATCTATCTGTCCACCTTTTCCCTCTATCTATTTGTCTCTTTATATGTGCACAGGTGTGTGGACATGTGGAGAGGTGGGCCAAATGGTAGCAGGTGCAACCTCTTGTAAATGATTATATGCTTAACAGCAAACTATTAGGTTAAAAAAAGCTTTGATGTTGACTAGACTAGACTAAATCTCAGTTCTAAAAGAAATAAAAGTTATTTCTCAGTCCTCAGTTATTTGCTTAGGGATGCACCAGTGCTTATGTGCCATTCAGAATTGAATTCAATTCCTGAATTTGATTTGCATTTGAATTGAGGCAGACAACAGCATACAGAATTGCAATTTGAATGAAGACTTTGACTTTTGTGGGCCAGGGTGGAAGAACACCTGTAAATTTCAGAAGGAATTTGCCCATTCACTTCATTTATAGAAGAATATTATTAGGCTAATGTTTGTTTTGCTTGTTTACCTTTCAGTGTTACTTAAATGGCATTTATTTAATTTTTTTTTTCTTTTCCCCCCTCTAGCTTATGATTCAGAGAATGTTAAGGAGACACCCATAGAGACTGAAGGTACTGGAAGTGATTGCTCAGTGACCAATGAGAAACCACAGGATGAAAATGATTTGGGAGAAGACTTAAAAAACCCAGCGGATGAACAAGATTCCCCTGCTGCTGAGCTTTCAGGTCATGATGTTGACAGTGAATCTCACATAAGTGAATCTAGTGACCCTACGTCAGATACAGAGAGCACCCTGAACAAAAAAGAGGGGGCCAGAAGAGACTTTCTAAAAGACAGTTCTGAACACTCTGTATGTATTACAGACAGCCTAGAACAGATGAAGGCTATTTACAAAAGCTTCCTCAATAATCCCTACTGGTCCTTTTTGAACTTGAATTCCTCTCAACCGTATGCAGATGAACAGCCAGCCAGTAGCAGCGGTAGCAGTAGCAGCAACAGCAGTAGCAGCAACAGCAGTCCTGGACGCAACTGTTATGATTGGCATCAGTCTGCTATCGCAAAGACATTCCAACAGGTCTCTCAAAAACAACCTATTGCACTTGAACCAAGTATTTTCTCCACTGTCCAGCTCTACCGCCAAAGCACTAAACTCTACGGATCCATCTTTACTGGTGCTAGCAAGTTCCACTGCAAAAGCTGCAGTGCAGCATATGACACACTGCTTGATCTCACAGTTCACATGAATGAAACCGACCACTACCGTGATGACAACCTTGAAAGTGCTAGCAAGGATGCCAAGTCATGGTCCAAGCCACGTAAGCGCTCTCTTTTGGAGATGGAGGGAAAGGAAGATGCCCAGAAAGTCCTACGCTGTATGTACTGTGGACACTCTTTTGAATCTTTGCAAGACCTCAGCGTGCACATGATAAAGACTAAGCATTACCAAAAGGTTCCGCTGAGAGAGCCAAGAACAGCAATTGCTGCTAAAGTCGCGTCTTCTTTCAGGAAGAGGGTTCCAGTGGAGTTGAATGTTGCAAAATCTTTGCAAACCACAGAGCAAACAAGAAGTCCTAATGATGGGCATGCCAGTGATATGTTTCAGATGTATTCTGAACAAACCGACAATAAAGACTTAAAAGATCAGAAGACGACAAGCCGAGGTATACAGTTCAAGTCTCAGAATCTCAAATGTATGGAGTGTGGGATTTTGCATGACTCTATTCAGCACTTGAGTGCTCATATGGTGTTGACCGGCCACTTTGTTAAAGTTACCCACTCATTGCAAAAGACAGACAAGCCTCCTCATCCCAAAAGTAAGTCTGAGAAGTCTCGGTCAGGTACAACATGTTCTTCCCCTCTCTCAGCCACAGGAATCTTGGAGTCATCATCCATTACATCTGCAGCAACTGTGGACAACAAGAACAAGACACAAGAAATTACTTCTCAGAAAGACAGTGAATGTAAGGAGTCTGCAAATGTAAATGAGCAGAAATTCAGCACATTAGCAAAGTCTGATTACCTTACTGAAGAGGATCTGAAAGAGAGCCCTAAAATGGATTTTGATATTCTAAAATCACTGGAGAATACAGTTACATCGGCCATTAACAAAGCACAGAGGGGTGCTCCAAGCTGGGGTGGTTACCAGAGCATTCATGCAGCTTATCAGTTACAAAACCATCTGAAACCTGCTCTGCACAACTCAGGCTATATTTCTTCTTTAAAACAATCAGCCAGTAGTCAGGAAGTCCAGTCCTTAAACAAAAGTAATTTGATTCCTCCAGGCACTCCACCAAGAGCTTCCTCAACTGCAGTTAATCTCCATGAGGTGGACAAACTGGAAAACAAAGTAACAGAAAAAGTTGCTGAAGTAGACAGGCAATTTAATGACTTGAATGGGCAGAGATCACCACATCGGCAGCTAATGAATCTTAAAGGGAAATCGCCAAAATCTCCAAGCCTGGATAGCATGATTACATCTATGAGCAATGCCACTGAGGGTAACACAAACGAAAGGGAAATTCAGAAGCACACCACCTCCACTTCAGATCCATACAATGACGCTGGTCTGTTATCTGCACACCCTGAGCCAAAACAACCCTCTGTCAGTCCTCTAAGTGCCCTTCAATCTGTTATGAACCTTCATCTGGGTAAAGCTGCCAAACCGCTAAGGCCTGTCCAGGACCCTATGAGTATGCTTCTCAGGATGAGCAACAGCATGGCGGAAAGGGCCGCTCTCGCCGGTCCATCTGGACACTCGACGAAACTTAGCCAGTTACATTCGGACTGCCATGAAATTTGCAGAGACCAACCGATAGACTTGTCCAAAGGCAAAAGTGAACAATGTCTCAGAGTTGCCGCTCTCCCAGGCAAAACTGTGAGTTCCTCTGTATCTAGTGCATCTGTGAGTGAATCCACTAGTTCAAAAATCTTCACACCAGTGAGTCCTTTGTGTGAAAATGCCCTCTCTGACATCTCAGACATGCTGCGTAATCTCTCAGACTCTCAAGTTCTGAAGTCCCCAACACTTTTATGTAGGCCAGAGCAGTCAGAAATCGAGGGTTCTCACACTTCAGATGAGGCAGAGGATACGTCAATGGTGCACAAACGTAAAGGTAGGCAGTCACACTGGAAACCCCAGCACTTGCTGATTTTGCAGGCTCAGTTCACGTCCTGCCTCAGGCAGACAGTTGATGGAAAATATGTGATATCAGACTTGAGCTCCCAGGAAAGGATGGTCATATCACATATAACAGGTCTGTCTATGACAACCATCAGCCACTGGCTGGCCAATGTGAAATACCAGCTCAGACGAACAGGCAGAACAAAGTTCATAAAGAACGTTGACTCAGGACACCCAGTTTTCTACTGTAGTGAATGTGCAACACAGTTCCAAGCTCGTTCTACATACATCTGTCACCTTGAGTCACACCTTGGGTTTAAAATGAAAGATTTGGCTAAACTTTCTTCTAAGGATCTCAACCGGAAGGTTCCAAAGCATTCTAAAAGCACTCTCATAAAACCTGTGCTTCCTGCTGTATCACCAGCTAGAGGATGTCAGGAGCAACTGCTACCAGTGCCAGCGCTGTAACATACAAACAAGACATAAAATCATACAGTTAACATTGTATGTGAGGATATTTATTGTACTCTAAGCTGAGAACAGACAGTAGGATCATAGTGTAAGGATTTGTTCACAGATACTTATATATTGTTGCATTAACATACACAATTGGCCTTGTAGGCTAAGCTTTGTGATCATTGGTGTTGCCATGGGAATTTAGCATTAAACATTCTAAGGTGGCTACTGCCAGCTTTACCAAATAGATACTCTGTATAAGAAATCTATAAACATGTGTCTTAAAATTATTAATAATCTTAAATAATCATGAACATTTTTTTGGGAAAAGTTTCTGTTCTGATGAAAAAAGAATGTACATTTGTATATAGATAAACTATGTTATGCATATTTTCCAAAATATGGCTTGCCTTTTCTTTGCTTTCATTTATTGCCTGTGCTACTACTTTGTTTGTGCATAAGGAATCTGATTTATTTAGATGTATAACTAAAGAACTGTGTGTATAAAGTGTATAAAAGACTTGAAAGTCTTAAACCTTTTTGTTGTTGATATAAATTGCCATGACTTGCTTTTTTACAGATGCTATTTTCACTTCTGTATCATTTCTTAATTTTTATTGTAGCCAGATTTGTTAATCAGACTATTTAACCAGACATTTTTGACTTTTTATTTACACCATTTTTGTTGAATGTTAATACATTGAATGAGGCATGCCATCCATATATGTAAAATGTAAAAAAAAAAAATCAGCAATCTTTTTATAAAAAACAAACAAAGCCTGTTTGTCTTTTTCTCATATACTTGACTCATGCAGTTCACATTTTTATTCTATTTAAATGATGTTTAATTACATTTAAAGCCCATTGTTTAATTTGTCATATAGTTGAACCAAGGCTTTTTAAAAATCTCATGATTCTGCTGCAATTACTTCCTTTTTAGTGCAGATCTTTTAACTCTTACCGTACCAAGTTTAAACATCTACTCCGACGTCTACTTTTTGTAATGTTAGCTTGTTTCCTATCCAGTATTGGCAGATTGAATTGAATTGACATTGTTGTGTCTTTTTGTTTTGTTCTCTTGGTACAGTGAATTCAGTGGGGGTAGTCACGCCTCAGTGGTAATAAAATAAGAGAGAAAAAGAGAGAGAAGTGCTCCCTGTCAGAGTCACATCAGCCTATGTCACCGCTCTAATGAATATCATCTAAATTGCTTTGTATATCTGAACAGTTTGGATGTCAATCTAATTTGAGCGCATGCACTGATGGGAAGGGGCCCAGACTAATGAGAAGAGAGCTACGTTTGACAGTGCAATAAGCTTCAACCTGATCAGACAAGTTTGAACAGGAATTCTGACACATGTGCCAATCGAAAAAAAGTTGATGTGAAAACAGTAGCTTGAATTTGATGTGAAATGCTGTACAGATTGTACTAGACTCATCCTTATTTCTTGTCTGACATCTCTGAAGTTAGCTGTTATAAAACTATAGCATTGTGGGCCAGTACCTGAAAAAAAAAAGTGACATGATTTCAAACATAAATTTTCATAAATATCTCAACATGTAACTTCAAGAGTGGATCTCTGTTCTGGTGTAATTAGCAGAACATTTTCATGGTTAACCTGAAATGAATTGATCAATGAGCTAGAACAATGTTCATCTTATCATGGCCTCTTGGAAATCATGTTCTCCCGCTACTTGAGTGTCAGTTCATATTGTGACCAGACCTGAGTTGACGTGACAGTTTATGACAGCTCCAAAGCACTCATGGGACAGAATCGAGGCAGCTGCCCACAGAGTCCACACTGACTGAATTATTCTCAGCACAAGGGTACGGGTTAAGGTCATTTTCCTTTTCTTAAAGAATGGGAAAATTGTCTTACTACTGCAGTGAGTGCAGTCAGTTTAAATCAAGTTGGACATAATTTATGCTGAAGTGCTTTAAATATGATCTAAATGTGATATTGGTTCAGTCATGGAAGATCATAAGTGAAAAACGAAGCAGTATGAAGAACTATGGTGCATTACATTCGATCTGCCCAATAAACAAACTCAAGAAAGTTGTTGTACGTCCAAAATATTTAACAGCTGGACAGGGAATATTTTGAGCAGCTGAATTGCTATTCACTAGCATTTCCCCAGACAGCTGTCAAGAGCATTTTCACATGATATCTGACAGATTTGCAAAAGACACTCGTTTCAGGGCATTACACCATACATTGTTAATTTAATGCATGATGACACGACCAATTATAGTGAGCAACATGCTCAAATAGCATGTCAAAAGCTGTGTATCAACCCGTTTGATCCTGTTTTCCAACACCTTAAGTGATACCTTAAGCAACATTTCTGACTGCGAGTGAAGTGCTGACCAAGTAAAACGCTTGAGAGGAACACACTGGCTGATCTAGCTATATTTGCAAGAAAAGGAAGGTCTAAAACAAGATGTGTTGGTGTATAAATAAGAGCATATATTTCATTTTTATACACTAGAGTGAAACAACCCCCAAGAGAACTGAGTTGGATATCTCACTGAGAACCAGTGTTAGTTTTGCTCAATTAATTATTTTATTCCCTGCCTCTCTTGACAGAATTTAGAAACAAGAATCTTTGTTGAACACTTTGGCTGTACCACCTTACAGAACCTTACTGAGTTATGACAGAAAAAAAAAATTCTGTTTCAAATATTTACAAATGAAGGACTCTTGGAACACCAGCACAAACAACATACTGTAGATTACCTATGACTGCATATCTATAAGATGTGTTCTGCAGTTCTGGTTAGATTTACTTTGTCCATTGGCTATACAGGTGCTGGTCATATAATTAGAATATCATCAAAAAGTTGATTTATTTCACTAATTCCATTCAAAAAGTGAAACTTGTATATTATATTCATTCATTACACACAGACAGATATATTTCAAATGTTTATTTTTTTTAATTTTGATGATTATAACTGACATTAAATGGTCTCTCAGTCTAGTTCTGTAGGCTACACAATCATGGGGAAGACTGCTGACTTGACAGTTGTCCAAAAGACGACCATTGACACCTTGCACAAAGAGGGCAAGACACAAAAGGTCATTGCAAAAGAGGCTGGCTGTTCACAGAGCTCTATGTCCAAGCACATTAATAGAGAGGCGGAGGGAAGGAAAAGATGTGATAGAAAAAAGTGTACAAGCAATAGGGATAACCGCACCCTGGAGAGGATTGTGAAACAAAACCCATTCAAAAATGTGGGGGAGATTCACAAAGAGTGGACTGCAGCTGGAGTCAGTGCTTCAAGAACCACTACGCACAGACGTATGCAAGACATGGGTTTCAGCTGTCGCATTCCTTGTGTCAAGACAGTGTCTGTTACACAATAGGGACAAAAAGTCTAAGGGCACATTGATCATTTGGGATTTAAAAAATATCTATTGAACATTTAAAAAAAAAAAAAAAAAACATAAAAAGAAATGTTTTAGGATTACAATTTCACTATAGACTTTTGGACCTTTATTTGTATTTGTATCTTTTAGCATATCAGGGGCCTCATTTTTAAAATGTTGCATAAAAACATCCTACACTTTATCTCACGATCATTTCTCAAATGTGATTCAGAAAACATACGCACAAAAAACGTGAGTACACCTCTCTTGCAAATTTTTAAATCGCAATTGATCTTGAAATTGTGCGCAGCTGAATGGTTTCAGATCTCCACCTTGTTGACACCACCTACTTAATGTCATTAACATATAACAGAGCACCAATGTCCAAATCCTTTACTTAAAGGGTTAGTTCACCCCAAAATGAAATTTCTGTCATTAAGTACTCACACTTATATCGTTTCAAACCCGTAAGACTTTTGTTCATCTTCAGAACACAAATTAAGAAATTTTTGATGAAATCCAAGTTTTTTTTTAATCCCCCATCGAAAGCAATGTAATTACCATCATTCATGGTCCAGAAAAGTAGTAAAGACATTGTTAAAATAGTCAAAGTGACTGCAGTGGTTGAACCTTAATGTTATGAAGTGACGAGAATACTTTTTGTGCACAAAAACAAAACAAAAATTCAACAATTTCTTCTCTACCCTCTACGCAGTTGAAACACTGCAGTGCTTCCGTGTTTATGTCCGAACGCTGGCTCATTATTTGCCGGCTCTTGCGTCAGCATCACACGCATATGTTGTGGTGCTCATGTGAACAGTGTCGGCCAATACTGAGTGGGCATTCGTATGTAAACACGGAAGCACTGCACTGCGTCAACTGCGTACAAGACTGATAAGGTATTATTGAAAATGATTGAATAAAGTTGTTAATTTTTGTTTTGTTTTTGCGCACAAAAAGTATTCTTGTCGCTTTATAACATTAAGGTTGAACAGCTATAGTCACATGGACTATTTTAACTATGTCTTTATTATCTTTCTGGACCTTGAATGGCGGTAATTACGTTGCTTTCTATGGGGGATAAAAGAAACCTTGGATTTCATCAAAAATATCTTTTTGATTTGTGTTCTGGAGATGAACGAAGGTCTTACGGGTTTGGAACGACATGAACGGCATTTCATTTTTGGGTGAACTAACCCTTTAAGAATGGCGAGCAGCAAGAATTGCTTAGATTTCTAAATACCTGCAGTACTCTGACTCTCTGCCACAAGGAAAAGTGCGTACGTCTGTTTGGACCCTGACGTGGTGCTAAGCACTTTTCCACATCAAAATCCATTTTTATGTTTTAAATATGAAAGCTGGCAAGGATGTTGAATGTTAAGCGTACGCACACTCTAAAATCAATGTGTATGTGTGTATGCACGTTTTATAAATGAGGCCCCATGTTTGTCTATGTGGTTAGATTTACATTTGTTTGAGTGTTCATTTATGAATGGATGTATACAGCTGCATCCAAATGTCCAAAAAAAAATCTTTTAAACCTAAATTTTTTTTTAAAATACATTGTTTTGAATTATAAAATAAGCATATTCACTAGCCTTAAACAAATGTTTCCTCTATCTTGTTTCACTTAAAATGACCTCATTTTGAGCAGAAATCTCAGACATGTCAAGATTTCAAAAAAGAAGCTGAACATTGTAGCATGCTAGCTCTACCATCGCTAGAGTTGTCTGACATGGTGGCAAGACATCTGACATTGTGTATTCAGAATGATCTGACAAGGCATCCACTCATGTTCTGTCAGGGCTCATTCGAAATGTGGTAATGGTCTCATCCCTGTCCATCGTCCCTCTCCGCACGCCTCAGCCGTATGCATAGGTGGCGTTTAGATGCAACGTCCCAGAAATGCATGAGCTGAGCGCTTCACGCGACCTCCTGGGCCGCGCTAGCCGTACAGAGATGGCAGGGGACACGATTCAGTGTGACACTCCTGGTTGGAGCTGCCAAACTGCCACTTCCTGTCCCCTTTATTCACACATTGAAGGAGTTGAAATACAGTGTTTTGAAAATCACCGATAAGACATCTGTCTGCTTGTCTGGCCTTTCTGTTTGACTGTCATGATCATGTTTGGCCACCTCTCATTCAACGTCAATGCCACCTCTGATCTGCATTACAGAGGAGCAGATAGCAGTGCAATGTAGCAGTGCTACGGCATTTAATGGTCAGTTCAGTCATTTCTAACCTAATTAAGAAAGTTTTACAGATAAAAAGTTTAACAGCACAAATAAATAAAATCTTTATACTTAAAGCTGCAGTCTGTAGCTTTTTGGTTAAAAATGATCCAAAATAAATTTGAGCAGTGTTCAAAACTATCTCCTTACCTCAGCCCGATTCACAACGGTAAGCTTGCAATAATGTTTTCTAATTCGAGTGGTACTGGTGGGTTTTGAGCATGCCGCCATTCGTCTTTGCGTCATTATGTTACGTCTGTTTACATAAAGGAGTCCCAGCTAGTAGGCTATATTGCATGTAAGGATGCTGAAGGTGGCAGATCATTTATAGCCTTTTCTCACAGCAGCTGCAATAATTAAGCATATCATTTTGATGCCGGATTGTATGGAATGACAAAAGGACAATTAGTTAATTGGATAATTAGAGATTAGACTGTACAGAAATTGAAATCTACAGATAACGCTAATACACACTAAATACACGTAGTCACGCAATGCTGATGTTGTTAACATTAACAATTTGAGAACAAAGTATAGCAGCAATAATAATAATTTGCACAGATTGAAGTGATCCGAGCTAAGCGATTGTTAGATTTAATCTCCATTGGTAGAGCAATTTATTGTAATAATTTTTTTTTTCTCAGTTGGTCAAAATAAAAGTGGCAGATTTGTTACTTACAGTACTTGTTCAGATGATATTTTCCAGTAAAAATTCCTATTTTGGTCATACTTCCAAGACTACAATCTATGATTCCAAAGTTCCTGTACAGTAAAACATTTTCAGCTGGTTTAACTTAGAAATGAAAGTTCATCTGCTGCCTTAAAAATTAAGTTAACTCAACTAAACATAAGTAAACTCAACTTGAAGACAACCTTTGTTTCAACTCACAAATAGTCAAGACAATGCATTACTTTAAGTTTAATTTTTAACTTAAAGTAATGAGTTGTCTTGACTATTTTTGAGTTGAAACAAAGGTTATCTTCAAGTTGAGTTAACTCACATTTTTAAGACAGCAGGTGAACTTTCATTTCTAAGTTTAACCAGCTGAAAATGTCTTGATTCGTGCCTATGCACGGTGCCAATGCAATTCACTTAAAGATAACTGCAATTGCAGGTTTCAAACAGAGATGGCGACAAAGAGGCAAAACTTACGAACTGCAGCATTAATGTTAATTTTATTTTCTAGAGTCAAGGACTGCTGATTTATCTTTGATTCAGTAAATGCTTATGCTTGTGTTTATGTATTTGTGTTTATGCATCTAAATGTTGTGCATTGTGTAATGATTTACTAGTGGCTGCTTTTTCTTGAGCCCAAGATAAATTTCCCTTTGGGACAATAAAGTACACCTTAAAGGTGCCCTAGATTCAAAATTTGAATTTACCTTGGCATAGTTGAATAACAAGAGTTCAGTACATGGAAAATACATACATTGAGTTTCAAACTCCATTGTTTTCTCTTTCTTATGGAAATCTCATTTGTTTAAAAGACTTCCGGAAAACACGCGGATCTCAACATAACACTGACTGTTACGTAACAGTCAGGGTGTACGCCCCAATATTTGCATATGCCAGCCCATGTTCCCAACATTATGAAAGGCATTAGACAAGGGCAGCCAGTAACGTCTGGATCTGCACAGGTGAATCAACAGACTAGGTAAGCAAGAACAATAGTGAAAAATGGCAGATGGAGCAATAATAACTGACATGATACATGATAAGATATTTTTAGTGATATTTGTAAATTGTCTATCTAAATGTTTCGTTAGCATGTTGCTAATGTACTGTTAAATGAGGTTAAAGTTACCATCGTTTCTTACTGAATTCACGGAGACAAGAGCCGTCGCTATTTTCATTTTTAAACACTTGCAGTCTGTATAATTCATAAACACAACTTCATTCTTTATAAATCTCTCCAAAAGTGTAGCATTAGCCGTTAGCCACGGAGCACAGCCTCAAACTCATAGAGAATCAAATATAAACATCAAAATAAATACTTTACTCACATAATTCATGCATACAGCATGCATGACGAACATCTTGTAAAGATCCATTTGAGGGTTATATTAGCTGTGTGAACTTTGTAAATGTGCTGTAATATAATCGAGAGCTCGTGTGGCAGGGAGCACGCGAATTAAAGGGGCGTCGCGCTGAAAAAATCAGTGCATAGTTAATGATGCCCCAAAATAGGCAGTTAAAAAAATTTATTTAAAAAAATCTATGGGGTATTTTGAGCTGAAACTTCACAGACACATTCAGGGGACACTTTAGACTTATATTACATCTTGTGAAAAAGCATTCTTGGGCACCTTTAAACCTAAATATCTCTGAAAATTAGATGTGACATCAAGGTCTAATATAGTAAAATAATTATTAAACATGATATAGTCGAGCTTCACTCTACTTGCACTTTTTAAATCTGTCCAAACCAGAGCAAACATTGAATAACAACAGCAATGATGGCTACATCATCATTTCTTCATCCAATCAGTCATACAAGCTGTTTTAGTTGTAATTTAGGTGTAGCCTTATAATATTGTTCAGCGACAGCACAAACATGAACACAAACACACCCACAGTCTCTCATGCTGCTGTCCCATACCTTCAACATGTCAGTTCAGCACAGAAGAATGACAGAGACGTGATAACGTGTTGGAGAACACACGCACGTACATCTTCGCATACAGACATCAAAGAGGTGCAGAATCTTGTCAAAGCTGTGAACATCAGCCTGTGTGCTTGGCAGGGTGAGTCCTTCTCTCATGAAAAAATGCCCCAATAATAACATGAGCTGTGAGACAGAGGTGTCAACTCTGTCCATCAGCTTGGTGTAAGGATATTACATTTTACCTAAGAAAGAATTCACAAAGGAAACATCTGTAGTTTTTTTAGAGAACAACTCATTGTGCATTTATAAATGGAAAAAAGCATTTACTTTCAGATTAATAAAACAATATACTGCTATTGCTGTATACATTATTGCTAAACTGAATAAAATACATGTGTGCACATATAACGTAAATGTGGAAAAGGCATGAAATTCTTACCTTTCATAAAAAAAGCTCAGGAAGAATCCTGCTTGGCCTTTGTCTTATGGTACCATTATCTGTCAAAACAGCTTATTTCAACTATTTCAACTCGAACTTGCCTTGAAAGAGAATAAATTAATATTTAAAACTATTCAAAAAGATGTAATTTATATAATGATATGACTCAAAAGAAAACATCAAAATTAATAATCCTACCATTTGGTCATCATTGTCCATTTTCCACATAATTCCTAACAGCCATCATGTCATAATTTCATGTATGCGCTACATATTTTAAAAATACAAACACAAAGCAAGAGGTTATAAATCTAAAAGTTATATAATAAATAATCATCATGTCATGCAAGTATCTATACTGTATATTTGTGGCACAAAAAATATAGACAGTGAAATAAAGCATTGTATAAAAAGAATAACATAATGCAGAAAATACTGCTTACTGTAGTCGCATAGTGTAAAATACCATGTTGCAATGCATATGGTATGATTTCTCTCATCTCTTTACATTTTCTGTTTATTACAAAGTATATGGTATAGTTCATCTGTCTGAAAATACATTTTACTTCATTCGCTATTGCTTTACAAGCCAGCTAGTTACTACAACAAATGTATCCTGAAATAAACACAAACGCAGGCACCAAGCGCAACATGCTTGACTCTGCCAATGTGATCTGACTTGACCCTGTGACAGGTGTACTTGTCAAGGACGAGGCTGTCCCTTCCGATTCATGTAAATGCACAGGAGACATGAGTTTCCATTCACTGGGTTTTTGCATGGCAGGAATCAAATTTAAGTGAAACATATCTAAAAAAAAAAAACATTGTAAATAACTACAAACTCTTTGAATGATTAGACAACAATTCAACAGCAAATATCATAGATCATGATTAATAATCCACTGCAGAGGACACATGAAATGCAGACATCATTAGCATTGACTCTTAACTGTTGCAAAACCCATTGTGACACTTTTCTGATTAATGCGAGTTGGCAGACATCAGCGTCAGCTTTAATCTGAAGGTGATGATAGGCTTTGAAATATGGCCAGGATAATGTAAACTCTTTAAAACTGTGAATGCCTCACCCAGACAGATTTAATAGAACCTTCCTCCCCTGCACTGACCCAATCATAGGATTTCAAATGTGATATATAACAAAATGCTAGACAGTCTTTTTTTTTTTTTTTTTTTTTTTTTTTTATTGAACACATTTACAACAAACAATTCACAAAATCTCTCGTTGGGAGACTTATGTGCAGAAACATAGTTAAACACAACGAAATGAAACATATTTAAAATGCTAGACAGTCGTTAAATTTCATATGTTAATTTTTCGGAGCATACTTTAATAGGCTATTTGATTTGATCCTCATGTTCTGTTGAGTTTAACTTCATTGTTTGGAGTCCAAGTGTAAAAACAATAATAGCAAAATCAAAATTAACATCTTATTTTCCTGTCAATATTCTTAAAGGGATAGTTCACCCAAAAAATGAAAATTCTGTCATCATTTACTCACCCTCAAGTTGTTTCAAAACTATGAATTTCTTTCTTCTGCTGAACACAAAAGAAGATATTTTGAAGAATTTTGGTAACCAAACAGTTGATAGGCCCCACTGACTTCCATAGAATTTGGAAGTCAACAGGGCTCATAAATGGGTTTGATTACCCATCTTTAAAATATCTTCTTTTGTGTTCAGCAGAGGAAATTCATGGCAAAAGAATGTGACTGGCATCCATTAAAATAAAATTGTTTCTGTTTGGGGTAAATTTGACTGACAAAAAATAAATCTCTAAAATCAGTCAATCAGCAGCTCTAAACCAAGGGTCCAGGGCCCACTATAGGGTGCCTCAGCAAACTTCCAAGGGGGCTTTAAGATGACTAAAATGATTTAAAATAAGACAAAACAAGCATTAAAATAAGTAGAAATGACTAAAAATCAAGATAATTTTAAAAGTATTTTAATTCATCCCCTAAACAACTTGTTTTTCTCTTTGATGAACCAGGGTTTCCATTGTCTTGAAAAACCTGGAAATATTTAAAGGGTTAGTTCACCCCAAAATGAAAATTTTGTCATTAATTACTCACCCTCATGTTGTTTCACACCTGTAAGACTTTTGTTCATCTTCAGAAGACAAATGAAGATCTCTTTGATGACAGAATGCTGTCAGATTTCCTTCTACCTTTGTAACTACCACTTTGACGCTTCTAAAACTTCATAAAGATCCGAAGATGTCTTCCGAAGATGAAAGAAGGTCTTATGGGTGTGGAACGACATGAGGGTGAGTAATTAATGACAGAATTTTCATTTTGGGGTGAACTAATCCTTTAAACGGTGTGATTTCTAAACCAAGTCATGTAAATTGATCAACGTGGGAATTTCTATAATGAATATATTTTTTTCTAATTATGCCAAGCTGTAAAATATTCAGTCAGATAGAAACTTATGTTTTAAAAATCTTTCAGTAACATGAAAAACTGGTCTCTGAGTTCCCAAACATAATTGAACTGTTTTCATTTTTGTCAAAGGATTAGGAACAGTCATGAAGTATCAACATGAAACTTTGAGTTTAGTATATTTTTGAACTATTAAAAACCCCAAACAAAACATGAGGGTTAACTAGTATGCTACGGATACAAATAAGCAAATTTTTTTCAAAGTGAATTATACAAAAATAATTCTGTATTATCAGAACATTAAAAAACTGTGCATTTCCCTGTCTAGTTCTAAATGAAGAAAAGTCCTATAAAATGTACATTGTTATGAGACAGCCATGAAGCGGAGAACATAAACCATATTTCCTCTGGAGGTGGGGGTGACTGTTTATGCAAAGTTAGCCCCCAACCCACCACCACCGTCTCTCACATCATCATTCACAAGAAGTGTTGCTATGACAGCGGGATATTGACAGGTGTGACAGAACTTTGATTGCAGCGTCAGCCTCCGAGCTGGGGCTTGTCATCTGTCAGGTGTGAGCAAAGCTCTGCTGGTCTGATGACACTTACAAACATGGACAGCAGAAAGAGGAAATGTTTTAAAACGCTTAGATAATGCTTTAACTGATGGTCCTGTATGGACACTATATATTTACATCTCGGCAAACTGCACCAAGGACACTACTGACATTTCACAAAACACTCATGAACTTGAATTCATAAGCCAGTCTATATAACTTCAATCACCCCCTTGTAAGAAATCAACAAATTGAAGATACAAAAGCACAGGAAACACTTATGATTATCTGAAGTAAAAATAATCAATGACTCATTTTAAATTCTATTGCTCTTTTCATTGTAATTACGTACATTATTGAATGCTAAAAGGCCTCAGCAGGACCAGACTCAATGGCTCTGGGCAGGACAACGCCCACCAGGTATAAATAAAACATTTGATTGGCTGAAGAATCATTTGGAAAGTAGATTCCTAAAAAGTGCATCAGCACCCGCCCCATTCTGGAAGTCTTTTTTCCCATTCTTTTTTTCCAAAAGGGATTTTAAAAAGGTCTTCATTAAAGCGTTATGAACCAAGCCAACCAGCTACGAGGTGAATCACAACACAACAAACTTTGATTTGAAGCAAAAAAGTATTTGTAAATTGGACAAAAATGCAAAAGTTCAAGACTGTGTACATAATGGCTTTAGTGAGGGAAAGAACTACAATCCCATGAAGCATTGCAAACAGTATTAAAGCTGCATTCACGTCACCTCGTATTTACCAGAATCTTGAAATGACAACACGTGACGTTATATTGGAGCTGTTCACGTCCTTTTGGTCCTTAGACTGGGAATTATGCATTTCCATGGCACCACTATCAACGCCTAATAAATCAATCTACAGCGGTCAGGTGGTACAGCGGCCACGTGGTACATCTGGGAGCTTTCAGAAAACTCCCAGCTTACAAGCTGTAATTACGAGCTCTACGAGGACGTGAACGCTTTTTACAAGCTAGAATCTTGTAACTACAGGAATTACGAGGCCGCGTGAACGCACCTTAAGTATAGAGTGCCTCAGGGATGACGCATTTTTGTAGGCAAAACCCGGAAGCGAGTTAGCATTTTTGGACTTCCGGTTCCAGCGCCGTAAAGTCTATGGGTTTTTTGAATGGGTTTTTGCTAAATTGCCTGAAATAAGGTCTGTGGTTAACAAAGCCTCTAAATACTTTCACGTTTTGATCTATGGCATAAAACACACCAGTTATAACCCACTTGTGATTTTTTAAACTTTTACTGTGTCTTAAAATCGGCGGTTGCTAACAAATTGCTAAAAGGGACTACTTCCTTTGGCGGGGACTTTAGACGTCATCATTAAAAACGGGACATTTGGACAGCATTTCTCATGAAAAAGTGGATAAGTATTCATACACAGCGCATATCATAATCAGCGAGCATGTTTGTAAATAAAGTTGTTTTTTAAGTACAGTTTGAGGAAGCTTGATGATGACGACATTGATCTGCGACCATGGTGTGCTGTAGTCCGTTTATAGCCTACTGTTAGCCTTTTTATATCTGATGACTTTATTTAGGCTTCAAAATCTATAAATGTTGTGTTAACTTGTAAAGATTATCTTGATAGACAAAACGTGTAAGTGTCATAACCCCTTGTTAAACACAGAGCTTATTTTCTGCGATTTTCCAAAAGTCTATGGGAAAAATGCATAGGCTTTCAACCGAGGGAACCCGTGCACTGCTAACTTCCGGGTTGGCCTACAAAAACGCGTCATCCCTGGGGCACTCTATTTAAGTATTTTGAGAGTGTAGAGAGATCGACTCAATAACGTCATTCGCAGTGCTTCATGGGAGTGGGTGGAGCTAATGAGATCTTTTGGCATGTGATTGCCATTTCGACTCTCTGATTGGTGTAATTTTCTGTACAGCATCATGGGTAATGTAGTTTTTCACAAGGAATTCCAGCGTTAAACATGATTATTTTAAAAAATAAGCTGAAATAACATGGGCTGACAGCTTCAACAGAATCAAATACCATCGATTAACAACCTTGTAGCTCACAGTAGGTCTGTCTTTAAAGGTTTAGAAGTTATTTTTTAAAATTAACTTCCCTATGGAGAAAATTGATTACGTTTTTTATTCCGGAATCCAACTGTTGTACTCTACTGAGTGCAACAGTGCCCGTCCACTTTTTCAACGCTGCTGGTTCTTGAAGTTTTTTTCTCCATTTATTTCACCCATAAAGATTTCAAAAAAGTTTTCATTGCACCTAGCCAACCAGCTATGAGGTGAATCATAACATTACAATCTTTGATTTGAAGCAAAAATGTATTTTGAAAATCGGGCAAAAATACAAATGTTCAAGACTGCATTATACTTAACGTCGTTAGTGAGGGAAAGAACTACGATCCCATGAAGCAATACAAACAGACCCGACAGCGCTTCATGGGTGGGGCTAACAAGATCTTTTAGTGCGTTTTGCTCATTTCAACTCTCTGATTGGTGTAATTTTCTGTACAGCATAATGAGTAATGCAGTTTTTCACCACGAATTTTGCTGTTAAACACAATTATTTAAAAACTAAGTTGAAATAATACAGGCTTCAAAAAGAAGCAAATACTATCGATTAACAATCTTGTAGCTCACGGTTAGACTGTCTTTAAAGGTTTATTAGTTAGCATTAAAAATCAGTTTCCCTATCGAAAAATTGAATGGACTTTTTTTCTTCCGGAACCCGACGGTTGCACACTACTTGGATTCATTACAGATTCTGCACGCTCTAAAAGGGGTGGACTTTGCTTAACAACGACAATTCTGATTGGATAAATTGCGCTATCAGTGATGCAAAGTCTGACTCATTTCCCTGATTGGTTATTTAACCACATGTCTGCAAGAGAATGAGGATGCTGTTTTTATTTTGGAGCTGTTCAAGAGCCATTGCATGTCCGTCCTGACCAACGCAGACAATTATATGCATTATACACATTTTCTGGAAGAGCAATTCTTGCATTTAAAACCGTTTACAAAAAGTACACCTTTGGATTTGTTAAAAAATGCAGATAGTCAGTTTGAGAAATGAAAAATAAATTTCTCGGTCGTATGTCTAACGGTGCGAAAAAAGGCTCCAAAGTTAAAATATATAGCTTTATTTTTTATTTCTATTGCATGGATTTTCATGGAGTGCTAAATCTGACATAAGTCCACAGTGTAAATATGAAGGAAATAGTACTTCATTGAGATTCTTCAGGAAGACAAAATACTGTATGTTCAAGGCCCTTTAACTCTTTAGACATTCACTTTTCCTACAATCCTAAATTGCTCCCTAAATTATTTGTTACTTCTTATTTAACAGTTTTTCAAGTCAAAGAAATGACATGATGTCCAATTTATTTTATTATGCACTATATAGTAAGAGTTATATACATATTTTAAATTAATACTGTTTGTGTACTTGGTATAACTTGGTGTAACTATTAATTTCAAGGGAAAATCTGATTTGTCATGAATTGTTCAAGTAAAAACGCTCAGATAGATTCAATGTAATTCGTGAACGAATCTTTCAGACTGAATTTGAACTGGTTCAACTCATTCACTGCCAGCAGAGAATAGTTTGCCGGCTTTGAGATTGTCATTGCTTTAGAGAGAACTGTACATTTCCACAATCCTAGCTTATGACCATAAAATATGTTATATTTATGTAAAATAATTGGTGTTATAGGAATATTTTGGAAACTATGACTTTGAGTCTCATGTAGCTCCATTTTAACACTGCTGAAAAAGAGCATTCAAACAACACTGACAAAAAAAAAGAGCAATAGCAAAAAAAGAACTTGGAATGTTCTCCATTAAATAACATTTCTCACTTTGCTAACAAAAAAAGAACTGTGTGCTTGGCATATAAATGTGAATGTAAATGTAAATCTAAGAGGAAAGCTCAAATTTGACTTTAAGAAGGCAAGAGAAGACAATGTGAATGGAGGAAAAAGATGTTTCCCTGCCACCACAAGTGTTTGGAAGCTTTGACGGGCACATCTCACACAGGCTGACAGCTCTGTCAATAGCCCCAGGATGGCAGGTCTGATTGACAGCTAGCAGGTGGTGGCTGAATGGAGTTGTCAGGGCAACTGTCAATCAGCAGCATTGCCATGGAAACAAGGGAGGTAACACAGCTGCCCGTGGTGATCTATTGTTTTACCAGTCAAGCACATGCATAGTAGAACACTTTCACTGCAAATCTCCAAAACGAATGTAATTGCTTCACATGTTTTGTCTCTGAAAATTGAAATAGGCTATAAAATCAGACCAACAGATGCATACCATGCACAGTAAAATCAGGAACAAGAATCCATCCCAAGCATGCAATAAAAAAAAACAGCTCTGTCTTTTCAGCTTCATTCATACTGCTAATTGCACTCCAGCAAAATCCAGGGCAGGTTTGTCATTCGAGCATAAATTGATACTCCCCATCTGGCTCCATTAGATGTGTTAACTACACAACTAATTGCTGTGTAATTGCCTTTAATAACTGTTGCTTTGAGATGAGTATCAGATGTTTCAATTATGGGGTGAAATGGCCACTCTGAGGCACTATGACTTGGTATAGCTGATATGTTGAGTCTAATGATGACATATCCAGACTGAGCTCAGTCACCTCGGAGAGACTCTGACCCCTAAAATGGTGGATCAGCATGAGAGACCAGCTGGACGTTATAGAGCTCATTGGCCCAGAAGCGATTATTAGTGCGATCCTTATCAGTGACAGTTTCAGTAACACAGATGCCCCAAGCCCTTGAGACAGTGGCATAAAATAGAAGGCACCACAGCGTTTCTACATTCATTATTTACTGACACAACAAATAATGTGAAAGCACTGACTTATGAGTGAGAATTAAAGTGATAGTTCTTCCAAAAATAAACATTTTGTCAGTATTTACTCACATGTTGATTCATATTTCTTCTGTGGAACACAAGTTTAGCAGAAAGTTCATGTTGCTGTTTTCAGTAAAATGGAAGTGAATGGTGGCTAGAGGTTGTCAGATATGACCAGTGATAATCAGTATGTGATTAACAGAAGGAAAAAATACATACAGGATTGGAACATCATGAGGGTGAGTAAATGGTGACAGAACTTTTTTTAACACCTGCTTAATCAGTTTCTGTTCAAAACCATTTTTTTTTTTTTTTTTTGCATAGAAGTCCAGCTAAATGCCATAAAAAATAAACTCAAGCATGACTTGAGATCATTCTTGAAAAAATTTGATTTGAGTTGATCATTCCATCTTTCTAGACAGAAATTAATTGAATGGACTATGCTGCATTCAGCCCAGCTGCTGACTCAGAACCTGTCCACGTCCAAATGTCAATGTGCTGATGGATAAGTCTGCAGTCAAACACAAGTGACTGATACCGGTGCAAACAAAGGCATTGATGGAGGCAGTCCTTCTCAGAAGTACTCAGTCCTTGCCTTTAAATGCCAAAAGCAATAATGGAGCACTCTCTGGACTATTCTGACATACTTATTTCCAAGAAGGCTGAGCTACCTTTATTGAATGCCACAGTGGATGATGCTATTGCTAACCTTGTAAATGACTCTAGAGAGAAATCTGATATGATTTATTATGACATATCACATCATTCAACTCAAATATAATCTAACATGACTAACAGGCCTACAAGCTTGAGTTGCCCTCAGTAAAGTTAATGACACAAAGACATCCTACTACACACACATATACAGTGGTGTGAAAAACTGTTTGCCCCCTTCCTTATTTTTTTGCATGTTTGTCACACTTTAATGTTTCAGATCATCAAACAAATTTAAATATTAATCAAAGATAACACAAGTAAACACAACATGCAGTTTTTAAATGAAGGTTATTATTATGAAGGGAAAACAAAATCCAAACCCACATGGCCCTGTGTGAAAAAGTGCTTGCCCCTAAACCTAATAACTGGTTAGGCCACCCTTAGCAGCAACAACTGCAATCAAGCGTTTGCGATAAGTTGCAATGAGTCTGTTACAGCGCTGTGGAGGAATTTTGGCCCACTCGTCTTTGCAGAATTGTTGTAATTCAGCCACATTGGAGGGTTCGAGCATGAACCGCCTTTTTAAGGTCATGCCACAGCATCTTAATAGGATTGAGGTCAGGACTTTGACTAGGCCACTCCAAAGTCTTCATTTTGTTTTTCTTCAGGCATTCAGAGGTGGACTTGCTGGTGTGTTTTGGATCATTGTCCTGCGGCAGAACCCAAGTTCACTTCAGCTTGAGGTCACAAACAGATGGCCGGACATTGTCCTTCAGGATTTTTTTGGTAGACAGCAGAATTCATGGTTCCATTTATCACAGCAAGTCTTCCAGGTCCTGAAGCAGCATAACAGCCCTAGACCATCACACTACCACCACCATATTTTACTGTTGATATGTTCTTTTTCTGAAATGCTGTGTTACTTTTATGCCACACATAATGGGACACACACCTTCCAAAAAGTTCAGCTTTTGTCTCGTCAGTCCACAGAGTATATTTCCAAAAGTCTTGGGGATCATCAAGATGTTTTCTGGCAAAACTGAGACGAGCCTTTATGTTCTTTTTGCTCAGCAGCAGTTTTCGTTTTGGAACTCTGCCATGCAGGCCATTTTTGCCCAGTCTCTTTCTTATGGTGGAGTCATGAACACTGACCTTAACTGAGGCAAGTGAGGCCTGCAGATCTTTTGATGTTGTTGTAGGGTCTTTTGTGATCTCTTGGATGAGTCGTCGCTGCACTCTTGGGGTAATTTTGGTCGGCCGGCCGGCCACTCCTGGGAAGGTTCACCACTGTTCCATGTTTTCGCCATTTGTGGATAATGGCTCTCACTGTGGTTCGCTGGAGTCCCAAAGCTTTAGAAATGGCTTTATAACCTTTATTAGACTGATGGATCTCAATTACTTTCTTTCTCATTTGTTCCTGAATTTCTTTGGATCTCAACATGATGTGTAGCTTTTGAGGATCTTTTGGTCTACTTCACTTTGTCAGGCAGGTCCTATTTAAGTGATTTCTTGATTGCGAACAGGTGTGGCAGTAATCAGGCCTGGGTGTGGCTAGAGAAACTGAACTCAGGTGTGATAAACCACAATTAAGTTATGTTTTAACAGGGGGGGCAAGCACTTTTTCACACAGGGCCGTGTGGGTTTGGATTTTGTTTTCCCTTCACAATAAAAACCTTCATTTAAAAACTGCATGTTGTGTTTACTTGTGTTATCTTTGATTAATATTTAAATTTGTTTGATGATCTGAAACATTAAAAAAATTAAAAATCAGGAAGGGGGCAAACACTTTTTCACACCACAGTATATATTTTCTGTTTCAAACTTTCACATAGCATCTTTTGGTTATAAAAACATTAAAAGTTCAAATCTAGGTTTTGATTTTCAAAGGTTTATTATAAAAACTGATAAATTTTTTCCCAAAATGCAATAAATCCATCAATATAAAAGTTATTTTTCATAAAAAACACAACAAAGTAAGTTGATTCACATATATGACAGCCTCTGAACTTTGTAAACTAATCTTATATACAGGCATTTGATTAAAAATACATTCAGTCGTCGCTCCCAAAATGAATTCAACGAGTCATCTTGTTAATGTTATAAATTAAAGGTGCTCTAAGCGATCCTGGGTGGAGTAACTTCCTGTTGACGTTCAAAGTGTTGTCAAACAAAATAGAGGCTAGCTAGACCCAGAGCCATAGAGTTCTGAGTTCTCTCTATGGCTCTGGCTAGACCCTCCCTCCTCCTCCTCCTCCTCCTCCTCCCCCTCCCCTCCGTGCTTCCTGAAACAGTCATGAACGCGCATTTAAAATCATTCTTGTGGGTTATTGGCTGGAGCATGTTTATTATGTTTCGTGGTCCAGGCTGCACCAGTTTGTTTTTATTGCCATTTTCGGAGCTTGTGGCGACTACAGAGACCGCGTTTTTTTACAGTGTGTTCAGGAGACAGGCAGCTAGCGGGAATTGAGGAGATGTTTGCTGTATGTGACAAATAATGTTTTGGCCTAAAAACGCGTGACATCGCTTAGAGCACCTTTAATTATGTCTCCGTTTGTCATTACTGAGTATCTGAGTACATAAAGAGTATCTGGCGCCACCGTACGGTTAAAATAAACATATTTGCAAAATACATTGGTATTAAAAATGGCTTTTAAAGACTGTTCATGATTCAGTTTTGGGGACCGTGACAGAAGTTTGATGCTGTCGTGGAACAAGCAACTTTTCCTTCTCTCGACTTGAGTGCCTCATCTTCTTAATCTCCTCACGTAAATTATTACATTTAGATGACTTACGTTTCTTCCCCACCGCAGAAACCACCACAGGTTCATCAATGCCGTCAAAATTATTCATTTTTCTGTTTTTGTTGATTACAAAGTACAAAGCAGATAAGGAAAACTAGGATGCGGGTGAATAGAGTGCCCCAGGGATGACGCGTTTTTGTAGGCCAACCCGGAAGTTAGCGGCGCACGGGTTCCCTCGACTGAAAGCCTATTCATTTTTCCCATAGACTTTTGGAACATCGCAGAAAATAAGCTCTGTGTTTAACAAAGGGATATGACACTTACACGTTTTGTCTATCAAGATAATCTTTACAAGTTAACACAACATTTATAGATTTTGAAGCCTAAATAAAGTCGTCAGATATAAAAGGCTAACAGTGGCTATAAACGGACTACAGCACACCATGGTCGCGGATCAACGTCGTCACCACCAAGCGTCCTCAAACTTTATTTAGAAAACAACTCTATTTAAAAACATGCTCACTGATTATGATCTGCGCTGTGTATGAATACTTATCCACTTTTTCATGAGAAATGCTGTCCAAATGTCCTGTTTGTCATGATGACGTCTAAAGTCCCCGCCAAAGGAAGTAGTCCCTTTTAGCAATTTGTTAGCAACCGCCGAATTTAAGACACAGTAAAAGTTTAAAAAAATCACAAGTGGGTTATAACTGGTGTGTTTTATGTCATAGATCAAAACGTGAAAGTATTTAGAGGCTTTGTTTACCACAGACCTTATTTCAGGCGATTTAGCAAAAACCCATTCAAAAAACCCATAGACTTTACGGCGTTGGAACCGGAAGTCCTAAAATGCTAACTCGCTTCCGTGTTTTGCCTACAAAAACGCGTCATCCCTGGGGCACTCAATTACTGTTTACAGTGCGTGGAATAGAGCGCTGTGATTGGTTGAGCGGATATATCGCGTTCTGCAGAGAAAGGAGACTGGCGTTTGTCGCGTTTTGGAAAGAAAGGGAGAAAACGTGACAGAATAACACGACGGATATCGCATTTTGCGTAAAATTAATAAAAGACTGGAATCTCATTTTTTTCAAAACGGCGTTTATCGCGTTTTGGACCAAACTCTTCAAAGACGTGCATTTACATCATCACTGGATAAAGCTCACACTACTGTAAGTCTACCTGAATTGCTGTGGTCACACTACACAACAAGGTTTCTTGTCATCTGTCGTCTTGTCATAGCATCGCGCATGCATACACAACACAACGCTGACGAGGTTCATAAACTTCAAGACATTTGGTCAAGAGCATAAAGACTGTACAAAACGAGCAGTCCCGACCAACAGCGAAAAAAAGGTTCTCACATAAATTCACTCAAGTGTTTTGAGATTTTTTCGTTTATACCATCTGCACTGTGATTGGCTGGATTAGTTCCACCACAAGATCCCGTGGGGTTTTGTCGCAGACCTTGAAAATCTGAAAGCCTGCGATGTCAAAATCCAGCCAAAAATCGTGTAGAGTGAGCTTGAAGTTGCATGTTTGCTCAACATTTATATTAAAATAAATTAATTTTAAAATTTAGGTTATCTAGATTTAGTCTGTCTTGCTTAAACCTTGAAATAACATTTTTTTTAAAAATCAGAGCATCCTAAACAGTTTTTGATTGTAACACTTCGCCTTTGGAGTCAATTTCAGTTGCTAAATGTCTAGTTTTTTCACTAAATGCAGCAGCTTGTTTTGGCTTTTTGAAGGATGAAAAGTATAACGCTTTGGCGCCCTCCAATGGCTCTGATTGAGCAACACCACGATGACAAATGAGTTGCTTCATCAGTACATTTCATGCCCAGACACGAATGCAAAAATTTATGTTCCGTGTAGGAACAAGAATAACTAATGTTCTGACCAGTTAAAACGAGTGTATAGTCAAAATCATTTATTTTGTTTTTTTCAGTTACATCATTTTTTCTGGCAGTCACAAAAAAAGCTGATGTACATTAGCTCTGTAAACAATACAAAAGAAGATAAAGGAGAGTCAAGGACAAAGTTCAGAAGGGATAAAAATGTTTTTTAAGCTGACAGAAGTTGACAGCTATTTCACTGCCAACATAGGTCAAAACAGACAATAAACTTTAATAAAGCATTTTCCAAATAAGCCACATCACAACAATGACAGCAGTCATGATGTCACTAAACCTACTATTTTGTTTGTCTTGAAAACATTTTAGCATTTTTAATTTTTTTTCAATATTTTGACTATCATTTAACTAATGCACACAAAAAGATACCAAAATGTGCATCTTGTCCATACTTAAACCATCTGGCTTTAAAAAAGTTGGGAAAAATCTCTTGGGATAAATCATGTAACATCTCTATTGCTCTTATACCAAATAAAATGTCCAGCATGCATGTCACAAAATGAAACACGAGACAGATGACAGTATGGAAGCAATGTGGAGGACAGAGGACAGCTAGTGAGAAATCAGTCTTTAATTGTTACTGTTGTATATAACTGAATTCAAAAGCTGGGCCCTGATGAGATGAATTCTTATTTCTGATGCAACCGTGTAGCTTTGAATTTGGACATCCTTTTGGGTGGCTCCTGAGGCGCTTCTGGGCCCAGCTCTTCCAGCTTTCTCTCCGGGATTGTGGGTAAGGCAGGAGGGGCGATGGTCAGGTGTGGGATTGAGCAAGGCAGGGGATCCTTTTCGATCACTGTACCTGTAAAAGCCTGAAACAAAAAGCGTAAAAAAGTTTTAAATACAAACAACAAAATCTTTAAAGGTGCCCTAGATTCAAAAATTGAATTTACCTCAGCATAGTTAAATAACAAGAGTTCAGTACATGGAAATGACATACAGTGAGTCTCAAACTCCATTGTTTCCTCCTCCTTATGTAAATCTCATTTGTTTAAAAGACCTCCGAAGAACAGGCGAATCTCAACATAACACCGACTGTTACGTAACAGTCGGGGTGTACGCCCCCAATATTTGCATATGCCAGCCCATGTTCCCAACATTATGAAAGCCATTAGACAAGGGCAGCCAGTATTAACGTCTGGATCTGTGCAGAGCTGAATCAACAGACTAGGTAAGCAAGCAAGAACAATAGCGAAAAATGGCAGATGGAGCAATAATAACTGACATGATTCATGATAATATGATATTTTTAGTGATATCTGTGAATTGTCTTTCTAAATGTTTCGTTAGCATGTTGCTAATGTACTGTTAAATGTGGTTAAAGTTACCATCGGTTATTACTGTATTCACGGAGACAAGAGCCGTCACTATTTTAATTTTTAAACACTTGCAGTCTGTATAATGCATAAACACAACTTCATTCTTTATAAATCTCTCCAACAGTGTAGCATTAGCCGTTAGCCACGGAGCATAGCCTCAAACTCAATCAAAATAAACACTGTACTTACGCGATTAGACATGCTGCATGACGAACACTTTGTAAAGATCCATTTTGAGGGTTATATTAGCTGTTTGAACTTTTTTTATGTTGTTTAAGGCAAGCGCGAGCTCTTGGGGCGTGGAGCACCAGATTTAAAGGGCCACACACCCTGAATCGGCTCATTTCTAATTATGCCCCAAAATAGGCAGTTTAAAAAATTAATTTAAAAAAATCTATGGGGTATTTTGAGCTGAAACTTCACAGACACATTCAGGGGACACCTTAGACTTATATTACATCTTTTAAAAAAAGTTCTAGGGCACCTTTAACTCAATTCTAATTTTAATAGGCAACCAATGTAGGGATACTAAAACTGGGGTAATAATCTCTTTTCTCAGTTTTTAGATGGCTGTGCTGCTAAATAAGCCGGGGTGTCCAATCCTACCCCTGGAGTGCCACTGTCCTGCAGAGTTTAGCTCCAAGCTCAATTAAACACACCTGAACCAGCTAATCTAGGTCTTAGAAGGCATACTAGAAACTTCATGTGTGTTGAGGCAAGTTGGAGCTAAACTCTTCAGGACAGAGTTTGCACACCCCTGCAATAAGCTTTTCAGATCAGGTTAAGAATTTTTACAGGATTAGAAGATACATGGGGTGAATTTACATTTCATGCAACAAGCCTGCTGTACCTCAAAGCGTCCGTTAGTGCGGGGGCTCGTTCCAGTAGGGCTGTCCTCCTCTGTAATGCCATCGCTGGTATCACTGTGCATGGCATCATCATGGCTCCATGAACGTCCAAAAGTCGCACGGCGCTCGTCAAAGTCAGCTGTGCTGCTCTCGCTGGTGTCACTGCATACGCTGTTCTCACGGCTGCGAGACTTCAAAATGGACTTCCGTGGTATTGGCTCTCCATTCACCAAGTCCACAAACACCCTGAAAACATATACCGTGTTTAAACCGAACAGCTAAAAACACACAAGCAGTGGAAGATGTATTTGAAAATAGATAAATAGATACCTATAAATGTCTGCTGGGCTTGTGATCTTGTGACTTTCGTTCAGAGAATTACTTCTGCCACATTTCTTTTTCCGTTTGGCTTGCTCCTTTTGTTCTTTTCTTTCGCTGAACTTTAGAGTGGTGTTCTTTCCTGTATTTATCCTGACCTTTACAGAAGAAAAAGGGAAGATGGAAAGAAAGAATTATGCAAAATGTTTTATTTCCAAGACAGACAGGAGAAAGTAATTCAATACAAAGCATAAAATGTTTATATTCACCACTGCTCCAAAGTTTGGGATTGGTAAGATTTTTTTAATATTTTTGAAAGAAGTCTCTTATGCTGCATTTATTTGATCAAAAATACAGTATAAACAGTAATATTGTGTAATATTATTACAGCGCCATGACAGGTATGAAAGCGTGGCTCTGAGGGATAGACCTACCTTGTTTTCAATGGCATCTGCTGTAAAAAGCTGTATAAAGCTTCTACATGACTTATAATTTTCCACAACTCATGTTGTCTGGAGTTTTTTTGTCTACTGAAATTTCTTGGAAAGATTTATTTTGATTTTGTTTTATCAGTAGAACTATCCAAAAAGGCATTAAATAACAGTCCAACCCACTGAAGAAATGTATGTCTATCCATCACAGCCTCACTTTCATTCCCATTAAAAATGAAGAATGGCGCTGCTGTGAATAAAGTCTTTATGCCGGTTTGTGCTTGAAAAAGCATTTCTTACTATTATAAATGTTGAAAACAGTTTTGCTGCTTATTATTGTGGAAACTGTGATAATTTCAGGATTTTTTTGATGAATTAGAAAGTTCAAAAGAACAACTTTTATTTGAAATAAGTTTATATAAAGGGTTTTGTATAGCTGTTGGCTAACCTTTTTTAATTCAGCAGTGTGAGAAAAGTAGATAGTTGGAAGACCATTGCCTATTTCCTCCTCACAATCTTCCTCCTCCTCCTCCTCCTCCTCCTCAGGGTGCAAGCCATTAGTGCCGTTCATCTGACTTGTGAGAGATGATGGTGCCCAGCCATTTTCCTTCTGATGGCCATTAACCTGGACACTGCTGCCACCATCTGCTTCCTTCTCTTCCTCTGAGGAGGAAGTGGTGTCTTCTCCATTAGTGTCTGTGCTGTCCAATCTGGTATAACAAGGCAGAAAAAAATAGACTAAATATATGAGTATACTATTAAATGATTGGTGTAACAGCTACTTTTTTTGTACTGTATATTGCATTTTCATATTACTTAAATATGTTTGCAATATATGGTATGAAAAGCAAGCTTTCTACACTTTTTGATCACCAAATTTCCATGTAAGTTCTGTGAAGTTTGTGATTACTGAATAAGGATTTACTTTCAAAAACAATTCGATTTGTATGCTAGGAACCAATACTTGATTAATTTAAACGCTGGAGAAAGACCATTTTGGGTCCCACAGGAAAAACAAATATTAGCTAGTATCATTTGCCCCCATATAAACTACCATTCAAAAGTTGGGTCAGTAAGGTTTTTGCATGTTTTTAAAAGAAGTCTCTTATGCTCACCAAAGCTGAATTTATTTGATCTAAGATACAGTAATATTGTAAAATATTATTACAATTTAAAATAACCGTTTTATATTTTAAAATGTAATTTATTCCTGTGATGGCAAAGCTGAATTTTCAGCATCATTACTCCAGTCTTCAGTGTCACATGATCCTTGAGAAATCACTCTAAAATGCTGTTTTGGTGCTTAAAGGTGCCCTAGAATTAAATATTGAATTTATATTGGCATAGTTGAATAACAAGAGTTCAGTACATGGAAAAGACATACACTGAGTCTCAAACTCCATTGTTTCCTCCTTCTTATATAAATCTCATTTGTTTAAAAGACCTCCGAAGAACAGGCGAATCTCAACATAACACCGACTGTTACGTAACAGTCGGGGTGTACGCCCCCAATATTTGCATATGCCAACCCATGTTCAAGCCATTAGACAAGGGCAGAACGTCTGGATGTGTACAGCTGTATCATCAGACTAGGTAAGCAAGCAAGAACAATAGCGAAAAATGGCAGATGGAGCAATAATAACTGACATGATCCATGATTACATGATATTTTTAGTGATATTTGTGAATTGTCTTTCTAAATGTTTCGTTAGCATGTTGCTAATGTACTGTTAAATGTGGTTAAAGTTACCATCGTTTATTACTGTATTCACGGAGACAAGAGAGCCATCGCTATTTTCATTTTTAAACACTTGCAGTCTGTATAATGCATAAACACAACTTCATTCTTTATAAATCTCTCCAACAGTGTGTAATGTTAGCTTTAGCCACGCAGCATAGCCTCAAACTCATTCAGAATCAAATGTAATACATCCAAATAAATACTATACTTAAATGATCCGATGTATGCAAGCAGCATGCATGACGAACATCTTGTAAAGATCCATTTTGAGGGTTATATTAGCTGTGTAAATTAGAGAATTAAAGGGGCCGCAACCTATATATCGGTGCATAGTTAATGATGCCCCAAAATAGGCAGTTAAAAAATGAATTAAAAAAAAATCTATGGGGTATTTTGAGCTGAAACTTCACAGACACATTCAGGGGACACCTTAGACTTATATTACATCTTTTAAAAAGAAGTTCTAGGGCACTTTTAAGAAACATTTTCTGTTATTATTAATGTTGAAAACAGTTGTGCTGCAGAATATTGAACACAGTGTTAGGTTGTGTTTTTTTTTTTTTTTACCGGTATCTCTGATCCTGCAGTTCCTCCTGACGCTCTAGCTCATCAAGTCGAGCCCACAGCTCCTCCTCTGACAGCACCACTGTCTTTCTCTCTTCATCACCTTCTTCCTTCTCCTTGTCCTCTGTCAGCTCCAAAAAATACTCCTGCTTAGGTTTAGAGTTGGGTTTGTGGGCCAAACGATGTTTTCCTGGGGAAGCACAATAGAGTGTAAATGTAGTGAACAATAGAAGTTAAAATAGCCTGATAGCATGACTAGATTTACCTTTGGTAACTTCATCCTCATTTTTTACCTCTTCTCGAATGTCTACAAAATCTCCAGTACCCTGTTGGGAAAGTAGACATGATTTTAGGCGTATGCTGAAGTTTCTTCCAGGGATGAAAACATCAGTATAAGGTTTCCAAATAAAGTCACACAGTATTGAGGTCATGGTTAGGACACTTACACCAGTCAGTTTTTCAAGATCATTTGTAAAGTCAGCTCTGTTCTGAAAGTTCTTCATCACTTTTTGTAAATCATCTAGTGAATTTTTGACATCTGGAAAAATAGCACATATATCAGGTCAAGCTGTATGCATTGTTCAAAACCGGTCAATGGGAAATATTAGAGGGAATAACTCACGTTTCTTTCTGTGTTCCACAAGAGTGTCGGCTTGTTTGGCAGAACACTTTGCAAACCAGTTATCCCCAAGGAGCACCGTTAACTCATTAGTGTGAACTAGCTTTCCCGGCATGAAAGCCAAGGGACCAAATGGTACCTATCATGTTAAAAAAAAAAAAATTGAGCAAAATCAGGGCTTCCAATAAAAGTGTCACTTTCAAATCTGACAAAAGGTCCATTCGCACCAAGAACAATAACTATAAAGATAACTATATTGGTGTCCACACCAAGGCACATTAACATACTGTTACCATAAGGGCACACACTGCAGGTATGTCTCAGACTCTGATTGGCTGTCAATGTTTTTATTCTTCATCAGCTGAAACAAATTGTTCTGAAAGTGATTCAAAAGAATCGTTCCTCTATGGTGCTATATACCTTATTCAGAGCAGCACCATGATCGGTATGAAAGCGAGGCTGTGAGGGATAGACTTACTGTGTTTTCAATGGCATCCGGTGTATAGAGCTCCTAGATCACTTATAATTTTCCACAGCTCATGTTGTCTGGGTTTTTTTTGTCTACTGAAATTTCTTGGAAAGATAATTTTGCAGTGGTTCGGGAGCAAAACAATCTAAAAACACATTAAATAGCAGTACAACCCACTGAAGTGATGTATATGTCTATCCCTCACAGCTTCACTTTCATTCCCATTAAAAATCAAAGATGCCGCTGATGTGAATAAGGTCTATAGTTACAATTGTGGTGTGAACTGTCCCATTCTCATAGAATTAGAACGAATATTAAAACTTTATAGTTATTGTCCTTGGTATAAACGCGTCTTAAAACCAGCTAAAATGGAGCGAATAATCCTCTGATGATAATTAAATATTTTGTTGCTCAGACATACAAAATATTTGTTTATCTAAAGGTGAAGATTAAGTTGGATGCATTAGTAATTGAAAAGTGATGGCATACCATAATATCATAAGACAACTTGTCAGGCAAGGTCCTGAGGCGGTCCTGAAGAAAGTCATAGTCTTTTTCCACCTTTTCCCTGTCAATCGCAGAGAAAAATGAATCACTAAGAAGGTAATTGCTGGTTTCTTGCCATACAAATTCTATTTTTGTCCTACCTGCTTTAAAATACTGAAAGGGAATATAACAAAAGCCTGTCAAATCTTTTGTCATACCTATCAAACATCTATATTGATTCACAGTATAAAACAGCATTTCCATTCCAAATATAAACATGCAAAAAACAAACTAAGATGACAAGCTAATGTGCAGCTAGTATGAAGTTATTTCCTGAGAAACATTGAGATGCATTGATAATAATGTTATGATGTCTGAGCTGTTAAACTGCATGAGGACACTCACCAATGCGCAATTTGACTTCTGCAATCTTTCACCACCTGTTGTGGAAGACAATGTGTCATTTGACAACCACTGAAATTCCCAAAATGCCACTGTGACAATCAATCTGCCCAACCTGCTAAACTATCTGTAATATTCTGGTAATGTGAATTGACAATTATAGAGAGAGTGAATGATAATGATACTCCTGAAAGTTTCTTGTGAGAAGCTGATAGGTACCATGAAAGGATGTTTTGCAATATCATGGTCAAAGACAATATACATGTTAAACAACTAAAAATAGTCTGTAGACTGAGACTCACAAATTGCTACAAAGTACTATTGCACAAAGAAAATGAACCCCATTGGGATTGTTTGCACGGTCACAATAATTTCATAGTACACACCCTTTATTTCACATTACTGTAATGCTATAATTCCATTTAATCTCATACTTGTATTACTGTTATTGAGTAATGAAAATGCCTCCTGTCTGGACATAACCTTTTATTTTTTTTTATTAATATCAGAATAAATGTAAGTGTACTACCAAGATTAAAAAAAGTATAATATGACTTTCTATTAAAATAATGAGAATGAGATCATTTTAGCGTAATAACACTGAAAATTTCAAGTTTAATGTGCTTATTTTTCATGGAAATAACGTAATTGTGCAAATCATCTTAATTTCCCTTATGTAAAATATAATTTTCACTGTAAAGTTGATTTTTTTTATGATGGGGTGAAATATGGCCCACGTATGTACTTACCAGGCTTTAGGATTTTCACCAACCAAGAGAACAACAAAAAGCATGTCTAATAACATGCACATAAAAGCATTAGGCCTATATGTGTTATGTTTTTTTTCTAATTTTCTCACTTCTAGAAGAAGTGTTGCTGAGGCCAATGCAACACAGAAGCTTCCAGATCTTTTAAAGTAAAGTAAAGTAAAATGCCCCAGTCTTGCTGACTTTAAACGAAGCAGCACAAATATAGCTTTCATATCCGGCCAGCTAAGGTTTATCTTCCAATGTCAGCACATGGGTAAAAGACAGTTTATTTGCCTTTCACCTACTCAAGTTGCTCAAAATACCATGCAAATATAAATAGGTCAGTTAAACCTTAACTTCACACGGAGTCATTTCACAGTATGACTGTAAAAGTACTGTAAGCTTTTGCTTTCTGTATGAATTTTGGCAACGTGGACAACTTTGTATTCGGTTAAACTGGGTTTACTTTGTTTAATAGTTACCATACGTGTAGGATAATTTATTGCTAACATTACTGAGATGCACTGCATGGCAATATGTACATGCATTTTTAACAAAGTATCAAAAAACCACACATGTAACAAAGCAATCAGCCAACCAACAGCAACACGTGATACACAAAGAACTTTCTAGAAAATGAAACGCGTCTATGCGACTAGATTGCAAAAACAACATAAACATATAACAGATAAATTGGTGCTGATGATAAATCACGTGCATGAATTTTTAATATCTGCAGGAATGCATTGGTGGTTTGGTTTTTGAAATAAACATTACTCCTGACCTTTTTGTGCTCCTCTTTCAACCTCTCGACGCCTTGAGGCAAATCATTACTCCGTTTGACTTTTCCAGGTGCAGCCATTTGGTCGTCCAAGGATGTCATCCACAATAAATCAAGGTTTTTTTCAGTATCCAAAACAATGAATGATCAGGGGTTTGAAGTCCTATAGAAATGTTTATGAATGCAATTCGATGCGTTGCACTCAATCTGTCGCCTCGTAGTCATCAATGAAGCAGAACAAGTGGTCCAGTATATCGAGATTGAGACCATTTCACACGTGCATGGTACGATGTCGATCTTATCCCAAAATTTCCTCTTGTTTACAGTCCACCGACGGCCTGTTTCCCCTGCGCCATGTTCATCGAATCACGGATGTAGTACATACTCTGGATATCTCTCTCTCTCTACTACAACGGCGCAAACACGTGATCACATACTTCACCTAATTAATTTCATTTTCATTTTTAAATAACAAATAAAAATATTACAATAAAATATATTACTTATGATAAAATATACAGTAAACTATTGAAAATAATTATCTGCATGGAACTACATAAATTCTACAAACTGGCAGCATGTCGCGAATAATTACTTATAATGAAAAACGTATATTATTTTTTTAATGATTATTAAATGTGGTACTATTAATGGTAAGATTTGTTAAATTGAAAATGTGGATAGTTCATTCATGCCTTGATATGACCGGAGGAGTGTCCTTCAAAGTACGTGTAAACAATCCTCACGCCGACTATATCACGTGACGTTTTGAAACAGGATTTTACCAAAATAAAAGCCTTCGACTCAATTTATTTTTTTTCTCTGTATTGTTTAAGTTTAGACTGTTTTTTATTTTATTTTATTTTATTTTACTTTACTTTACTTTATATTACTTTACTTTATTTTATTTTATTATTTTATTTATTTTGTACCCAGACACTTTTATTTTAAAGAAACAACACGGTGTTATTGGTCTCTGTAATTCCGTTTTCCGGAATGGTCTCTGGCTGTCATTGAAATGCTTCTAACCGCTTAAAAATTGCGCATGTGGCATTCTAATTATTACAGGAATTGTTACTAATTAAATACAGTGCTGGTGAGTACTGACACTTGCTCATAAAAGTGACTGAGTCCTTTGTTAAAATCTTTTTTTTGTTTGTTTGCCATATGTCATTGGAAAAATGCTCATATCAAACATAGATCTCACATTTAATAATTTATTTCCCACTTCTATATAATGTAGTACTCTTTAAGTCATTGCTGTTTACTTATGTAACTGTGCATTCAGCTTAATGAGCTCAAATAAAACATACTGAACCACGTTCACATTTATTTCATTCATAATTATTTTGCCTTCGTTGACATGGCAACTTTTTTTCCTTTCTCCAGCTGTCAAGAGAGAAGCTTTCCACTGCAGCCAGTCATGATCAGGCACTGGAGGACATTTTCACATTGTGTCTTAAGAAGTCAGACAAATTATGTACTTCCAAAACCAGTTAGAATACTTTTGCCCTTGTCACCATTCACATGTACTGCATCCCCACGTACTCATTCTACTAACATCAAGATGCGCTCCTACTTGCAGTATATGAAAAGGAAAGTCAAAGGTGCACCATCTCCTCCATACAGTCACGTGTGCCAGGTTGGAGATCCTGTGTTACGTTCACAGGCTGCAGCAGTAGAACCTGGAGCCATTCAGGGACCAGAAGTGCAGAAGGTCATAAAGACCCTGGTCAAGGTGATGAGAAAGCTCGAATGTGTCGGCTTGAGCGCACCCCAGATTGGTGTTCCTCTACGAATATTAGCCTTGGAGTATCCCAAAAAAATGTTGGATTACAGCTCAGTCACTTCTATTGAAGCTCGGGGTCTGGTGGCAGTGCCCCTTATGATTTTTGTAAACCCAGAGTTGCGTGTACTAGATGGACGCACTGTCATCTTCCAAGAGGCATGTGAGAGTATCTGTGGGTATTCAGCATCCGTTCCACGCTATGTGTCTGTAGAAGTCTCAGGTAAAATATAATGCTGTAAAATGTTAAAAAAAAAAAAAAAAACTCAACCTGTATCAAGTGACCCATACCTATAAGGCTAGACTTAAATATTTACTTTCTGGTGTTCTTTAAAGTATCAAATAAAAACTGTTTGACTTCTTTCCAAAGGTCTTAATGAGAAAGCAGAGCCTGTCAGCTGGCAAGCGAGTGGGTGGCCGGCCAGAATACTGCAGCATGAAATGGATCACCTCAATGGAGTTTTATATATCGATCGCATGGACAGTAAAACCTTCATTAATGTAAAATGGGAAGAGTACAATGAATAAAGCTTTGGGAACTTTATTGCAACCTTATCTTTGGATTTCAGAGAAAATGGACATTCATATCAATCCTTTATTATCTGATACATGCATTTTAATCACAGTTTATCACATTTCACACCTAGATATGACCTCAGGTTGAGCATTCACAATCAAATTTCCACTTTTCCTTTGCGGATAGTATATCGTTAGCCTCATAGCATAATTGCCTAAGTCATTCATTTTCAAATGATACTTAGGCAATTATGCTATGAGGCTAACGATATGAATATGCAGATTTCAACACCATCTTCATTACTAGGATTTTTATATATTATAATAATGTTTAGGATTTATTTTGATCTTTTAAATAAAAGTACAAGCAGAATTCTCTTTCATTCCCTTTATTTTTAGATTTCATTAAACCATCACAAAAACAAACATGTGCGTTATATTTAATAATTATATGGCAGCATAGTATATCACTGTTAACAACATAATAATTGGTTAGAAATGTTGCTAAAAAGACCCAAAACCATATTTTCCCAAAATATATCAAACAAATAACGGAATACATTAAGAGTTTAATCTACAAAGAATCAAATATTGGACTAGCCATCACACAATCTCAACCAATAATATACATTTATGAGCTGTGTTATTGTATGACATATAAATTTGTAAGTGATGGCTAACTCTACAGTGAACTTTGTAACGTCTTTAATATATGGCTCTTATCAAGATATTGCTGATATCAAAAATCAAAAGCGTAACAGATTGCCTTTATCCCTCAGTATTTCAGATTGATTGTGCAATTAGCAAAATAATAACAGGCTTAATGTGTACATTAAAAAGTCTTCAACCACACATACTCAATACTGGTGTACAGATGTTATACAGAGGAAGAGGAGATTAAAGGATTTCCACACTGACACAACAGGGCATTTTTAAAGTAACACCGATTGCAATACGGGGCACCACAATACCTGCAAAATGTGACAAGTTCAGAAGCGAAGCAAGCGATGCACTTAGTTCCGATATCTTGTATTTTGTGTTTCTGAGAGCAATGCTGTCCATCAGGACACCCTGAGAAATGAAAGACTTTACAAGTGAGGCATACAATTTCAGGCAAAGGCTGTGGAGCTGTCAAGCAATCATTGTGAAATGGTATTGGTGCACAAGGTGTTTCTGAATCACCTGTTCTCTGGGAGAACTGCATATGATGGGCATTCCCAATACATTTTCCCCAATCTTTACAAAGGACATCATGGGAGTTGTTACAGGTGTGGCAGATTACATCTACTGGAGCCCCAGAAGAAAGACATTTGTGCCTCTTAGCATTCACTCTTTCCCCTTGAGGGGGCTGTAATTTTCCTGTAGGCTGCACGTTGTGTTTTAAACCACATATTTTAATAACATTACAGTCGTGATCATGGATTATCTGGCAGTTGTAGCAAACTAAAAATGAATCAGAAGTAGAATTGATCATACAATTATGTGTCTTCAGGGAATCTTTTTCCTTGACCAATCTAAGCTGGTCTACAGCTTCGTATGTGCACAGTGCTAAAGTATGCTTTTTGCTAGAGCACTCTTTATAATGGCTACACAACGTACTGTGAACATCTTTGCACTCCTCACACTGGTATATATATAAACTATCTGGAGTGATACAGCTGCACATCACGTTTACTGCTGCTTGTCTCTGGGCATCACCTTTTGATTGATCTTTGCCCAAGTTTTCCATTGGACCTGGATTGCTGATTGATCTTCCCTGCCTTGCATCCTCATTTTTCCTCATGTCTGACTGGAAGGGCTCTTTCTGTAAAGACTTGCTTTGAATGATCTCTTTTGGTTTCATATAAGAAGGGTGTGGTGGTGAAAAAGTAGTGGATGTCACGTGAGAAGTCACGTCTGCCTGCTCTGTGTACAGATCCAGCTCAGTGTCCAAGCCACTTGTTGGGATGGCATCCAAAGCACTAGCAACCTCTGACTTTCTCTTGGTGTTCTCTAATGCTACCTGAAGACTGTGGCCTGCCTGCCTCTCTTTAACTAGCTGAAGAACCCACTCCACACCTCTGTGCGCAGAGCCCAAGGCAGAAAGTAGCAGCTGGCATTCCATCCGGGCAGTGAAGAAACCACATGCTAGACTGAGTAAGAAATCAGCAGGAACTACTTTGGAGTTCAGCACCAACTCTTCATCTTCATTAGGGCTTGAAGGCTGGTACCCAAGCAATCCAAACAGCTCTTTAGCCTGCGGAAGGGTCAGTGCAGGTTTGATCAAGTGGGTGAACATACCTGAAAACATCTGTGAGAGGGAAGAGACTATATTAAGATAGTGAAAAACAAAATGTCATTCAGACAATATGAAAATCTAGCCCTGTGGGCGCAACACCAGTATTGCCGCATACCTTCACCAGTCTGTACTCTCTTCTCCAGGGGAAGACGTAGAGGTTTAACGCAGCGAGCTCCAACACTTCAAAGGCCTTGGAAAGTTTCTCAAGCCCCATTTGGCCAGTTTTAGAAGGAAATGCATGGAGAGATTTTTCCATCACTGTCAGTGAATCTAGTCCATGTAGATTATGCATCTTCTGGGCATCGTTATTGCAAAGGAGCACCTCCACTTCCTTACACAGTTCCTCATCCCTGCATACCAAACTTTGATCCCCCTTCTCAATTCGTCTCTCCAAGTTAGTCTGGTACCTATTGATAAGACCATTCTCTGTCTTTTTAAGAGCAAAAGAATTCATCCTGTAAAGAAGACACAATAAAAGTTTTTTTTTTTATTGACAATCAATAAACATGACAATAATGACTCACATATCAAAATTTAGTATAATACTAACAACAATATAAGAAGTTTCTATTCAGAGTTACACTTAATGACGTCATAAATACCGCGGATGACGTTTTTATATTTAACTATATAAAACACGGTATTATCTAAAGATTAATTGTCCATAACCAATTCAATCTAACCGGCGATTGCTGAATATATGTGGACATTTAACACTATTAAAAACATGTATGATATTCCTCCTAAATCAACAGACTAAAGTGAAAGTGAAGATGGAACACAATTCGGCCAGAGATCTACATAATACTTATTAAATTCAGATTTTTAAAATTATATTCAATGTATAGCACATTTCTTAAACAATAAATAGCATAAACTACGCTAAAAACGTTTAAATATTGTGTATCTTGCTGCCTTTCCAAACCAAAACCGCCACTGACATTTTTTTCAACTAACTTAGGCTATTAAATTGAAATCAACAAAGCTCGTGACACACTAACGCCGTTCACATTGGACTGTTACGAATGATATAAACTAGATTTGTTACCTGATCAACGTTGAGCGTCCAAAACAAACTGCCTTGAAAAGCGTCAGTGCTTCTCGGCGGAGAAACTTTTTTACATCACTTCCGTATTCGGCTCACGTGAAAGTTGCAGTGTTTTAAGATTAAAACAAATAAAAATAAAATAAATAAATAAATAAATGCGTATAAAATAAATATAATTAAAACTGTATTTAAATAACAATTAGACTAATTAAAAGTAATGAAAGTATTCCATATAAATTTTGGGATCCCTATTCCAAATCTAATAGGCTCTTCTAAATTTTTTTTTTTTGTATTAAAATACCAAAATAATTTACACATCTTCACACTTGTGTGCAGTTTGCAATGATTATTTAGTTTAGTGATTTATTTAAATACACCAGTGATTGTTCACAAGAGGGCGCCATAATCTAAACTGGAAACTGTTGGCAATATTAGTTCTGATTTTATCACACTTTTAAAAGTTAATTATTGGAACCTTGTTGTCTACTGATATTACTGTTATTCACTGTAGGCTAGTATAATTTGTTTTTTATTCGTAAAATTTATAATTTTTCTAAAAAAAAAAATCGTTTATTTGAAACCAAGTTAATTGTGATAAAGGATACAAGAATGAATAATTTGGTGGGAGTGTCATTCTGAAAGGGGCGTGGCATTGCTGCTGCGGTTAGATTTAAAGATCTTGAGCAGCAGGAGACATGAACCCCATAAACCATAATCAATCTCAGACGTCTGCACTGCTGCAGCAGTTGTGTGCGCGATGTCAAACGAGGACAGGGTGGTTTTAGCTCTCGGTGGAGCAGGAACTGTCGGCTCCGGGATAGTGAAAGCTCTCCTGGACAGAGGTAAGAGCACATTAAGTATTTAATCTTAATATATATAGTAGTAAGCATTATCTTTATTTAAAAAAAAAAAAAAAAAAAAAAAAAAAAGGAAATATATATGAAATATTAATAATTATTTATAGCAACAACAAGTATTATATTATATTATATTATATTATATTATAATGGACCGTGCTTAAATTTATACATGTCTGCCTGTAACACCTATCTATTAGAAGTGAATACAAATGATTTGTAGATCAGTTATTCATTTTAAAAGGTTTCTATATAAATGAACAGATTTACTACAAAATAATCAAATGAGACAAACTCATTTGCCCACACTGTTTTGATATTTTTTAATTTATTGCTTTGTTTACAATTTTATTCAGTGCAGTTATGATTAGGAAAATATATCAAATACTCATAACCCTATTAGATTAAAATTAGGAATGATGTTCAATTCTGATTTTATAAATCTAAGCCAATTAAACATTTTTCTTTCTTTTATTTTAAATGGTAAAAACACATTTCGTCGCATAAATTGAATTTTTAAGTTTCGCATTGAATGTGTGGTAACTATGCAAACACATATTTAGGTTTCAAAGTTGCTGTGATCTCCAGAGACAACAGCAAGTTGGAGAAACTCAAAGGGTTTGTTTCACCTAGCACAAAAAGTAACCTGACCACTTTAGTGGGGAATGTTGGTAAGTATAGCCTATCTTCCCCCTTTGTATTTTTTTGTGTTATCTTTGCAACTCTAGTCATTTTGAGGTCTCATTGATTTTGGATTGTTTGTGACTGATTAAAAATACTCACCTAATCTATAAGGCTCAGAAGAAGGGGTGGAGGAGGTGAAACAGGCCTTGCTTAAATCTGTGGGAAAGATTACAGATGTGGTGTCCTCTCTGGGCTTCAGCTGGTGGCAGGGTGGTCCACCACACACCCAACCCCTCAAAGAACTGCACTGGGTGAGATTCAAATAAAGAGAGCAGCATTTACTTTCACCGTTTATACTTGCTCATATGACGTACATTTAACGATTCACATTTTTGGGTCTGCTTCTTTTCCAAATGATCCACCATAATTTCAATGGTCAAAACTCTGCTTCTCTGATCACCAGGTTATTGAGACTCTGCTTTTCAGCTCCTTTGTGTCTTGGAAAGCATTCTTTCCCCTGGTGAGAGATGATCCTAACTGCACCTACACGTTTATCACAGGTAGGTTATCGTTCCCTCCAAAACATATATTTAGTGAAAGTGGAAAATAATCTTGAGCTTACTATTAAATCTGTTTGAAAACATTCATACATAAATGAGTATAAATAAAATCTGCTTAAGTCTGAATTTATATTTCAGCAAATTCATCACTGTTCATAGGAGCTGCAACAATGCAAGCATATATATATTCCATATATTAAGTTCCAAAATGTTTTTGAACATCTTTTTTGAGAACAGCTCTTAAAGGGATAGTTCACCCAAAAATGAAAATTCTGTCATCATTTACTCACCATCAAGTAGTTCCAAATATGTATGAATTTCTTTGTTCCGCTGAACACAAAGGAAGCTATTTGGAAGAAAGTTAGTAACCAAACAGATCTCACCCCCCATTGACTAACCATAGTACGGGGGGGCGAGATATGCTTAGGTTTGGAACTACTTGAGGGTGAGTAAATGATGACAGAATTTTCATTTTTGGTTGAACTATCCCATTTTTTCTTAGTTTTCTTTCTTTATTTTTTTTCTAGAACTTAGTGCACAACAGGTTCTTTACAGTGGTTATTAAAAAAATACTAAGAAAACTAAGAAAAAAATGGTTCCTTTAAGAGCCGTTCACTAAAAAGAATGTTTTGGAACCTATTTTTAGGAACCAGATTTTGAGGAAAAAATCATCAGGCAGATTAAAAGATTAGTCAATTATGCACCCTGCTTATATAGATGCAATCTCTGTTGTACAGGAGGGGCTGGAGAGAAAGTGCTGATGCCTGGCACAGGGTTCCTGACCGTAGGGGCAGCAAGTGCTCTGGCGTTCTGTCAGGTTCTGCGTGAGGAATACCCAGAGGTGCCATGCAAACTCAACCAGGTGTGTCTGCTATGTGCTGCCTAAAAATCTCATCAAACTCACCACCAAGTTCACGGGGTTATATTCCGGTCATGACATGTAGACTCACAGTAGATGTGCTTAATTAAATGTCATGAAAGTATTTTCTCTATGATGCCTGTCTTTATAATCTTCCAACAGGTGAAAATCAATACGGGCGTGGCGGCCCCAGACCGAATGGCCCCCGGGTACCTGAACCACTTGGATTTGGGGGAGGCTGTGGCAGCACTGGTGGAGCGCCGCAATGCGTCCCACACAGTGTTCGCTGTGAGCTGTCCTGCTGATCTAAAAACTGTTATCTTGGAGGGCAATCTGTAAGCAAGCCTCAGACTGGTCAACAGATTTTCCTCTGTATTCACTTTATCCTGTTAGTATGCGTGTATTGTTTTTATTGCATGTCAACAAAACATTTCTGTATTGAAAATAGCCAGCTTTGTCATAGTTCAGTCATAGCCTTGGAATACTCATTGTGCTCAAAACAAATCAATATAATCGTCAGCAGAATGGTACAGATGCTTTGGAGTGCAGCAGAGCATAAACTCAGCCCCAGACATGCTTGACATTGAAGAAGCGAGACACGTGGGAGAACGGATGTGAAAACAAACTCGGTCTTTTCCTTGGTTAGGGTAAGAGAAAAAAACATGGCAGATTGTTGGCACACTTGCGTCCCCGTAGCGTGACTCCCTGCCCTCGTTCACTCAAAACTTATCTGGCTGCTGCTTCCACGGCTCCAATTATTCCCAGCCGTGTGGCCCATAATAAGCATGTGAGGGGGCGAGGGGTTCAGAAATGGCCGGCCTCCAAAGTGGAGGCCATTGTTTTTGTTTATCGTTATCATATTTGCATAAACGCTTTAGCGACATGAATGTAAATTTGCCATTAAACAGATATGGATTCAGTAAAGTGTCTAATTAAAGATGGGGAAGAAGGTGAGAAGACTTTGTCAGTTTATCAGCTGTGGTTTTGCTTTGCATCAGCTTATTAAAGGGATAGATCACCCAAAAGTTCAAATTCTCTCATCATTTTCTCATCCTCTCGTCATTCCAAACATGCATTACTTCCTTTCTAACAAAAATGTTTTTAGCTTCTATCGTGTTCCACATAAAGGAAAATCTTATACAGGTTTGAAATGACATGAAGGTGAGTAAATGGGTGAACTATGCCTTTAAATCTGAATTACAGACCAAAAAGTGTGCCATTCTCTTCACATCACCTAAACATAGTCTATGTTACTCAGTTTAGTATGTGTCTGAGTGGAAACGATTCATGACCGGGCGCATTTATCTTGTGTGTCTGAGGAAATTAAAATAATAAAAAACAGAAAATCTTCCAGACTCCTAGTTTCTTTGAAGTAGTAACCCTTCGTGACATGAACCACAAAGCTGAGGGTGTGATATGACTTTAGTTGCCTGGATTTCATTAAAATCTGGCTTGGAGTCTTTATTTCAAAAATTGTTTGGGGATTGAAAAATTTAAAACAATGTAAAACAAAAGAATGCACTTTGGCAACCAAAGATGTCCCTTTTCGTGAGACGGTACAGTACAAGTGCCAAAAAGACCATGTTTCTCATCAATATTTTCCAACTGAAAACTCATACTCATACCCCAAAAAGAACATCCTGTCATTTACTCACTCTCATGTTGTTCCAAACCTGTATGACCTTTTTTTTTCTATGGAACATAAAAGAAGATAGTAGGCTTCGTCGAGATGCATTGGCGCTGTGCAAACTGATCAGCGTATGACATTAAAGTACCGCGAGAGCGATTAGAGAGCATGCGACTCCTTATGCTTTTGAACAAGCCTATTTTAAATGACATGAGGTTGAGTAAATGACAATTTTCATTTTTGAGGCGAACTCTCTTTAAATGCTAAGAACAGTTGAAAGGAGGAAATATCAGGAATATGAAATTTCAGACCAATAGTGACAATTAGAAACCACTAAACGTGAAAAGGTTATGATGAGCAACCTACTGGCTTTTTTTATATAACTTTACACAACTCAATCATAAACACAGCCATTATTGGTAAACGACAGGAAGCATCCATCTAATCACATCATCCATTCTATAGATCAAATTAAAGAGGATCACTGTCTGCAAACTTTCCCAAACCACTCTTGCTGTGTTTTGGTGTTTAACCCCAAGGCTTGTCACAGACTATTTTGGGTGCCATCTCTAAAACTCAGACAGGAATTGGGGCATTTATGTAGAGGGACAAGACAAGTGAACTGGAATGGATTTAAAAAGCCACCCATAGACAAAGAGTCACACAGTGAAGCCATTAGAGTAATCGTCATCCACATAGAGGGTATTCTAGGACAGAGGTTAAGCCTCCTGATGCAGAGTGGCATGTTTTCTCCTTCGGCCCGGAAACTTTCGGAACAATCCAGCCATCTGCCCATCAGGCGGCTTGGCCTCCCTCTGCGCAATCGCCTCTCCCAGCGATTTCCTTCCCCTTCAGATTTTAACTAATCGATTAAAAGGTGGTCAAACGCATAGAAGAGTTGGAAAAATAAAGGAAAAACACCCACAGGAACACTAAAAAGGTTTACATGTGTCTTTATTGTTAGAAAATTCTTATGCCATGCACTTTCAAACCATGCCCATGTGCATTATTCATTTCCCAAAAATAGGACATGAACTCTGGGAAGGCTTTGTAAAAAAAAAAAAAAAATACATGGTTGCTGTCTCTCAGGCAAAGAGATTCAGGCTATATTCACATTCATCATAATTCACAATGCAGATCTTCAGCAACAAACAAAACATATAAATATATTCATTTATGCCTTTGCGCACACACACATATATTTTATTATGTCTATTTCATATTAAATCTCCTCAACATCAGTAACATCAGACTGAAGACAGTTGGTCCAGCAGCATTAGTATTTCTTGCTTTTTTTCACAATGATTTCACTTCTTTTGACTATTAGAGTGAAAAGCATTTAAATAACAAATTAAGATTTCTTAAAAAAAAAAAAAAAAAAAAAAAAAATACATAAAACCTGTACAGCTTAACAATATGTGTGTCTGCTTAGTGGTATATTTATTTGCAAGAGAAATGTAAAACTTGACAATTTTGCTCCATTTTCCCCTACTCAGGCTAAAATTCTGAGCTCAAATACTACAAAAACTCTGTATTAGTGTCACACTTCACATTGTTTAATAAATAGGGTGTTATAGGATGATAAATGCTAGTAGTGCTTTAGTCTTTCCTTTATATTTCATAAAATGTTTTATGGGGAATACCATTTTAACAAAACAACAAAAAAAAAAGATAAAAAAAAAAAAAAAAAAGTCAATGGGATTAGAATATATAAACATAAAAACCCCTAACCTTTTCACAAGTCCAGCATCTGACTCATTTAATCCCATTTAGTCTTAAGCTTTTGTTTTTTGTTTTGGCTACAATATTGATCTCACTTCTAACCACATTCAGATGAACCTGCCCTGTAGCGCCCAAACACAGCATATGACCTTCTCCGGTCCCTTCAAAGGGGTAGGGGGAGAAGATTCGAACAGAACTGAAGTCTGGCATGATTTAGGACTAAACAAGCTGAGCTAAGGAGATACAGCAACTCCTGAAGACCGTCAAAACACGATGAGATCTTTCCACTGGCTACGGCACCTAGAATCAAAACACAAAAGGTTCTAATTAAACTGGATGTACAAGAACAATGTGAGCCAGCCAGCTGCTTTAAGAGCAGAGTCTGTTACAGAAGTAAAAGTGAATGAAAGTGTTCTCCATCACTCTGGCAGTTGTTGAAAGTTTGTTTGACATTTTGGCATGTTTAACAGTCCCATTGGGTAATCTAATTAGAACTTAAGCAACTGTTATTATTTCAGTAACGCAACCTTAAATAGAAACTTCACCCTTTGGCCAAAAACAAAAAGCAACATTTCACTTGAAGTCAAGTTGAAAGTTCAGCGAGGTCAATGTAATCCATCCATCAAGGTAATAGAGTAGCACATCTGACTGTGATCCAGGGGTACCGTCCATCACTCCCCTTCCAATCGTTTCATTTAAGCTGTTCAGTGGTGGATGATTACGATAGAGGAGCGGGTTTAAATGTGGGACGCCACAGTGCAAGTGACAGCTGTACAGACATTGCGCTCTGCAAAGTTAAACGCTTAGATAACATGGGATAATTGTGTCACAGGGAGTTCTGATGAGGTGGAACAACACTGTCGGGTAGAGATTATCTTTCCCCCACCCACCATATGACTTAAAGTTCTTACTCAACTGAAAGACAATACAGGTGCTGGTCATATAATTAGAATATCATCAAAAAGTTCATTTTTTTTTTTTATTGTAAATTATTTTTAAAAATGAAACTTTTATATATTCTAGATTCCCTACATGTAAAGTAAAACATTTCAAAAGTTTTTATTTTTTATTTTATTTTGATGAGCGTACAGCTCATGAAAGTCCAAAATCCAGTATCTCAAAATATTAGAATATTTCCTAAGATCAATCAAAAAAATTGATTTTCAAAACAGAAAAGTTCAAGTTCTTTAAAGTATGTTCATTTGTACACTCAATACTTGGTCGGCAGCACATATTACAGCAAATGACTTGCTCCTAGCACAAATTACAGCATCAGTGAAGTGTGGCATGGAAGTGATCAGCCTGTGGCACTGCTGAGGCACTATTGAGCCTTCAGATCATCTGCATATTGTTGGATCGACTGTTTCTCATCTTTCTCTTGAAAATATCCCATAGATTCAGGTCAGGCATGTTGGCTGGCCAATAAAGCACAGTAATATCATGGTCAGCAAACCACTTGGAAGTGGTTTTTGCACTGTGGGCAGGAATAGGAAATCAGCATCTCCATAAAGCTTGTCAGCAGATGGAAGCATAAAGTGCTCCAAAATCTCCTGGAAGATGGCTGCATTGACTTTGCACTTGATAAAACACAATGGACCAACACCAGCAGACGTCACGCCCCCCCCCCCCCCCCCCCCCCCCAAATCATTACTGACTTCAAAAACTTCACACTAGACTTCAAGCAGCTTGGATTCTGTGCCTCTCCAGTCTTCCTTCAGACTCTGGGACCATGATTTCAACATGAAATGCAAAATTTACTTTTATCTGAAAAGAGGACTTTCGACCACTGTTCACTGTCCAGTTCTTTTTCTCCTTAGCCCAGGTAAGATGCTTCTGACGTTGTTTCTGTTTCAGAAGTGGCTTGGTAGTCCTTTTCCTGAAGATGTCTGAGTGTGGTGACTCTTGATGCGCTGACTCCGGCTTCATTTGACTCATTGTGAAGCTCTCCCAAGCGTTTGAATCGGCTTTACTTGACAGTATTCTCAAGCTTGTGGTCATCCCTGTTGCTTGTGCACCTTTGCCTACCCAATTTCTTCCTTCTAGTCAACTTTGCATTCAATATGCTTTGATATTTCACTCTGTAAACAGCCACCCCATTCAGTAATGACCATCTGTGACTTACTCTCTTTGTGGAGGGTGTCAATGATTGTCTCCTGGACCATTGCCCAGTCAGCAGTCTTCCCCATTAGTGTGGTTTCAAAGAACAAGAGATACACGGAATTTATACTGAAGGGATGGTCATTTAATGAAACTCAAATATAAATATTCTAATAATTTGAGATACTGGATTTTGGACTTTCATTAGCTGTATGCTGCAATCAATAAATTAAAAAAAAAAAAAAAAAAAAAAAAAAACTTTTAAATGTTTTACTTTACATGTAGGGAATCTAGAATAAATGAAAGTTTTATTTTTTTAAATAATTTACAATAATAAAAAAAAATGAACTTTTTCACGATATTCTAATTATATGACCAGCACCTGTATTTGAAAGGCATAAAACTAACCCTAACCCTATATGGTAATTTTAAAAAAATGTTTTTTGAAGTCTCTTATGCTCACCAAGGCTGCACTTATTTGATCAAAAATATAGTAAAAACAATACTGTGAAAAACCACAATCTAATTAGAACTTTTGCAACTTGTTTTATTCAAAATTAACAAAATGCAAGTCAATACATCAATCCTTCCAAAACGTTTTTGTCTAACCCTGTTTCACTAATGTTAGCCTATTATAAACCGTAGATCACTGAAAAGCCACGCAATATCGCGTTCATATCGCAGATGAACTGCCTTCGATAATGAACGCGATATTGCGTGGCTTTTCAGTGATCTACGGCTCTGTCTATTAAATGGCGCTCCATTTGAAAGCAGGTGATGGCGATTTAGCGGTAATCAGGGAACCGGCTTTACTGACGAAATGCGCGTGACAATCTCATGCAATATATCGTGCAGCCCTATTCTAAGCCACTATCTAATGTGATGGATCATATTCATCCGCAGTCACCAGAAACTAAGAACAACCAAAAAACAATCATCAGCAGTTTGTTTAACTGCTAGAGTGTCAAAAGTTATAGTGTATTTTTAAAATAACTTTTTTTTCTGTTTTAATACATTTTCAAATGCAATTTAATTTGGTGACGGCAAAGCTGAATTTTTAGCAGTCATTATTTCAGTCTGTTACAAGATCCTTTAAAAATGAGTTTTTTTTTTGGTAACAATGTAATGCCTTTGCTGTTACTTTTGATCAACTTAATGTGTTCTTGCTGCAAATAAAAGTATTCCTGAAATTATATAATTGGCTTACCTACGTCAGGTGGGTTTGGCCACAGGGGGTGGAGCCCCACCCAAGAGCAATGACTCAACATAGGTCAGCGCGCTCTGCATTGACGTCAGGCAGTACCCCTCCTCCCCAATCAGATACCTGTAGACATAAATAAACACTTCATTAGCGCTTCTCCTCACAAGGGAAAACAAGATCTCTTCCACTGAGGGTCAACTTCAAGTGAACCCGTCTGCTAATGGGACTAAGACACGAGATCAAGCTGAAGCCAAAACTCAGCATTTAACATGTTGGAGAGTGTAAAAAGATGATAGAAAGTGATGAATACAATGAGAAAGCCAGAGTATGAGAGACAGATCATTCTGTTCTTTCAGTAACCATAAAATGAACAATTAAACTCTTGAGATCATAATGAATATTCTCACTGTTTTTGACCAATTCAATATAAAAAGTTATTTTTGATTATGAAATACAAAACAAATATATATAATACTTTAACTGTTGTAGATAAGAAATCAAGTATTTCATTCTACAGTTTTTCTTCAAAACGTTCCTTTTGTTTTCTAGGACACGTGTATAGTTTTAATTAAATAAAACCCGTCAACTGTGCCTGAGAACAGAGAACACTTCCTATCAAATCTTTCCTCACACACTGCAGAGTTCCACCCTCGATTCCAAGCCACTAAGCAGCATAAACATCTAAAGATATTTTATTTGTATTTTTATAGGGAGAGAAAAACCCAAACCAGAATATACCCAACATTCCTTTTTAAGTGCCAATCTAACCAGCCTGTAAAAATGTCCAGTTTTATACTGATAAACAGAGCTCAGGGCTGTGGTCTGAGTAGACACGCGAGAGTGCAGCACAGGAGGGGTGCTATGAATCCCCACAACGCCCCTCAGGAAACAGGTCAAATGGTCACCTACACAAACTGAGATCTCACTGTTGTGATATCCATTGCTCAAATACATAAATGTTATACAATCATTAGTAAGTTATATAAAGCGTTTTCAAAGTTGGACTCACATTACCAAAAAGAACTGTAAAGTTTTCTGGGTTTATTCCAACATTTTTAGACTGGAGGGTATTTTTCTAGCTGATATATTTATGCACAGAATCTGAGACTGTGCAATAGATGACATTTCGATTATTGGTAGCAAGTGAGGTCGTGTTCAGACAATACTTGATACATGCCTAAATGACAGTGAGACTGGCACTTAAAAGGATGTGATAAGCCAAATTTCCAAACAGCATCATCTAACCCACCATTAACAAATGATGCCAAAAATGTGACCGACTGTCAATCTGTTTTGGAGACTCTCTGAGATGCGCCATTTTCTACTGCATATTTAGTCAGGCTGTAAATGTAGATTTAAAGTGCCCCTATTATGCCATTTTAAAGCTTACTAATTCTACAATAAAGTGTTTTTTTTACCTTTGATGCATGTAAACCTAATCTTCTCATCACCTCATTTCTCAAAGAGTCTGAAAATGACTCGTTCAAAAGCTACTCTGCACTGATTGGTCAGATGGCCCAATCTGTTGTGATTGGTCGACCGCTTACAGCACGTGTCACAACCTGAACCTCCAGCACAAGGACGACTTGAGCAGGACATTTCTCAGTGGCTAGTTTTTACTCAGTTTGTCGTACATTACAACAACAACTTTTGAACAGTAGTGTATAGTATAATTTCCTTTTGATTTCTGTGGTTACTTGCCACTGATCTCATATGCCACTGGTCACGTCATTCTAAGGATTATATAAAATAAAAAAAAATAAAAAAAACTTGACTTTATATTTTATATATGTCAGTTGACCATTGTTTGATCATATCAGCCTGAAGAGGGTCATTAGACATGGCCTGGTGGGAAATACATGCGCAGATTATGGCAGAGTGTGTGACCTTTTCCTCTCCATTCTACACAATTTCCCATGGTACAGCAATCCATGTTCATTTTCAGTTCATGAATACTGTTACTTTGTCAAGAACAGTTAAATTACACAGCATTTAATATTGAAGACGCACCCCTCATGGATGAACTCTTCCAACGCAGCACATTCAGACACCAGCTCGGGCATTTCACTGCGTAATGTCACGAACGCCAGGATGGGCAACAGGTCATCGGCACCTCTGAGAAAGACAAAATTAAGAAATAAGATATAGAGAAGTAAACAAACAAATCCAATGATGTTTATTTGTAAGATAAAATATTCTTAGAAAGAACACATTAACAGAACACATAAACCCCATAATTCATGTGATGAAGGGACGCTTGCGTGAGAAGGTAGCTGGGTGTCCCCTTTCCTGCCGGACTGCAGGACACCTGATACGTTTCATACAGGTGAGAATAGCTCTACATACCATCCTCATCTCTGTTTTAACACTGCTTCTGCAATCAAAATAACGCTCACGCACCATGAAGGTGTGCTGGGATGACGCGGCCGTTAGCTTGTTCAAGCCTGTTTGTTAAATTATGACACAATCTAAGCATGTCGAACAGTTGAAGAGTTTAGTGATGTGAACTTCAGAATTAATCAAAAAACAATATAGGGGTTATTGAAATTAAACAGTTAGCCAAAGCATAAACTGCATGAAAGATGTAATGAATACTAATATGCCCCCTCCTGTCCTTAAAAGACAAAGGATACACAGAGGAAATGACTGATGTGCAGAAAGAGACTGCATTATATATTCAATTGTGAGTGGATGTAATCCAGAAAGGAGGAGAAGAAAAAAAAAAAAAAAAAAGTGAGCGAGAAAGAGGAGAGACAATGGAACAAAACAACCGAAAAAAGGGTGAGAATGCCTAAATTGTTCATGTTCACGCATGCATGAAGATATTCATTCTCCCTCACAACCAAACACAAACTTAAAAGCAAAACAAAGGCAGAATGCGCCTTGGCTGTGCTGCCAGGGCAAAATCAGGGCAAGTCTCACAATGAAACACTTCCATTCGGATCGCTGATGCCTTTATAGCATAATCATTTTTAAACCGATGTTCAAGCACGGAATGGAAAACACAAGAATAATGCGAAATAACCAAAGCTGTTGGGTTCAGAAAGCAACGGTCCATTGTTCTGACAACAACAAACATACGTATATTAGGGGTGGGCAGTATGACAAATCTTATCAAAATTACAATTATATAACAATAGTTAATTAAAAAAAAAAAAATAAATAAAAAAAAAAATAATAATAATAAAAATCATTAAATTAAACAGTCAATTAAACGTGTAATATTTAAAAAAAATAAAAAGAAAAAAGCCAACATAACACAATTATACAAAACAATATAAAATAATAAAATATTTAAATACATCTATTAAAACAACAGGAAATAATAATAATAGTTTCATAAAACACACACATTATATATATATATATATATATATATATATATATATATATATATATATATATATATATATAATTGTATAATATGTATAATTGTATATATATATATATATATATATATATACAAATTATACAAAACAATATAAATAATAAAATATTTAATACATCTATTAAAACAACAGGAAATAATAATAATAGTTTCATAAAACACACACATTATATATATATATATATATATATATATATATATATATATATATAAAATTCAACTATAAATATTTAATATAAATTACTATTATTAATTTTTTTTAATCATCATTATTATTATCATTATTATTATTATTATTATATACATTTATGAGATTCAAAGCCTACATCTTGTCTAAACCAGGCGCTAATGACCAGACACTGTCTGCACAGGAAATATCTGCCTGCAACAAGTTCTGCTTTGTGCATGATTTTTAAGTTACGCAGCCACAGATTTACTGCACAGTATATATAGTATAACAATCTGCACCAGTTGCTACATTTTCAACAAATTACATACAGTATGGAGGAAAATGTTCATCCTTAAGAGGAAAAAAAAAAAAAAAAAACCACGATGTCATTGTATAAGAGTTGCAGACAGTGCTCTAAAAGCAAACATCTACATCAGCCATTGTCATGGGGTGCCAAACCGCTGAGCGTGTGCGTCACCAGCGGGCCTCTGCTCTGAAAGCTGTGATGCAAAGAGACACATGTAGATATGACGCAAGTGTTCATTTTACCCACATTTCCTTGTAGAAATCAAGAAAGATGAACAGACACCTTGTTTTGATGGGTGTGGCATGGCCAAGAGGTTACAGACATCATAACGGCCCACATAATATCCCAGCACAGTTTTCTCCTGTGCAGGATGCGGGCGTGAGCTTGCAATTTAACTGCCGAGATTGCAGCTGAGACAGGAAGAAATTTAAGATGTTTTCCAAGAGAGTGAAGCAGATGCTGAGGTCTGTGGGAGATTTTCCACAGAGAAACTGAGCCATGTAGATTCACTGATAAACCTGAATAAATCCACACCTTCAAGAAAATGTGTCATCAGGATGTTATTGAACACACCCATTCATGCTGTGAAACCAGATTTCAAGATTTTTCTAATAAGAAAAAGCAGCTAAACTGCAATCTCGGCGGTTCCAATTCATTTGCCAGGAGCTGTGTGAACATCTAACATACTAGCATCACGTTAGCAGGCACATACACAGAGCCACAAGTATCTATCTGTAATAAATAAGATAAAGCTTCCTTTTGGTTAGAATAACTGGATCAATTTTACTTGAGCTAAGCAGTTCTACATTCAGACTGTCTCTCAAAGTGCATCAAGGCCAAAGTCTGCTCCAGACAGGGCGACCCAGTTAGAGAGGAAGTCAGCTTCGAGCGCCCCGCAGGGGCCAGAGGGTCAAGATGGGACCCCTGCTGAGCTTTGGCCTCTGTGGGGTCTGATGAAGTATGACACAAGGCCAGATGACAAGCAGGAGATTGTTCTTAAAGAACTCTGCACTCCAACAAAGTTCCTTCTTGTTTATTGAACTTTTTTTTTTTTTTGAAAAGGACAGCAAAAGGGACAAAGTGCCACAGCAAGAAAATACTTTATAACCTTGTGTATACTCACATTGCTGCTGATTTGGGTGGATGGTCGTTTTCTTGCAGGAGGCGGTAGTCTTCAGCACAGCCACAGATAATTCGTAGAGTTCTCACTGCAATGAAAAACAACTGCTGTCAGAAAAAAAACTGGTACACTACCTAATCAGTGCATATTAATACCTTAAGGGTACATATTAGCATTAATTTGCACCCTTAAGATACTAATACGCACCATTTAGGTGTATAAATATACATTTATTAATACATTTCCAAAAGATGTGCAAAACATGATGTACAGTTTATGAACAAAAGTATGGAAGCCCATTTCTGGCACATTAATATATATATATATATATATATATATATACACACACACACACACATACACACAGTACAGTCCAAAAGTTTGGAACCACTAAGATTTTTAATGTTTTTAAAAGAAGTTAGTTTCGTCTGTTCACCAAGGCTACATTTTTTTTCAGGATTATTTGATGAATAGAAAGTTCAAAAGAACAGTGTTTATCTGAAATCTAATCTTTTGTAACATTATAAATGTCTTTACTGCCACTTTTGATTGATTTAATGCATCCTTGCTGAATAAAAGTATTCATTTCTTTAATTTCTTTTCAAAAAAATAAAAAAAAATTCTTACTGACCCCAAACTTTTGAACGGTAGTGTATAATGCTACAGAAGCTTTGTATTTCAGATTAATGCTGTTCTTTTGAACTTTCTATTCATCAAGGAATCCTGAAAAAAAAAAGTACGCAACTGTTTTCAACATTGAAAATAATCATAAATGTTTCTTGAGCAGCAAATCAGCATATTAGAATGATTTCTGAAGGATCATGTGACACTGAAGACTGGAGTAACGATGCTGAAAATTCAGCTTTGCATCACAGGAATAAATTACTTTGTCAAATATATTTAAATAGTACACAGTTATTTTAAATTGTAATAATATTTCACAATATTACTGTTTTTTACTGTATTTTTAATTAAATAAATGTAGCCTTGGTGAGCAGACGAAACTTCTTTTAAAAACATTAAAAATCTTAGTGGTTCCAAACTTTTGGACTGTACTATCTATCTATCTATCTAAAATTTATCTTTTGGTAAATCATAATTAGACAGTCAAAAGTCAAAATTACGAAATCATAATTATGAGTGTATGACAAATTTGTTATGATTTATGACTTTAAAAAACAATGAGTCAAACTGACATCTCAATTTTGACCTTTTGTGTCAACTATCACTCAATTTTGACAATTTTTATTTTCATTTCAATTATGACATTAAAAGTCATTATTATGACATAGTAAGTCATTTATGAATAAGTCAAGATTGAGATGTAAAAATTTCGACACTGACTATTCATTTAATGAATGTCTATGTAAATCTTTACTTCATTTTAGTCAAAATGATGACAAATCAATTATAAGATGGTCAAAATTATGACATACCAAGTCATATGAGATGAATAGTCAAATGAGAAAAATATAAGATGTAGAAATTGCATTATTTTCACTATTCATCTTATGAACGTTACAATACTTTCTCCTATCCCAGCTTAACAGAGAGAAAACTAGAAGCCAGCAATTTGTAGCCAAATTTCCCCTAAAAAGGGTGCGACTATCTGTCAGGCGAGATGGGGAGAGTGTAAAAAAATATATATTTTTTTTTATATAAAAATAATTTTATATATATATTTTGCAATTCTGTTTAGGCACTGAAATGACAATACAATAGAAAGGGTTTGTGGTTTCATTTTAAGCATCTCAGAGATCTTACCAATACAATCAAGTTTCTTTTGAGGACAATAGTCTCTACACAGAAGCTTTAACTCCTGTACCGCTGACTCGTATGGGTAGGAACCGTGCAGCACAGCTGGGTCTTTAGGGAACAACTTGGATGCTACACCAACATCACCAGGTGAAATATTACGATGAAGACGCATGCTGCTCTCAACAGCCAGCTCCCGTTCTCGATTCACCCTCCTAAAGAGTCAAAAGAAACATAAGATATTTATATGCAATTAACTAAAACATAAAGCAGCTATGAAAATTATTTTGATGACTAAATGTTTTGTTTGGAGCAGTTGTAATGGAAAATGGTTATTTTCAGCCATGCTGTAACTAAAGAACAATGTATATGATAAAAATTGTCAAGTAAAGATGATTGATTTTTAGCTTAATGGTGCCATCTACTGCACGATGTCTAGATAAATCATGGAATGACTCAATATGACTCTGCCACCCAAAGGAGAGGCTGCTCACTGTAGAGCCAGTGGACGGAGCTTGACATCCAATTCCCTCTCTCTGGCCTTAATCGGTGGAGCTAGGCTGTGTTTAACTCCACTTTTAGACACACTCAAAAACTTCCCCTCGAGGGATTCCCCGCTGCCATTTTGAAGTGCATTTAACTTTGTCAAGAGGGTGAGGGAAGTTTATTGGGACAGACCCCCGACTTTGACAGAGGGAGCAAGTCTACTCAATATGTACACTTCAGGCAAATCCATAGACCACAATGCAACATGCTTGTGACGTCACAGCAGATCATGCTTAATTTACCCCCACCCCACACAACTCTACTGTATGATATTGTATAAGTTAATTTGACATTTAACCACATTATACTTGTAGCTACCTTAAGCTGCCTGTTTGTTTTTTTTCAGTTATAATTTATTGTATTGTTATTTTTGCTTGTGAATTTTTTTATATTTTCTCCAACACCACAAGCATATATACAGGCCTATAGAAGGTGTAAAACAAATCCATAAAGGAAAAAATAAATAATAAATCACTTCAACATTTCAAAGGTTCCACCAGTAGTGGGCACTCATGCAATGTAAATAATGGTGTGCATCCAAGTGAATGAGATGGAAGGAAGTTAGCTAGAGAAGGGCATAACTTAAAAAAAAAAAAAAACTTAATTTGTGACCCACCTAAAGAGTGCCAACAGAGGGCGCCAAATAGGGGTGAAGAAGACTTCCTCTATGCTTGCCACACATTGGTCCTTAGAGCTGGCAGTGTTGAGACATTCAAAAGACAGAAGACACAGAGACAGCAGGCGATCTGTTTCACACAAAGACAAATCCATTTACCATAGAGAATCAGCCAACTAGTACATTTCATAAAAAGACCTTTGACAAACACGTCTATGGTGGATTATGACACTCTGGCATAGTTTACACCCTGACGAAGTATAAACACATGATATCTCTACAGATTTCTCTGGCTCTAACAGGGGATTTCTACAAATGCTGAACTCGCATATCTAGAGTCACAACTAAGGCATCAATCATTCAAGAACAAACATGTATTTACCAATAGCATTGTGGATATCTTTGATAATGGCCTTCAAATGTTCCTTCAGAGCACGCTCCTCAAGATCAAGAATATGAGACTGTAGGCCTATGTGTGTTGTGTCAAAAGCCACATCAGAGTCTGTATCGTCACCACTGTGAGAAGGAACCCAGTCCAGCTGAGTAAGAAACTTCTCCAGGTCCTCAAAAGAGTTCTCTCTATCTGTGGAGGCCAGAGTTGAAGACTCGTCTAGGTCGGTCTCGGACTTGGTGTCGCTGGTGTTGATGTCGTAGGATGGGGAAAGAGCGATGGAGGCATCAGATAAGCTGTGAGTCAGAGCAGATGAGAGTGGGTTCTGCTGCTGCTGTGGAGAGATATGACTGTCGAACAGGAGCAGGCTCTGGGCGCTGCGGGAGGGCTTTAAGGGTAGCGAGCGTCCAGGCGCTGTGCTCAGAGGAACACACTGGCTCACTATAGGATACAGTCTGTTATAAACACGATACTGAAGCCTCTTCAGCAACTTCATGACTGGGTGATCTGGATAGCTAAGATCAAGACAAAACAGGTGACATAAGCTACAGAAGAAACACTCATTTATTTTTACAGATGATCTGACACCACAAACCTACCTGAGAAGACAGGAGATAAGACCTGAAACCAGTATCGGATCATTTGGACTCTTTTTCAGATTAGCTTTCCACATTTTTGGCCATTCCTATGATTAAACCAATGAAACCATTATTTATACACACTCAATTAAAAAGAAATTTCAAAAGTTTGGGGTCAGCAAGGATGCCGTTCTTTGATTAACTTTCTATTCAAAGAATCCTGGGGGAAAAAGTTCCAGTTCCCTCTCTCTGGACCTAATCGGTGGAGCTAGGCTGTGTTTAACTCCACTTATAGACACATTCACAAACTTCCCAAAGCACTTCCCCTCAGGGGAATCCCCGCTGCCATTTTGAAGTGCTTTTAACTTTGTCAAGTGGGCAAGGGAAGTTTATTTGGACAGACCCTTGATTTTGACAGGGGGAGCAAGTCTACTCAATATGTACATTTCAGGCAGATCCATAGACCACAATGCAACACGCTTGTGACGTTACAGCAGATCGTGCCTAATTTACCCCCACCCCACACAACTCTACTGTATGATATTAGAGTTATTTTGACATTTAACTGCATAATACTTGTAGCTACCTTAAGCTGGCTGTTTTTTTTTTTAAAGGTGCTCTAAGCGATGTCACGCGTTTTTAGGCCAAAACATTTTTTGTCACATACAGCAAACATCTCCTCACTATCCGCTAGCTGCCTGTCCCCTGAACACACTGTAAAAAAAGCGGTCTCTGTAGTTGCCACAAGCTCCGAAAATGGCAATAAAAACAAACTGGTGCAGCCTGGACCACGACTCATAATAAATATGCTCCAGCCAATAACCGACAAGAATGATTTTAAATGCGCGTTCATGACTGTTTCAGGAAGCACGCAGGGGAGGGGAGGAGGAGGAGGAGGGAGGGTCTAGCTAGCCTCTGTTTTGTTTGACAACACTTCGAACGTCAACAGGAAGTTACTCCGCCCAGGATCGCTTAGAGCACCTTTTATTTTATGTATTGTTATTTTCGCTTGTGTAATTTATATTTTCTCCAACAGCCCAAGGATACATGCCTATAGAATGGTCTCAAACAAAGTCTTAAGGAAAAATAACTAAAAGCAGCTTTATTGCGGATTCCAGTTATTAAGGGTTTTGTTGCGTTCCATTTAAAAAGGTTCCACCAGTAGTGGGCACTCATGCAACGTAAGCAATGAAATGCTTCTGAGTGAACGAGATGGAGGGAAGTTAGCAAGAGAAGGGCTTTTTTCTTTTCTTTTTTTTTTTTTTTTTTAACTTGTCAGATCATTTGAACTCTTTCAGATTAGCTTTCCACAGTTTGGAAATGGGTAATGGCTGCTGAAAATTTTGGTTTGCCATTACAGAAATACATTACATTTTAAAATATATTAAATTAGAAAAGTTATTTTAAATTAGATTTGCACAAATGTTACCATTTTTTACTGTAAATGCAGCCTTACTGAGCATAAGAGCCTTTTTAAAAAAAACTCTCACCAACCCCAAACTTTTGAACAGTAGTGTATAGAGAGAGAGAAAAAAAAAAAAATTCAATCTAATGATGCATTGCGTTTCTCTCCAATTCCACACACACACACACACACACACACACACACACACACACACACACACACACACAAAAAAAACCCTCGAAGCTTCTGTAAAATAATCTTTCATAAAGTTTGGAAAGTTTCAAGCATATTACATTCGTGGGCTTCACTGCACAGGACGCACTTTGTTTGATGTTACACATGAAGTGCGTGGTCTCGCCGTCTGCATTTTCTTTATAAATGTTCTACGAAGTCATCAATTATGTAGTTTGGAATGTAATGGACTTGTATATTTAAAATATGAAACTAACAGAAGGTTGCATTCAATTTCAAACGCTGACGCGCAATTTGTTTGTGAAGAGTGCTCGTGCATGCTGCTGTGTGCGACTGTGTAATTGGTTTAATGTACTTGCACCTCAAAATGGTTTTATGACGCAAAATTCATTTAAACACAGTTATGTTTTAAGAGATTAAATGGACATGGCAAACCACATTACTTCCTATATTTCAAAAGAGATCCATGCGTGAATGTAGCTTAATAGATCTCCTCTCGTAACAATCAAAATCACTCATAGTTCTTAAATAGAAAACGTTCAGATAATCTTATTTTTTCAATAAGCATTCTTTGTTTATTGCTCATTATATATTTCTTTGCTCCTATTTATAATTACTTATGTAAGGATATGTAAATGTAAGTATTTTAAGATTTTAAAGTCAGTAAACTAATTAATTAATAATAATATAAAAAAAGAAAAAAAAAAAAAAAAACTTTTTTTTTTCTTTATTTTAGAATCAGATCATGACTCCCAGAATCAGAATATATATATATATATATATATATATATATATATATATATATACACAAATATACAAATATACATAAAAGATTCAAAAATCAATGTTACAATATAAATATACTTACATGATCATGCTCATATTCAAGCACACTTGCATACAGATCTCGCTGCTCTTGCTCGTCAGGTGTAATGGTCCCACAGGTTGCAAACCTCCTGCAAAAATGCAATTTCATGCACACAAATTAACAGAGTATAATTCTAGGAAACCATTGAGCATTAAACAGCTTAAAGGTGCTCAGACTCTTTACATAATGCCTTTGTCATTCTAAGGTATTATGTCATGCACAGCACCACAAGAAACATATGCAATTGGCAAAACTCATAATATTCCATGTGTAACTTAAAGTTATGAATGTCCATCTGGCCCATGGGTCAAAAACTGCTCACCTGTTGGCTTCTTCCTGCAGCCGGAGTCTCCTCTCCTCCATTTTCCTTTGAAGCTGCAAGCGTTCAGGAAAACTCCCAACAGTTTGAAAAATTACCACATTCAGAAAAATCAGTAGAAGCAAACCTTGCTCACAGCACATTGATTAACACAATCTCCCAAAAAGCGTAAAGTTTTTTTTTTTTTTAGTTTTTCACATGTACACATTCTTGTATAAATGAGGTAGTGCTTTAAGCTTTCAGTAAATTGTTGAAATTACATTAAATTGGGGATTTTTGAAAAGAATATAATTAGATAGCACTTGAGCTACTTTTTTATGTGAATCACAAGCAGTACATGTCAACGTCAAAACTTATACTGAGCTTTGATAGTGTGAATAATAGACACCTCTGGTTTGCAGAGAAAGCACAAAAGGTTACAGAGGTGTTGACCTTCCTACCGTAAACATTTCTTCCAGACATTCTTGACATATGCATCCAAAAACCTTTGCTAAATTTAGAAGCTTATGTAATAACCTTTACAACACCGACAAATTATTGATGGAAAGAAATAGATCTTGAACAAATCACAAGAACAATCCAATCCAAGAACAGCCACCAGCATCAAAAAAATGCTTTTCCTTTACAGCAGAATCGTTCCAAATGCTATGTATTTAACATTTAAAACCAGACCCCCCCGCCCTCGATGGAGGTGGGTCATTTTCGAAATTGTCTTATAAAGTCAAAATATATACATTGTTTTTGAATTACCGTAAAGCATTTTGTCACTCGTGTCGTGTGAGCGTGAACATGAGGCGAGATTGTGTCGGGTCGGCGCAGCTCAACTTGCAAGTGCTGTTTTCTGGCGTAGACGTGCCAGAGGGGGTTAGTGCTCGCCTCAAACACACCACTACAAGTCAATTAACCATCGTAAGGACTTAGAAAACTATTTATGAAGGTAAAAAAGTTACCTAATTCTGCTTTAAAAACTGCAATAATCCATAAAATTGTCCTTTTTTAATTCATGGTGACTTTACTGAATGTCATGGCCCAGGAAGCCATAAAGGATACTGCATCTTGTCTGGCTTTGGCTATTATCAGATTCTCCATCATTTGCCTCTGAAGTGAGAGAGTCTGTATTAAGAAAAAGAAATAAATACCATCATTATACAAGTAATTATTTCAGTTTCAACTGAGTATTGACGTTTACTCATTAGTAGAAAGAGTAGATTAGAAGAAAAGTGGAAGAAAGTTACATGACCGTGGATATAGTTTGCATACAGTGCAGCATCCCTGCAGCTTTAATAGATAGAATTAAACACTTGCAGAAAAACTCTTCAGTTTTAATGGACAGCCACCATAGCCATGAACAAGAACTAAACTTTTTATTTCCTCTAACTCCTCACCACCAAAATGTAGGGTCAATTAATGAAGTCAATTAATGAAGTGAATCAAAAATTAACTTTTAAAAGCTCCGTGCATAATACAAAACAAATGAGCAAAATGCAGATTAAAATAGTTTTAGATAGACATGTCACAGCATGACATGTCAACTTTCAAATTTAAAATATTTAAAAATGTCATTATACGCACTGGATTTTTCATATGGCAAAGATTCTGCATTTTAGCATGCTTACAAACCAAATACGCATTTAAAAATACGATTTCCCTAAACCATAAAAATGATGCTCGCCACGTAAATGAATAAATAAATATGCCAAAACGAACCTTCCAGAATGTCTTGAGTTTTTTCCAGTATAAACGAATATCCATTGGCGTTTCTCTGCGTCTCCGGATCATTCTTGAAAACTGGACAGTACACAATGTTTGCGTTCCGCCTAACAACAAAGTTTGTTTGACCCGCCACCAAAACTCAAACGAAAGCACTTACCGTGCAAGTAAATGCGATATTGTTCATTAAAACGACAATAGTACTGCGATAGCGACCGAAAATTAAATATATTAATCGTCTTTGTCTGTGAGCGGCCAACCCTTTCGCTCTGAAGCCCTAACTGGATCCCACGTTCACAGTAGGCATCACAGCACATGGACATGGTGAATCGCGCAAAGCCATTTAAACAAGAGGTGTGGCGTCAGATGTGTTTTACGCATGCGCACAATAAAGTCATGGTGCGTAAACATCTGAAATTGGGTCAATTGAACGTTTACTGCCATGTAACATATGCAATTTTATATATAATATGAAAGCGTTGAACCACAAGGTGGGAAAAAAAACATCACAATGGTGGAACATTTTTTCCTTGCCTTCCTGTGTCTGTTTCATAAAAAAAAAAATCAATTTTATTTTTCCTCTATTTTTTTTTTTTTAAGTATTTCCTTTTTTCTCCATAATTTGTTTAGATATGAAAATATGGTGCTGAAAAATACAAATAAAAAATATGGATATAAATATTTACCAAAAAACTTAAAAAATATATACAAAGGAAAAAATACAGAACACTGAAAGAAACAGACTCAAGAAGGCACTAAGGCACTTTATTTTAGGACTTCTGTATGTATGCATATATGTATTTATTTATTCATTTGCTAGTGTAGAGCATACACGAACACTGTAATTATTTTATAGTCATTTTCATAATTTATTTTATTTTATTTTTTATACAATCTCATTTAATTTTTCCAGACTTACCAATGAGGTTTTTTGTGTGGCCTGGCCAGGGGTAAGTCTTGCCAGTCGTGCTTCATAATTAGCCTTAAGTTTCTGGTTCAGACGCGACGCTTCTTCAATAGGCGTTAATTCCCTGTCATACACATACAAAAACGTCTTATTGTGAACATTCTGTGCATTAGGGACCGCTCTTAGTGAGACTAAAAAACGTGATGTACTATTAACTTCCTTTATATGGATGCAGAATAGATTTCTTTATCACAGAACTGATAACCTTGAAAGATCAATTGTCGGGGCCAGGGGCCAGTGGAAATGCACATAACTAATGTGAACCATGTGAACCATGATTAAAAAAAAGTTAAAGGTTGGGGATGGCAGATGAAAATAATGATACTCTTTTATAATTTCTTACTTATAATAATTATTTAGATCTTAAGGAAAAGCATGCCGTTTATATCTTGGGCTCTTTCTCTTACAGAGGCATCATCCAGATTAAAAAAATTATTGCTTTCTTAAATAACTTTATTTGAATGCCTATTGTAAAGCACAATGTTCTTGGAGAATTTAATTTATTAAAAATAATAATTCTCATTTTGGAGAAATTTTAAAGTGAATTGTTACACTATTATTAAATGTAGAGCTCTGATATGGTGAGAATTTATGAAACTATTGATTAATCTTATATAATACTAATGTATATTTTTCAGTGTTACTTAAATCTTGTTTTTGTATGTTATCTTGTATGAATTACATATACTATATCTTTGGGAACAAGATGTACACTCAATAATCAATGGATATTGGAACTCTGTGCACATCATTATATAAGTTCCTCCACATTCCGCTGTTAAGCAATGTTTATGAAAATATTGATGGCTTACTGACTCACTTTCGGTTGTCTTGTGACTCCACTGTTTGAAACTTCTGGAAGACTTCAGGTGGCAGAAAGGGGGAGTCTGTCACCCCTCCCTCAGAGAGGACTCTGCGATGTCTGGTGGGCTGTTCCTTACTTTGTGTCTCAGAAACCAATGGCTTCTCATTAGGCATTTCTACAGAAAGAAGAGTTTGGAATATTATGTGTGTGTGTGTGTGTACACTTCTAATGTAAACAAAAAATGTCCATTTCAAATAAATGCTGAGTTTTTATTAATTAAAGAATCCTAAAAAAAATATTAGCTTCTACAAAAATATTAAGCAGCAAACAACAGTGAAAATAAGAACCATTATTAATAACTGAGCACAAATCAGCATATTAGAAAGATTTCTGAAGGAACGTGTGACACTGAAGACTGGAATAATGATGCTGAAAATTCAGCTTTGCCATCACAGGATTAAATGACATTTTAAAATATATTAAATTAAAAAAAACAATTATTTTAGATTGTAATGATATTTCACAATATTACTGTTTTTACTGTATCAAATAAATGAGCAGAGACTTATTTATTAATTATTCTAGATAATAATTAAATTATTAATTAATTGTTATCTTACTTATTCTAAATATTTAAAAATAATATTTTTAATAAATGTCTATATGTTAAATTAGAAGATAATTCATGGACCCCCTGATCGAAAACCAGGATAACAAAAAAAAAAAAAAAGGCACACCTGTCATTTTGTAATCACCTATTGCATTAATAGCTGGAACGGTGGTCTGTTTGGGGTTGGGCAGAGGAGTGGAGGAGGTGGCAGGTGAAGGGCATTCTTGCCTCCTTATTATACATGATTTGACCCTCTCCAAACATTGCTCAACCAGTTTCACCATCTTCTCCAATTCCACCGACTCCATCTCTCCCTCCTCTGCAAGAAGAAGTTCATAAGAGTCATATGTCTCTTTATATTTCATATTGCTCTTACAGAACAAAAAAACAACAACAACACTTTAAAGTTACAATTTGAAGGTGGAATTCTAAAGTCCAATTCACACTTCACTGACAGACATGGGCCAACGCAGACAGTCACCAGATTACGAAAACAAGCTCCGACAGGGGTAACACAGGATCTGACGAAGCGTCTGTCAGCGTGGAGTGAATTGGTCTTAAAGGGATAGTTTACCCAAAAATGATTGTCATTTTTTTTTTTTTTTTTTTTTTGTCATCATTTACTTACCCTAATGTTATTCCAAACCTGTATGAGTTTCTTTCTTCTGTTGAACACAAAAAGTTATTTTAAAGAATAACAGACAGTTGACGGTAGCCGTTGACTTCCATAGTATTTCTTTTTTCCTACTATGTAAGTCAATGGCTACTGTCAACTGTTTGATTACCAACATTCTTCAAAAATATCTTATTTTGTGTTCAACAGACGAAAGAAAGGTTTGGAACAATGTGAGGGTGATTTTGGTGTGAATTTTATCCATTTAAACAACAAGGTTAACTCTGCATGACCCTGAAAAGCTAATCATGAACAAAGGTGAGAAGATCTAACCTTATCTTAATAGACCTTTAAGAATCATTTAATGCAATCTTTTCCACATGACTTAAGATACATTTTAACCCACAAAAAGGACTGTGTATTGTCAATCAAATTCACTCTGGTGTCATGATGAAGCACAAACAGTTGAGACACATCAAATCTCGTTCTCTCTTGAAGTAGGAAGTCGGTTCACACCACATGACAATGACTGTCATAGAGGAAATAATATGTATTGTGAAAGAAAAAAAAAAAAGGAAGAAAGAACCATTGAAGCCTAAAAAGCACATATCATTTTTAATGGAAAGGTTGGAGTATGTGTAATTGGAGAACTAATTTCACAAAGGTTTGGAGTGTGAATAACTTACGCTTAGATGCAGCATTTTCAAGCAGAGCATGAGAGATGTAGTTGATACTTCTTAAGTATTCACAGTATGCCTCCTATGAAGGGAAATAAATAACCATAGTGGGTGTGGCAGGAAGATTTTATTGGATCTGTTCTGTAACACAGTGTCTTATTAAGTTTATATTTTTGCTAGATGACCTATTACATCTGGAGTATCTCAAGTTGCCACATCCACCCCCCAAAGAGAGAAGGACAACATGATGCATTATCCAAATGTTTTTATCTAAATCTGCAATGTATCTGAGTGTTTTCACAACATTAACTCAACTAGCTCAGATGAATCGTTAAACACTCTAAAATCAGGTGATTAGGAAACAGGTAATTAGATTTAGTTAATATCAAAAAGTAAACAATGCAAATCACTGTTGATATGATTTTTTTCTTAAGATTGTATCAGTACTTTTACTGAATAATGTTCTGGACCCGCAGTTTTTGGGGGAAATCATTGGGGTTCTCATGACCATTAGCTTCTATTATTGTTTACGCTGATAAATGACGTCGCTCCCGCATGCACTTATTGAATAAATATGACCATATCTGGACCAAACAAGGCAGGTTTAAAGATTTAAAGATTTAAACATTTAAACATATCTACCTTGTGTCTGTTGCCGGTATCCAGCTGAATGGCCACTTTTACAAGTCTCATGGCATTCTGCAGGGGTCTCTGACTGCTGTCACTGAGAGGAGCGGCCATCCTGCCAAAACAATCGCGCGAGTCTGGCGGCAACAAGCCATATGCAACAACCACTGACGTAACTACTGTGCGTTTCAAAATAAAAGGCCGATTTTCGTTACTGTGATTATAGATTTGAATAAACAAAGAAAAGACAACGTATATTATAATATTTGTTTGACATTTCGGGGTTTTTGCTTTGAACTGACACTTGTATGACTGTGAACAACACTAAAACAAAACGAAAACGTCTGTTCAAGTAATGTTACACATTTTTACTCAATCCAAAATTTTTAATAATAATAAAAAATTATAACTAAAACACACCAAAATAGCAAATTTTCAGAAACAGACAGAGATTAAATTATAATAAATAGTGCCTATATTTGGCATACATATTAAATAATTGCAACATTAATAAAAATAAATTAGTAAAAGCTATATATACAGTACAGTCCAAAAGTTTGGAACCACTAAGATTTTTAATGTTTTTAAAAGAAGTTTCGTCTGCTCACCAAGGCTACATTTATTTAATTAAAAATACAGTAAAAAACAGTAATATTGTGAAATATTATTACAATTTAAAATAACTGTGTACTATTTAAATATATTTGACAAAGTAATTTATTCCTGTGATGCAAAGCTGAATTTATTACTCCTGTCTTCAGTGTCACATGATCCTTCAGAAATCATTCTAATATGCTGATTTGCTGCTCAATAAACATTTATGATTATTTTCAATGTTGAAAACAGTTGTGTACTTTTTTTTTCAGGATTCCTTCATGAATAGAAAGTTCAAAAGAACAGCATTTATCTGAAATACAAAGCTTCTGTAGCATTATACACTACCGTTCAAAAGTTTGGGGTCAGTAAGAATTTTTATTTTTTTGAAAAGAAATTAAAGAAATGAATACTTTTATTCAGCAAGGATGCATTAAATCAATCAAAAGTGGCAGTAAAGACATTTATAATGTTACAAAAGATTAGATTTCAGATAAACACTGTTCTTTTGAACTTTCTATTCATCAAATAATCCTGAAAAAAAATATTGTACACAAATATTTTGTACAATTGTACACATTAAATGTTTCTTGAGCAGCAGATCAGCATATTAGAATGATTTCCGAAGGATCATGTGACACTGAAGACTGGAGTAACGATGCTGAAAATTCAGCTTTGCCATCACAGGAATAAATTACTTTGTGAAATATATTCAAATAGAAAACAGTTATTTTAAATTGTAATAATATTTCACAATATTACTGTTTTTTACTGTATTTTTAATTAAATAAATGTAGCCTTGGTGAGCAGACGAAACTTCTTTTAAAAACATTAAAAATCTTAGTGGTTCCAAACTTTTGGACTGTACTGTGTACTGTATATATATATATATATATATATATATATATATATATCCCTTATAGTTATAACCTGTTTTTTATTTCCTTACATTAGTCCACATGCCATTGTATTCTTTGAAATACCTTAAAGTAACTTATACAATGATTAAAGGGACATTCACCCAAAAATCTAAATTCTGTCATCGTTCACTCACCCTCAAGTAGTTCCAAACCTGTATGAATTTCTTTGTTCTGCTGAACATAAAGGAAGATATTTGGAAGAATGTCAGAAACCAAACAGATCTCGCACCCCATTTAATACCATAGTAGGGAAAATAAATACTATGGTAGTCAATGGGGGCAACATCTGTTTGGTTTCTGACATTCTTCCAAATATCTTCCTTTATGTTCAGAAGAACAAATAAATTCATACATTTTTTGGTGAACCATCACTTTAATGTGGCATTAATTTTAAATGTGGTTAAATTAATAAAGTGCCTAAGATATATGGAAAAATTGAGATGTCACAATGTCAGTATTATTTTAATATTTTATATACTATTATAGTACATATTTTAAATTTGAGCTTTTATTTTTTATATTTCAACATGTTATTTCATCCTTTTTAGTAGTAGTTTTTACTGTTGAGTTATTTTAGTACTTCAATTACTGATCTAGTTTATATAAATCAGTGACATCAACTTAAACCTCTTTCAGTTAGTTGCTACAGCAAAACATCTAATTTCCATCTATTTATATTTTATTTTATTTCAGCTTTATCTCAATTACAGAAAACAACTTTAATAGTTTTAGTTACTAATAACAACATTGATGTCAGAATATACCTGAAGTCAAACAATCTTCCTAGACAAAAGACCAACACAGAAGGTACAGTAAATATTTATTTTTAATACTGTCTTAGCAGTTTTTACAATGAGGGAACAGGGGGGAAAAATAGCAGTCTCTTAATAAAACACTTCCTTACTGAGGCCACACACATACAGGAGAGGTTTATTCTTAAGTGGCAAATTTCTTTTGTTTGATGGGTGCAGGCAACTGTGTGGAGATGTCCTCTAGAGGGCGCTCAACCACCACCAGAGACTGATCTGACATCAGCTCAACACACAAGATATCCTAAAAAAAAGAGAAAGAATCAAAAGTAATGAATTTTCCATCCAAAATTTCAGGAAAAGAAAAAAAAAAACATGTAGCTCACACGCACCTTGAAGGTCTTGCAGACTTTGAAAGCGTGGCTGTGGGATCTCCTCTGTTCTTTTGGGAGGCTCTTCAGAGTCAGCTGATTGTAGAATTGTGTTTTACCATCAGGCAGTGGCTAGAACAGACATACACAGTTTTATAAATTCATAAAAAAAAAAAAAGGTTGATGATAAACTACCAGGATTAGAAATATGAAGGTCACAACCATAAAAAATTACATGACTTCAACAATTGCTAGATCAACTTGAAGAGCTTAAATGATTCTTAAAATATAATAAATAAAAATATCCAAATAGAAAAGGAAAAGAACAAATAAATAATGAATATGTTTAGTGAAAAGTTTTAAAGAATACCACTTGGTTTGACATTTTGTTTCAATTTCAGACATTAATTTTAAGTTTGGCAAATGCTTTCCGAAGCCACTGAATGTACAGAGCATGACTAAGTCAGTCTCACCAGGCTTTGGTCAATGATGCAGAGCATGTACGTATCATGCAGGATGACATGGGAAGGATTTGGGGATTAAACATCACATTGAGGCATGGTGTGTCTCTTCCCAGCCAGATATCATGAAGGCCCTTTCTCTGCACCAATCTGCTCCAATCTGTGTATTGTTTCTGTTCTATGGAAAACTCAAACATCTGTGGTGAACAAAAACACACAAGGCAAAGAAATACAATCAAAACCACATCAAGTCACACATAAGCATTTCAACGGAGGTTGCCATAAAAGCTCAATAGTTACCTGCTGATCTGCATGCATCATGAACAGACAGTTTGTTGTTGGGTGGATGGCCATTGCGCTGACAGCAGAACTGTATATAGGAACTGTGCAATGAGGCTGAAACACACAAGGTCATTGTTAACCATCCATCTTCTGTCAGATATATCTATGGGTTAAGTCACCTTTTTACAATACAGATTGTTTTAAAGCAGCTTTAGAGTGATAAACAGGAAAATAATGATTCAGTGATTCAATTGTTTCAAGGCATGTGATTGGCTGTTTGCTACTGATGTCACTTTCATGAGCATGCGCTCCATAATCTCTGGATCAAAGCCTGAGTTGACAGAGAAAGCTGATGATCAGTGTCATGGTACCAACTAAGTCTGACTGGATTGGTTTGGTTTTGTCAACTCAAAACTAATCCCGTAACCCTACGTTTGTTTAACTGCCATCATGTTACAAACCTCAGTTCTCTTCTGATAATGTCAATAATATTGCCAAAAATGAAGTGTCCCCAACTAAGCAAGCCAAAAGGCATGTATACAAACACTGCGCTCATAAACAGTATTGGGGGAACGCATTACAAGTAACAAGAGTAATGTAATCAGATGCTTTTTCAAGTAACTAGTAAAGTAATGCATTACTTTTAAAATTACAACAAAATATCTGAGTTACTTTTTCAAACAAGTAACTCAAGTTACTTTGTTTTCCCATTTATTAAATGACACTTCTCTTGTCCTCATGTTGAGAGAAATCAGGAGTACAGTGCAGGTGTTGTGTGCGCTGTGTAAACATGATGGTTACTGTAGTAGTTCTAGACTAAATGTGAGGCTTCTGTACTCCTCAAAATGAATAAAAACAGTGAAATGCAAACTCAGAATATTAAACAAACCTGCAATAATTATTTATGTTAAACAACAAATAATGTATTAACCAACGTTTTTTCAACTGACCTTTGATGGTCAAATTCAACCATACTAAGCAAAAATGACTTTTTATTTTTGTGTTTCTATTGCTGAAGTAAGTGTTAAACTTTCTTCTCCTGTTGTCTATTCTTCTGCAATCCAGGGATGTGTTTCCCAAAACGAACTATGGTTGCAAGTTCTGTCATTACCAATAGAGTTCAATGGGGCTTACAATCATAGTTGACTAACGATGCTTTCGGGAAACGCACCCCAGAATGGCAGCACAGCTGAAAGGTTTGTTTTAACTGCGCCCTCTACTGTACAAGCGTGAATTTGCATTTCCTTCAGCCTGAGGCTTATTATTTCACTTTTGGAGTGAAAGGGTCTTTACATTTGCCAAAAACAGAACTCTTTTTGTTATTATAAAACAAGCAGGCAAACACAGCCCAGGTGAGAAAAAGTAACGTAATGAATTACTTTCCATAATGCAATTAGTTACATTTTTGGGGAGTAAACACAATACTGTAACGCATTACTTTTAAAAGTAGCTTTCCCCAACACTGGTCACAAAACACACCTTCTGTGTATGCAGGTTGTAGACGTGAACCTCATGGTCACTGTTCGCGGAAGCCAACCATTTGCCATCTTCGCTGGCTGCTAATAAGTGAATGGCCTGATGGGAACCTGGAAGAGGAGGATAATTTAGTTGCATACACTTCCGTTCAAAAGTTTGGAGTCAGAAAGATATATAAGTCTGCTTATCAAGGCTGCATTTATTTGATCAAACAGTAATCAGTAATATTGTGAACTATTATTATAATTTAAGAAAACTTTTTTTTATCTTAATACATTTTAAAATGTGATTTATTCCTGTGATGGTGAATAAAGCTGAATTTTCAGCAGCCATTACTCCATTCTTCATTGTCAGAATATCCTTTCAGAAATCATTTTAATATGCTGATTTAATGCTCAAGAAACATTTCTTATTATCAAAGATAATAAAAACAGTATATTTTAATACACATTTAATATACAGAAATATTTGTTTTTTCCAGGATTCTTTGATGAATAAAAAGTTCTATATTTGAGCATATACTGAGCATATATTTGAAACCTAAATCTTTTGTAACATTATAAATGTCTTTACTGTCACTTTTTATCAAATTAATGCATTAATTTTTGAATCTGTGAAATTCATTTTCACAATAGCCTAAAGAAAAAACCTTATAGTCCTCTCACCTGACTTGGGTTTAAGGGTGCCCACAAACTTGCAACCTGATTGGCTGAGCGAGACCAAGTGCACCGATGACTGTGTGGAGGCGGAAAACAAATGGGAGGAGTCTGAGGAAAAGCAAAGCTGACTGGCTGAGCTGAGTACCTTTGGAATTTTGGATATCTGAAAGAAAGAAAGAAAACAAAAAAACAAAAAACAATGTCAGTCTATTATTTAATCAGTTTTCAATGGATTTTTAGCTGAGGCCATCAGATTTTTCAAAATTCAAGGACAATCTATGAATTTCTTTATCATGCTGTAAAGCTGTGTAATGCGTTTTCATGCAGTTCTGTGGAAATCTACAGTACCTTTGTGATGCTGACGTTGTTATTGTCGCAGTGTAGCCTGTAAAGCCTTAAACTGCTGGCTGTGGAGTACACAATCCATTCTCCACAGGGAGACACGGCACTGCAGCGGATGTGATCCTCTCCCTGCAGATAAACATCACAGCTCAATCACTTCATTCATTTCGGCGGCACTACGGATGTCACAAATCTCAACACATACTGCATAGAGTTATAAAGAGGACTACTCAATATGGATATTTTGAGAAATCATTTTAATCAATTGTAATGTTTAAAAAAAAAAAAACTCACATCATGCTTTAAAGAAAAATTGACATTGATTTTCAAAGCAAGGATTGTACCTTCACTTTCAAATGAAGCAGTTTCTCTGGTTTTCTTTTTACAAATAAACTGCTTCCTGGTATGCCTGAAAACAAAAGACCGATAATTAACAACACCAAGGAAAAATTTACATTATATGCCAGTCAACTAGAAATTATTTCATACACACTATCATTCAAAAGCCTGGAGACACTCAACTAAACTGGTTTCTCATTTTTATAAACGTCTTTTCATGTAAAGGATTAACACCATGTCTACACTGGACGCGATCAGCGCGACGTGTCAAAAGACAATAGAACCCATTATAATCCGTGATATTGTCTACACTGGATGCGGCGCGACAAATTCCCGACAGTAAACAGATTCCCAGTTCTATTTCTGATGTAGTCCAAGTGCTTTGCGACGGTCGTCTTGTCGCGTTCAGCGTAGACGGCTTTTTGCTGCTGCGGCACGATAAAAGTCACATCTGATGTAGACACGGTGTGCCAACATTTTCAGTATACATAGGAACTCTTTCAATACTGTATAAAAGCATCCCCAAATGCACCTCATGAGAGAATGAGCTTTATGCAAAGGGTGGCTTACTTTAAAGCAGCTAAAATTTCAATCAAAAACCTACTTTAGCTTGATGATAATATTTTAGAGCTTAGAGCTGCTGTAAAGCCAAAACAATCTGTCAATTAATTTTCCTATTATCACTGTGAAGCTGCTTTGAAACAATCTGTGAAAAGAGCTATATAAATGAAGATGACTTGACTAAAATGTATAATTTTTTATTTGTTTAACAATACAGTCACTCACTACACACACTACCGTTCGAAGGTTTGGAGTTGGTATCATTTTATTTAAAGTTTTTGGATAAAGTCTCTTATGCTCACCAAGGCTACATTTATTCGATCAAATTACAGTAAAAACAGTAAAGTGAAATAGTATTACAATTTAATTTTTTTCCAACTTTAATATGTTTTAAAATGTAATTTATTCCTGTGATGGTAAAGCTGAATTTTCAGCATCATCATCAGACTCCAGTCTTCAGTGTCACATGATTCTTCAGAAGTCATTCTAATATGCTGATTTGGTGCACAAATGTTGAAAACAGTTGTGCTACTTAATATTTTTGTGGAAGCTTTGATGAATAGAAGATACTTTTTTACTTTTACTTCAAAATTACTTTCAGCATTTATTTGAATTGGAAAACGTTTGTAACATTCCAAATGTTTTTACTGTCACTTTTTAATCAATGCATCCTTCTTTGCTGAATAAAAGTATTCATTTCTTTCCATTTCCCCCCCCCTATACTTCTATTTGTGCCACTTCATAGCTTTAGATGACTGTACTATCATTCTAAAATGTGGGAAACAGTAATTGTAAAGAACGATTAGGTGTGTCCAAACTTCTAACTGATATCGAGGATCACACTGAATATCATCTTCACCTTGTCCTTCACTCTCTCCTAGTCTCCAGAGCTCCAGATGACCAGGATACTGGAAAAGCATCAGGCCTGACTTTCTTGCACAGGACACCAACTCCTCTGCAATGAAAAAGTGCAGAACAAGACCCTGCTATTAAAAATCTATTACAAACATGTCTTCTAAGTGCAAGTTCACAATACTCACATGTGGAAAGTTAATCTTCCGCAAGGCAGAGGCCGATGACTTCACTTCAATCTTGTCTAATAAGGGTCTCACGACCAGCTGTGTGTCCATACCTGAGATGATAAAATACTTCAGTCATATGATGGATTGAGTGATGAAGGCAGCTCTGTTCCAACCATCTAAGAAAAAAAAAACTCACCTCCTGAAACCACAGCTGTTGTAATCTCCGCCACAGCTCTGACATCGTGAGTGTGGTTCCTAAATGTTCTGGTTCTGACCCATTCTTTATCATCCTTTTCCAGAACCATAGAGATGAACTGGAACTGTACCACAAATCCTTCTGATGTCCCGACCACAAGGCTGTCCTCATTCTGTCATTCAAGAGGTTACAATAAGACTTTTTCCTATCTGTTTTATTGTTGTATGTTGTGTAATCTATTATGTACACTACAATTCAAAAGGTTGGGGTCAGTAAGATCTTTAACAGCACAACTGTTGATGGAACATTGATGGAATGTTTCTTGAGCACCAAATCAGAAAATTAGAATGATTACTGAATAATTTTTATTATAGTAGAATTTCACAATATTACTGTATTTTTAATCAAATAAACGCAGCCCTAGTGAGAATAAGAGACTTCTAAAATAATATTTTAAAAGCTAGTCTTTAAAGTCAAATGTGGCAATACCATTTGCTGCAATCTTCTCACCTGAGAGACTGATAAAGCCAGCACATCACATTTTGTGACATTATGGCTTTTGATTAGGGTACCAGTGTGATCGTTCCACATTTTGACCATTCCCACAGAGTCTCCACTGATGATGGTCCCATCCGATAGGTAGACCACACTCCACACCATGCACTCCTTACTGCGGGATGTCCCGACCCCTCTGTCAGCCAGCATCCTGTGTATAGTGTGGCCTAAAAAAAAAAAAGACATTAAATTATTACATTAAAGTTCTCCAGTTCATGTACTCATTCTACAAGATTGCAATGAGATGTTTTGGAAGAAAGACAAATTCTGTTTACCTGTCTCTACATCAAAAACCTGGATTCTATCCATCATTCCAGCTGCTATTTTAGAGCCCGATGGATGCCAGGACAGAGAGATGATGCGACCTATGGAATAAGGTTGTCAGATGTTCAGACGTTTTGTATTTTTAATACGGTAACCATTAATGACATGCATCTGAAACTCTCAAACAAGACCAATAATCTCACCTTTCTGCCTGTCCAGATTTCTCTCAAATTGTATTTTGTCTTCATTCACCTCAAACAATTTCACAGTTCCGTCTTCACAACCAACCTACAAACATTAAAAACACAAAATCTGAAATCACAAAAACTTTTTTAATTAAAATGTCATGCTTTATCTTTCCTTAAAGCTGCAGTCCGTAACTTTTTTTGGTTAAAAATTATCCAAAATCAATTTTTGAGCAAGTAAATAACCAGCCAGTGTTCAAAACTATCTCATTATCTTGTCCCGATTCACAACGGTAAGCTTGTAATAATGTTTTATAATAAGAGCGACATTTGCATCACAGCAATAGCAAACCACAATCATCCAATCAATTTCCAAGAAGCCATTTCACTCAGATATGTGTCATAATAGGGAAGATTATCACAACTCCCACTTCATGCTGACTTTGAAATAAATGGCCTTTGTTTTGATAACGAAATTATTTAATACAACGGCATTGCATACATAAAGTGTGGGTGATTTTTAGGTCACTGTACACATTGTACTAAGGAAAGTAAACCTACCACTAAGTGTGTTCCTTGTTGATTGCCTGTAATAGTCCAGATTGGCCCTCCATAAGCTTCTATGGTGTATTTCACGCTCTGGTTTGTCAGGTCATACTCAGTTATTTCACCATTTAGTCCTGCACTGAAAAGACGCTCACCAACCCAGGACAGGCCTTCAATCCCACATTGCTCTCTGCCAGGGATGATCTGTGGACAATAGGAAACATAATTAAGCATCTTTAACACAGTTTGCTGATTAAAAACCTTATTATCAAAATAGCTCTGGTACTCAAACCTAGGAAAGTGATGTCTATTATCACTGATTTGATAAACATGACAAAGCTTTACTTAACATGTACCTTTTCTTGGAAAAATCTGTCTGAACAGTGGAATATCTCCACTGTTCCGTCCATCCTCGCCACTGCCATCCTTTCATTATGCTGGTTGAAAGCCAGGGCTCTGATTCCCGACGGCATGTAATCAAAGAACCGAACCCGGTGAACTTTAAACTCCCCCATCGCTGATCTGAGACCTATGGACAAAATAAGCACACTGTATTTTTTTTTTTTTTTGTCATAGAGCCTGATATTTTGATCAAGTACCTCCTTTATGATAATTTTGCTAAAGTTATCATAAACGAGGAGCCTATTTATATAACTGCAAATGTAACTTGTTTAAACATCAAAAATTTCCAACTTTATTTGAAAATGTGTCCAACTATATCATGTTCTGGCTTGTTTCTGAAACTGTCTTTCTGAAGTAGGTTAACATACTTATTTACGTGACACAGCCTTAATGCAGCATGATCCGAGAAGAAAAGAATACAAGTAAAAAATGACTCTCTTTTTTCTTACCCTCTTTTCGTATGTATTTTGCCCTCTTTCAGATTTTTCTCACTCAGAAGTACCACACACGTTGAGCTGCAGGATCCACCACGTTGGTTACTCTTGACCCGGAAGCCCCTGTCTACGAAAACTAATTTCAGAATAAAGGTCCTGATCGAAACAACATGAAGATTAACAAATTATTAGTCCTATATAATACATGTTGTTTCGATATTATTTAAACGCAATGTCAGTTAATTCTAAAATAACAATATAATTACATAAATTAGATTATCAGAGTTACAGCTTAGCTTTAAAATATTTATTATATAATTTGATTTATATTCATGAGAGTTTGCATTACTATATATTCTTCAAGAAACATTAACATTACACTTTTTCCTCAACAATGGTGACAATAAACAAAAATCTTTTTTGTGACTTTAGTAGCTTGTTGTGATGTTCAGAGTTAATCTGTTTATCTGAAAATTTTGTCACCATTGCTGAGGTTCATACGCAGAATCTTGATGTCTGTGTGAGTCTATGTGATCCTGAATGAGTCATTTCTGCACAATGACAAAACTTTTAAATTTTGTGCTTTATCATAGGAATACAACAACATGAAAAAAAAAATACAATATTGTATGTATGACTGTATGGTTATGAAATCATCAACAATGAGCAACCAAATCCATTTGATCAGATTTTTTTTTCTCTCACAATTTTCTTTGTAACAAATAGTAAATTTAAAACGTCAAGGGTCAGGAGCCAAACTAAAACAAGTGTTTACTTCCATAACAGTGACTTCAAACTTTATTATTTTTAATAAAACATCAACACCTCATTAACCCCTTAACTGTCACAGTCCTGCTGGCCGGATGCCTCCCAACCAGCACACCCATGTTTACCACATGGTTTAGCCCAGATGAAATGAACACTACTCAGTGTGAACACTACAGGCTATTAAACGTAACACTGAATCGGTGTTGGAGTAAATGAGATAATTAGGTGATAATGAGCAGAATCACAGAAGGACAGAGGAACGACAAGAACTACAACTTCAGCCACAGCCTTAGATGAAATCAACTGAAGATAAAAGACATTAAATCTCTCAAGATCTGATTAAACATCTCCACAAACAGCATTACTAGCTTCACTTATTACTAACCAGACTGACTTTATTTATGACATACATCTACAAAAGTTGTTATTGAGAATTACCAGAGGTTTAGATGTTGATGATTTGTTGAAAATAATAGTTTTGTTTGATGTCACCATTATCAAAGTCAGTCTTTGCTTTAGTTAGGCAGTTTTACTCTTGACTTTTTTTATGTTGTAGCTGTTACGACAATATAACGATAGAAACGGTTTTAATCAGAAAAGCTGAATGAGAACACATTGTACACTAAACACTTTAAAACTCTGGCAAAACTTCCTCACTCACAGACATCAAGAATCAGCGTATGAATCTCAACAATGGTGACATGCTTCATGCCACAATGTATTCTGGGTGCATCATGCAAAAAAAAGCATTGCTTCATTAAGCATATCACCATTGTTGAGATGCATAGGTTGATTCTTGATGTATGTTTGTGAGTAAAGCGCACCGTAGTTAAAAGTGCTTAATGTACAATCTCATTTAGATTTTCTGATTAAAGCTGTGCTGGGTCTTTACACAAATCACAATAAAACAAGATTATTAGAATATTGCTCATATTATATTCAGTCATAAGATCAGTGAATTAAGCCACTACACAATGATTATATTCTTATCATGAAGCAGCCACAGCATCAGATTGTGTTTGTGTTTGTGTTTTTTTTTTGTTTTGTTTTTTTTTTTACTTGCTATAACAACCTCTGTTACAGCAGCCAGATAAACTCTAACATTACAAAGACAAGTCAAACTACCCAACTAAAGTAAACACCGATCACCAAGATGGTAACATAAAAAAAAAAAAAAAACAAATTTCAATAAAAAATCAACAACAAAAAAACTCTCTCTCTTAATTCGCAATAAGCTTCTGTATATGAAGTTGTTTAATCCTCCTCTGCTGAGATCTTTGGAGATATAATGTCTCCTTTTATGTAAGGCTGCAGCTGAAGTCAGCTGTAGTTCTAGTGTTTCAATTTTTTCTGTTCTTGTTGTTTCTCTTTCCTTCATTCATTCTGCTTGTTAACAGCAGCTATCTTCAATAATTCTCAATCATCACTTAATTAATTACTTAATTATCTCATTAACTCCAACACTGATTCAGTGTTACATTTAACAGCCTGTAGTGTGCACTCTGAACAATGTTCATTTTATCTCGGCTAAACCATGTGGGCTCTACATGGGTGTGCTGGCTGGGAGGCGTCCCGCCAACAGGATCGTGACAGTTAAGAGATTAAGATGTTTTGAATGAAAGCAACAAAGTCAGAGTGGTTTGTAATAAGTGAAGATGCAGAGATCTAGAGAGATCTGTTAGTGTCTCATTTTCTGTTTCTGTTATCTGAGTTTTGTGAGGTTGCCATTGTGCTGGAGAGTAGATCCTGTGCTTCAGTCAGTGATGATCCAGAAACATTGATGATCTGCAGCATGTTGCTTTATTTAAAGACTGCAGTAACTGTGTAGTTGTTGATGCAGTGATACAATAGTTACATTAGCTTGTTATTTTAACATTCTATAACGTAATGCTAACATTCTCTTAACATTATTATAATGTTACTTTAACGTTCCCCTAATGTTATTTTGATGTTCCCCTAAAGTTATTTTAACATTCCTATAACATAATGGTAACATTCTCCTAAAGTTATTCTTACATTCCCCTAATGTTATTATAACATTATTCTAACGTTGCCCTAATGTTATTCTAACATTATTTTAACGTTGCTCTAATGTAATTTTAACATCCCCTTAACGTCATTATAATGTTCCCCCAATGTTAATTTTAATGTTCCCTTAACGTTATTCTAACATTCCCCTAATGTTATTCTAACATTATTCTAACGTTATTTTAACGTTATTCTAACATTATTCTAACGTTATTTTAACTTTTTTTTTAACATTATTCTAATATTATTCCAACGTTATTTTAACGTTTATTTAAACATTATTCTAATATTATTCTAACGTTATTTTAACAACCTCTTAATATTATTATAACGTTCCACTAACGTTATTCTAATATTATTCTAACGTTATTTTAACAACCCCTTAACATTATTGTAACGTTCCACTAACGTTATTCTAACATTATACTAACGCTATTTTAACGTTCCCCTAATGTTATTCTAAAATTATTCTAACGTTATTGTAATGTTATTTTAACATTATTCTAACCTTATTTTAACATTATTTTAACGTTATTTTAATGTTCCCCTAACCTTATTCTAATGTTATTTTGACGTTCCCCTAATGTTATTTTAACGTTCCCTTAATGTTATTTTAATGTTCCCCTAATGTTATTCTAACATTGTTCCCTTAATGTTATTTTAACGTTCCCCTAATGTTATTCTAACATTGTTCTAATGTTATTTTAACGTTATTTTAACATTCCCCTAATGTTATTTTAATATCCCCTTAGCATTATTATAACGTTCCCTTAACATTATTCTAACGTTATTTTAATGTTCGCCTAATGTTATTCTAACATTATTCTGTTATTTTAACGTTCCCCTCATGTTATTTTAACATTCCCTTAACATTATTCTAACGTTATTATAACATTATTCTAACGTTGTTAACGTTCCCCTAACATTATTCTAACATTATTCTTATGTTATTTTAATGTTCCCTTAACGTTATTCTAACGTTCCCCTAACGTTATTCTAATGTTATTTTGACATTCCCCTAATGTTATTTTAACGTTCCCTTAACATTATTCTAACGTTATTCTAACATTATTCTACATTATTCTAACATTATTTTAACTTTTTTTAACGTTATTCTAATATTATTCCAACGTTATTTTAACGTTATTTAAACATTATTCTAACGTTATTTTAACAACCCCTTAATATTATTATAACGTTCCACTAACGTTATTCTAATATTATTCTAACATTATTTTAACAACCCCTTAACATTATGCTAAAATTGTTCTAACGTTATAAAATAACATTAGGGGAATGTTAAAATAACGTTAGAACAATTTAAGCATAATGTTAATATATTTTAATGTTCCCCTAATGTTATTTTAACGTTCCCTAACATTATTCTAATGTTATTATAACATTATTCTAATGTTATCCTAACGTTCCCCTAACATTATTCTAACATTATTCTTATGTTATTTTAAAGTTCCCTTAACATTATTCTAATGTTCCCCTAATGTTATTTTAACGCTCCCTTAACGTTATTTTAACGTTCCCTAATGTTTTTCTAATATTATTCTAATATTATGCTAACATTGTTCTAACGTTATTTTAACGTTCCCATAATGTTATTTTAATATCCCCTAACGTTATTCTAACGTTGCCCTAACGTTATTATAATGTTCCCTTATTGTTATTATAACATTCCCATTGTCATGATCACCGTCTGTTCCTGTCAGTTCCCGGACTACATCTCCCATCATCCTCTCTGCCACTCACCTGCACACACTTAACACTAATCACTAATCACCACACCCAGCTGCAGCTCATTACCAGGACTATAAAAGACTCTTACACACATCACCTCACTGCTAGGTCTTGTTTTCCCTGTGTGACATTTCCAAGTGTTATTATTCTGTTTCCCTGTCTGTTCCGGTTCCTGTTGCTGATCCCTGTCTGGTTCTACAGTTCTGTGATTGTTAGCTGCCTGCCTTTTGACCACTGCCTGTTCTCTGACTACGATTCTGCCTATCTCTGATGTTCCTGTTCGCGCCGTTTGACCATGCCTGTATGACCACGCTCAACATTTAATAAAGCTTTGCATGTGGATCTTACTCGGAGTCCCGTCTACGTGACACCCATAATGTTATTCTAACATTATTCTAACATTCTCCTAATGTTATTCTAACATTATTTTAATGTTATAATGTTATTTTAACGTTCCCTTAACGTTATTCTAATATTTCCCTAATGTTATTCTAACATTATTTTAACATTACTCTAACATTATTCTAACATTCCCCTAGTGTTATTTTAACTTATAGTGTTTATTTTTACCCTAAAGTTATTGTAATATTCACCTAATATTATTCGAACGTTCCTATAACGTAATTCTAATGTTCTTCTAACGTTATTTTAACGTTCCCTTAATGTTCTTCTAATGTTATTTTAACATTCCCTTAACGTTATTATAATGTTACCCTAACATTATTCTAACGTTATTCTAACATTTTTCTAATGTTATTTTAACATTCCCTTAACGTTATTCTAACGTTGCCCTAACATTATTATAACATTCCCCTAATGTTATTCTAACGTTCCTATAACGTTATTTTAACATTCCCTTAACATTATTTTAATGTTCCCCTAATGTTATTCTAACATTCCTATAAGGATATTCTAATGTTTTAACGTCTGTAATGCTGTACATCAGTAATCATCCAGCTCACCTGCAACCCAGTTCCTAGAATGTAATTCTAACGTTCTCCTAAAGTTATTCTAACATTCCCTTAACATTATTCTAATGCTCCCTTAGCATTATTCTAACATTCCTATAATGCTATTCTTGTTGAACCAAAGGTTATCTTCAAGTTGAGTTAACTTCTATGTTTAGCTGAGTTAACTCACATTTTTAAGGCAGCAGGTGAACTTTCATTTCTAAGTTTAACCATACCTTTTTAATTCTCTAAATAAAGATTTTTTGGATAAAATCCGTGAAAAAATATTTGAAGGAGACTTCTTTCTTCATTAATTTCAAACCCTGCATAACACCATGTCTAAAAACATAGAGGGTACACTTAAAGACGACACTGAAAGATTTTGTCAACTGTTTTATTTGGAATAACAAAGCAGTATGCAGCACCAGTTTCAAATGTTTTGATTTATTGAAGGCTGTATTGTGGTTTGTCCCACTTGTCAGACTTGTATAGCTTATCAGAGAATAGTGGAGAAAACACAGATCTGCACAATCAGTCACAGGCTCAGTAAACAACAACAACAACCACAGTTCAAGCACCATATGAAAAACAAATATTTTGCAGTGATGGAGCAAAGCTGGAATTTAACTGTTGCTTGGTTATGGTGAGCTGTTGAGGCAATCACCTAAACATAATATTTTGAAGAAGAAAAAAAAAAGGTAAAGGAAGAAATATATATATATTTTTTAAATAATTGTGTGGTATGATTTTTGTGGAGTATTTCTGTACCATTAGAGCCACATCACTCTTAGAAGAAATGGTTCTATATAGAACCTTAAAGGGTTCTGTCAGGCACTTCATATAGAACCCATAAGGGGGGTTCCTATTATGGGATAATTTTATGGTTTTGGTTTGAGTTAATTCATTTGGTTTTAATTCTTTAATTATATGATTAGAATTATTAATTAATTATTAAACAGCTCGTAAATATACTATATCAATAAAAAAAAAAAAAAAAAAAAAAACTGAAATAACCTGTTAAACATGAAAGTGTTAGGCAATCATTAGGTAAATGTTTCCTTTTATAGCACCCTAGTTCTTTAAAATTGATTCAACCTACTGAATTATTTCCCCCTAAGAGTTTATAGTAACTGAGAAGTTAACATATATTAACCAGCTGTTTTTGGTGTATCAATTGGAAGAAAATAGAAAAAAACAAAACAAGAGTTCAGACTCAGCAGCATAAAAAACACACAAAGTATCATTCTTAAAACTCTTAAATACAGTTAATTCTGAGGGAATGTGCTTTTTACCCAAAGTATGCATATAAGACATTAGATATTATTGTATAAGCCCTTTGATACTTTCTGTAGTCTGTTTTTTGGCTTTTGTAAGAGGTAGGAAATTTTAGCTTTCCATTTCTGTCTCCACATTAAGCACCCAAGAAAAATAGCACCAGATATGAGCCGATCTCTGGTTTAAGCTGAAGAGAAAGGCTTGTCCAGTTACATTGGATTGGAAGGGTGGGGTTCAGGAATAAGGGTCAGTGGTTACTGGTTACTACAGTCCTCTAAAATGGAACCCACATTCAGTCACCTAATGAGAAAAAAAGATAATGCCTCTTGTAAAACAGAAACTAGGATTCAAAAGTTGGGATTCATATGCAGTTGTGAAACTCCACTAATCAACTCACCTGTCTCAGCCCAAGTGCTTGTGTTGTTGTTTCTCATAGCTCACTGCATTGTTGGGGTTACCTGGTGAATAGAGATAAACTCATTGTTAGTCTATTATTAATGGCTGCTTTTATTCTTCCCCTCCCTAAAGCTGAAAGACAAAATAAATTGGTGGTCGTACTAACCTAAAAAATCCTTGGAAAAATAATCTTTGGACTTGTGTCTCAGGCTACGTCCATCTAGAGGGAGAACAGTTAAATGTGTTTATTGTATGAATGTTTTATTTAAATAGGGTGAATGGGACACTTTTTGCCATTGAGATGACTTGGGAAAAGTGTCACAATCAACCTGAATTCACCCCTATATTAATTCTACAATCTGCTGTTGGATTTTGAATGAAATCTTGCTTAGGTTCTTTACTAAAACAATGTTTATAACAACCATACTATAAGGCCTACACAATGTATAATGTGTGGACAGAGTGATGGATGTATTAATGAAAGATTGGATGGAGGAGCCCTTTCAGACCTGAGTTTCCACGCTGTTTAATGCACTGGCCTCGGTTTGGGATTCCAGCGGAGGGGTTTCCTGGGTTGATGATGTGGCACTCGTAACCAGTTGGACAGAGTAAAGGCTCATCTCCATCCTCGGTGGTGCTGCAGGCCTCAGCTGCACATAAACACAGTTAAGAAAGTCACTGGTTTGTGCCATTGTGTGCATATCTGTGTTCAAATGAGTTACCAATGTATTATGTTGCACAATATGCCATTTGTATTATTGGAATGTCGGTTTGAGCACCAGAATGTTTTTCTGCAGGCAAAGCGTGCATGTAATCCTTGTAATACTTGATTTGGGAATACCAAACCACCTGCAGGTGGCAGTGTCACTGTTAGGGATGTATTGAGGGGTCAAGGTTGAGGCTCGTGAAATCTAGCTCCCCATCTCTTTGGGCATAATGAATGGAGCTAGAAGGTCAAACCAAACCCTAACCCTACAAATAACTCTATCCCTCCACTATTAGATCAACTTAACCCATGGCATCTGAAGAAGTGGAGGTCATTTAACTCTAGTGAGCACCGCTTGTCAAGGTTTGGCTGGTTAGCATGAGCCAATTAGAGGCTTCTGGATAGTTTTCTACAGGTATTGTATATATATGCCTCAAACAAACAAACAAACAAGCAAACAAAAAAAGCCAGCCAAACCCCTTAAGATTTTAAGTTCATATTTAAAAATATTTTATAAAACATAGTCACATGGTCAGGGCTCCAATGTTGGTTAATGGTCACATGACATGCAGATAAGCAAATAAAATATTTATATAATATAAAATAAAATATTAAATCTAGTAAAAATAAGAACAAATATAAAATCATTTTATATAATATAAATATACTTAAATGCAGTATTTATATAATCTAAAATAAAATATAAAATATCTTAAAATATTTTATATAATCTAAAATAAAATATAAAAATAAAACATCTTATAAATTATATTTAGAAATTATAAAATGTTATATTATATATATATATATATATATATATATATATATATATATATAGTAAGAGTTTAATTTTGTTTTTTATTTTTAAGTAAAATTTTATTTTAATATTTTAATATTTTTATTTTTTAAATTTAATTCATTATTAGCCTTTCATCAACTCATGAACCCCCCTGCAGCTTATTTTTTCTAAATTTTATTTTTTTATAGATTTTTGGATATGAATAGACCTTAGTGAGGGTAGCTTTTTATTTAATTTTGACAAGAATAAAAATGAGGTTGTGAGGGACAGAAGTGTTCAGCCGATGAAACGTCTTTCCAAAAAAACTTTCAGTACACAAAAACTCCACAGGTAAGGAGTTGTGAGCTGTGAAAATTACATGTGATCAAGGACCTTTATGTAGCACATGCCATTGTAAAGACAGCCTCATTTTCATTTGCATAAAATTCAATACTAACATCTATTAAAGGTGCTAAAGAGGATGTTTTGTTTTATACATTTTTGCAATATTACTTGAAACTGTCTTTACTAACTGATAAAAGACTATTTATTAGGTGCACTGGAAGTAATAATATTAATATACATCATCTGTGCACGAGGTAGGGCCTTAAAAACATCAGCCAATCGTTTACGCAATCATCGCGTAAACGATTAGCCCTCTGGCTTGTCAATCACTGCCGTGACGTTCCTTGTGAGAGACGTGCGCGGATTGGCCCTCTGGCTTGTCAATCACTGCCATGACGTTCCTTGTGAGAGACGAGCGCGGCTGCGCGCTCCAGTAACTTTCCACACTCCACAGGCGCTGCATGCAATGTTTTTGTCAGGATACAGGAGTAACAACTGCAGATTATGAGTTACCTGCGGTGAGTCCGACATAATGAATCCACTAACACGACACTGCGAATGCCGGTGGTAAACACTCGTGTTCCAATACTCGTGCACGAGTTTTGGGAGGCGTTCCTTTGAAATGAGCTGTGAAGGAGGGGGGTTGTTCTTACGCATGCGCTCATTTCAAAAACTCAGTAACAGTCTTTGGATTCTCAGTCGATGAAAAAATCCTCTCTATCACCTTTAAGATTACTTAACATGGTTTAAAATAACAAATAATGGCGAGTCAGTGCGCTGTCACTCTGAGCACTAATTTATTGATTAATCCATACTCACCCTGCAGAACCTCCTCTGGTCCATCTAACAGCCAGCCATTCCCTCCTAACCACCGCGGCTTGGGCTGCACCAACCAGTCCAGCACTTACAAAAAGAAATCAATACACATTATAAGCATGGCCAAAATTACCCATGATTTACCTTATACACACCCTGCTCAGTAAATCACACCTTACTCCTCAATTCATTGTAAAATCCATTTGCACTATACCTTGTATGCTAAAGTGGATGTATGTGTCTGTGGGGTTGCTTGTGGTGATTACTGAGCAGATCGTAGTGTGTTTTTTCTCACCAGGTGGAGGTTGTACTGACTCCAGGCAGGCGTAGATGCAGCCGTTGTAACAGCACCGTTTGTGTCTCTCACACTCAGAATCAGACCGGCAACCCGACACCTCACAGGCCCGCTCGGGCAGCATCTGGGGCGGCGGAGGACAACGGTCATTCTTCTGGTGCTGAGTGGTCTGGGGATGGTTGGGGTACTCGTAGTCCTGACAAATAGACAACATATGTAATATGAAAAAAAATAAACCTTGACACAGGGTGATCAAGACCCTGACATGGAGTGATCGATCAATCAATCAATCAATCAATCAATCAATCAATCAATCAATCAATAATCAATCAATCAATCCAACTGATCTGAACAGCACCAAAACACACTTGTAGCCAATCAGCAGTAGGGGGAGTATACACATATGGGGGAGGAGAGTCAGTGAGCAAGAAGGAGATTTGCAGAAATACTGTAGAAAGAGAGATGTCTGAGAGACATTACAAAAGAGAAAAGGTCAGATGAATATCTCTGGAAAAAGAAAGAAGGGATATGATCAGGCAAGAGCTTTAGGACTTGCATTAATATTTGAAACGGTTTCCAGTGCTGGAGAGACCTAAGCGGGAAGGCCTGAAAATGGACTTTGAGTTTGTGTTGTTTCTGCTCCATACGCAAGTAAGTTTTGCTATGTTTCACAGAACAAAGACATGCTGTTGTTGTAATTTTAGCTATAGTAACAGATTTGAGTGTCATTCTTTGTCTGGAGTTAGTGTGCTGCTGCCGACTAACAACCAACTCTTGCTTATATATACTCTTGTGTACTGTATGTTAATTTTCGCTATATTTTTTTGCAAAGCATTATTATGTTTTGCTTCGTCTATGATAAAGAGACATCCACTCTTGCATTACGTGCACATGCGTTTTGGGTGCGGCGCAAAGAAGGAAGGGGTTTGTTTGCTTAGGTTGATTTCAAATATCAAGAGTGTTTCTCGGAAATCACTTACTGCATCTTTAAACTCAATGAAAATTAGAAATATTGTTTCGGGAACTAGCTGAAATAAAATAAGTTTAGGTTTTGTGTATTTTATTTAGTTTCGGTTATTGTTTAATTCTTTATTAGGGCCTGAGCACCGGTGGTGTGAGGACCCTATTGTAATTGCTCAGTCAAATCTTTTTTGAAATTAATTTTTGAGGGCCTAAACATGCTCGAAAACTCATGAAACTTTGCACACGTGTCAGAAGTAGTGAAAATGTGCATCTAATATGGGTTTCTGAATTAGGTGTGGCAAAATGTCTCAATAGCGCCACATACAATATTTCAATCAAGCACCTTTCGCGCTACGTTTTACGTACAGGTATGAAATTTGGTAGATACATGTAACAGCCCAATACCTACAAAAAAGTCCATGCGTGCAAAATCTGAAAACCCAACAGGAAGTGAGATATTTTGAATTTTCTCTGCAAAATTTTTGCAGTTTTTGCCATTTCCAGACATTGTATTTTAACAGACTCTTCCTAGAGATTTGATCAGATTAACATTATATTTGGTCAGTCCAATCTAAAGGCCTTTGCGACATTAAATTGCGAAGATCTTGAGTTTTCGCTGAAGGGCGTGTTCGTGGTGGCCTGACAAAGTTCGATGTTTCTCCATGAAACAGGAATTTGTTGTAACTCGGGCATATAGAGTCCGATCTGCCTCAAACTTCACATGTTTTGTTAGAGCCCGGCCTGAAGACATCTACATGGCAATATTCAGTTAGTCATAGCGCCACCTGCAGGCAATGCTTTGCACTGTAATTCACTCCGAGAAACACATTTAAATATGCCATGAGGTACCAAACATGCTAGAAATACGTTAAATCATGCAACGCTTGGCTAAGTGCTAAAGTATGCGATTAACGCAACAAAACAGGAAGTTGTTGTAACTCAGGCAAACAATGTCCGATCTGCTCCAAACTTCACATTTGATAATACTCCTGCCCTGAAGACATCTACATGGCAATATTCAGTAATAGTCAAAGAGCCACCTGATGGCAGCAGGAAGTGTGGCACGTCAAAATGAATTATTTATCCTGTATTTACTAGCTTACATGCATGTCACCCACTATTCACTGTTTTTACAAGGGTGTGAGGGCCCTTTCATTGCTGCTTGCAGCTTTAATTTAGTTATTGTAATTTTTTATGGATTTAGTCTTAGATAACTATAATAACTAAAAAGAAATAAAAATAATAAAACTTGCAATCAGTCTGGTGTGCTACACAAAAGTATCACTGGTATACAGTTTTTCCATGCAATGTTTTATGTCTCTTTCAGCCTGTGACACGGTTTTCTTTGATGTAGCACTGTTAATATAACGGGTACACTGTTCAGGAACATAATACCTCTCATACAGACACTGGGTAAGAAAAAAGGCTTTTCATCCAAGTCTGAGCCTTTCTACTCCATAGTTTTCTTCCTCCCATGGGTTCTTCAATGGGCTCATAGATCTGCCAAAGCCAGGTTTCAGTTTGCACTAGAGGTACTCTTTAGGGGTGCACTCTATTCTGAGAGTCCTCCTCCATTCTCTCGCTCTTGCTTTTCTTTGTACAGTTCAACACTACTCAAGCTCACCAATTCTCCTCGTACCCTGGCCAAGTTTATACTAAACTGTTGCTGAAACTCCAGACTGGAGCTGTTAAGAATGCAGACTTGGATAAGCTGGTGTTCAGAGCTTCATTCTTCTCCGCAGAGCCTTTTATTACTAGCCTGGTAATACCAGACTCTGCTACTTCACTTTGCTTCGTAGACAGAGTCTGGAATGGCATAATAGAGAAGTGTTTTCTCTCTCGCTAGGGGACGCTTGTCTGAAGTTTAAAATCATTGGTTACCCGTAAGCCAATCAGATACGTTTAGTTATGACGTATGTTATCCGCCTGTACAGCCGCATCGAAGCACAGACATCATGCATCGAACTCAAATCTATGATTGAACTTCCACTGTAAACCTGTTGTAAACACATGATGATGCGAGCGAAATACCGGAGTGAACATGGCTGTAAACGACTTTTGCAGATTATGCGAAGTTAATGCATCCCGAAGTTTGCATCCCGTGTCTCGTTTCCCATTTCCGCGGTCGTTTCGGTTTTCGATTTCTCTAACCTACAATGTAAAACTCGGCGCTTAGCATCTACGTCACGGCTCTCAGCCCGCCCTCTGTTCGTTGATTGGCCCGGCTGTTTCCAGACCGGTGGCAAACACAAAGCTCTGACGCTGTATCAGACTGAGTACAGAAGCGAAATGAAATTGAGCGGAAGTAGGAAGTCTGACGTAGTCAGTCTATTTTATTACAGCCCAAGTCGAAATGTGGCTGTGATTTTGTTTGCTAATGGAATTATGGGTTTGTGAACTGCATGCATCTTAAAAACTCAGCATGTTCACTTGGCAAGTTTGGAGCTTTGCTTTCGAACAAACTTTTAAAATAAAAGCAAATGTCTGGCATGGGCCCATTGTGGTTGTTTTTGAATTAGCTTGGATTCAACTTTTTTATCTTTTTACAGAGTATAAGAGCAATTAAACAGTTACATGAGTCTCTTATGCTCACCAAGGCTACATTTATTTGATCAACAATAAAGTAAACACAGTAATATTGTGTAATATTATTTTCTATTAAAATAAATGTAATTTATTCCTGTGATGGTAAAGCTGAATTTCAGCATTATTACTCCAGTCTTCAGTGTCATATGATCATTCAGTCATTCTAATATGCTAATTTGGTGCTCAATAAACATTTCTTATTATCAGTAATGAAAACAGTTGTTCTTACATTTACATTTAGCAGACATTTATTTGAAATAGAAGTTGTTTGTAACAATGTTAACGTCTTTACTCTCACATTAATTGAATGCATCCTGGTTAGGATCAGTCTGCCTTTGCTTATTTAACATACAGATTATATTTCCCCAAGTGTCTCTGGATCAGACAGAGAGGAAGTGGTAGTGTGCTCTTCCTGTCTGGAGTAGGTCCCCTGATGCGGTACTGTATAAGTCTTTCTGCTTATCTCTCCCAAATCCTCTGTTCCTGCTTATGAGATATCAGTACTTTATACAACAGTTTGTTCCGGTCCTCTGATTTGATCAGACAACGATGCTGATATTTCATTTAACAATACAGGAACTTTTTACTGTTTGATGCTGCTTTTGCTGGTGTTTTAACACAAATTTAAGCTAAATATTGTAAAAGCGGTCTGTACTGTCTTTCTGTATAAAAAGTGTAGACCCATTATAGATTTTCTGGTGAAAAATGTGTGCACTATTAACTGAGAGCCGCCTATTATTTCAGTGTCACCAATGCTGAGTTAAGCACTGCAAAATTACACTCCCTCACCCTCAAGGAGCCACAAAACATCATTTACTTCCCATTTAAATTGTAACTCCACCCTGTAATTGCTCAACATCCTTCAGGTTCACTGAGCTGAGGCCCCTATTAGTATGGACAATAAGATTTGAACTAAATACATGTTGACATACTTAGCACGCTGTAGTGTGGTCTTCTAAGCAATCATTAAGATAATTACGAGAGGAAAACTAAATAGCCCCCTTTCCTCTCTCTCCAAGTTCCTCCGATGTGCTGTGATTTAAGTCTAGACGTCTGCATGTTCATTTCCTGCCGAGTTCTAGGTATTTTACAGCTTCTTAGGTGCTTCGGAGGCTTGGCTCAGTCTGAGCTGAGTGGAGTGAGTAGGACGGGGTCCGTGTGATTGGCAGATCTGAAGATAGGAACGGAAAGCTTGATGAGGGGAAGGGTTAAGGTCACTTGTTTCAGTGTTTCACCTCTTTTTCTTGATAAACTCTTTTCCTCCATGGTTTACGATTATGATGATCCCTAAGCTCTTTGAAATAATTTAGCTGTCTCTATGTAGACTATTTTGGACTACCTCAATATCGACATGACATGAGGTTAGTAAATTAGTACATTAGCAAGATTACTTTCCCTTCCCCTTAAATTTATTGTAATATGTATCATTTAAATGAATGGTGATGTGCATCATTTAATGTCAGTTGGTGTATTCTAGACCAAAAATGGGTTTTAAACATAAAACATATCTTGGTGTAAACATCAGCACCACAGGAAACTACCTAACAGCCAGTCAAATCACTCTAGCAATGCCCTAGCAACCACCCAGAACACACTAGAAACTGCCTAGAACACTCTAGCAACCTGTGTTGGGGGTTATGCATTACAAGTAACTTGAGTTACGTAATCAGATTACTTTTTTCAAGTAACTAGTAAAGTAACGCATTACTTTTTCAATTTACGGCAAAAAGTAAAAAAAGTTACTTTTTCAAATAAGTAACACAAGTTACTTTTACTGACTGACAGCTCTCCTGTCCCACAGTGCACTGTATAAACATGAAGGTTATTGTAGTTCTTGACTAAATGTGAACATGCCTTTACTCATCTCACTTGCACAATTACGAATACAGTGAAATGCAATCTCAGAATTTTACACAAACCTGTAATAATTAAATATATTAAATAAATAAGCAAGCCCAGCCCAGGTGAGAAAAAGTAATACGAAAGTAATGTAATGCATTACTTTTCAAAAAAGTAACTAAGTAACACAATTAGTTACTTTTTTAGGGAGTAACACAATATTGTAATGCATTACTTTTAAAAGTAACTTTCCCCCAACACTGCTAGCAAAACTTGTGGGTCTGTCTGAAAATCTAACTGGTACACTCTAAAAAAATCTGTAAAAATAGGGCAGAATGTATTGTTTTAATCTGACGGAATTTTCCACATTTTACCTCAATTTTGAATTTTGAACTTCATTGCGTGTTTTAGGGTTAACGGAAATGTCCGTAGAATTACTGTATAATGTCCTGGTAATTTTCTGCCAGCACATTTTCCATTTTTTTTTATTATTTTTTTTTTTAGGGATTTTCAAATTTAGAAATAAGTTCTTAATGAAAAGTTAATGTAAGCTATTTTATCTAAACATTACAGAAATATTTTTTTAAATATTTTTTTTTTTTTTTTTTTTTACAAAGCCTGTTTGCATCTAGATTTTTTTTAAAACAATGAGTTAAACATGTTTATGTTTCATTTTCCTGTGAAACTACCATCTCCTGTGAAACTACTATCTCAGCTGACTGGGATTACCGTTGAACTCCCTCTGCAACAGAACACATGATTGCTGTACAACTGCTTTAGCCTGAACTCATGTTGAGTATTAGCTGGAGTTGAAACACCACAACAGTCAAATGCTTCTTAAAGAACTTATAACTTTTGGTCAGAATTTGTACTTTTCGACATATTTTATCGCACCCAAGGATGAGCTGAACTCTCCCAATCTGTCCTGTCTGTCTAGTACTGTATGTAGTGCTGGAAAGTTTGGAAAGTTCATTTTAGTGAATTGGTTTGTTAGAATGGTTGATTTAAACAATTTTCTGATCAAATAAATGATTAAGTCTCTGCATCTTTTCGTAATGAAATAGTTTAATGCTGCTGTGCCGTTCATCATGTTTTTACATCATGTTTTATATATACAGTATATCATGTTTTGTAGATTTATTAGCTGTACACTAGACCATTCAAAGGGGTCCGAAAGATGTTTTTGAAAGAAATATCTTATGCTCACCTAGGCTGCATTTATTTGATAAAAAATACAGTAAAAACAGCAATATTGGGAAATATTATTAGAATTTAAAAATAATTGTTTTCTTTTTTAATTATACACTTTATTTCGATGGTCCCCTTTAGTCATAACTATAAGTAACTATGCAACTACATGCTAACTAACTCTCATTAGAGTATTAGTAGACTGTAGACTGTTAGTAGACTGGTAGGTTAGGGTTAGTAGAATAAGTTGACATGTCGTTGCAAATTAAATTACTTGTAGTCAGTAGAATGTCTGTTGGGGGATCATTGTAATGAAGTGTTACCCTATCTATCCTACTACATTTTTGTCTTTCTGTCATCCTAATTAAGATCCTAATTGTTATTCTGCCAGATAAATATTTCTCTTAATCTAAAAATAATATCATATGATACTTGTATACTTATTAAGATAATGACTCCCGAAATGGCTGTCATGTAGTTAGCTTCTTTTTGTTAGCAACTTGTAGCTTGGACACTGGACAATGAGAAGTTTCCGACAAGTTCTGGGGTGTTAATCAAAATAATTTAAGCTGCAAATTAATGATTAATATCTTGCAAAAACTAAAAATTAATGATTACTATCTTGCAAATGCTATTCATGGTGCAAAACATTAACAGCTCCATCCATTTTGAAATAACCTGCTGTGCAAGCAGATACTGAACTGTTGATTTGAGTCTATGTGCAAACAGAACCTGAAAGAGGAAGACAGACAATTGCATCGCCTCAGGAGGTTGTTGACAGGTAGCTCTAAAACATCTGTCATCATCTCTGTCAGCTTTATAACGTTCGCCCTTGGCTTGTTAATCATGTGGACCTCGGAGATTGACGGGGTTCTGAGGGTACAACAGAGTTGAGATGACCACTCACATGCCTTTACATGTCCAGACTAAGCTGTTATATGCTGTAAAAAGCTTTGATATCCATATTAGTCTTTTGTGATGGCTATCTTTACAACTTAGCTTTATAATCATGCTATTTTACTTTAGCAGTCCAAACCCTACAAAACAAGCTCTTTGACTGATTACGTTCTGATTCAGAGTTGTTCACGAAACAGCCACAAGCATTTTTAAACACAAATGCTTTGTAAGGATAAATAGTCCTTGGTTGTTCGCAGTCACGAGTGAGCTGGGAGCCAGCTGGACCAGGATGTCTTTTGGACCGCTTCAGGCCCACCCAGAAAATACAGAATGCTGGCTCAAACTCACTTTCTCTCTCCCCTAACAATACTGTGTTACAAAACCCTGAAAGTGAGGGCACAGTTTTCTACTTTTCTGACCTCTGTTATTGCTGTTTTTCGTTCAGAGAGGTCACATCAGTGGAATAATCTCAATTACCCTCAATGTGAACCTAATTATGATTCATTGCTATAACAGCACTGTACTGTGTCTACACATGCTTCATCAGTTCACACCAATGACTTCGCAGAAAGAGAGCGAGAAAGAGAGGACAGCTAGGACAGATAGCAGATGTTACTTGTCATAATGAAAAATGGAAAGATAAATTAACAAAGAAAAATGAATATGAGAGGACTTTTGAAGACAAAATCAGTAAGAAGACGACACATTCAAAAATTAGCTACTAGAAGGTTACTTTGGGCATGGTCCATTTCCTGTGGCATGTGTGAATGGATCCGTTTGTAAATCTTGAATTCCACAGAGGAGCCGTAATCAGAATAACTCTGGAATTCAGTCAGTTGGGAAGGGATCTCCATCCGGTGCAAATTCCATCTTGCCATCCCTTGTTAATTGTTATCAATCAAACCTACGCTTATCGGGACTAATGAGCAGAGGGCCAGAAACCTCCAGCTTCAAGTTACTATGCATCTGCTGCACACACAATACATTCTATACTGCCTGAGTATTCAACCGTAACCACAGAAACTCCACTGGAGTCACAGAGACACATTTTATTCCCCCATTGTATAATGGACCTAAAAACCCTCTTACAGTCTCACAGATGCCTACCTCCTCCAACACTGCCTTCACTAACAAAGCACCAAAGACTACCATGGAATTTTTCTGATCAAACATACATCAGATATCATATTAGAGTGCAAATTTGATTATTGCTTCTTTTTATAGCATATTTGAAGTCTGTGGCAATCTGAAAATAAAATCTTGAAAATGTCGGTAGGTAAATAGATTATTTTCCGACCCAGCACAAAATATACCATAAACCATAATCCATTACAAAATAAGTAATAAAAAGAGGAATAGCAATTCCATGATCAAAATATTATGATACATGAATATAGTATGACATGGTACCATATGTTTTTGGACATGTATCATGGTAGTACTATGAGAATACCATGGTATATGATTATGGTCGATATCATTCACTACCTTGGTATCAAAAAACTGTGGTACAGGAAAATGGCAATCACATTAGATTGCATATTTACATATGTATTTTAAATAATAATCCAAAAATATTGATAAATAAAAATATAAAAGATAGTATAAAAATAAATGGATCTTTTTCCTGCTCAGCACAAAAAGGTATGTTTTCCATTCCATTAAAAAAGTACCCAAAAAGTTACATTTTTGTAATGTACTGTAATGTAATGTTTTTTATGTTTAGCATAGTAGTGCCATGCAAATATCATGATAAATACTGTGAGAGAATAATGTCATTCAGTACTATGGTATACACTCTCATTCAAGTGTTTTTTAAAGAAATTAATTTTTTAAGATGCATTAAAATGTGTCAGTAAAGACATTTATAATGTTACAAAAGATTTCTATTTCAAATAAATGCTGCTATTTTAAACTTTTTTTATTCGTTAAAGTGTTCTGAAGCAAAATTTCAACCAAATTAAGTAGGACAACCATTTTCAACATTGATAAGAAATGTTTCTTAAGCAGCAAATTAGAATGATTTCTGAAGGATCATGTGACACTGAAGATCAGCTTTGCCATCACATTTTAAAACATACATAGCAAACAGTTATTTTAAATTGTAATAATATTTCACCATTTTAAATTCTCACCTTTTGGTTGAGTCCCCTCTTCCTGATCATGCGTGCATTCCCTGAACCAGATGCCAACAGCAGAAAGAAATAGACCAGCACAACCGGCACAAACCCAATCTGGATCTGACAGCCTGGCATGGTCCCGCTCTTTCAACCTGACGCTCCTTCTTTTCTCCCAGTAATCCTCAGACTTTTGAAGTTGGTCCCGCTGTTCAAAACTTTGTTGTAGGATGTGTTTATGTGTGTTTAAGGTCTCTGTCCTTTTGTGGTTACATAAATTCTTCTACAGGAGAGTTTCTAGTCCCATAAAGAAGAAAAAAGCTGCAGAGAATGAACACATAAAGAACACCACTGAAGGAGTGGGAGCAGGAGAAGTCAATGAAAAGAAAGAGAAAAAGAGACAGCAGTGTGCATCTGAGGAGAGGGTTAAATGTGTCTACTGACACGAAAAGCACATGGTTACTCAGAGAGAGGGAGGGAACGAGAAAGAGAGGGAGGGAAATAGGAGGACAAAAAGACAAAGTTGAGAGAATACGTTTTTTTTTTTACACTTTTGCGTTGGCCAGGCATCTTTATGAAGTTATTTTATGACAGTTTTCAGGCTTGATAGACAAACTTCATCTGTCTTCATCTGGAAAATACATCTGTGAAATATTCAACAAAGCAAAAGAACTTCATTTCACATATTTGCTTTTGTCTTAAGTAAATGTTATTCCTAGCACCACTATACTGAGGTTTCTCTGAATGTGTGTGTGTTTATTTCCATGGGATAAAACAGACTGGGCGAAGAAGCGGAAAGAATGAAAGCATGTGGTGAATTCTGAGGAAGGGGCCACTAGTCTTTGAAATTTCATGTTCCCTCCTAAAGTAGGACATCCCGCCTCCAGCCTCACACTCTCTGTACCCTTGTGTACCCCTGCTACAGGGGCTGGGAAAAAACGAAGGAATGCCAAGTCCATTTTAACCTTTAACACCATTGCTTTTACTGGATGCAGACACTTGTGATTATTTCAGGGTTTAGAAAAAATATATGCTTACCAAATATTCCTAAATTGAAAGAAAATGAATCCAGAAATTTCATTATATCCAAGGTAATCTGAAAAAAAAAAAAAAAAGAATACCATCACAACACGTCTGTGTATGCCTGAAATTTCAGGTGTCTGTTTCTATATTAAATGAATGCAACAGCTTTAGTACAAGTTAAAGGGATAGTTCACCCTAAAATCTATTTTTTTTCATTATTTACTCACCTACATGTTGTTCCAAACTTGTATGAGTTTATTTCTTCTGTTGAACACAAAAGAAGATATTTTTAAGGATGCTGGTAACCAGAGAGTTGATGGCACCCATTGACTTCCATAGTAATTTTTTTTTAGTCAACGGGTGCCATCAACTGTCTGGTTACCAGCATCCTTAAAAATATCTTCTTTTTATTCATTGTGAGGAATACTGACTCTCACTGTTTTTGTGCAAGTGAGATGAGTAAATGCTCACATTTAGTCTAGAACTACAATAACGTCATGTTTACACACGACGCCTCTGCACTTTTGAGTTCTCTCAACATGGACAGGAGAGCTGCCAGTTAATACAAGGGAGAACAAAGTAACTCAGAGATGTTTTATTGTAAATTTAAAAGTAATGCATTACTTTACTAGTTACTTGAAAAAAAGTAATCTGATTAAAAAAAAAGTTACTTGTAATGCGTTACCCCCACCACTGGTTATGACTGCGTTTTTTGGCTTTTGTTAACACTGTCGGGTAGGTTTAGTGTAGGTGTGCGTGATGGAGCATTAAACGTTTAGCGCCACTCAGTGGACATTTCACTTTGAAACTGTCGCGAAACGTGCACGACGCAACATATTTTGCGTTTTACAAAAATGTTGACACAGGTAGGCTACGTTTTTCTAATGAGCCTTGGCTGTCCCCCCCCCCGATACACAAATGGTGTTATTTAGCTATACAGCTACTGAGTTACTTCATTTTAACTTCCATTAATGTAAATACATTAATAAAAATCACTAGAACAATATTAGCTGTCTACTGACTCTGACTCAATTTCTGTTTTTTTGTGTTTCATTAATTTTTCTTTGTATATGTATGTGTGTGTTCCTAAATTATGTTTTGTTCTGTGTGTTTTTTAGGTGTGTAAACTGTTAGTTTGAATATTGGTCTGAATGCTTTATTTTATATCTGATATTTGTGACAACTAGATGAAAATTAGTCTTGCTTCTATTAAATAAATGAACTTTTTTTTTTTTTTACAAACAAAATCATTTAAATATGATCATATATATTTAACAGCATGTCAAAAAATTGCATTGATAGATTTGTTTTTAATTGTTACATTCACAATTATTTGCTATAGTATAACTACAGTTTTTTTCACTCAAATTCACTTGAACTTAAAGGATATATTAATAACACATGTAAGAAAGAATGACTAGTGAAAAAACACCTGTGTGGCAGGATTTCAATAATTGAAGTGAATGCACATGTGTCATCTGATGCACAGCCGTTCTAATTCCTTTGATCTATGATTTTTGTAAAGATTTGAGACAATCAATCTGCTGACGCTATGATCGGCAAAGATCAATCCAGTAACACAGATAATGATCATTGACTATAGATCTGAACTGCCCAAAACCTTTCCCAGGATCTGTTGAGTAAACAAGAACCATGTGACCTAAAAAAAAAGAAGAAAAACCTAAGCATTTTTTCTATTATTTAATGTTGCTCGTACTGCAAACTTCCAATGTCTTGCCTTTTTACTATCTGTACAACATGATTGGTGTATTGTGGAAATAAGCTTTCATGATTTATTTGTGGATAAAAGAAAATAGGGGGCAGACCTCACCGTGCTCCGGAAAGAAGATAAATCTGCAAGAATAAATGCTATGATGTTCCATTTTCTCTGTTTTTACGTCTCTCCCTTTGAAACAAATACCTTTGATTCTTGCATGTAGGTACATGTAAGTGATGTGGGCTTGAGTGTGTGTGTGTTGTCAGGCACTTGTAGACACTTGAGTGTTATACAACAGTTTGAATTAGCCTACTAGCAGAGTTATCCTAATTGTTTTCTCAAATACACCAAAAACTGTATTTCCTTTAAAGGGGACCTATTATGCCCTATTTAACAAGATGTAAAATTAGTCTCTGATGTTCCCAGAGTGTATATGTGAAGTTTTAGCTCAAAAGACCCCACAGATAATTTTTTTTATAGCATGTTAAAATTGCTACTTTTAGTGGTTGAGCAAAAACGCGCCGTTTCAGTGCGGTCCCTTTAAATGCAAATGAGCTGCTGCGATGGCCTAAGAGGGCGGAGCTTCACGAGCTGATTCTCCGGTGACAGGATTCAGTCAGGACGCACTATAATGTCAGAAACTGCAAATATATGCTGCATGGAGATAGAACGGGTATAGTTTAGTTTAATTCACGGTTATAACTTATATTGCCTTCTTGTTTTTAATCTACTATATTAGTACAGGCCTGTTGTACCGTCCGAATGATGGCCAAAACTATACAGATGAGTTTTATGACGTTTATTGTACTTCACACAAAAGATGAAGCGTCCATTTTCATTCTAGAAAATCGCTGTAAGAGCTTAATAAAACACTGCAAGTGTGCATTAAAATATTATCCATAAACTCTCTCTCTTTCCCTTGTATTATTATCACCAACAAACATTGCGAATAACACAGAAACACTCCTTACAACTAACAGTAAACAAATATATAAAGACCTTATGCCTTTCGGGTGGTGCTTAATAAACTTTATACCCGTAAATAAACTTAGATGAACTGTAATAAAGTGCACTCTTACCTTCATTACTGCCGTATAGTATCACTCTGGAGACTGTAAGCTGGATCACCAACAGTTTTTACTTGTATATCCTCCTTGAGTAGCACATTTTAGCACAGGTTCTGTTTTGTGTCGTCACTTTGTATTGATATTCGTTCACTAAGTGAAATGATTAGCGCAGACATAAACGAATTTCGACAGAACTGAGGGAGAATTTTCCTGGAAAACCAAGTTAATCCACCTCGTCTTCAGCAGCTCAGATTTAGGGAGTAAATGAAGAGAGCTATGTGTATTAATCCATCCAGCTACAGAACACCTAAAACGCTTGGGAGACATTCTCGTCAGTGCAGCAATGGCGGAGGACTGTGAACTCGCTGTAAACAACGCGCTCAGGGCGGGTCTATGTTCAAACGTCAGTGTCTGTCAACACTGTGGGCGGGGCCTGTGGCTTTTGTGACGTCACACTGCCAGGGATCTGGAAACGGCTTGTTCTGAGACACTGCTTAAAATTTATGGGGATTAAAAAAAAGGAGTGGGTGGATTTTTATCACTATAGGGTGGTTGTGTACACACACTGCCAACACACATTTATGTCCAAACACCAGGCAAAAGTGAATTTTGCATAAATGGTCCCCTTTAATATCTCCATATTAGAGCCACATCAGTCTGTATGTTTCTCAGTGGAGCTCATACAGCTGTTCCCATCACTCTGTTTAAGACAGCCCCTCTCATTTGACCCCATTATAGGCCCAGAACGACAGAAAATAAGAATGAGAGAGTAAGAGAGAAGTAAAGGAGAAGTATTTATCCAGTATAATCCCTCCAGCCCTTCCAGGTTTTTCTTCTCCATTTGATTTCTTGCTGCTTTGAAGTTCACTCTCTCTGTAAGCATCATGTCTCCCTTTGTATGGTCTCACTATATGCATCTTTTTCATTCATAATACATATACCACTGATATAATTTTCTATGAAACTTAAAACGTGGAAGATTAAATAGCATGATATACCATAAGCATAAACATTAGACACAGTGGCCTCAAAAGCATTTTGAGAAATGTATTTTTGTCCATATAATGGAATTCAATGGTCACCAAAACTGTTACAAACATCTTTCATGTTCCACAGAAAAGAGAAAGTCATACAGGTTTTAAGCGACATGAGGGTAAGTAATGCCAGACTTTTAAAGGGTTAGTTCACCCAAAATGAAAATTCTGTCATTTATTTCTTACCCTCATGCAGTTCCACACCCTTCGTTAATCTTCGGAACACAAATTAAGATATTTTAGTTGAAATCCAATAGCTCCGTGAGGCCTCCATAGGGAGCAATGACACTTCCTCTCTCAAGATCCATAAAGGTACTAAAAACATATTTAAATCAGTTCATGTGAGTACAGTGGTTCAATATTAATATTATAAAACGACGAGAATATTTTTGGTGCGCCAAAAAACAAACAAAATAACGACTTATTTAGTGATGGCCGATTTCAAAACACTGCTTCAGGAAGCTTCGGAGCACAAATGAATCAGTGTATCGAATCTGCTGTTCGGAGCGCCAAAGTCACATGATTTCAGCCGTTGGCAGTTTGACACGCGATCTGAATCATGATTCGATACACTGATTCATTTATGCTCCGATGCTTCCTGAAGCAGTGTTTTGAAATCGGCCATCACTAAATAAGTCGTTATTTTGTTTTTTTTGGCGCACCAAAAATATTCTCGTCACTTTATAATATTAATATTGAACCACTGTACTCACATGAACCGATTTAAATATGTTTTTAGTATTTCTCTCTCAAGATTTATGGATCTTGAGAGAGAAAGTGTCATTGCTCCCTATGGAGGCCTCACGGCGCCATCGGATTTCAACTAAAATATCTTAATTTGTGTTCCGAAGATTAACGAAGGTCATACGGGTGTGGAACGGCATGAGGGTAAGTAATAAATGACAGAATTTTCATTTTTGGGTGAACTAACCCTTTAATTTTGTGGGTAAATTATCACTTTAAAATCTATGAATGTCAATGCATATACAAAATACACTCAAAAAATGAATTCATTATACGGTTTTTACACACAATTTAATTTAGTTCATTTAGTTGGGTGAACACAATTTAGATGGTTTAGGCCAAATTAATTTACTCTAGTAGGCTATGTTAAACTTAACTTTATTATATGTAACGATAATATTTAAATTGTAGGAAAAAATTTACATAGTGCACCTTTAATTTTCTTATGTTTAAACAATTTACGCAATACATATAATTAACAAATACAAATAAAAAACTGGAATCAATACATAAATTACTATAGATCCACTGCCTAAGCACAAGTGCCACTCATCATCACAATAACCACAAAATTAAAAAACATTTTAGAAACTCCTCTAATTGTCCAACATAACTGAACTTTAAACACTAACACTTTAAACACTTCCTTTTGCTGAAAAACATAAATTAACACTTGATCACAAAATTTAAGCTGCATCTGAAATCGCATACTGTTGAGTAAGTACTACATTTGAATTTAAATTTACTGCACGACCGTTGAAAAAGTATGTTATATATAGTACGAATGTGTGTAGTATGAATAAATTCGGACGTACTACATCCAACATGTTATTACTGTCACATGACCTACCAGCGCCAGTTACGTCCCTTCAACTCCATTCACAAATCCTCTTCTGTAGCCTCATGGGATAGTAAAATGTCCATTGTATGCGCACTTCAGAATCTCACCAGAAGCAGTAAGTACAATATTCTAAAGATGGTGGCGCGCATGTTTCTCTGGAAAATAAGGTCTATAGTAGAGAAGTATTCGATGTCGGATGCAGCTTTACTCTCATAATGCAGTTCCTTGCAAAGCATGCTGGAACTGCAGATCCACTGCCCAGTAAGTTTTCAACACAAATTATTCATGTAACACAAATGACTTAAGTAAACTTCAGCTTTAAATATATTAGGTGGATTGAACACAATGAAATTAAGTTTGTGTTACTTTAGCTCATTTTAATTCAACAAGCAGAACTAAACTCGCAATTTCCAGTCTGTAGTCTTTGCCTCTTGCTTTTCAAAGAGCTGGTCACCTTAATCAGGTGTTCTGCCACTTTGCATTTTCTGTTTAAAGAGAGACAGATTTCCACTTTGTTGTCATTTCTGTCTAATTTCTTAGGAATTTCCCTTTTGTCTGTAATATAAGATTCAGTCTAGTTCATTGAACGTTGCCATCAAGCACAAGGTCACACATGTATCATTCTGAACGGCTGTTTTTGGGCTTACTGCATAACCCAGACTACACGAAGGTCAAAGTGAAGAGGCCCGGGTTTATGAGAGGAGGGATATATGGCTGGAGAAACGGATCTGGGATCCGTTATTCCACTTTACTCCATCAACTGTTTTCAATTACAGACTTCAAAGGACTCATCGCCTCAACCGTGTTTGAAAAAAAGGATGGCTCAGGTCACAGGAAAACAGCAAGAGTCCTATATTCTCTCATTACAGCATTATTTCTTCTTCTCTTTGGGAATGGGATGATGGGATCAAGTGTCAAAAACTATATATGGTATAACAGCTATTTCTGCTTGAAATAATAAATCCACAGTGAATTTACAGTAAAATGATAAGAGCAGTGTTGTTATTTGTTAACGAAAACTAAAACTTTTAAAAATCGTTGTTAGGTATTTGAAATAAAGCCAAAATAAAATAAAATAATTACATGAAAAACATACCAAACTTAACGAAAATTAGACTTGTCTTAAATGTTAGTACTAAAACTGAAAATATAAAAATAAAAGCTCATTAAAATTCACTCAATATGACAAATATGATAAAATGATTAACTTATTTTGTGAATATCAGAATACACAGCTTATACTCTCATTATTAAAACTAAACCAATATAAGTGCAGATCTGTAGTGCTAGATATACCTTTCATCTTATCAGCACCTGTATGTGTCTGACCCAGCATGAACAGTTCATTTGAGATCTATTAGTCAATAGACATAGTATATTCAATAGTCACTTTTGGACAAACTTTGATTTCACATGTCAGTTCTAATGTCAGGTCACCTCTTTCTTTGAGTGCATTGTGTTTACTGTCAGTACTCGTGTGTTAAAACGAGGGAAAATAAAAGTTAACAAAATAATATTAGCCAAAAGTGACTAAAATGTTTTCATTTGTATGCCACTGAAGGCTCATTTTGTCTAGCATGATGTTTGCTTTCTCAGATTCAAGGTAACAAGCATACTGAAATTTATTTCTGTTATTTATTTATTTTTATTTTTTCCAATTTGGAAAGCCACTAATCTGTGATGCACACAGACCAGCATGTATAAAACACATCAAAGTGCAGATGCTGGGAATAGATTATTGTGAAGAGAAAAAATGCTTTGATATCTTGTAAAGAAGGCTTAGCTTTGAACGGTTACCATTTCATCACACTGTATAACCAGGAAAGATCTAGACAGTGCCGTCTATCATGTGGTTTTCTTAAGTGGGATGTGCCTGTGTTTTTAATCAATGCCTTCAGAAACATATCTATCCCCTATATAGATTCAAGATTAAGGGATTTTAAAGATGCTTTTGCAAAATAAAATGCACTTTAATATACTTTATGCTATATTAAACATACCCTCAGTTATTTTGAGGAAAGTTATAATGTTATAATGAGGAAAACATACAGTTTCACTGTAACCATCCATCCTGAATTTCCCTTTTCTCACCATTAGAGGGCGATCAATGAGAATGTTTTCTGAAACTGCGGAATGTATTTGACATCCAGACCTGTGGAGGCAACTTTAGATAAAATCCATGTTTCAAATGCAAATTTTAATTTGTGTGATTTTAGGCAAACAGGCCAAAATAGATTCTTCATACTGTTATACACAAGAAATTCCAGATATTGTTCTTGACTGCAAGTGATCATCTTTGGCTGTAGCTAAACCATGAGTCAGCTTCCATTAGTCCATTAAGGCACTGTCCATTTTCCACACTTACTGGAGCAATAGATCTGATGAAATATCGCTTACAATGGCATCATTATAGGACTACATTAGAAGACTTCCCAGAAAGTTTCATTTAGGTGAGAAAGGTCTGTTCACTCAGCGTGTCCTACAGACAATGCATGTCCATGTTATCAGTTTACACCCATCACTTATGACAATCATCTCTAATAATAATCTCTGCTTAATGGCCACATGTGCGGTGAAACATGAATGCATCATATTTTTCCACAGTAACGTGACATAAATATATGTCAGCTGTATGACACTAAATGCACATTACGGTAAAGCCTCCTCTTAGGCTACTAACTTCTTCCAAAACTGGAATTCCTGTTTTTCAGACCCTTGCAACCTTTCCCGTTCTCCAAGTGGATATCTTTTCCCTTTTCCATCTCTTTTTTGTTCATCTGATGTAACACAAGCAAAAACAAGGCGGAGACGAGAAGAGCCACGCCCGCCATCAGGAAACCAGCACCGTAGTCATTCATTCTGTCTATGAAGATTCCTGTAGAAACAGTAGAAGGAATTATTTCATCATTGTCAATTGTGTTAGAAATTTCACTTAGTATAAATACTAAATGAATGCATAAAATATAGCTTAAAAATAACAAAAAAGGGAAAATCAAATATAAAAAGTCATTCATATAATGTAATACTGAAATCAAATGGTCAATCAATGCTATTAGCTTGCAATTAAAACACATACTTCCCAATGCAAAACTCAACTCAACAAATGGTGGTTGCAAGGGCATTTGTATGCGGTTTTTAGGGTGTTCTGGGTGGTTGCTTGGGCATAGTAGCGATGCTTGCCTAAGCACCACTAATTAGCCTGCAGTTGTTCGTTCATCATCCCACCTCCCCTTTTCTGCCTAACCTGCTTTCTGAAAGCACATTTCCCTGTACATTATTTTAAATGATCAATCAATTAAAGCACCGAGGAACAGAGCCCCTATGAAGTCAGTGATGCAGTGATTATTTGAGTCATCTTTTATAATGCCACAGTAAAGGAGTTTTCCAACCCGATTAAAAGTCACTGAGAAAAACTGCTGCAGAGCTAATTTATGGTGTAATTACACCGCTGTTTTGGAGCCCACAGCAGACTACACTCCTAACCTGTGGTGCCTAAAATAAAGACTCTCCCTCCTCGCAAACATTAATCTGTGCTCTATTTAATGGACTGAAAACCCAAGAGATTCATATTAAGCACATTAGTCTTTCAGAATACAGATATGGACATGGTTTTGGCAGTTGATGCCTCTAAATGGACAGATGAGGCTTTTCTGGATGATTTAGTGCTGAACTGCCTCTAGCCTGCATGGGAGAGGTTTTGGCTGCACAGGGGAGAACTCTTCCAACTTGTGCAATGTTTTGGCAGAAGAGAAAAACTGTTAGGTAAGGGCAAAATGTCATCATCTCCACATTACACTACCATCTATTTGAAGTTGTCCTATCAGAGCTTATCATCTAGTAATCGATTACAGCTATTATATGCATTGTTGTTCTTGGCTGGTTGTTTGTTTGCTGATTCTCTGGCCACTTTTGTAGCTCTGCTGATGTATTGTTGCACTACCGTTTGTGATGTGTTCTATGTACTGGGCACAGAAAAATTACAGCCAATGAAACTAAATGAATGGTTTAAATTTGGTCAGGGCAGTCAAAGCATGGCCCGCTACTGAAAGAGGAAAAGCCATTTGTGCAGTGACCAATAATCCATGAAATTAACACAATAGCCGAGTGCATTTCTTTGATAGGCAATGCTTTATGGGAAGATAACGCATTATTACTGTAAACTGATTCCTGCCAGGCTTTAATGAGAAACCTCACTGAAGAAATATGATGAGGGAAGGGTATGCATTAGATGACTGATAAAGAGCATTTTAAACAATAAAAAAGGACAACTTGTGTTTGCACAGTGTCAGACTAGAGTAACTTCAGCAAGCCATTTGTAAAGATATTGCATATTGAACATAGATGTCATAATAACCTACTCAACATATAAAGAAAGGAACAAATAAATTACAAATTTATCACAATGTAATAATATAATATAATATAATATAATATAATATAATATAATATAATATAATATAATATAATATAATATAAAGTCACAAATATAACTATAATTAATACAATTATTGATTATAATAATAATTATGAATTACATTAATTACACATATAATTTTAATTATATAATATATTTGTGACTTTACACAATCAACAAATAAATAAATCACATATATATATATAAAAAATAAAAAGTATAATGTTAATATATTTTTTGTTCAAAATAATTTATGTATCTAACAAATATGCATGTTATTTATTTGATATATTTAAAAACACACACAAACTCAACAACAACTATATCTATATCTATATATATATATATATATATATATATATATATATATATATATATATATATATATATATATATATATATATATAAAATATAAAAGTATAATGAATATATGAATATATTTTTTTGTTTTAATTTTTTTTATATATCCAACAAATGTGCATGTTATTTATTAAATTATTTAAAAACAAACTCAAACAACAACTATATCTTATATAATATATATTTTTTTTTGAGGGCCTCTTAAAAGCATGAAATTGGCTTTTCCCTTAGCTGTCTCTGATGTCTCTCCTCAGGATAGTCACTACTGATCAAATTACTTTTCAACATCTCACCTGCCAAAGGTGGTCCAAGAAGGCCACCACTGCTGCGGATGAGCATGAAGAAACCCAGAGCGCTGCCGAGCCTCTCCACCCCGACCACTTCCGCGAGTACCGTGATGTGAATGGCCACGGTCGCGCCGAACACCAGTCCGTAACCCGCACTGAACAGCGCCAGCTGGGTGAATGTGGTCGCTAGTGGGCAGAGCAACAGAACAATGCCCAACAAAATCACTGTTACAATCAGCTGATGGACTGTCTTTACCAGCCGCAGATTTGCCACCCACCCGAAGAGCACCCGGCCAAACAGATCCAGCACCGCAGAGATGGACATGAGAGCGGCTGCCTGGTACTCCTCCACTCCTTGACTGCGGGCGTACGGTACCAAAAAGAGAGATGGAGCGAAGAAGCCAAGAGCAGCAAAGACACCAAACATTGAGTAGACCATGAAGCGAGCGTTGGCGATAAGCGTGTAGTCCACGTAACTTATGATTTTCACCTTCAGTGGATCTGATTTTTTCGAGTCTGACCCGTTTTTTGAACTTCTGTGTGAGTCTGTGTGAGATTGAGATAACAGTTCCAGCTCATGATCTTTCTCCTCTAGCTGTTCTTTAGAAGGAACATGTCTGTTGAGTGGTCTCAGAAGAGCTCCGCACAGACACAAGTTGAGCTGCAGAGCTCCCAGGATCAGCATCGCTCCCCTCCAGGAATACTGATCCACCATGAACTGGAAGGATGGGGTCAGGACAAAGGTGAGGAGGCACTCTCCTGTGCTAGCCAGAGCGTTGGCCACTGGCCGTCGCTTTTCAAAGTACCAGCCCAGCATGGTGACAGTAGGGGTCCAGGTCAGGGCGTAGCCAAATCCTGCAGAGGACAACACAAAAAGGACATTCAGAGCAAGCATTTATCTTTTTGACCAGTCATTTTTTTTTTCAAGGTAAAATATTGTATAAATGCCACTGGCTAATTGGACAGGTTATGTGTATTATGAACATCATTGACTAACTGAACAACAGACATAGAACATTTCTATTGCTGAACTTGACCTGCAAGTTGTGTTACTGCTGTAACATACACACTAGACTTTTAGCATGATATTGAGTCAGTGGCAGACTACAAGCCTTTTACACCACCACTCAAAAGTTTGGGGTCAGTAAGATTTTTTAATGTTTTTAGAAAAAGAAGGCTCTTATGCTCACCAAGGCTGCATTTATGTGATGAGATATACAGTAAAAACATTAATATTGTGAAATATTATACAATACAATTAACTTTTTTTTTTTCTCTATTTTAATATATTTTAAAATGTAATTTATTGCTGTGATGGTAAAGCTGAATTTTCAGCATCATTGCTGAAGTTTTCAGTGTCACATGATTCTTCAGAAATCATTCTAATATGCTGATTTGATGCTGGGGCCAAAGTTTCAAAACACGAGTTGGACGAATGACTGTATTTCTGTGCCAAATACACTCCTTCCGGATTCAGATAAGATTCAGAATTTTTTTTTTGACTTTGGCCCTGTATTACATCATAAAGGGCGGAATTCCTTGTATGGGCACTTCTCCCTTTGATAAGAATGATCACACATCACCCAGAGCACGCCCATCAATGTGATTCATTTGGGTTATGGAAGCCGAGAGATTTTTCAACAATGTCACCAAAGAAGTGTGTTTTTGATTATGAGGGAAAGATGCCCTTTTTCAGCTTTCCAAAGAACCCAGTGTTAAGGGACCAGTGGATGCAGTTTGTTTTTCCGGGGCTGCAACGGAGTTGGGCACATATGTTTGTTTGTTCCCGGAATTTCGGTGACGAATGTTTTGTAATCAAGTCCCAGTTTGGCGATGGATTTGTAGATTGAGGGCGGTGAGTAAAACTGCATCAAATGTTTGTTGGCAATCAGCGTGCAAGTGGATATAATGTAAACAACACCAACATTTTTGTTCCCTTTTTATTTATAATGATGTCGCAGCTTGCAGATGATCGCTACGCAAAAGCTGCGCGTGCTCGTGACTCCAGCTCTGCCCACGGCATGCCTCCAGGAGCTCGGCTTTTTTCGGAAAGAGTCGGTACAGCATATCTATCTTTTATAAATATGATACTGCAATACTACTCTATAGGTACTCAAGATTAACATGAGATTGGCGGAAACTGCGTATGTTAAAGGTGCCCTAGAATTAAAAATTGAATTTATATTGGCATAGTTAAATAACAAGAGTTCAGTACATGGAAATGACATACAGTGAGTCTCAAACACCTTTGTTTCCTCCTTCTTATATAAATCTCATTTGTTTAAAAGACCTCCAAAGAACAGGCGAATCTCAACATAACATCAACTGTTACGTAACAGTCGGGATCATTAATATGTACGCCCCCAATATTTGCATATGCCAGATCATGTTCAAGCATTAGACAAGGGCAGAACGTCTGGATGTGCACAGCTGAATCATCAGACTAGGTAAGCAAGCAAGGACAACAGTGAAAAATGGCAGATGGAGCAATAATAACTGACATGATCCATGATAACATGATATTTTTAGTGATATTTGTAAATTGTCTTTCTAAATGTTTCGTTAGCATGTTGCTAATGTACTGTTAAATGTGGTTAAAGTTACCATCGTTTCTTACTGTATTCACGGAGACAAGAGCTGTTGCTATTTTCATTTTTAAACACTTGCAGTCTGTATAATTCATAAACACAACTTCATTCTTTATAAATCTCTCCAACAGTGTGTAATGTTAACTTTAGCCACGGAGCAAAACCTCAAACTCATTCAGAATCAAATGTAAAGATCCAAATAAATACAATACTCACATAATCCGACGCATGCATGCAGTATGCATGACGAACACTTTGTAAAGATCCATTTTGAGGGTTATATTAGCTGTGTAAACTTTGTATATGTTGTTTAAGGCAAGCGCGAGCTCCGGGGGCGGAGAGCGCGAGCATTTAAAGGGGCCGCAACATGAATCGGCGCATTTCTAATTATGCCCCAAAATAGGCAGTTAAAAAATTATTTTAAAAAAATCTATGGGGTATTTTGAGCTGAAACTTCACAGACACATTCAGGGGACACCTTAGACTTATATTACATCTTGTAAAAAAACGTTCAATGGCACCTTTAACTCTTTAAACATAACACCCTTTAACTCTAGTTTAACTCTAAAGTCTACTGGGTAAAATTCTTTCTTTCTTTCTTTCTTTCTTTGCTCCTATTTTCTTGTCTCATCATATGCGTGTCTCTCTGCAGTGTTCCTGAATCTGAGAGGTTCATGAATAACATCCCATACAGCCGCTATAAATGGCTAATGACCTTTTCTAGTTGTGAATCAACGTTGAAAGATGGGAAGCGTGAATGTGTGTGTGCGCAGGAGCACAGCCATATGCTCTACTGCTGGCTGTGCTCTTACCTGTAAGGAACCCCACAGTGATGTACAGCTGTAGCAGATCCTGGGCATATGACCCGGCCACCATCCCAATGCTGCTCAGCAGACCCCCTACCATGACCACTGGCCGATGGCCGAAGCACGCGCTCAATGCAGAGCCTACGGGGGCTGAATCACAGACAAACACAAATCACACAGTCATGACATACTGTACAGCCAGTAGCCAAGTGCTCTGTCAGCTCCTGTAAGGCTATTACACTGTTAGAGAAATGGAGGGGTACAACACAAACTCATATTTCTAGTCTCCTGCTCTGTTAGATATATTTCAGCCTCACAATGTTTAAAGGTCTGATGGTCCCAGAAAAACATGAGTGTGGCTCTAACAAATATTAAAAGATTACATTAAGCTTGCGTTTTTGTATGCATTTTAATAAGGTCAGACAATGGTGTAGATAACATCTTCATTAAATCTTCAGTAAATCACATCTTCATTTATTGCCAAAGTGTTTGCACATTTGATTCTGTGTGACAATTGCACATTAATATTAATCGCGAATAAGATCAACAGAGAAGGTCAAGTGTCACACTGACATATCAGTCTGCAGTTAAGCATTCAAAGACAAAGGTTACTAAGAGTGTAAGTAGAGGGAGCCCCCTGCTGGTTGAAATTTAAATTGGTACATACCCCCAAAATGTACTGTTGCCACAGAGATGGATGTGATCCATGAGCTTGCTGTTGCTGTGGTTGCAAAGTAGTGTTGTATTTCTACGAAGAACACACCAAAGGACTTGATTACACCGAATGTCAATCCAAAGACAAGGAAGGTGGAAAGCACAATGAACCAGCCATAGCCTCCATCCAGGGGACCTGCAGCCCGAACTATTCTTCTCTTCCTTTGTAGTTCCATTGGAAGCTCAGAAGAAGTTCATCATCTGCCATCTAAAAAAAGAAAAACAAGTTTTTATATAAATGGAAATGCATAAATCCACACTGTCTAGTCAGCACTGATGTTCTCAGAGCCCAGTAACACGAGACGAAAGTGATATAGTTCATCAATTATTATCTCTGTGTCAAAACAGCTGAAGAATGATTAACTTCTACATGCCATAATCACATTGCAGCAAACTGAACTAATGTTGTGTGCACATGTTTTTTTGTTTTGTTTTGGGTTTTTTTTTTTTGTATGAGGCAATGAATGTGTAACCTCTGTCAATACCCCTACAAGAATAGTGAACACACTGTAATCTTGTTTTTACTTGGCTGACCTGTACCCACAAACAGTGAGATAACGAGTTCTTCCTTTAACGTTTTTTTTACCGCCAGAAGAAACTGTAAACATTCAGCCTATAGCATTTGAAATAACAGTTCTGAATCAGTCAGTTGAATGTACAGTTGGAGTTTATGCTGTTGTTTTTCATTATCCACATAGGGGTGCTTTCTAGAGCAGCTGACATGTTTGTCCTGTTTTATAGCCAATGTGTGTTGCAGGATTGAATTATCAGCAGTGTTGGGTAAGTTACTCTAAAAAAGTAATTAATAGCTGCAAATTACATCTTCAATAGTGTAATTAGATTACTGTACTAATTACTCTCTAAAAATAGGTTACACTTTATATTAAGGTGTCTTTGTTACACTGTAATTATACATTTAAGTACTGAGTAATAATAATCAACTACATGTACTTAGGGTTAGGAGCAGTGTTGGGGAAAGTTACTGCATTACAATATTGCATTACATTACTTTTGTGTTACTTTTCTCTCCTGGGCTTGCTTGTTTCATTTAATTAAATATATATATTACAGGTTTGTGTAAAATTCTGTGATTGCATTTCACTGTTTTTATTCATTTTGAGGATTACTGAATGTTTTTGTGCAAGTGAGATGAGTAAATGGATGTTCGCCTTTAGTCGAGAACTACAATAACCATCATGTTTACACAGCACACACAATGCCTCTGGGACAGGAGAGCTGCCAGTCAATAAATGTGAAAACAAAGTAACTTAGATATTTTGTAGTAAATTGAAAAAAGTAATGCGTTACTTTACTAGTTACTTGAAAAAAGTAATCTGTTTACGCAACTCAAGTTAAGCGTTACCCCCAACACTGGTTAAGAGTAGGGTTTGGTTTGGTTTAGGATTAGTTGCATGTAATAATTATGCATAATTTATAGTTATTAATATAGTAACTAAATGTAACACATGTAACAATGACACTGTAAAATAAAGTGTTACCAAAAAACACTTATGTTGCATTACTTATTACTAAGTACTTTTTAAATACTACATCAACCTCGACCAGTTGAACAATACAAGGATTGATATGAAACTGCTCTTTGAATTCTTTCAAATAAAAAATATATAATTGCATAAATTATACCTGAACTGACCAAACTATTTAAAGGGAGAAGGTTACATTAAAAACATACATTTTATCATTATAGACATTAAATTTTGATGTTAAATCCACTATTGTTTTATATAAAATTGTTCTAGTCTATACAGTATTTAATGCAATTACATCAGATGTAACTGTAATTAAATTACAGAAAAAATAAGAGTAATCCCTTAATTACTTAGTAATGCATTACACTCAACACTGGTTATCAGTTAGGACAAGTACTGTACACATATGTGACCCTGGACGAAACCAGAACCAAAACCAGTCACATGGGTATGTAGCAATAGCCAATAATACAATGTTTTTCTTTTATGCCAAAAATCATTAGGATATTAAGTAAAGATCATGTTTCATGAAGATATTATGTTAATTTCCTACTGTAAATATATCAAAAATATATTTTTTGTGAGTGGATATGCATTGCAAAGGACTTCATTTGGACAACTTTAAAGGCGATTTTCTCAATTTTTTTGATTTTCTTTTGCACCCTTAGATTCCAGATTTTCAAATAGTTGTATCTCGGCCAAATATTGTCCTATCCTAACAAACCATACATCAGTGAAAGATTATTTATTTTTTTTAAATTGACCCTTATGACAGATTTTGTGGTCCAGGGTCACCTATGACATGGGACTACAAAATGTCATGTAGGGCAAAACCATAAAATGTATGAAATATATTATTATTTTTCATGTTACTTTCTGTACTTTTTCATATTTACAAACTACTATCAGGGCAACAACCACTATAGACAATGAGGGGAGCATTCAAAATAATGTTATAATAAGGCTAATGCTTGAACTTTCACTTTTGCTTATAAATAATTTAGATTTTGCTAATTTTTTATTTATTTTTTTTTAATATATGCAGACTGTTTTTGTGTGTAAAATGCAGCACAGCTATTTTACAGTATGAAACTCTTTTAAATTTTAGGTTTTCAACAAACAATATTTTGCAGTGCAAAAAATACATATAAATGAGAACACTTTTAAATAAAACACTTTGCTTTTTCACATAATATTTTTTTTTATCATGTATCAGCCAATTACAATATAATAAGGCACTAAATTCTGAATCTAAAACACAGCTGAAAGGGGTTGGAGGGGTTCTAATCATTATATTCACAATACAAATGTGATCTTACCTCTCATAATATTCTGTTGGCTGAAAAGACTCCTCATTCCCATTTCCAAGTTCTGCATGGCTCATCTTCAGTGACAGTGCATATACTGTACACAGAAATACAAAGGTCAACACAGAGGAGAAGAAGGAAGTAGTAGGTAATCTGCTTGGTTATAAACTATTTTCATATGCATTACTGCAGAATGCTTCTCTCTTTGTGCCGAAGGAGATGCACAACTGCTGTGGCCGAGCTTCACAGGTCCTCGCTGGGATGATCTCTGGACCTGAATATAAACAAGCTGTTTTGTAAATGGATTACTCTGGAAAGTAATGTGTGTAGCACATCATTCTCTAGAGTGCATAATAACAAGATGTGCAGAAATTAACAGTTAATTATAGACTAAATCACCTTCATATCCTACCCTACTCATTTAGAGAGGACAGTAAAATACATACACAAGCAGAGAAACACAGCTTCTTTATATCATTTTAAACTTTCCTTATAATAAATATGATGAGCCTTCTGGTGCATTCAGCTTTGTAAAACATGTTTTCTTAGATAAGCGAAAAAGGTGCTTCATGTGATAGCATCTAAATTAACTGCTTTTATTCAAGTCAAAAATATTATTTATGACTGAAACATCCTGAATATATTAGCCAACACCAATGAAAGTAATTTCTAAAGATCAGATAAAATAGAAATAGGTAACAACTGCAAGAATGGCCAAGAAAAGAAAAGTACAGACTTCAGCTTTTTTGACAGAATCCAATAGGATGTCACATAATTCCTTCTCATTTTTAAACCCCAGCAGCTCACAAAGTGCCTAGTAATAGTAGGATTTTGAAGATGACGTGGTCAAATAAACATCTGACCTCCAAAGAATTTGTGCTGTATATAAAAGTTCAATACTCAGTAAACAAATCTATACATAAAGTTATACCTAACTGTGTTTTGAGCAGTCCAAGTTCATCGTATAGGATTTCAAATTTTTATGGAAAAATATTTTTATCAAGATACAAACTGGTAATCTTAGGCTTGAACTACTGACACTCTATTTGAACTAAAATTGAGGCATAAACATTACTTTACCCTGAGAACCAAAAACCGTTCCGTAATAGCCTGAATCTCATTTCTCAGCCACTGTTCTGAGTTCATTGATTAGTGGAGGTCATTTAAGCTTCCTCTGATGTTTGATCTTCACTGCTTGGAGTGTTTTGAAAAACAAATTAAAAGGAAGGAAAATTAAATATGCTCAGGGGCCAATAAAAAACTTGTTTCATTGATGTTCTCTCTCTCTCTCTCCCCCCTTTTTGCATGTAAAGTAGGAAGAGTTTCCTAAAAGGAAGGTTAAACTGTCAAATGTGCATAAAAATTGCCAACTTCAAATTCATTCAGCTGATATTTGTGGCTCCTGGACAGGCACTTAAACACTATTAATTATAAAATAGATGGGGAAAAGTATTACAGAAACACTATAAAATACAGTGTGCATAAAAAAACAGGATGTGGATAATAAAAACTAGACCAGACATGCTCATAAGCTTCCATATGGAAGAACCAAATGAACACTGGTTGCACCACAATGCCTGTTAAACTTGTTAATGTGACACATAATGTAGATGATAATACACATAGCCAATATAAGATCCTTGGGTTACACCTTATTTCGATGGTCCACTCTAGATATTCTACTATCTATAAGTAACTTTGCAAGTACATGTCAATTAACTCTCATTAGAGTATTAATAGACTGTTATCTATCTATCTATCTATCTAATCACAAAGCCTAGCAACTAGCTAAGGACATGTTAACAATGTTTGCTAAAATGTTAGCAATGTGTTAATTTATGCTAGAAACATACTAGCAACATGTCAATCATGCTAACAATATGCTAAATCATGCTAGCAATGTGCTAGTAACATGCCAGCAATGTGTTAAATCCAACATGTCCTCCAACCAATACGCCCATATAGGTCGTTTGTCACTTCCCTGAAATATGACCCATAGGTCAGAGTCCTGCACGGGTCCATTTTTGGAGACCCGCTCCCGCCCGTACCCGCAAAGTTCAGCACCAGATCCGACCCGTCACCCGTGATAATATCAAAATTAAATCCGCACCCGCCCAGACCCGTTAATATTTGGCCCGTTACCCGACCCGTGCCCGCGATAAATCACACATGCTAAAATCATTCCAATTAAAGTGCTTTATTTTTTAAAATTTAAAGTTCTTAACTTTTAAAAAATTCTTAAAATTCTTTAAAGTTAATTTCGTTTTGTATTAATTGTATCTTAATTTTAATCAATATTTCATCAACCAATTGCTTGTTTAAGTAAATATAGCAGACAATAGATGATCACGACACGGAGGCGCCAGGGAGAACTGGAGCTCGTATCATAAATGAACTAAAACTCAGCGTATAAGGTAACTTAGCCTACTTGCCTCACAGACCTGAGGAAAATATCTATATTGGAATGTCTACTTTTAAACAGAGCAATTCAAAACGAAAGAAAACAGACTGCTCTCTGCTTATGTAATCCGAATGAAATGTGCATTTCTCTCAGGCGCGTTCACTACTGCGAAGATCGCGAGTCAGCATCGTCAACTTCATCTTTGCAGCCACTGACAAGAAAACACTTGTTTAATAATAAACATGTCTCCTTCCTTGCTATATTTTACATAATCATAATCACTTTTTTGCCGGTTCTTTGTGACAGCTTTTAGGTGCTTTATTGGCAGCGCAACCCTTACATGTTAGCCTACATGAACTCATCACGACCGCATCAGCACAGAAAACATGGAGATGCAACGCTTGCTCCAACTAGGCCATAGACATCTGTGCAACTAGGCTACGAGAAGCATCAACAAAAGTCGCACTGTCACAGTGGTGGTGACGTGATGGGTCAAATGTCATATCGTTGTTGCGTATAATGGTAATTTAGACATACAAATATTGCGCATATTTTTCATCCGCGCTACTACCCGCCCGCAAGGAGTTAATTATCCGCCCGCATCCCCGCCCGTGAATTTTAGGCATGTCACAATCCACCCGTTTTATCCACTTTTATGCGGGTATCCGCGGGTACCCGACCCGTTGCAGGACTCTGCCATAGGTGCGTTTACCAAAGTTGTGCCCGTATTGACAAAAATCATCGCGTAAACGCTGCATGCAATGTTTTTGTCAGGAGACAAGAGTAACAACTGCAGATTATGAGTTACCTGCGGTGAGTCCGACATAATAAATCCACTAACACGTCACAGCGAATGTCGGTGGTAAACAAACATTCGTGTTGCAATACTCGTTCACGAGTTTTGGGAGGCGTTCACTTGAAATTGGAGGAGGGGGGTTGTTCTTACGCATGCGCTCATTTCAAAAACTCACTAACAGTCTTTGGTTTCTCAGTCGACGAAAAGATCCTCTTTAGCACCTTTAATTGATCAAAACATACAGTAAAAAAGTAATTTGTGAAAATGTATTACAATTTTAAAATCTATTTTTTTTCCTGAGCTGAATTACACCAGTCTTCAGTGTCACATGATCCTTCAGAAATCATTGCAATATGCTGATTTTGCTGCTCAAGAAACATTTCTTATTATCAATGCTGAAAATATTTGTGCTGCTCAATATTTGTGTGGAAATACATTTTTCAGGATTGTAAGAACTGATCATTTTGCTTGAACCGCACTGGAAGGTTAAGATAACACATCAGTTTTGAAGTTAAATGTTGCATGTCCTGTTTAAAGCTTCATTGGTTGGATGTTCTCTAACTAATTGCTGGTTCAGTCTTGGATGAAATCCAATTAAAAAGGACCAACTGTCACCTAGTTAGTTATCAAATGTTGCGCAGTGCCTGATTAGCTGTGATCTTTTACTCTCTGGACACGCATCAGACTACCCATGGTCAACAGACCTTGGCATCTTGTTTAATGATTTCATATTCTAGACATGAATCTCAACACGTCTCATAATATTAAAACTGCAAGTAGCGTAATCAGAATGATCTTCAACTTACTGGATATCACAGCAGGGATGAAATAACTTTCAGATTAATCTCTGTTTGGGTGCTGTGACCCGCAAGGTGTTAAACAGAAGGTTAGCATTAGCTGAGTCGAGGATCGTTCATCATAATGAGGTCTTTATGTTCAGGATCCCTCTGATAGGATGAAAATGTGAAGACACACTACATGAAACCAATTAGATGATGTGGATGAACAGGATAAGATAAGTATTAATCCTCTGAATAGTTAAGATCAGTTGAACTCTATGTTTTTACATTGTCATTGCTAGAAGGGCATCCTCTTCTGGCAGTCCTTCCACTCCAGTGGCTTTCACCCAAAAAGCACAGGTGTCTCTGCACTTACCCAGATGGCTTTGCTGTTGATTACAAAGCCTGAGTATCACAAAAAGATGAGAAGCCAGCCACACAGGATATCTTTGGAACATAAAGATCACCTAAATCACAATTCCACCGAAATTGCTTTGTTAGATTGCTTTATTGTTACTATCTCAGAAGCTTATATTACAAGGCATATCCTTCCTGAATGAAGACAGAATGCACATCTCTTTTTTTTTTCTTCTTGGATACAAAGTTGCTGGGCAATTTTGGATATAATTCAATGTAATGTAAATGAAAATGTGGTGTTATTCTTCCAAGAAGTAATACTTTTTTCTTCATTTTTGAATTAGCTACTAGAGAGGAGCAAGCTTATCTTAAAATGAGCATGGAGCGCACATGACAGCTTAGAAAAACCTAACCAGTCTGTTCTATCTAGGAATAAACTGATTTAGAATAGTGTAAAACTGGTTTAGATATACATGAATTCTTTTTTTTGGCAAATTCAAAATCATTCAAAATCCTTTCTGCTTGATGGAGTATGTTAAGTTTGATTTCAGAATTACATTTAAAACTACTTTTAAATTGAATTAAATTTTTTAAAGGGTTAGTTCACCCAAAAAATGAAAATTCTGTCAATAATTACCTACCCTGATGTCTTTTCAAACCCGTAAGACCTTCGTTCAAGTTCGGAACACAAATTAAGATATTTTTGATGAAATCCTAGAGCTTTCTGATCCCCCGCAATTACCACTTTCGAGGCCCAGAAAGGTAGTAAAGACGTCATTAAAATATGAGACTCCAGTGGTTCAACCTTTATTTTATGAAGCGACGAGAATACATACAAAAATAAAACAAAAATAATGACTTTATTCAACAATTTCTTCTCTTCAGTGTCAGTCTCTGATGTTTTTCACATTGTAAACACAGTGCAGTGCTTCCGGGTTCTATGTCAGAATGCCGACTCATTATTGGTCGGCTCCTGCATCAGTATCGCACGCATGCGTCATGGTGCTCATGGGAACAGCATTGGAATTGTTGAATAAAGTCGCTATTTTATTTTTTTGTGCACAAAAAGTTTTGTATCATATTTATCAAATGGACTATTTTAACAATGTCTTTACTACATTTCTGGGCGTTGAAAGTGGTAACTGCTTTGCTGACTATGGGGGATCAAAAAGCTCTTGGATTTCATCAAAAATATCTTAATTTGTGTTCTGAAGATGAATGAAGGTCTTACGCGTTTGAGGTAATAAACAGAAAGCAGAATTAAATTTGAATTTAAATAAGGAGAATGTAAATGGAATGAAACTCGTATAGAGTGTTGGGGGTAATCATTACAAGTAACGTGAGTCATGTAATTAGATTACTTTTCCCAAGTAACTAGTAAAGTAACGCATTACTTTTAAAATTACAACAAAATATCTGAGTTACTTTTTCAAATAAGTAACGCAAGTTACTTTGATTTCCCATGTATTGACTGACACCTCTCCTGTCCCCATGTTGAGAGAAATCAGGAATAAGAAGCAGAGATTTTGTGTGCGTTGCATAAACATGATGGATATTTTAGTTCTAGACTAAATGTGACCTTGCATTTACTCATCTCACTTGCACAAAAACAGATTCAGTATTCTTCAAAATGAATAAAAACAGTGAATCAAACTCAGAATATTACACAAACCTGCAATAATTAAATACGTTAACACAATAAATTTATTTACCAATGTCTTTGCTGCTGTCCTTCGATGATCCAATTCAATCATACTAATCACTCTACTAGAGGCGTGAATTTGGATTTCCTTCAGCCTGAGGCTTATCATTTCACTTTTGGTGTGAAAGGGCCTTTACATTTGCCAAAAATGTAACTTTTGTTTGTTTGTTATTAAAAACAAAAATGCAAACTAGCGCAAAAATAACGCAACGTATTGCTTTCTATAAAAAGTAACTAAGTAATGCAATTAGTTACTTTTTTAAGGAAGTAATGCAATATTGTAATGCAATGAGTAACTTTCCCCAACACAGCTCATATACTGTAACTGCTTGAAATGGACTTTGTGTTATTCAAAATAATGTCATTCAAGTCATCTTCTAAAGAGAGATCTGAAGACTGTTGAGCATTTGCTAATAATTACTATGTATTGCATATGTGTTTATGCTTCTAACAGTGATTCTGTTCTGTTGTTTTCATCTGTATAAGGTGTGACACCACAGGTTCCCCCTGCTATCGTCATGGTTATGTTTTGGTGTCCATGGTGACCATCTGTGCTCCTCAAGAGGATTTGGTGTCGTAGAACCAAAAACATCCCTTCCCCCTTATCTTAACACAAAAGCAACACATACTGATGGAAAATAACAAACTTAAAGGCTAAGCAAAGCCCTGTGCTAACATGTGATGTATGCAGTATAGGAAACAAGAAGTCTTACCTGTAGCCATCAGGTGTGTTGTAGCACTGAGTCTCTGGTCTGCTGTGATGATGTCAAAACTCCACATGTTAAACAAGACGATGACAAAGGGTGGAGCTTATGTAAATCAGACAGAAGACAAAAGTTTGTGGGTTATTATGGCTGTATATTCAGAATACTGAGTAGGAGTTTGCTTTCATGTGAGTTGAGCAGGCCATTTTCAAAGTAAGTTTTGATGTATAAAACATTTATACATAAAACATTATACCCACCTTAGCACCTAGTATCAAAGTATACTGTAATTGCTGTTGTAAATGCATTTATGCCACCTCTGAGCAGCATTAAACAGTCTGTGTAAAGACACTTAAATCCCACTTCAGAAGTGATTCTGTCTTTTTTTGTCCACTTTTGCTGAGTAAATTGGGCATTACTTATTTATTAGTTTGTTTCTTTGTTTACTCCTACAAACACTTTAAAACACTTGTTTTTTTTTAACATAAAGGTCATAATCGGTTGATATTAAAGGATTAGTCCACTTTTAAATACACTTTTCCTGATAAATTTACTCACCCCCATGTCATCCAAGATGTTCATGTCTTTCTCTCTTCAGTCGAAAAGAAATGAAGGTTTTTGAGGAAAACATTCCAGGATTATTCTCCTTACAGTGGATTTCAATGGCTACCAACAGGTTGAAGGTCAAAATTACAGTTTCAGTGCAGCTTCAAGGGCTTTAAACGATACCAGATGAGTAATAAGGGTCTTATCTAGCGAATCGATCGGTCATTTTCGAAAAAAATACAACCGTTTATGCTTTATAAACAAAATATCGCCTTGAACGTACTTTCCGCTTCCGCATTCTTCATAACGCTTACGCTGAATGTCCTACGCCTTCCCTATTCAAGTTACGGAAAAAAACGAAACTGGCGCTGCGTTCGTTCCGTAAGTTGAATAGGGAAGGCGCAGTGAAATCCACTGTAAGGAGAAAAATCCTGGAATGTTTTCCTCAAAAACCTTCATTTCTTTTCGACTGACGAAAGAAAGACATGAACATCTTGGATGACATGGGGGTGAGTAAATTTATCAGGAAAAGTGTATTTAAAAGTGGACTAATCCTCTAATTAGAATTTATATTCTTTGAGCACCAATCTAGAGGTTATTTTAAGGGTGTTCTTTTCACTACAGTCTGATCTAAATTTCAAACCCTTGATTCATTACTCTGGAGTTCAACCTCACCATCTGCCCAGCGTCACAGATAGCACTCAAAGCCCCAAGCTTTCTAATTTACATGAGCAGAGAGATTTAGTCAACAAAAAACGTACTATCTGTCCAATCAAAATGTCAGAGTGTGGACGTGCACACACGCGTGTACATATGCATGCACTGGGAGACTAACGCAAGATGATGGCTTTCTGTGCATTTCCACCCATGCGAAATGAAGGGCCCATCAGGGGCTTATTCACAGTCTGTGCTGATAGCTGATGATTAAGACTCAATCCAGCCCTGTCACAGCTGAGAGGACACAAAGCCTTCTTCTGCTGCTTTCCCCTATCTCAGGATTGATCACGAATTGCACTGTATATCTAATATAGGCATTGGGATGTAGGGAGGAGGGGGTCCAATTTCAATCCAATTGGACTACTTTCTTTTCTCCAACCACTGATATGTTCGAAGATAAATGGTGCAGTCATACTGGTGGCTTGATTGATTCTGTGGCACATGGAGATCCCTGTGGACAAGTTTTCTTGTTTTGTGTTTGTGTTTCTTGAATGTTTTTGTGGCGTTCGGTTTCTTGATTTTAGGCAAGCAACATCTGGCAGTGATCCAGAGTGAGACTGATGATATACTGATGATATCTCTGCTGGAGCTGCACAGGAGAGATGAGAGAAAGGAAATGAAAGCCAGTTCTACAAGTATGATATCAGACTAGTGACTAAAATTGAATGGAATGACAAGATAGCATGATGTATTATAGTTTGTTAAAGTATTGTACAAGTTCTCAGACATTATGAAGATATACAGTAACTCGACTCAAACATGTCTGACATAGGCCAGGACTATAATAAAACATGAAGTCTGGGGCAGATCAGACATTGTAGGCCTGAGTTACAACAGTAGACTGACCAAATATGATGTTGATCTGATTAAAGCTCTAGGAGGAGTTTGTTAAAGTATAACGTCCGGAAATGGCAAAAACTACAAAAATTTTGCAGAGAAAATTAAAAATATCTCACTTCCTGTTGGGTTTACAGATTTTGCACCCTGGGAATTTTTTGTAGGTATTAGACTATTAAATGTGTCTACAAAATTTCATAAGTGTACGTGAAATGTAGCGTGAAAGGCGCTTAATTTAAATTTTGTAGGTGGTGCTATCGAGCCATTTTGCCACATTCTGAAACCCATATCAGACATAAATTTTCACCACTTTTGACACGTGTGCAAAGTTTCATGAGTTTTCGAGCATGTTTAGGCCCTCAAAAATTCATTTCGGAGAAGAAGAATAATTGACTGAGCAATTACAATAGGGTCCTCACACCATTGGTGCTCGGGCCCTAATAATAATTAATAGCAATAAATAAATATTTGTCTTGCTTTTGTTTCCAAACCATGCTTAAAGCAATATTTTTCATTTTGCCTTTCCAATGTGATTGGCTTTATAAACCAAAATGTAGCCATTTGTATAGCAGCCATATTGCACATTGAAGCTTCTCCCATTCTCTTTTCTATGTCCATTCCCGTTTCTAATGCACCTGCTGAAAATAAAAGGGAATTTGTCCTGAGTGTAAGAACCCAGACCTTGGGCAAGGTGTTTATAAATCATGAATGAAATCATCAGTCCATTTTTCTGTGCACATTTTATGGATTCACCACCATCCATCATGAAGTCTGATGAAGGTCATTAATACATTACAGTCACAGTCTCATAACTGATTCGGGGACATTTCTAAATTCCCTGACATCACATCATTCTGGTCACCATGACCACTAGAATAGCTCATCCCTTCTGTAGGCTATTTAGAGTGGGCTTTGATCTATTGGTTCTAGGATGTTAGAAGTTGGAGCTAATTACCCACGGCAATGAGATGATTAACATGGTTCTTTAATCTGCCCTTAAAGGCAATAATCATCAGTGTCCTGTATCTTCTTATCTCTAGATGCCTGCTCCATCTCGGCCCTCCACCTGTCTCTCTGATCTCTCTTGTTCATCGCCAGCCTCTGTAGAACATCAGAACAAGTTTGTATCATTATAGCAATTACAGAATGTCAGCGCACTTCCACATACACCAGAAAAGTTACTAATGATATAATTTATGAACCTGTATGACTTTTGCTTAAATGTGCAGTTTACAACAGAGGAAATATGGAATATGTGTATGGGATGCAGTGTAATGTATACCATAATGCAATGATGAATGACATAGAAGTAATATCAACCATTATTTTTTAACATCTCTTTCAAAAAATGATTGGATGTCAAGTCTTTTTTACTTAAATTTGAATTAAAAAGCAAAATAACCATATTTATTTCTGAGAAGTCCACTACCCAAATTAAACTTACAACTTGGTGAGGTCTTGTGTTAACAATGATGTATATTGTTTAAAATAATCATAATGTAAAATGTTTCATATTTTGTAGAATATACTGTTTTCAGTATATACTGCGCAGTATGCAGTAAGATATTATTTCACTCCGAACAGAGCCTTTGACATTCAATACATTTATGGGATGATATACAGAAATTCAATATCATAAAACATCCATTTCAAGCACCAGAGATGAGATGCAGAGCTTGCTAACAATGTTGCAATGCAGTGAAATTGTGACTTTGCAGTAATTATAAAGTCACTATTCTCTGTTAACTTTACTTCATCATATTAGTATTTACTAGCATTATTCATTAACTCTCTTTAATCTATTTCTGTCTCAAATGTCACATTATTTTTTTCTTAAAGAGTAATGTAGAAGAACAGATGTTGGTTGGCATCACCTAAAAGCAGAAATATCATCTGTATCAGCAGCAATTTTCATTACAGTACGAGACAAAGCATCACATTTTTCACCACAAAACACTAAAAAAGTCAAGTATATTAGTTTGTCTGTATGATGGAAGGCTTGTTTCAGTTAAAAATTTGAGACAGTTTGTTGCTGATCTCTGAGGGACACAAAATACACTTTGTACCTGAGCAGAACATCAAGCACCTGCTACACAAGTGGATCATTTGACGGCAAGATTAAGACACAGCCATTATGCCCAAACACCTGCTTAAAAGCCTGAGAAACCTGAATAAGAAAGAAAATGTAAAAAGCATCATCAGCCTCTATATAAATAGTAAATATATAAACAGTAATTTGCAGATAGTCCCTTTATTTGTGTACAGTGCAAAAGTTACCAGGTTCATGTACATGTCAAGTCAAGTCAAAAATATTTGTATGGCACTTTTCAAAATATCCATTGTTTCAAAGCAAATCATGATGCTAATTATAATATCTTCATTCCTAATAGTCAGATTTAGCAGATACAAGGATACAAGCAATCAAGCATTTGAGATATGCTGAATAAATAAGCTTTCCATTGATGTATGGTTTGTTAGGACATGACAATATTTGGCCGAGATACAACTATTTGAAAATCTGGAATCTGAGGGTGCAAAATTTATAGTTGTCCAAATGAAGTCCTTAGCAATGCATATCCACTAACAAAAATATATTTTTGATATATTTACAGTAGGAAATTTACAAAATATCTTCATGGAACATGATCTTTACTTAATATCCCGATGATTTTTGGCGTAAAAGAAAAATTGATAATTTTGACCCATACAATGTATTGTTGGCTATTGCTACAAATATACTCATGCTACTTATGATCCAGGGTCACATATATCCAACTTTATATAAAGTGCTAGGTGATAATATAGATACATTTTGCAGTTGAGAACAGGCAGTTGAGATTTGCTATACAGTATATATCGCTTTGCGTGAATGCACTGCATGTACGCGGATAAAGTTGCATATAATATAGCCTATTAGCTGTGCGATAATGACATCACATAATTAAATCCAGCAAGTTTATTAACCGATAGCACATCACAGCACTCTTTAAATGAACTTGACTTGTTCTGCATGAATGAGTGCTCAAACTGTCCCTTCCTAATCTTTTACTTTTTTGTGTTTGTGTGGTGTATAAATAATACATGGATACTTACTGTGAAGTAAGCCTAGGAAAAAAAAAATGCTGAAAATGCCTCCTCCTAGAGCCTTTGATTCATTTTTAAAACTTTGCCTTTATAGAAACACTAGGAATCAATCACAGCTGTCTGTCAAAGACACTGAGGTCTCTGATGTTCAGTGAAACCTCCACCTAGACTGGAACTACTGCAATGATGACGCTTGTGTGATACAAAGAAGAGGAATGCTTTAACTTTCCAAGCGAGACTCTTTCCAGAATTTCATTGCCACACTGCAGTACATCTATGGTCAAGTTGTCAGCTAAGATTAATGGGAAGCTCACTTCCCCATTTAGGCTCTTACCATCATGACAGACAGAGGGGGGAAAAATTACACTGTGTCATAGCTAGGAGCGATGCAATATGTTCGCAACGTCCAGCAATTTGTCTGTCCACAGTGAAAGCAAAAAGAGCTGTTTGAGGTCAATGAGGCTAAGTTTAGTTACATGACCAGTGACTCTTTCTTTAATCTATACTACCGACTGTGTATTTGAAAAAGCATGTTCATGCTGAAACCTGTGTACTGCTTTGGATGAGATGAGATTAGATGGTGCATTCTGGGTAATTCAGTAGCTGCTGTATATCTAGATCACTATAATGTCAGTCAAAGTTCACAAGATCAAATCCATTTACAAACAAACAAGTCAGACTGACTGACAAGCCAATGCACAGTTATAACCTCACTGACATACAAGATCAAAAATAGAACTGAATGGTGAGAACTCAAACATCTGTTCACTTATAGCATCTCTGCCAACAGGCAGCAAAATGTAGTGATTAAGCTAAATGAAGTGATAAAAAGTCACATTTGAGCCTGAAATATAGTATGATGACAACATCACAGATATGCCAATAGAAGCATCCAGACAACACTGCAGAACTCATGCCACTCATGAATAGTTAAAAGGATGTAATGAGAAATACAACTTTCCTTGATCTTGAATATAGCATGTAAACATATTGTAACTATAATAACTGAAAACGGTTCAAAAGTCCATTTAATGACACTACGCTGCAAAAACTACTAGTTCCAAAAGCTTAAAATGTCTGACATCAGAAACCCACATTTATTAACCACCCACATTTTTGATAAAGCAATAAGGAGGAAGTAAGAAAAATAAAACATTCTAAACACATTTGTGCTGTTTCGGGCTTTCACTTTGCATATTATAACGTTAAAAACAATTAACTGAAGTTTATTCTTAACAAGTTCATTGATCATTACACTTTGACCTTCAACAGTTTATGTGTCATATTTCAAGTTGCTGTTATTAAAAGATTTGCTGTGCATAAGCACAGAAAAAGTGCTGTTACTGATTGCTGAAATGCTCTGAAATGTCAAAACATACACATACGCATGCATCATTGACTTATTGCTCAGACTGCACTGTAAATGTCTTTACTTGATGAGAGAACTAAAACTTAAATCTACCACACTTTGAAATCTAAAAATCAACTTATCCATTGAATAGGAATCAATCTTACCATCAAGTATATCTGATGGATGGCCTCTTAAACCCTTCTTGATGCTTTCTACATCAATCACTGGTGCCAGCAGAAGACACTTGCCATCTAGATATGGCCTTTCTTGATAAATAATGGCATATGATACATCATTCAAGCTATCCTTCAACAAGATTTCTCAATAAGCACTGCGGCTAAAAGCATCTTTATAGCTGAGCTGATGGCATATCTCACGAAGCTTCTCCCCATCTAATGCTGTTAAATGGTGCAGATGGTTATTAAGTTCATATGAATTGTTATTGCAATAGAATACATTCCATCAAAACGGTTAAGAATATGGTTTTCTCTTCCAGGTTATGTTACATAACAGTTTAAGATCAGTATAACGTGAACACAAATTTAAGCACTAAACATTAGGACGCTGATGACTCAATGACCTGCAACACAATTTCAGTCGTGCATTAAATGTAGCTGGCATTTATCATCAACATTGCTGCGGAGCATGCCATGATTTCATTTTTTGGCTTTGTTTATCTTCATTGAAGCTCTTTACAAGTCTGTACCATTATCAAATATATTCTTATCCTCCTTTTCTGACGACTTGAGAGATTGAAGAACATAATGATAACATTTCTAGTAAGTAATATAGTGATTTTGACAGAAATGGTTGACTATCTGGGTAGTGTACTTACTATATAACTTGAGAGTGGACTAAGACCTGATCCTGGCCCTGCTTGTGTATCATGAAAGAAAAACAAGTGATAAACAGGTTTAACCTTAACATTAAGAACAAGCTGATGTCCATTTAATGATTCAACCAGCTGATTAATCCTGAGAAAAGCTACACGTGTAATTTGATTGGTCCATCAAAGCCTCTTTGTTTCCTCTGTACCTTTTCCGATTCATGACTCAGCCTTCTGGGACTTTCAGCGCAGTAGCAAGGCTGTTTATCTGATGCAACATGACTGAATAATTGGATTAGATGTGCAAATTTGTGATTTGTTGACAAAGCAAAGTCCGTCACAGAATCTGACTCCAGAAGAACTTTTTTTTTTTTTTTTATCTCTGAGTATTTATTTCATGTTTTATCCCCAGCCTCATCAAGATCCCACCATCAGCCCTGCAAGCATTGGGGAGGAGGACAATTTTGTGACCTTACAGAGAAGCTTTTCACATGGGGGCATCAGACTCTCTTAGGGAGAAATTGGTAAGAAGAGGAGAAGATGATGAAAACAGGGTCGACCTCACTGAGGTCACGACATGGCTGAATCTCAACTCTAGCAATAACACTAAAACAATCATAGATTTATTACTCCGTAACTGTTGCATCTCCTCAGAGCTGGCAGATGGCAGGGGCACACATGTGCTATTTCGTAAAATGAAGTAGAAGAGAACAGGGTGACTGTGTCTCAAAGAAGAGGATTAAAAAAAAATCCTTCTATGAACACTAAAAAACAGGACAAGACTCTGAGATTACTGCTGTTTTTATTTGGAGCTGTTCAAAAGCCATTGCATGTCCGTCCCGACCAACGCAGAAAATTATATGCATTATGCACATTTTCTGGAAGAGCAATTCTTGCATTTAAAACAGTCCACAAAAAGCACATCTTTGGATTTGTTAAAAAATGCAGAAATTTCTCTGTCGTATGTCTAACGGTTTGGAAAAAGGCTCCAAAGTTAAACTATGTAGCTTTATTTTTTATTTCTATTGCATGGATTTTCATGGAGTGCTAAATCTGACATAAGTCCACAGTGTAAATATGAAGGAAATAGTACTTCAATGAGATTCTTCAGGAAGACAAAATACTGTATGTTCAAGGCCCTTTAACTCTTTAGACAGAGCCATCCATGAAAATTCACCCTGTCCACTGCAAAAGGGTTCAGTATGAGGGAAGGGAAGCACAGGTTTTAACTACAGAAGAGTACAATGGTTGTGCATCACTTAAAAGGCTCCAGCTGGTAACGGGTGCTTGTTATTCCCGGAAGTCTCTCCACCATTCCCGAGGAGAGCCAGGTCTTCAACAGAGCCTGGCGTCTCTGTGTCTGGAGTAAGAACTAGTCTAGGAGGAGGAAAGTCCACCCATCCTCCATCCTGCTCTTCTTCGGCTCCTGCGGTAGCAGCTGCGGCTGCTGCACACTCCTCCTTAAAAAGCCTGTCATGCTCCTGTTTCAACTCCTGGTAGGAGCGGGAAAACATGTGGAAGATGGAAGTGGCTGGGAAGGCCATGATTAGGATCCCGCTCAGAATGCTGCTGAGCGCCACTACCTGACCGGGGATGCTCCTGGGCACCATATCCCCATAACCTACTGTAGTCATAGAGATTATTGCCCACCAGTAAGAGGCGGGAATGCTGCTGAAATCCTGTACTCCGGTAAGCTCGCTCTCTGCCAGGTGCACCAGTGGTGAAAAGAGCGTCACGGCTACGCAGAGAAAGAGCAGCAGCAGGCCAAACTCGCGCATGCTCCGTCGCACCGTCAGCCCCAGCGTCTGCAAGCCCAGAGAGTGGCGGGCCAGCCGCATCACGTACAGGATCCGAAGGGCACGTAGGATCCGCAGTACCAACCCAAGCTTGTCCAAGTAGCCCTTACCTCCAGAGGGTCGCTCATTTTCGTCAGCAGGGGTTTCTCCCACGACCAGAGACACGTAGTAGGGTAGGATGGCCATGGCATCGATGATGTTCAAAGGACCACGGAGGAACTCCAGCTTGCTTTGAGCCTGCACGAACCGTAGCAGAAACTCCAGGGAGAACCAGGCCACACACACCGTCTCTACGATGAACATGTGCTGGCATTTCTGGGAGCACACACCCTGCGGAGAGAGAGGATGTGAAATTAATTTAATTCCCAAATCAATTATTTTTAATAAAAAGACATTGGATCTAAATTCAGAATCAATGCGTTTAGGCTTAGCTTATTAGAAGTAGAAAAAAAACTGTGAAAGGGAGATTTAAAATAAAATACCTCAGAGAGCAAAAGGTTGGTCAGTAATACAAAAAAGGAGGAAGGGAAATGGATAAGATAAGGATAGGGCAGATTGCCACAACATTTTCCAGAAAAACTCAGTGTTTACTTTTAGTATTCAAGTCACACTATCCGATAAGTCAAGCTGTATCAGTTAATTAGCCAGAGTCAGAGGTCAGATTGAGGCGGTGGGGAGGGAGAGCTAACAGAAAAGAAAAACCAGACCATTTTGACCTTGAAATGCCTGAATTAAACACTCGATATTCAGCCAACATGCTGGAAGTGATACAAATTGGATTTCTCCTTTCATGTGACATGCCTCTAGATGTGATCCTTGAAACTATATATATCTGATGCAGTCAGATCTAAAATCACACATTCTGTTAACATATTGTATGCATATCATCATCGATTTATCATGTTGTTATCATTCAGTGCCAATAAGCGCCTTGCTAAAATCTTAAAAACCAGGGGAGGAGCAAGCAGAATCAGTGGAAAGATGCTGAGATAGCAGATTTAATTAATATTTGGTGAGATGCATTAGTTCAAGCAAAACTCAAGGGAACATATCACAGTCATGCCATGTTAGCAAATTAGCTGTTCAATTTGCAGTTACTTGAAGACCTTTGGTGATGTAACGGTTTTGTCATGTTGTCACATGTAAAGCATGTGATGTTATTGTTTCTGTACAGTATATGCTCCCTCACAGGTGGTCAACTGCCTGTTCACAATGATGCAGGTATGTGTAATTTACAGTATAAACACAAATGAGAACAGTCAAAGAAAAAAAGATGACATCTCTCAACAAATATTCAGAATAGTGCGGTAAGATCTATGATGTGAAACATAGCCAGACAGAGAACAAGAATTGTAAGAAATAATTGATGACGGACTGTCACACTTTGGGTGTAGCACATGCACATTTCTTTATAATGTGTTTACCTCAAGACATTTCCAACTTCCAGTGGAAAAATGAAAAATGCAAAATATTTCAAGCTTAATATTTAACAGGGGAAGATAAATATAATATAAAAATATTTAATATATTGGAATAAATCCTACCAATAAAGTCTGCCATTACTAATAATGATGAATAAAAATAGAACAAAAAAATATTTCTAATTCATAAACGTGGCTTAGTAAAAAATAAGAGACAAAATAATGGCACTGACGCATTTTAAGATATGCTTTCAGTTAAACAGCTCAAACATGCATTTTAGTCTAGGACTAGCTTAAGCCTCGTCTCTGAAACCAGGGGTAGGTGTTTAAAGGGTAAGTTCACCCAGAAATGAAAATTATCACATAATTTACTCTCAATTGCCCTCAAGGAATCCTAGGTGTATATAACTTTCTTCTTCCAGTCAAGCACAGTCAGAGTTACATTAAAAATATGCTGGCTCTTCCAAGCTTTATAATGGGAGTGAATAGTAACCGATATTTTGAAGCCCAAAAAAGCACATCGATCCATCATAAAAGTAATCCATATGGGTTTTTGTAAGAAAAATATCCATATGTATAGATAACTTTATAAACTAGAATTAGAAGCCTGAAATGAGAATTTTTAAATAGAAATGTCGTCGGAGCTTGAGTTTGTTGCCAAGCCCTATTTGTTTGAACCGTGAGAGATATCTACTCTCACCTAAGCTTATGCTACTCATGCTTTATGCTTATGCTATCCTATTTCATATGCCAGAACTCGACTGTCTCATGAACGCATGGACGGACGTTACCAGAATCTAGTAATTATAGTCTATGCAGTTAAAAATATGGATATTTTTCTTACAAAAATGCTTCAGAAGGCCTTTATTAACCCCCTGGAGCCATATGGATAACTTTTATGATAGATGGATGTGTTTTTTAGGCTTTAAAATATCGGTTACTATTCACTCCCATTACAATGCTTGGAAGAACCAGAATAATTTTTAATATAACTCCGATTGCGTTTGACTGAAAGAAGAAAGTCCCTAGGATGGCTTGAGGGTGAGTAAATTACGGGATAATTTTATTTTTTGGGTGAACTATCCCTTTAAGCCAGCTTAGCGGTATTAGAGGTTAAAATAGAAAAGTGTTTGCTAAAGGGAGATTTAAAATAACATATCTGTGAGAGCAAAAGGTTTATCAGTAATACAAAAACATTTAACCCTTGTGCGACCTTATGAACATTTTTGTCCATTTCAGTTTTGTTTTTTGTTATAAGTGTGCCTTTGTTAATGCCAACTACATGAATTTTGGCTCAGGTGTTTATTTTTATTGGAATTTTAATATTTTACCCTCATTTCCTTCAAAAATAAATTTTACCCTCCGTACAAAAAATACTCACACTGAGGACCTTAAGGACAAAAATGTCCACATTGAAACCCATTAAAACTGCACATTTTTTAACCCAGGGCCATTCTATAAAATGATACAATTTTTGCAAATAGGCATTCATTCTATCGGCAAGGCTTGAAATTGTACATTTTTACCATTTTTTACTAGATTGTGCCATATTTTCAAATTTGGCATATAAAAGAAATATAATATGCTTATGCATATTATAGTCTATTATAGAGTCAATTGGAAAAATAATGCAGCTATAATTGTGTGGGTATGTTGGTAAGGATGTCAGAATGTAGTTTGCATGTGTAAAATTTAATGTGTGTATTTAGTTTGAAAGAAATTATATTGTACTGGCAATCAAAAATCCCACTCCATGTATGAGTCACACCCTTGGCAGGGTCATAGGGCCATGTGAAAACTATGAAAAAGGTCAAAGAAGGTTAATGATCTTTGAGGTTTTTCTTTTTCACCCAAACACGCATCTTAACCTTGATTGCACTTTTTCACTTGTTATTGTTTTTGTATGGAGATAAAAGGTGAGCTTGAATTTGAAGTAGAAGTTCAGAAGCCCCTAAACATTGTTTTAGTTTTCACCACAAGAAAATGCTGATTGTTTAGTCTGGTAGATTTTATACAAAGTTTGAGTTCACACAGATGTTCTCACAGCCAAACCTATAAATATGTGGTGCTTGAGGGGTTGATCATTTCATTGTTTGCAAGATGAAGAGATGTTACTCAGCAGAGGAAGCTCTGAAGCTAGTGTTGCCCACTGACAGTGAGCACACAGGTGCATTAGAAGCTGATGATGTAAAGAAACCGATTTGTAAAGCGTTAAAATGAATGAATGTTTGGTAATTATGAATAGAAGAGATGCTGATAAAAAAACAGTCAGTGAAAGTGGAAAAAAATATTAATATATAATATTTCTATGACAGTTTTTTTGGCATGGACATTTTTGTCCATTATGGACCTAAGTGTTAGTTTTTTTTAAAAAATCTGACATTACATAAAAAATATAAATGCCTCAAAATGAATGTTGTTGTTCTTCATTGACACACCCAAGAATCTAATAAGCAAAGAAAAAAAATTCTGCTTAGCATTTAGTTTATGAAAATAAACTACTATTTTTAATTTTTTCATAAAAAAACACCCATGGCATTATGTAAACAAACCAGCATTTAAAGGGTTACAGTTCTTAAAATTAATGAATGTTTGGTATCTATGGATAGAACAGATGCTGGTTAAAAAATTGACATCAGTGAAAGTGGAAAAAATATAAATAAATCATATTTTTATGACAGTTTTTGGACATGGACATTTTTGTCCATTTTGCACCTATGTGTAACTTTTTTTTTGATGCACAAGGGTTAAACTAAACAAAACAACAAAAAAGCAGTCAATCTCTAGTTTCAAGTATAATCTCTGAACTAATTTATAGCAATGCAGTAGAAAATCAACACCTTGAAACAATCAGAATCCAGAAACCAACTGAAAATACTGCATAATGCAAATACTGCAAACCTCGCTCCACAAACATCCTGCCTTCCCATAAGAACCTCACTCTGCCACACTTACATCTTTCAAAAACCTTTCAAAACTCATTTATGCTTTTGCTTGTCAAGTCTGAAAAGCCTTTGTAAATTCTCAATCTTTCATAGAAGCAACAGACTCACAGTTAGAGTGAACATATTATCAAACCACAGCAGCTCTGAGGTGATTCATTTGTGTAAATTCAGCAATTTTAAATGCTCAGCACACAATTCGTCCTCCTCCGTCCAGTACGTACATTGTCCCCTTTCCCTCTCTCTCCCTTTCTGTCACTCTCCCCAGTTCTCAGTCATTCTCATTCCCTCCTACTCCAACACCTTCCTCCCATAATTTCTCAGACTTTTGCTCCTCGTCTCCCTGCGGTGGGGATGAAGTGGCTGTGACTGCAGCTGCAGACATTATGCATGTTAAAGAAGGATAACAATTTGCAACTCGTCAAGCTGATTGTCAATTTCTCAGTGCTAATGCACTTAGGGTGACCTTATCTCTGCACTGCCACTATAAATGTCAATGACATCCCCCCTCCTTTGAGCCCAAAACCAATCAGCCGCAGCCACTGCATCTATACAATCTGTACATTTAGAAATCACCTACAGAGCCAATAAGCAGATTACCAAGACTTATACCAGGGCTTTTGAGATCAGCATTTATAGCAGTGGGGTTGCACAATTAATCAAAATAAAATTGAAATCATGTTGCTTCTTGTTATTTTAACCTTAAAACAGAAATATGAAATGTTCATTATTTAACAGTTCACAGCACAATCATAACAGGATTCTCTGACTAAATCGTTCAGCCTTAAATAGCACAGCCTTACATGTGGGATTCATGTGCATTCTGGGTGAACAGCAGAGTATAATGATGAATTAAAATCAATAGGGTGGTTGGAATAGGTTTAGCTCAACCCAAATGCTGCAGTTCCAGAGTAAAACAAAGAAATGCACAGAATTACCATTGCAATCTTGCCAGTATACGTCTCAGTCTTTGTTAGCACTAAACAGGTTATACGCACTGACAGCCATCTTTCTTGTACGAGTCTCTGATTGAATGTTAGGTGGTCTGGCTGGCTGTTTGAATCTAGAGGGAGGGTCTGAGAATGCATAAATGGATGTATTGAAAACGAAATGCAGTTGGGATAATCCGATCTGTGAGCTGCTTAGTGAATGAGATATGGGGACCCAGGAGTAGGGATGTCAGGAAGAGACAAGGGGTTGGACAGAGAGCTGAATAATTGAAACAGAGCTACTGCAACACACACACATTCTTTTATCTGACTGTACACAACTATAAGTTCTGATAAACAACACCAAACACATTACTGGCATGTACAGAAGTCAACGCTTGTTATAGAGCATATTCTCCTTCATATATGCCAACATACACAAACCACAAACCCCTGGGGTCAGCTGTTTCCTAAAATTCCAATTTGAACTCAGACCCCCAAACATTTTCACATCTTATATTTTCATGGAAATGCATCAGATATTCATCAAAAAAATATTATTCATGAGAAACGAAACCGCAGCAGGAGTCTAGCCCTAAATGCATAAGTACGGCACATATATCAGAAGCCATGCTGGAAAACCATAAACTATATTACTCTAGTCTCAACATCTAATATTAAAGCTTTTATAAAAAGATTCAAATTAAGTTATGGAAAACACTTGCAACTAGGTTTCTACACTTTCAGATATAAGGGCCCTGTAGGGCCTTGGGCAAAGTCTTTTATTACTCGGAGTAACCGCATAATTGAATATTAAATGGCATAGAGGAGGGACACAAGATGAAAAAAAAAAAAAAAAAAAGTGGAGATATAGAGTTGTTCATAAAGTATAAACATTGTTAAGCATGGCCAAACTTTTTACATCAAGTCTTATTTTTCAAGTCATCACCCTTTTTACATGTCTGCCACCAACTTCATGAGGTGCATCTTGGGATTCTTTTCCAAAAGTATGGAAGAAGTATGGTAGGCACATTTGTACACTCTCTAATCTAACTCATTCATAAAAAAAACCTTTCCTATTTAAAAAAAATTACAATGTAACTTTGTAAAGAAATTGATACATAGGCACAACCAATTGTTTCTTACAGGATATTGATTTTCCAGTAGGCGACACCGAGCACAGGCATGAAAACCTGCTGTTCAGTGAGTAAGTGAGTCATCCAAGCTGATTCAATAAGACCAATTCGCCAGTTGATTCATTAAACTGCACCAGCTGAGCAACATGTTGGCAAAGTTCACTCAGCTAATATAAATATATTACTGTTCAAAAGTTTGGGGTCACTTTTGAAAGAAATTAATACTTTTATTCAGCAAGGATACATTAAATTGATCAAAAGTGACAGTAAAGAAATTTATAATAATACAAAAGATTTCTATTTCTGCATATTAATGATTTCTGACGGATCACGTGACACCAAAGACTGGAGTAATTGCTGCTGAAAATTCAGCTTTGCCATCACAGGAATAAACTACATTTTAATATATCTTTAAATAGAAAACAAATATTTTAAATTGTAATAATATAATAATAATTCAAAATATTACTGTTTTTAAAGTATATCTGATCAAATAAATGAAGCCTTAGTGAGAATAATGTTTCAAAAACATAAAAAAATCTTACCAAACCCAAACTTATGTCAGAGAGAGAGAGAGATAGAGAGAGGGAGAGAGGCTAGGAGAGAAAAAGATATCAAAAGCTCACATTCCAAGACTGATGTCTTGTTTCTGCTGTTTTCGAGACTTTGTCACAGAAGTGATAAAATATGAGGCTGAAGACTCTCTCAGAACTATTTCAACAGGCAAGAGTGATGAGTAATGGCCAAAAAAACACATACGAACAATGAGACACCTTGAAATTGAGGTAAATGGATGTTTAACATGGTGCTGTAGTCCTGCAGGGACAGTATCTGTATAGTGTGATATGATGTAATGTGATTAAGTCGTCTCCACTGCACTGCTGCTGCTCACTGTGTCTTCCTGCTCTAACACATCAGACGTGAGCCTACACACTGTCTCTCTTCCATAATCTAAGTCCATTATTCATTCTCTGTCTCACTCTTTTCCACTTTCTCTTGCCAAAATATGTGTTGTCGAACATTTCCTGGCGCAGAGTCAATAATGCCACGTCATTCTGAGAGCTCCTAGAAAAAGACCACAGGCAGGAAATTGTTGAGGTCAGCATATTGCTTTTATTTAAATCGCTGTACTCTCGACTCCCCTGTCTGCTCTCTATTCAATATTCTGATTGAACGTTGTTTCAAAGACATAAAGGATAAACTAAGCAAAAAAACTGTAAAAGTGTGCTCAATCTGTCATACTGGGTGTTTACCAGGTTGTGTGTGCTGATGAAGGCATATGTCAAAATGACCTTGAGGTCATTGCCAGAGATTGACAGAGAAGCAGAGGCAGAGATGGAGAGATTGGGACACTGAAAGAACTCTGTGTGCTACATCGCAGTAACCCAGAAACCCCGTGCACTAATACAGTCACAGAGCAGAGACAGACAGGAACATGACAGATGATCAGATATACCATGTCTGGGTCTTACTGGCAACCAACCTCTATTTTCCTCCCTGGAAAATACAAACACACATATGCACGCATACACACAAACACACATATGGGCTCCTAGAGAAAATACAATTATACTGTAAGTCAAGAGACTTAAGGATTAAGTGTGAAATTTTCTTGAAAAATCCAAAATTTAAAAAATAATTTCTCCTATCCCAGCTTAACATGCATATACATGTAAATAACTAAGTCTCTTGTTGTCAGCGGCGGTTGCAAATAAAGATGAGAAATGGATCTAATCACAGTAGTTTAAAGACTTATTAATAACAAAACATGCTTGACTGAAAACCTCGAATAGAATAACTGTATAAACCTGATGAGAATAGACGATGCAATGAAAGAAACAGAGCTTAAATACAAACAAACCAATCAATGAAATGAATAACAGGTGCACATGATAATCAAATCAATGAGAAACCATAGAAACAAACTGAAAACTAGGGCTGTGTCCGAAATCACCCCCTATACCCTAAATAGGGCACTAGGTATTTGAGGGGACAGCCATTTGTAGTGGTGCCAAAACCATAGTGGACATTATCGAGTCCACTCATTCAATACCACAATGCACCACAATAATGAGTGTACAACAGATATATGCTCAACAGAGAGAGTACCCATAATGCACTGTGAGAGTCGCCTGCCGGATGAATTACCGTGTCTGACCAGAAGATCCATTTTTAAAAACGGTTGGTCCAATGTGGCTACAGCATAATATCATAAATTCCTTTTTAATTGACTATTAATTTTTTTAATTAAGGTTTATACATAGTTTCCATGACAGAGTTCAAGATAAATCTTTTCATCTTGGAGCTGACAATTTGCTGCCAGCTTTTTATTAAACATTAAACTTAAATGTATTAAAATTATTAAACAGCAAGCACAAGCTATGCAAAAGCGACAGCCCTTCCAGCAACCTCAGTGTCCGAATTTGCTCACTCGTTTTCTTTCACTCGCTCAAGTGAACTATATTAATATAGGGAATGTAGGGGATAGTGAATATGGGGCGATTTCAGACAAAGCCTAGGAAACCCAGCCAAAATAGACATAGATTACGGTTCATAACTAGAATATATATATATATATATATATATATATATATATATATATATATATATATATATATATATCACTACAGGAATTTCCATGACATTTCTGTGACCTTTGAAGATTTTATTACTTTCATGCCTTTGAAATTTCCTGAAATTTTCAGGTTTTCAAGGACAGTGAAAGTACTCTGAACAGAGTTCTTGGATATGGGTGATATTAGCGAAATCACAATATAGTAGTTTTTGTTATTTTATTTTTTCTCTGTTATTTTCTCTGTTATTTCTACAATGTTATCAAAATTGTGCAAAAACAAACAATATGACAAAAAAAATCTGAGAAAAATGCAACTGACAAAGTCTGTTTTTCAGGCACAATATGCCTGACAGCAGTATTCAAGTAAGAAAGACTACCCACTCTTTATTTTCTCATTAATGCATGCTTTATCATTCATGTGCTGCAACATACATTACACAAATATAGCAAAATTTCTATCAATAGAACACTATTGTCATACAGCCCAGCCCTACATTGGTTTTGTTTCTTTTTGGCATCAGATTTGTCTGGCATGTTTCTCCTAAAATTCCTTAGAATTCCTTAGAAAAAGAGAAACAAGAGAACAACAGAAACATGATTAGCTCAGGTCATTTGGCCTTGGAGGAATTTGATGAGAAAGGTTTTTTTTTTTATCATTACAGACATTAGCAAATTTCAAACTTACCAAAGTAAGATTACAGTCTGTGTTTTAGCATAAAAAGATTTCAGAAGATTTAAGCAAAAGATTTCATTTGCTCTCCATTTAATCACACTGCTGTCTAGGAGAAACAGTTGAGATAACAAAGTCAATACAAAATCAAAATTAAACCCATTTTCTTAATACATGTTCCTGATCTTATTGTGCATCAGTGCATGTTATTTAACACACACACACACACAGTTTTAGTCTGATGCTTTAATCTGTGTAATCCTCCAAAATGCACTCAATTTCTCCTGCTGAATAATTTCTGTCTCTTTCCCTCCTAGCCCAAAAACCTGAAATATAAGGCACAGGCTGGGATGGTATGGTACAGCTCTGCACTAGATAAAGTACACAGTGAGACGATCTCAGAATCTTAAACACCTGCCTCTCCATCTCCGGCTTGCTAAGCACTCCATATTTTTAACTGAGACACACTCGTTCTCTTCTCCCCACCTTATGCTCCTATAATGGAGAGTAATGAAGAGATGAAAGGATAAATGAGGAGAGAGCAAGTAGGCATTAGTAAGGCCCTATGAAATCTGTTATATTTTTCCCAAATTCTGTTTTCCTTTTGATTTTTTTTTTTATTTAAAGGTCCCGTTTTTCGTGGTTTTTTGAAGCTTTGATTGTGTTTATAGTGTGCGATATAACATGTGTTCATGTTTCGCTTGTAAAAAAACACAGTATTTTTCACATAATTTACTTATCTGTATACCGCTGTTTCCACTGTCATAAAAACGGGCTGATGACTTCCTTGTTCTATGAAGTCTATGAAATACGTAACGAGTTCTGATTGTGCCAGCGGTTCCTGTGTTGTGATTCGATAGCAGCTTAGCGCTCCTTGCCCGGAAAGGTCACGCCTCTTACCATAACGTGGAGATGCACGCGCTCAGTGTTATTGTAAACATGTCTTTAATTTTACCCTATCAATTTGAGCCGGAATCAGACCCGGTGATTGGACTGCGGGATGAAAATAACAGCGTTTCGACGACATGGCGACAAATACACTCTACAAACGCAACTCTTGTGTATTCCTGTGGGCGGAGGTTAGTCAAAAAACTGTTTTAGTGACGTCATTAAAGAAGGAAGTAGAGGGATGTAGTCCAAACTGGCCGTTCGATGTAGGCGACTTCTGTTAAATAAAATATCTCGCTTGGCATTGAACTTTGAGCTTTAAAATTTTACAGATTTTATTTATACTCTAACAACAACATTACACACTAACTAAAGTTTGAAACATGGGATCACGAAGAACGGGACCTTTAATTTAATTTTAATGGTTAATTTTTAATAATCAAGAAGGATGTCTAATCAACTGAATTAATAAAACTTCAACAATAACATTGCCCTATGAATTGTTTTAGTTTTTCAGAAATGTCGTCTCTTTTTTATTTTTTTGAATTCTATGTTTAATGGTTTAATACAAATTTATTATAAAAAATGTTGGCAATCAAATTAATGCATACAACTTTAACAATATAAACAATGTAACCAAATGAAATTCGAAAAAAAAATTATCTTGTGTGATATTCTTTGAAAATAATGTTTTAATAAACTATTAATAAACATTATTATTGTTATTATTATCTGAGAAGCTATGGAAGCTTGTTTCCGCCACTAAATAAAAAATTTAAAAAATTTATTTAGTAATTGCGACTTTTTATCTCACAATACTGACTTTTTTTTCTCAACCCGCAATTGCGAGAAAAAGTCAGAATTGCGAGATATAAACACAGTTGTGAGGAATAAAATCAGAATTGCGAGTAATAAACTCACAATTGTGGAATATAAACTCACAAATGCTAGATATAAAGTCACAATTGTGAGATATAAACCTACAATTCGATTTTTTTCCTCGCAATTGCATGTTATAAAATCACATTTGCGAGATAGAAACAAAAAAAAAGTCAGAATTGCGTGTTTATGTCTCGCAATTATGACTTTATAATATGCAATTGCATCTTTATATCACGCAATTGTGACTATATCACGCAATTCCAACTTTATAACTCACAATTGCAAGTTTATATCATGCAATTCTGAGAGAAAAAAAGTAAATTGTGAGATGTAAACTTGCAATTGCAAGAAAAAAGTCTGAATTGTGAGATAAAAAGTCACAATTACCTTTTTTATTTTTCATTCAGTGTCGGAAAACAAGCTTCCATAGAGAAGTACATTCTAACACGCAACAGTAATATATACTGTATTTCTGTCATCATTTCTTCAAGTTAGGACCGAAACAGAACTTTTAGTTTGGCGGGATGTAGTGAAGATCTTTGGGTTTCTGTGTGTATCTGATGATAGATGTATTAAAAATAGTGAAATGCTCATGAAGTGACTCTCAGAGCAGCTCTGGAGATCAAGTTAATGTAATGTATCTTCATAAAGTAATAGGGCAGAATGAGCTTGAGTATGTGTAGACAAAACTGCACCACTCATTCACAGAAATACATGCAGAACAATGCAGATTTTGTTTTTAAATAGCAGTTCTTTAGCAGTTTATTATTCACAGACACTACAGTGGTTTGATCAAGTGCACAGCCTTACGTTTGATTTATTCATCAAAATATTGCCATATTTTGAGACATTCCGCTTTATACAGTAAATTCTTTTTTTATGACTGGATTCCAAGATTCCGTCCATTCTGCCTTCTGCATTGCGGAAATCATAAGACCATACATTTGGCAGCCTTTTGCACTGTGTGTCTGAATATGTGTGTAGAGACAAAGAGGCAGCAATGAGTTTGTCCGCTGCAAGAGATCAACTCACCACATATATCTCTAACACAAAAATGGATCCACCTGCAACTACCTGTGACTGTTCCCACATGACCTTTGGAGGGACTGGTCACCCACCCACACCTTTTTATCTAACTGCATCGCTCTCATTCTGTTCACTCTCTTCAGCATGCTCTTTTCCCCGATCCCTCGAGACCGTCGCTGCACTCGGCCCGTTTGATCTGTCCTTTATGGCAGGTTACAGCAAATCCTGTCAAGTGAGGTTTACTGCCATAGTCCTGCACCAGCAGTTTTGTGGTCTCCATCTGCCAGAGCATCTCTACATCAGACAATAGAAATCCGAGGTGTAGCAACCATTAAAACTATTAGAAATGTCTTAGCTCATTCCTCTGCTCATTTTTAGAGACAGTCATTATGTTTCATTTTGCTTTGCTGCAGTGGAAAGAAAAAAAAAATCAGCTGGCCACATATAAAACAATGACTCACATCAAACTGACATGTTTATAGCTAACTACCTGTTGTAGCTATCTACTTGTTACCATCACAGTAACATAACACATTGAAATTATATACAACGGAACAGTCTGCTTCCGCTGTTGGCCACACATTCAAGTATGTTTCTGGCCTAAGTGTAAATGGCACTGTAACATCCTCTCCTTCCTTTTCAGAGAAACATCTCTAGCTTTTAGTCAGGACCCAGGAGACATTGAACAGACATGGATACCTAACAGCCAACCCATAAACATCTCAGTGGAAAAATAACCAAGAGGTCAACGGATAGGTTAATTCATCATGCTGGTCTGTAAAGAAAAAGTCAGAAGGAAATGAGGGATTGGTGGAAGTATACAATGTTTAAAGGGATAGTTCACCCAAAAACGGAAATTCTGACATCAATTTTTTTCACCCTCATATCAAAACCTGTACACAGGAACACAAAAGAAGATATTTTAAGAAATATCTCAGTATTTTTCATTTATTCATTTATTTTTTGTCCATGAATGCAATATTCTTCAACATATCACCTTCTGTATTATATCTGAATTAGATAAAAGGTATTTCATAATGTCAAGGTGAAAAAAGGCAAGACATTTAACTGAATTAAATCGAAATTAAAAGCTGAATTACCTGCATATTAAGTAATTCACCTGGTGCACATTGTGATTTATTGTAGTTAACCTATACTTAAACAAGAATTTTGATTCTTTTGAAATTGTTGAATAAAGTCGTTATTTTTGTTTTGTTTTGGCGCACAAAAAGTATTCTTGTCGCTTCACGTTGACTATTTTAACGATGTCTTTACTACTTTTCTGGATCTTGAATGACAGTAATTATGTTGCTTTCTGTGAGGGATAAAAAAACCTTGGATTTCATCAAAAATATCTTAAATTGTGTTCTGAAGATGAATGAAGGTCTTACGGGTTTGGAGCGACATCAGGGTGAGTAATTGATGACAGAAAATTCATTTTTTGGGTGAACTAACCCTTTAAATGCTGCTTCCCAGAAAAATTGATATCAGTGGATTTCAGCAGCTCTTGCAATTTAAACGTACACTAGTATGGGGCTAGCCTGGATGCCAGCCGAACTTAGCCCCGCCCACAACATTTTGAGGTCGGGGAGTTCGGTCTGGACTCGATCCGTAGAGGAGTAATTATGCCCGAACAGAAACTGTTCGGACCAATCACATTGTCAGGGCGATGATTGACAGATTATCACCAGAAACGTAATCAGCCACGTCATCAAAGAGCGCTTGGGGAGTTTGATTGACAAGCGATCTAACCAATCAGAATGCCGCATCCGCCATTTTGTCCGACAAAGCAGTCAGGAGTTAGAAGATTAACCTCGGTGGAGTTAAACTTGAAAAATTGTGCATATTGACGTCTTTCCGCGTTTGAAACAACATTCATTCTCATGTTCATTCATGTTTATTTGATGCTATAAATGGACTAGTAGGAAGAAATGATCGGTTCACGAGCCTCTTGAGCTGAGGCGCTACAGCAATCTGTCACGGTCATGGTCACAACCCATTAAAGAGCCATAAAACGTTTTTTATTGTTTGAATTTTTTTAATAACTACACAGTTTGAAAGCTGGGACTTTGTTTAATATCATAAGTAACCTGCTCTGTCTCGTCTGTCGATGTGTTGTCAGTTTCCTCTTTGCTCCGCGATGTATTTTCCACTCTGTGTGGTGTGACAGCGCCACGGCTTGTCGGACAAAGCAACAGTAACTAAGGGGGGCGGGTCTTTGCGAAAGGTCAATTAGTTTACAACAATGATAGCTGTTGAAGAACTGAGATGTGTAGATTCCGCCATGGCGTCCGTTATAGAAGATATCGACAGCGCATTCATTTTAAAAAAGGAACAGATCAAGGCATTTGTCGATGGGAAAGATGTCTTTGCCGTCCTTCCTACGGGATTTGGCAAAAGTTTGATTTATCAGCTGGCCCCGATGGTCGCTAAGAAGAGTTCTGTTGACAACTATGCGTCGCTCAACATACGTCACTTACTCTGTAGCTCTGATTGGTTGTAGGTCTATCCAATTGAGGTCTTTCCTGGATCGGTTGAAATACGCCCCCATAATCAAAGCCCAATGGAGCAGTATCAGACTCATATTCGAACTAGAATTGAGTATGACCACGTCAGGCTAGTATGGGGCAGTAATCTGAAAGAGAAAAACTGACAGTAAAAAGAAAAATGCTCCAACCTAATTTTGCTATACTACCCCTTGTGGCAACTTTGAGAATGCATTTTCACACAACAACAAAAAATTGAGCTTGTGTAGCTAGAAGAGCCTGAATTTGTGTACTTGCATACAGTATGATTCAGGCTTTTGAGTAAAGCATAGTGACGGCTGCATAATGCTATGCTTGTCAGCAGGGGCTGAAAACTCAGAGAGACACAAAGAACAATAGATAAAGCTGAGAACAAGAAAGTCCTAGGAGAAAACATGTTACTGTCCTCCACAGCACTGAGACTTACCAAGGGTGATTTATCTTCAAACAGGACAGATACCTGAAGCATACAGCAAAGTACACACTTAAACCCAAAACACTGATGTCCTGGAGTGACCCAGTCATTCCAATTAAGCGTGTGTGAAATGACTTAAACACTGCAGTTTTCAAACAGTTCCTGCTCAACTTAATGAAGTCAAGGCATCAATTTCTTGTCGATAGACACAGTAATTGCTGCCAAAGGTGACTCCGCTAACTAATACGTAACTGTAGAAAGTGAGGCGAATACTATATTCAAATGATATATGTAGGGATGTCAATTTACATACATTCCCATAACCAATCGTTATTTAAATTACAGGTGTGTGGAGGTGTGTGGGGCGCTACTAAGTTATCTTATAAGTTAAGTTAACCAACACAATCATATAAGCTAAGTTAACAAACATAAAATAGATGTTATTTTAAAGCTTAGAAGCTTGGCTTTACAGTGAATATAGGGATGACAATCACTTAACAAGTGATTTTAATTTTGCTGACAGATTTGAAGTGCTCTATTTTCATAGTGTGAAAAAATAACTACTTTACATGAAAATGTGATCTGTAAAATCCCCATACATAATAGATAGACTTGTACGTGTAAACAGTATACGCAAGATGCTTTTGCGCCACAATTTGTAACTTCGCGAAATATTAGTAAACCATAAAAGATCACTTATCTTTATTTGGAACAATTTGTCTTAAAGGCAAACAAAACATAAGACAACGCATAGATCACAGTGACATGACTTGCTGCTTGGCTAAAGCCCCCGAGCTTGTTGACCTTACTGTAAGTGCCAGAGAAAAAAGTGTGCAGCCATCTTTAGAATTGTTTGAACTTCTTTTTTGCGGTAGCTCTGTATATTTCTATGGCATAGCTGTCGAAGAGTAATTAGCTGGTAAAGTGGATTTACTTATTGTAGAGTTAGTGAAAGTTATAATGAGCACTGTAATGTTTGGAGCAGATGTCATAAATGTCAGTAGACCGGGAAGATTTTAAAACAAGTGGTTCATTCATAAATCCTTAACGGTGCCATCGGACGTTTTTTTACAAGATGTAATATAAGTCTAAATTTGTGTCTTCCGCGCCGCGCTAAACGCCTCATTCGCGCTGCGAGATCTCCAGGCGCGCGTAAACGCGTCTTTACATTGACTTAACATTGAAATCATTCGCGCCAGACGCTCTATTCGCGTTTGGTGTGAACACAGCATAAGGTGTCCCCTGAATGTGTCTGTGAAGTTTCAGCTCAAAATACCCCATAGATTTTTTTTTAATTAATTTTTTTAACTGCCTATTTTGGGGAATCATTAACTATGCATTGATTCAGGCTGCTGCCCCTTTAATTCCTCACGCTCCCCGCCCCCGGAGCTCGCGCTTACTTAAACAGCATAAACAAAGTTCACACAGCTAATATAACCCTCAAAATGGATCTTTACAAAGTGTTCGTCATGCATGCTGCTTGCATACATCAGATCATGTGAGTATAGTATTTATTTGGATGTTTACATTTGATTCTGAACGATTTTTATAGTGCTCCGTGGCTAACGGGCTAAAGCTAACATTACACACTGTTGGAGAGATTTATAAAGAATGAAGTTGTGTTTATGAATTATACAGTCTGCAAGTGTTTAAAAATGAAAATAGCGACAGCTCTTGTCTCCATGAATACAGTAATAAACGATGGTAACTTTAGGGGCGGGGCTACATAAGGTCTCTAGGACTTCTGGGATCCAATTGCGTCGTGATCATGACGCAGTGTTTCCAACATCATTTGAAAGTTCTCAGGTGTAGTGGGTAGGGACGATGTGCAGAGACCAATCAGACACTGTTTTACAGCTGTGGTGCGTTTGGATTGGTTTGATCGCTCAGATTGACAGGTCTTGATTTACCATGCGCCATCACAAATCCACCAGGATCTTATTACTTGTTTATTTTATGTACTTTTTACTGTGGTGTTTACACAAGTAAGTAGTTCTTATGTTCAGTAAAATCACTTGTTTGATTTTCGGACCCTTGTTTAAATAGGTTTCAAAATAAACGGCTAGCCTACCTAATCCATTGCATTGTTTGAAGACATTACATTTAGAATATGTAACTACGGTTCATTCACTCAATTCATTTTTCCTTGTGTGTCTGCTGCACGTGTTTTACGCATGAGCCGCATGCACCTCAAAACTATGCACTCTAATGATGACCTTGCTTAAACGAGCATTGATAAGTTTACTTTTATCGATTAAATTATTATTGCCAATTAATTGATCGTCGATTAGACGTTAAATATATAATAAGTATTTTTTATAAATATAATGAAAATAATTATTTTTATGATAACATATAAATACATTTTCTTACCATAAATAGCACCACAAACATGTTCTTAATGGCTCATTTAAAACAATGTAGAAAAGTTCAAAACTGTGATTGTGAAAAATGTGTTTGTTTATCTATGCACAAGAAAGTAGAAAGAGAGAGAGCTTAAGGGAGAGCAAAGCACCCACAAAGTGTGGCCTACACAAGATGAGTTGTATACATCTGAGTATCTTGCAAATTTAATTCAAGAAAATTATAGGGGAAGATAACAAGTGAGCGGGCATTAAAAATGCATCTTTAACTCTGGGATGAAGCTACTTGTAGAACGAATCTTTTGATGGATGACACTATTTACTCCATTTACTATCTCTGCATCTGCTGAATCAAAAATGAGTATGCAGCACAAGAGGAAAAATGATCAGACGTGCACACATACATTAACGGCCTTTCAACACCACACCATGCATCAAAAGCATCCTCTCACTTTCCTGTTGCTTCTCTTCTATTGTATTCAATTAAAAGCAAAAAAGCCAATTAAAGGTGATAGAGAGGATTTTTTCGTCGACTGAGAATCCAAAGACTGTTACTGAGTTTTTGAAATGAGCACATGCGTAAGAACAACCCCCCTCCTTCACAGCTCATTTCAAAGGAACGCCTCCCAAAACTCGTGCACGAGTATTGGAACGCGAGTGTTTACCACCGGCATTCGCTGTGTCGTGTTTTTTGGATTCATTATGTCGGACTCACCGCAGGTAACTCATAATCTGCAGTTGTTATTCCTGTCTCCTGACAAAAACATTGCATGCAGCGCCTGTGGAGTGTGGAAAGTTACTGGAGAGCGCAGCCGTGCTCGTCTCTCACAAGGAACGTCACGGCAGTGATTGACAAGCAAGAGGGCCACTTGGCTGATGTTTTTAAGGCCCTACCTCGTGCACAGATGATGTATATTAATATTATTATTTTCAGTGCACCTAATAAATAATCTTTTATCAGTTAGTAAAGACAGTTTCAAGTAATATTGCAAAAATGTATAAAACAAAACATCCTCTTTAGCACCTTTAAATAATGTAAAAGAAAAGCCAAAACAAAATGCTATGCTTTCTGAACAGGCGTTTTTTTGTATTGTGATGCAATCTAGACCTGTGGACTCCACTTGACGCAACTTGGGTTTGAGTGACTCAGGTGATTAAAAAAACCTGCGACCTTCTGGTTACCCCGAGCTTGTAACTATTTCCTCAAACAAAGACAAGCACCACTGCAGAGGCAGCCACGTGTGTGTTTGTTTATACGTAAATCTGTGAGACACTCCAGAGTATCTTTTTGTGAACCCTGTAACCTTGGAACTGAAAAGATGATAGTGCTTGGAATAGTTAAACAGCAGGCAGGCGTAAGCACAGCTCCACTTCAGAACATTTTCTTTCAAGTCATGCTGCTCATTTAAGGAGTTCAAGCATGTCAATTCGTTCAGGACCTCAGCTCCAGCTTTAACAAAGGTGATTCTGGTGCAATAACACTTTTGACCTACACTGGCACACTGGCACTTTATGGTTTGGAAACTCCTGCTGTTAGGTGTCATATAATAACCTATTCTGTAAGCTGCATGTGAGGGCAATCACCTCCCAATTTCTCCTGCATCAATATTGGAGCACTGCAGGGTTGCCAGCACTCTTACTTCCTTCCCAATTTTGATAAAAGCACGTAGAACTACAAAAAAAAGTCAATTTGCAGTCTGCATTCTCATAAAATGAAAAACTAAAACTCAACTCTCTCAAAGCCATGGAATTAGTAATCGACCCTCCCAACCCACTTAATCAGTTTTTCTTGCACCATTATTCCACAGCTGAATTTCCTGCCCCACGGCAAAACAAATTTAGATTTTCAGCTGAGATATTAACTTGCAGAGTGAATTGAATGTAATGAAAGTGAAAGAATAGGTTCAGTGAAATAATATGTATTTAAGATGAAATGAGATTGTATTATTTATAATATAATATAATATAATATACAGTAATTATAGTCATGTTAAGATGAAATATAACTTCTTAACATGATTATAAGGCAGCACAGAGAAAGTGCTTTCTGCGAGAATGACTAAAAACTCTGTATTACTTTGTAAAGAAAGACTACGTGCTTGCGTATACACATTATTTTACAGAGCACTCGCGCCAAACGCCCATGCCTATTCACCTTATTTTTATAGTTTACTGCACTTTTATATTCTTCTGGTTATTTACATGTAGCGGCTAATAAATCTGAAGTTTTTAGTTGAAAATGTTGTAAACAGCCCCTGGGTCAAAGGGAAAAAACACAATTAAACATAGGAATCCTGACAATACATTGTTTTGCTAATATACAGTACAGTCCAAAAGTTTGGAACCACTAAGATTTTTAATGTTTTTAAAAGAAGTTTCGTCTGCTCACCAAGGCTACATTTATTTATAAAAATACAGTAAAAACAGTATATTGTGATATATACAATTTAAAATAACTGTTTTCTATTTGATATATACAAAGTAATTTATTCCTGTGATGCAAAGCTGAATTTTCAGCATCATTACTCCAGTCTTCAGTGTCACATGATCCTTCAGAACTCATTCTAATATGCTGATCTGCTGCTCAAGAAACATTTAATGTGTACAATTGTACAAAATATTTGTGTACAATATTTTTTTTCAGGATTATTTGATGAATAGAAAGTTCAAAAGAACAGTGTTTATCTGAAATCTAATCTTTTGTAACATTATAAATGTCTTTACTGCCACTTTTGATTGATTTAATGCATCCTTGCTGAATAAAAGTATTCATTTCTTTAATGACCCCAAACTTTTGAACGGTAGTGTATAATGCTACAGAAGCTTTGTATTTCAGATAAATGCTGTTCTTTTGAACTTCATTCATCAAGGAATCTGAAAAAAAAGTACACAACTGTTTTCAACATTGAAAATAATCATAAATGTTTATTGAGCAGCAAATCAGCATATTAGAATGATTTCTGAAGGATCATGTGACACTGAAGACTGGAGTAACGATGTGAAAATTCAGCTTTGCATCACAGGAATAAATTACTTTGTCAAATATATTTAAATAGTACACAGTTATTTTAAATTGTAATAATATTTCACAATATTACTGTTTTTTACTGTATTTTTAATTAAATAAATGTAGCCTTGGTGAGCAGACGAAACTTCTTTTAAAAACATTAAAAATCTTAGGGTTCCAAACTTTTGGACTGTACTGTAGTATTGTGTTTTTCTCACTAGTTGCACATGTGTACAGTACTGTAAACAAACAAATGAGCTGAAATGACTCACTGAACTGCATTTTATTTCTGTCATTCAAATCTGGTTCAGAATAAACCAGCAGTTCTCAAGTAGGTCCCACTGGGGGTCTTAGCAAACTTTCAGGGGGCCTCAATGACTTGATTAAAATTAGATTAGATTAAAAATTAGATTAAAAAGCATTAAATAAGTGCAGATAACTAAAAAAAAAATTAGATTAAAAAGCATTAAATAAGTGCAGATAACTAAAAATCAAGTTATGTGGCCTTTGAATATTGTTGTGAACAATGGGGTGAACCACTGAAACACATAATCAATGTCAAACATGCACATTTGTAAACCAATGTTAAAAATGCAAATTTGTAAGGTCTGCATTATCTAAATTACATTTCTAATAATAATTAAATTAAATTAAGTCCAATTGTATGAAGGTACTGATTTGTTGTAAACTAATTTAAATGGGTTGACAAAACTTGTCATCAACAGCAGACTTCTACAAGTGCACCCAATCTTGATCTAGTGTTTCCCTTCATTGACTGTGTCACTTTGGCCTCATCATGCTGAGTTTGGGTGGTTTCTGCCCACTCAAGGTGAAACCTGCAGCATATTATCCAGATTGCGCTGTGTATTGTTCACTCTCTTTTGCCTTGTAATAAGGACCCAGGCTAGAACACAGTGGCTAAGATCATTGCTAACCCTGCAACACCACCTGTTCCAGGAACTCCCCTTCTGGCAAATCATACAGCCAAAATGCAAAACTGCAACACAACACCGAAACCACTCATGCCTTGCACCTGTACACCATCTGGCCCTCTGTAATACTCTGTCCAACATAGCATGAGCAGGACATGTAGAGCGTTAGCTAGTCTGTCACTGATGCGTGTGTGGAGACTATGATCGGTCAAGAGGAAAATGAAACTAGCTTTGGTTTGAACTGCAAGACTGGCTAACTGTTCAGAGAACAGCAGATGTGAATGTGATGCAGAGTTGTAAAACAGCTTTAAATATTCTCTCACTCTATGTGCTTGATTACAGTCAGATGATTCATTTATCAGTTACATTTTTATTTTTTCCCCAGCACTTTCATCTAGCATATGTAGATAATCTGCTCAGGTTCGTGGCTTTTCATTATCTCTTAACGCATGTAATCAAGTGAATATACCTGCAGTATAAAGGATTTGGATCACTGTAAATTTCCAGGTCAAGTGAGCTCTTTTTTTAGAAGGTTTCCATCAAATGACAATGATTATGTTGTCTTTTTTTTTTTTTTTTTGCAAACACAAATCTACTCTGTGCTTGATGCGTTGGCTGGAGACTTTTAGCTAAATTAAAAACACTGAGTTCATGACATTATACTAAATATTTTATTCCCCTCTACATTCTTCAGTTCAGGCCAATTCAAACATGCATTAGTGTATAATTTTAAATGAATAAATGTGCCAATTCATCTTCTCTCTTGGCAGAACAGTTCAATTTCTTTTGTGTAGTCCAATTCCAGCTCTTTGGAGATCAGTACTGAGTTTTAGCTCATATGGACTAGACATGGGCCACAATGATTGACTAGTCATCTAATCCTGCACTTACGCCAAGTTTATTATATTTTTGTCATTATGTATTATTTATTTTAACATTAATATTTTAAGCACCAGAGATTTAAAGGGGTCATGACATGAGAAATCAAATTTGCCTTGATCTTTTGATATATGACATTAAAACATCCTGCGAGTTTCATAGCTTAAAACATCTGTCTCATTATAAACAAAGCATTTATTTAATCAAGCTTGAAAAACAGCTCGCTTTGATATTGGGTGAGCTGTGACGTCACACACTTTGATGCGTCCAGTTTAAACAGCTAGTTTGCGTCTCTGTAAAGACTTCAGAAGAATCCCAGCATCAGAAACATGTGTATGGTTTATTTTAATCATGTTGAAGGATTATATGTTTATTCGGAGCATTTTGTTTTGTCAGCAAAGCACGGTGTAAAGGAGAGTTCACTAAGAAACTTTTGTTGAAAGATGAAGCAGTCAACTAACAGCAGCTGCATCTCAAAATTGTAAGTTAATGATTTCAAAATGCTTTGTTTGTAAATGATGGTTTTATATAGATAATGTTTTCAAAACACTCATGTGCAATAGCAAGTGGGCGTTGATACTGTTTCCCATGCAATGCGGGTCACAAAAGTGCCTGTTTACTGAAAAAGCCTTAAAAGGAGCTACCCCTTAAAAATGGGTTATTTCAGACAGACATTTTCTTTTGTTAACACTCTCGGGTAGGTTTAGGTGTTGTGAATATGGCACGTTATTTTAAAACATAATGGAGCATTACACTTTTAGCGCCACTCACCGGACATTTCAAATCAGAACTGCGGTGATACAAACAAAACCAAAGAAATATAAAACATACCATATTTACGTTCATCCGTTTCAGAAAAAAACAACACAGTTTTAGCACCACTCAGTTGACATTTCACATTGAAACTGTCACGAAACGTACATGGCGCTATGTATTTTCATTTTGCAACAAGCCACAACACAACGGAAATGCTCCCGACCACTAGGGGGCTCTCAGAGCTCGGTAAAGTTAGTTTTCCTTGCCACTGTTCTATAGAGTCGGCAGCAATGTCAATACCACGATTAGTTTAAACAGTATGTAACCACTGCATATCGACACAAAATATTAATTCAATATCACCTATGTGCAAAATAGCTTCATATTTATACTTGTGAATGATCTGACGCGCTACCACGGCGCATGATGAAGGGAACGTCTGCCAATCCCACCAAGTGGTTAAAACATATAATTTGTATTCATTAAAATTACTTTTAACATTTAAAAACAGACATATTCAAATTCCAAAGCTTGTCAGTCTTACCAACAGGAATTAACAACCTTTGGAATTTGACCATGTCTGTTTTTAAATGTTAAAAGTTAATTTTAATGAATACAAATTATACGTTTTAACCACTTGGTGGAATTGGTGGCTTTATTTCGTTGTGTTGTGGCTTTATTTCGTTGTGTTGTGGCTTTATTTCGTTGTGTTGTGGCTTTATTTCATTGTGTTGTGGCTTTATTTCGTTGTGTTGTGGCTTGTTTCCGTTGTGTTGTGGCTTGATTCCGTTGTGTTGTGGCTTTATTTCGTTGTGTTGTGGCTTGTTTCCGTTGTGTTGTGGCTTTATTCCGTTGTGTTGTGGCTTTATTTCATTGTGTTGTGGCTTTATTTCGTTGTGTTGTGGCTTGTTTCCGTTGTGTTGTGGCTTGATTCCGTTGTGTTGTGGCTTTATTTCGTTGTGTTGTGGCTTGTTTCCGTTGTGTTGTGGCTTTATTCCGTTGTGTTGTGGCTTTATTTCGTTGTGTTGTGGCTTTATTCCGTTGTGTTGTGGCTTTATTTCGTTGTGTTGTGGCTTTATTTCATTGTGTTGTGGCTTTATTTCGTTGTGTTGTGGCTTTATTTCGTTGTGTTATGGCTTGTTTCCGTTGTGTTTGCTTTTTTAATTTCGTTGTGTTGTGCACTACTGGGCCACCGTAAAAACCAGCCTAATTATTCAGGAATTTATTAAAGGGGTAGTACACCCAATTAAATTATAGTCATAATTTACTTTCCCTCATGTCATTCCAAACCTACTTGACTTTCTTCCTTATGTGGAATACAAAAGAAGATATTTAGAAAAATATTAAAAAATGTTATACAATGAAAGTTAGCGGAGTCCAAACATCAGGTCGCATGGATTTGTGTGTGAAATCTGTGTACAAACGTTTTCACAAACAAATCATCAATAACTTTTCTTTGTAAATTTTATTCTAAATTTACAAAAAACATGCAGGAACAACTGAAACCACACATACGCAAAAAGCACATACTCTGGATAGTCTTATAAACATGTTAAAAAAACATGTTAATTTTATGCATACATGTTTCAATTTAGATATATTTCATCATCATATATTTATACACACACACACACACACACACACACATTTACTGTATGCAATAAAACAGTAAGAAAAGATGCGTTATATCTCAAGCTGCGAGTTGCCTCTGCATAAAGCTGAGGATATGCATATGTACAGGTGGCTAATCAGAGGACAGTAATCTGGATCTGTATTAAAATTATTTATTTATTTATTTACTTGTTTGGAGGAAGGCACATTTGACATTGCTCGAGGATCTTGCTGCGTGTGCTCTCAGGCGAGAGTGCGTCTGAGAGAGAGTCGTGTTTGAAAAGGAATGTGTGGAAAGCCCTTATATGGACATGGTTTGGGAGTGTTTTATGCAAATTTCTGACCTCAGGCATGCGGCCACTCATTTAGAATCCTCTAAATTCATTAACGTTAGAGCAATGTTAAGAACAAATCCATGTGCGTACACACACGTTGTAAATTATGCGAAATGTTTTCGTGAGAAGTTCTCATGTGTGTATAAATACTAATAATCCACACAATTATTAGTTAATGAGACCCACTGACTCTTTCAGAATATCTTATTTTGTGTCCTACAGAAGAAAGATAGAAAGTCATACAGGCTTGAAACGACATGAGGGTAAGTAAATTTATGCTAAAGACTGATTAGTCGACTAATCATTCAGGAAATCCACCTACTAGTTGATTTTGAACATTTTATCTTTAAGATGGTCGGCTTCACTTTCACAGGACACTGTGAATAAGTGTGTGTGTCACTAGCACTTGGTGAGTGAGAGTTTGCAGGATGCTCATAGCATACAAACACCCTCGGTTCAGAGTCCTTGCAGCTGTAGTTCAAACAAAGCAAAATTTACACCTGCAGCCCCGGGGAGCTGAAAAAGAGAGAGAGAGTATAAGACAGCATGGGGGAAGGACAGGGCAGAGAGTGGTAACAAGAGTAAAGGTGAGAAAAGGCAGAGAAAAGATAAGAGAGCAGAAAGAAAAGAATCCCAAAAGAAGAAAAGGAAGGGTAGAAATGAATATTTAAGAAAGCAGTGGGAAAACTAGAAAAAGCAGGGCTTAGATTGCATCTACCGTAGCATAAGAGAGGGAAAAAAGTTAAATATCCAGGAGCGAAGGAAAGTGAAGCACAGATCTATAGGGCAGATCCTATGGATGCTCAGATTCTCTTGACTATCTGATGTGATGTTTTATCCTATATAGAACTAGCAGAATGAAGGTTAGTTTAAATTTTTTTTATATAGAATAAACTGTTACAAACCTGCCGAAGGTACACCCATGCGTACACATATTACCATTCTAGTACAGTAGCACTGCTTCAGACTTATCTAGGTGCCGCAAAGATAAAGGGTATTAGGGCATATGAATCCAGATAAAACTCATCTTATCACCTTACAAGAATGCATTCATTGTTATCTAAACAATATAAAAAAGGTGTTGCTAGTGATTATGAGAATACAGCCTGCAAACACACAAGATACTTAACCTCTCTGGAACGATTCCCTAGGTTGTCAGATTAAACAAGTTTAGATACTATACTCCATAAATGTTTTGTATCTCATTTCTATTCATATCACGCTTAAAATACAAAACACAATTTCAATTGCACCACAGAGTTCAGGATTCACAATGAGAGAATGCATATGGAGTATTCAGACACTTAAATCACACTTAAAATGCCTGAATGATGTAGAATTTGATACAAATTATCAAACCAAGTGGCATCTGCAAACAAATTATGCTAACTTTACTTCACAGTGGATGGATTTTCACATTGATCCCAACTAAACACATGATCCACTAACATTTGACAACTAGAAAGTGTCCAAGCACTGTCTTGATTTTGAACAAAATAATATATATTTTGTTTTATAATTTCAAAACCTTTTGGAAACATTTTGAGTGTGCTTGTGCAACTTTTATGTAAAATGAATGCTACATGGTTTGATATTTTGTTGTTTAATGCAATGTCTTTCCTATATATTTATGGGTTCCTCAAGTGTACAGATAATTTCTGTAGACCACTGTACATTCTTATAGATTTATTTAGAGCTAAAACACAAACTGCATAAGCTACAGGGGTCTGTTTAGGTCACACTGATGTCAAAATGTTCAGACAAGCCTGTGGGTTGTTGAATTTATTCACTGTTTTTCTCTATCAGCTCATTGCGAGTTTGCTCACAGTGCTTCTCACTTCTGTTCATGTTTCCTGTTTACTAGAGATTTGCTGCCTTGTCTTTCCGGATCTGATATTGAGCTCTAAACTAAAATCGTGTTGTATATAATTTATAGGGGAATAAAAATTCACAAAAAAAGTTTTATGCTTGTAAACATACAGAAGTGTAAAACATCAATCTGTACATCTTCACATTCGACTACACACAAAGAATTGAAAGTGCTGTGACAGAGTGAAGAGACAGGTGGTCATCTTGTTATCACTCAATGAACACAAGCACACACACATCTTTGTATACACAGTACACACACACACACACACACACACACACACACATACACATTTATGAGCAGAGATGAATGACTCCATGCTCAGGCCATTCCTTTTCTACCGTGCTGGTGACACTGACAAACGGCCCGGCAGTGTGAATTAAATATGACAGTCCTGCTGCTTCCAGTTGGATGCTATATGCTGGCGCAACTGCGTAGACACTGCCAGATCTTACCTTGACATATACACAAGCACATTCAATCACACACACAAAGTATTAAATTTTCCAATCAAAACACGTGGAGCGAAACTTCAGGCAAATGAAGCTACATTCAGTGGCCTTCCCCTTACACTTTGGACGGCGTGAGGTGTCTGCCTAAGGGCGATTAAAATTCATAGTCATTTAACAGCAAAAAGGTCTAGTCTTCTCAAGCGGACCCCCTGTGTGCCTGCTGACATTCCAGAGGTCTCTATGGAGCTGGTTCATTATTCTCTATGTATGTTTGCTGACATTGTGGAGGCATTGCCGGTCCAGTTCATTACTCTCTGGGTATTTACTGACATTGGGGAGCCCTGCTGAGGTGCATTCATTATTTCACACTAGGAACAGCACGCACAGGTCTGCTTGAAGACCGGAAACACACCTCCAGCGACACATTCTACCCGAGGAGAAGGGGGTCTAAGTGAACTAAGCTGAACATGTGTTTGACTTTTGCTGCTTATATCTTGTATCAAGACAAACTGAAGTAAAATGTACCATAGAGAGAATGGCAACACATGGATTTACATATACTGTAAATAACTCTATTTCCAGAGTGTTGGCTCAATATGAAAGCATCTATGCATTTGAGAGCATAGAAATTTTCCAGATCATATAGGGTTAACTCAATCCCAAAAGTGAAAATGATGTCATTATTGAAATTAAATCTTTATCATATAAAACAATCATATGTCTGCATAAGACTTAAAGGGTTAGTTCACCCAAGAATGAAATTTCTGTCATTACGTTCTCACCCTCATGCCGTTCCAAACCTGTAAGACCTTTGTTCAACTTCAGAACACAAATTAAGATATTTTTGATGAAATACGAGAGTTTTTTTTTTATCCCTCATAGAAAGCAACATAATTACCACATTCAAGGTCAAGAAAAGTAGTAAAGACATCGTTAAAATAGTCAACGTGACTACAGTGGTTCAAACTTAATGTTACGAAGCAATGAGTTTTCTTTTTGTGCACAAAAACAAAACTAAAATAACGACTTTATTCATTCTTCTGTCCCTTGTCATTCTCCTAAACAGTTTACGTTGTAAAGACTTTATATAGATAGTGCAGACTTCCAGGTTCTACGTCAGAATGGCGACTCAGTATTGGTTGACGCTGTACATGTGAGCACGACGCTTATTGGGTCAGCGTTCTGACGTAGAACCTGGAAACCTGCACTGTCTATACAACGTAAACAGTGATTTTAATGGTGATGTCTTTACTACTTTTCTGGACCTTGAATGTGGTAATTATGTTGATTTTTATGGGGGATAAAAAAAAAAACTCTTGAATTTCATCAAAAATATCTTAATTTGTGAAGATGAATGAAGGTCTTATGGGTTTGTAATGACATAAGGGTGAGAAATTAATGACAGAAATTTCATTTTTTCTTTGTTGGAACACAAAATATATTCTGAAAAAAGATTGGGACAACATGATGACAGACTTTTCATTTTTGGGTGACCCATCTCCTTATTCAGCCTGAGACATTTTGCATGTACTCACCCTATTCTCCTCCTCTCTGAGGTCCGGCATGGTGCTGATGCACAAGCTGATCACTGTCACCGCCACCATCACCACAGAAAAACAGGCAAACATCTTTCCTGGCAAGCCCGACTGAGGGTTCTCCACCATGTCCCTCAGATCGTTCATGAACTTGCGGTAACGTGTCTCCACAACAGGAGGGCGCAGCTGCATATTGCGCTGACGGCGCTCCTCCTCCCGCCGCTCAAGCTCGGCGACCTCCTCAATGCGCGTGTACATCTTGCGCTTGCAGCAGCGTTCCATGTAGGCCATCTCCACGCCCCAATAGTTGAGCTCCTCGTGCAGCGAGAGTGCGCACATCTCTCGTAACATTCGTAGCTTTCCTGCTGCTAGGAAGTTGAGGATTATACGAAACGCACTGGGGCTACGGTCGAAGAAAAATTCACGGCGGGCTTCATCATAATCGTCACAAACGCAAGCGATCTCCTCAGGGCTGCTGCAGGGTTTTAGACGTCCTAAGCGTGTCAAGGGGAACTGCTCCAGCGTACTCCAAGGGAAGGTGTAGCGGTTGCCACCCACGTTGATGAGGGCCTGCAGGCCGTGGTCTACCGAAAGCAGATCTTCCGATCGGCGAATGAACTGAGCACGCTGATAATACACTCCCTTGATTGTCTCGGTTTCTGGGATCTCAGTAAAGATGTGGTCCAAGCTGCTGTCGTCACTGACCGAGAGGTTGCTGAAGTCATGATTGGCGTTGCTGATGATTGGCATGATGGCATTGAAGAGGAAAGTTGATCAAAGAGATGGACGAAGCTATGGTCGTTACACCGTTAGCCTGATACCTGGGTGCTGGGCATTGAGGTGTTTATTCCAAGGTAGATCCCATAGGATCTCGTGCACAGTTCAGTGAAGAGCCAAACAGCCCACATCATTTGCACTCTGTTGGAGACAAAGAGACAACAAAACTCAAAGAGGTCAAATAGTTGTGTTCATGAAAATAAGTTTGTTGAAACAACATAGAAATTATATAATATCCATATTTACAGCCATGCTCTTTGTATTTCAATAAAGAAGGACACTGTTGTTTGGCACAGTCTCTGGAGGCTGGGTGTATTAGCAGAGACCTCCAGACATCCCACAACTCTTAACAGAGATTGAATAATTTGCTGTTGTCAAGGTGTTTCATTATGCTAGGGTGGGAGTGATAAACTATTTATTATTAGAAGCATATTCCCATTGGGAGCGAGGCTTGCTTTACTGTGTGGAAAGTTAATTGAGGAAAGTGTGCTGAGCAGCCCAGTGGCAGTGGCTCTACCAAGAACATTCTCTCCAGTACAGGCTGATGAGCAGAAAGTGAGGGGAGCAAGATTCTTCATAATCACACATAAGCAGGTGTTAAAATAGGGTGGAAATTAGGAAGGATGTGAACCAAGAAGACAATGCATGATAATTGCAAATGTGTCTAAACAATAGCAAAATAATGGGCAACAACAGACAGCACGCAAGAAGGGTCAGGGGCCACTTCTGTTGCCTTTCAAAAAAGCTTATTTAAAAATACACTACACGTCTGAGTGATTTATCGACTTTAGTAAATTTAAAAGATCATTATACTGTAACTTTAACTCAGAGGGGGTTCCATAAAAAAAGTAACATTTCCACTATGTCTACGTATATCTGCCATCTCGTTACAAAGAGCATTTTTGACAACCATTCAAAAATGTTTATTCCCAACAAATCTTTTTGCAAGCAACATTTAAATCCCAACATTTCAGTATATTATAGTATATTATTTCTGAAGAAAGAGCCAGTTCATTTTGGTTATTCAAAAACCTTTATGAATCAGTCAGGGCAGTTACTTAATTAACCTGACTCACAATCGATATATAATTGACAAATTTTAAAGGATCATATTTATGCCGCCAATAAAAAGTTGTTGAAAAGTCATTTTAAAACTCTATGATATAACGTTACATTTTGCAAGAATTACAATAATTTTGTTTCTTACATGTGTTGAAATCCGAAACGATCTCATCATTTGTCAACAGACTCCTGAGGGCAGCACAGAACTGCATTCTTATATCCAAATAATTATTCATCAAAAAAGTACCAAAATAATTGTTCGTAGAATTCTAATCGTTTAAGGCTAATCAGAATCGTTAAGACGAATCGTTACAACCTTACGATTCCAATCCCTATCCCATTCCATCAATACATTCTTAAAGAATTCATGAAAATTCCTGGCTCATTCACAACCCATAATATAAAAATGTATAATATGATATGACAGTTCAATCGCTGCTGAATTTAACTTTATTAAATCTGAAAATACATAAATAAATGTTCAAATAACATTATTTTTAAGACATGTGTTAGACTGTGTAGTCAATGTATGAAACCACAGACAACAAATAAACCTAAAGCGAAATCATAACACACCGCTGACAGCCTAAAAGTTGATAAAAACGCAATATATGCAAAAATGTATACGTTAATGATCATATAAAGTTTACTAAATAAAATCTACAAGAGCATCAAAGTAGAAACTCCCAACTCACCCCTCGCCACGACTCCGGTCCTCACTTTCTTCAGCAGAGACATTTTCTGTCCACAGTGCTCCATAACCGGATAAACGAACTCACTTTAGTATTTACTTAACGCTTCTTGATGGAATGCTGAAGTCAGGGGCGGGAAAATGATCAGAGCGCGAATATTCTTCGCTGACACATCATTACTGTCCCGCGCGCTCAGAGTCACTATCACTGCATAGACCCGAGCGAGTGTGTGTGAGTGAACGGCGGTCGGTCGCGCGCCCCTCTCGCGCTTTGAGAGAGGCACTGTAAGTTTAAAGGGAAGTCTAAATCATCGTAGGGACGTACTGAATGCAAACCCTGGTCACGTACCGTTCGCACTCCGACAATAAACCTTATAAACAGCAGATTATTGTATAACAGTTTCCTGTTTTAAACGAGTTTTAGATGTGCACGTCATTGTGCGTCAACGCGACTGAGACATTAATTATTACACTCGCAGTGGACACTTGAACCGCTTTCCCGGTGACAATGACGATTTCCGAATCCAGTAATTGAATATGAAGATCTTTAGGCAAAATAGTCTGCATTCCCAACAGAATATTTGTATCATGAGGCTGTTTCATCAAACGCAATATTCCATTACGACAGATATATCTACAGGTAAGTGCATCAGTGTTTGCTGTACACACAGTAGAAATCATGATGTCTATTTATGCATTGCACACAGTGCAAACACCCCAGGACAGCCCAATTAGTTTGATTCAGTATTTGCATACATGCTGTTTACCTGGCAGCACTATTATGGAGCTTACAAACAGACGCGTACAAAGTGTGCATACTGTACTCATTAGGTTGTGCATGCCTAGGGAAATTCTAAAATAACTAAGCAGTTTGCGCAGGTCCTGGTGGCATATGAATGGAAAGTGAGACAGCTGGCATTGTGCACTCACACTCTCCATCATTGGATGCCAAGGGTCTGCACACATAAAACCCATGAATGATTGCACAGATATGCACTGCTGATATATGCCTATCCACCCCCTCTTGACTGTCTCATTTATGTACCCCCTCAATCATACATTTATGTATGTTTGCCACATAATAAGACCCCACACACACACACACACACAATGTGATATACATACAATGTGTGCGGGTCGGTCATGTACACTTAGCTTAAAGTGATGTGCACCCAACAAATCAATTAAGACATTTGTCTTTGATTATTTCCGTTATTGATGTTATTGATTTTATCAATTAGTCCAAACCTACTCTATAGCTTTGTTCAAATTTGGAGGCTACATCTTTTAAGGACTCTGACTTCAAAGGTCACGCCTTCGAAGGCCACAAAGGTCAGACAGACCATTGTTAAATGAGACAGTCTAGCCTATGGATGATTGTTCTTTCACCTAGCAACTGTGACAGCTGCTGTTGACATTTGTACTGGACTTTTTTGAAAATTATATTCAACTGTCTGAAAACAAAACAGGGTTCACAACCTGTATGTTCACATTGGTCCATTTCTGTATATAATGAAGAGTATAAACTATATGAAATTGCATCTTAGTAAGATATGTGAACATTTGAACCGCTTTAAAGTTTTTATTTTTACATTTGTATCATTAGATAGTCGAGTAAGTTGAAGCCCAATACTTTCATTTAAAAGTGTAATCCAGCAATTTCTCTCTCTCTCTCTCTCAAAAAAAAAAAAAAAAAAAATCCTGTTGTCACCAGCACGCAATGAATTCTGGGGTAGGCTACGCTGCAAAGGATCTATCTGTTGTATCCTTCATTGCCTGGGAAACCAAGGACACATTTCAAGGCCACATTTGAAGGAGCCTTCGATTTGGGACAGCCTTTGTCACGCCACTGTGAAGCAATCAGCCTTCAAAGGATGTAGCATCTGAATTGGGACGTAGCTTATATGTGATTTCAGGGCCATTACTTGAATTCACACCTAGGACAAGTTATATTATACCTTAAGGTAATGATACACTGGGCAACTTTTTGAGCAATGTTGCCGAGCGATGATGCTTGGGCACTCTCCCATTGAGAATGGGAAACAAATTTCAGTCTGGTTACTTTAGATCGAAATTTGTTTCCCATTCTCAATGGGAAAGTGCCCAAGCATCATCGCTCGGCAACATTGCTCAAAAAGTTGCCCAGTGTATCTTCACCTTTTGTGGACCCCCTTGTCAAAGGGCCTAGGACAATATTTCTTGTTGTCTCCCAGACAACAGCCTTGTGTGATTTATACACACACAAGCGGGTGGCTTCATCAAGTGATGGCTCTACAACATTTAAGAGAAAACGAGACTGTTTGAGAATGAGACAGAGGGGGAAAAGGACAGGAATCAGTTGGAGGATTAAACTGTAATCCCCAGTGACAAAGGGATGGGGTCAGACTGATGAGAGTGTCAGGCTGGGGGACGGGACGTGGAGCAGCTTCAGCAGCTGATGGGCAGTTGTGTGTCCCACTGACATCTGTCTGATTCAGTGTAAATTCCTATCAACCTAATTGCTCCTCAAGCAGATGTGTGAATAGCTAGATTACTGCCAAACAGTGGTCTGCCAGAGTGGAGGAGAAGGAGTTATAGAGCTGTGAGACTTTCTCAATCCCAATAATATAGGTGTTTGATGAATTCCCTCCCACGCCAATTGAATCAATATAATCAAAGATGTGATTTTTGCTGTGCTTGAAGCACAATTACTAGGTGAGATGGAGCAGGAAATGCTGGTTCGTACATAACCATGCTCTGTTTTGATTATCGGACAGCAATCCTAATCCAGGGTGATTTACATAACATTCAAATTTGTAATCAAATCCTGAAGGCAGCTAAGGGAAGCAGGTTAAATGAGTTTTCTCCTGGGGGACGGCAGATGTCAGTCATCTGGAATTTGGGCCGGTCATAGCATTGGAGATTTCTAAAGAGAAAGATATGCAGTCTGAAGCCTTCCATGGTGTTCTGTATTAAACATTAATGCTGGAGGATGGGATGCATAGACCTATCCCTTTATGCAGACATCAAACCTCCCTTTGAGCTTAAATTGGAATTTGAGAACAGCCAGGAACGTAGAACTCCCTTGCAGTCAAACCACCACTTTGCGTGTGTGTCTAGTGTGCATGTGTGTGTGCTTGTCAGAGAGCAAACTGCAGACCGGATATCCCCATACAGGAGGGCCAAAAATAGAATGGTCTTCATCATCTGCACAGGGTGAAGCACATCTGAGCCTTTCCTGTACCAAAAGAACCCCGTCAGCATTTCAAACAAACCGCATGTTCTATAGAATGAATCCATCTGCCTATCAATTAACTCTTGCATGCAACTAGAAGCGTCCACTTCTTGTCAACAACATCAAATGATATAGTTTACAAGGACACATGGCATTGCCAATAACTGCAGCCAGCAGTGAAACTAACAGGACCGTCTGTCTCACATTGAGGGACTTTCTGTGGTCTCTGCTGTGCGTGCAGTGTTTTGTTTCCACATTAATTGAGTCTATTTACATCAGCAGCCCTTACCCTGCTGCTCAGGTTACCTGTAATGACACACCTGGATAAGAACTTGAGCGCTCAACCCGATCATCTCACTTCCCTGATCTCTGATCAGTTTACAGACGCTATGGCTCCATTTTCAGGCCCATCATGAATCAAATCAGAACATTGGAAAAACTTTCTTTTCTTTCTTTCTTTCTTTCTTTCTTTCTTTCTTTCTTTCTTTCTTTCTTTCTTTCTTTTTTGAATGAAAGATTATCAATGTATCATCTTCTCTCCTGTTAAAGTCATCATAAAACTGCTTTTCCAATCCATTAAACTTCCGTAATGTGATACATTTACAAATGAAACAGGATGAGGGAAAAAAATGGGGTGGGATCTGATTTAATCTCTCAGAAACTGAATAAAAAACTAGGCACTATTACTTTACTGAAACACCGAACCCACGTTTGAGGAGGGTTTTTTGACCCTGAAGGTCAGTTTTACCCTTAATAAATACATTTTTTTCAAATTAATTATTTTCTTTATAGCAGTGACCTTTATTACATAAAGTTACTGCATAAAATTACTGCAATACAACAATGGCTGAATATTTGGATATTGGTTAATATTGAACAATAACTATAGACTCATTGGAAAAATGTGCCTCTACCTAAATTTGCTTGGTAGCTCACCTGGTACAGTATTGCACTTACGATGTGAAGCGCTCGGGTACAAGTCACGTGAAACATGAGTCACGATAAAAGACTCAAACAGTTTTAGAACTGGCATGGTTGCTTTAACTCATCACATTTTCTTTTGTTAAAGGTGTACTTCACCACTTGAAAATGGGCTTTCAATAAAACTTGGCTGCCTATACAATAGAAATGAAAAATATTTTTTGAAATCGGTGCCACCTGACTAGAAAAAAAACAGAGAATGAAGGCTGTTGTCTACCCTTTGCCAAATAGGCAAGAAAACTTCAACACCCGAAATGGGCATGTTGCCATCCAAGATCACTCCCACCAGTTTGCTTTGTATACGCTTACCAGAGTCAAATACCGCCTTGCTTTAGTAGGAAATACTTCTTAGCAAACATTCAGTCTTAATGTTGTCGAATTATGTTTAGTCAAAATGTGTACAAATTGTGTATATTTTGATTTCATGTTGAATTTGAAGACGAGAGGAGGCCAATCAGAGCCTCTCAACATTTCCCAAATACCCTGACCTGTCAACAGGCTACCGAAGAATGAAGAAGACAGGACACAAGCACTGCCATGGAGATAACAGCTTCCAGCAAAATACACAGAACACAGAGCCTCATATTTTTCTGTAGCTACCCAGCGGCTATACGGGTGTCTGTGGACTGAAGGACCACGCAATCCTGGGACAGATAATTCAGCTTTATCTGGCCTCCCCACAGACAGTCATCCAAATTGAATCGCCATTCCTGCAAACCGTGCAATGAATCATTAACTCATTAGAATGAATTCCAGTTTTCAAATGAAGTTTCTTCTACACACCAAGCAGCCATCGACACACCGTAACAAAACCAACAGACTGAATCAGTCAGCTTCTCTCCTTCACACCTCTCCATGCCCAGGGGCAAGAAAAAATGGGGGGAAAAAAGGAGTTTTCAATCATTAAAACCCGGTAGGCATGATATATTTTAATTTTAATGGAGAACTAACTCTGATAAGCAAACACGTACTGGGCTATTACATTGCCTGGTCCAATTAATCATTACATTGCAAAAGAATTCAATATTCTTGTCAGGAAGTATTTGCTAGCTAGCTGAGTTAATAGGGCTCTTTCTCATTCCTGTGCCGATATACTGCTTACAGCGGGAATATTGACAGTATGTTAGCACACCACAGCATCAAACACAGGGAGTGAAGCTTGGTTCGACCAAGTCAGAATAAGTAGGCTGATTGATGTTTTAGTTTGAAGTTGCTTTATTATGATCATTTTAGTAAAAAAAAAAAAAAAAAAAAAGCCATGATATTTAAAGGTGCTAAAGAGGATGTTTTGTTTTATACATTTTTGCAATATTACTTGAAACTGTCTTTACTAACTGATAAAAGACTATTTATTAGGTGCACTGAAAGGAATAATATTAATATACATCATCTGTGCACGAGGTAGGGCCTTAAAAACATCAGCAAATCGACTGGCTTGTCAATCACTGCCATGACGTTCCTTGTGCGAGACGTGCATGGCTGCGCGCTCCAGTAACTTTCCACACTCTACAGGCGCATGCAATGTTTTTGTCAGGAGACAGGAGTAACAGCTGCAGATTATGAGTTACCTGCGGTGAGTCCGACATAATGAATCCACTAACACGACACAGCGAATGCCGGTGGTAAACACTCGTGTTCCAATACTCGTGCACGAGTTTTGGGAGGCGTTCCCTCGAAATGAGCTGTGAAGGAGGGGGGTTGTTCTTACGCATGCGCTCATTTCAAAAACTCACTAACAGTCTTTGGTTTCTCAGTCGACGAAAAGATCCTCTTTAGCACCTTTAAAGTGAAAATAAAGACTTTTTCTTCCATGGAACAAAAAAGAGAACTTTAGCAGAATGTTTGATATAAACATACAGTGACCTAAAACTATCAAACTCCAAAAATGCTTTCATTGCATGGAAAAGAGCAACATAAGTATTCTGCTAAGCTTCTGATGAATATTTTCAATGAATAACATCTTAAATGTCCGTCGTGAATGCAGTGTTGTTATTGCTAATTAAAACTTGTTTAAAATTAAATATAAATATCAAACGAAAACTTAGACTTTCATTTAGTAAGCCTGTAACCATTTCAATCGTTGATGGAAAAGACCATTTACAGCCAATACAGGCAATTTACTTAGGAAATACATGGTTTTTAAAGCTTTTTAACAGTTATAGCGCCACCTATGGTCCGATCTCCATAAAAGTTGGCATGCTTCTTTAAAATCTCAAATGTCATTCCCCCTCAATCCCATGAGTCAAACAGGCCCACGAGTTTCCTTTCGATCGGCCTCCCTTAACCTTGTCTGATAGCTGTTCATACTTCATTGGCCGATGGTGGACGTGTTTTTTGATATGCGTCAATGTCCTCATTGGCAGTCATGGCACCTTGGTCAATGACACTGCATGCCAAGTCAATCAGACTAACGGTGAAGTAGTTATAGCCATTTTCATGTTTTTTTCCCCTGTTATAGTGCCAACAACTGCCCATTTGCCACATCATCCTTTTTCACGTGACCACAGAACGAGCTCTTACAGGTGTGCTGAGTTTGGTGAAAATATCTCAATCCGTTCAGGAGTTATAGCAGTAAAAGTGCCAATTTGAAAGTTTTGGCAGCCCTTAGGCACAGTGAATCTAAATTTCAGCTTTCTTTTTTTTCTTTTTTTGGGATAATTATTGACAATTAGATTCCAAAGAATCTCTACAATAGGGTTTCAGCACTATGCATTTGAACCCCTAAATAACACTTCTCAGAATATTGGATACAAAAACACGTACAACAGAACAACCAACATAATATTGAAGAGAACGGACAAACTCAGGGTATAAATAACACAAGTCAAACTAATCAACGAAATAGAGAACAGGTGCAGATCATAATCAATCAATGAAAGACCAAGGAAACCAAATTCAAACACAACGTACAAAACCTACCCACAACAGACTACCCAGAATACCAATAACAGGCATCTAACTAAAATAAATGTTTATGTTAAAAAACTAAAATTACTGATACTAAAACTTAAAAATCAATTAAGCTTAACAGAATGCTAAAAAAATGACAAAAGCACAAAACAAGATTAGAACTAAAACTAAAAATTCTATAATAGTTTATAAATAATACTGGAATAATACTGCTGAAACTTTAGTTCCTCTGAAAAAAAGTACATTTCAGAACACTTTTTTGGAGCTCAACTGCCTCAGATCTTATGATAAAATAATGCTCTGGACCTTTTGTGAAATAAATGATGATGGTTGTAAATAGTGAACACACACGCACATACACCACACATATACTGTACGCTCACAAAATGATGCTTTTGTGTTCCTTTGTCACCAATAGCTACACATAGTCCATGTTGAATGCCATAGGACTGCCATAGCCTAAGGGGAAAAGTTCAAGACAAACAGATCAAGGTTAATGAATGACCTCTCAAGTACATGACAAAGCTTCAGACCTCATTTAAAAAACATGTGCCACTGGCTGGGCCTGAGTCATGTTCTCTTGTGACAGCAGTGTACAGTACAGCCCTCAGTGATCAAACAGGAGGGAAGAGGAATGGCCGGTCTAATAATATAGAGAGAAAGGATCAGTGCCCTGCTTGTTGAATATGGAGCAGCTGAATCCAGTCATACATACTTCAAAATACACCTATTTGGCAACAATTATGAACATAAACCAAGCTCTTTGAGGTCACAGAAAGCAAATCAAAACCAAGAAGATAGATATTATTGAAGCTTTATCCATGTTTTACCACAAAAGAATGCAAGCACTTTTCAGAACAAACAGAGAAAAATAGGCCTACATTTAAAAAGTAGAAAATCTATTTGTTATGTTATCAATTTAGAAGTATTAACTGAATGTTTCAATGTTAAGCACATATAATGTTAATAAATAAATATATATATATGGCCTTGGGGTCTCACAAACACCAAGCAGAACATGAAGGTTAACAGGATGGAATGAAATGTAGCCATCATCCACCATATCTGCACTCATACAAAAGATTCAATGATTGGAACTAATTCCAGCATTGCTAACTATGATATTGTTTCATTGGCAAATAAATTTTGACCATTTTCTGATTGAATGCTACTACGCTAGTGCTAAATTAATGAATTCTCTAATCTTAGCTATAACTAGCTGTTGTAATATAGTTGTGCTGTGAAACATGTTTAGGATTACCATAAATGATAATGCTTTGTATTTGAGATGCACTCTGCAACGTAGCGGCCAGATTAAAATGCTGATACAGACACAGAAAGACACACACCACACCTCTACAGAACTCAGCAGCAAGCTATCTGCAGTCTTCTTAATCAAATACAGGTCAGAATCGGCCAGCCTCACTGAGTCCTTTCATCATGGGGCGTTTGTGCTGCCTTTGCTTTTAATCTCACTCTCCCACCCACATACATACACACACACACACACCCACACACACACTTTTTAAAGGAGTAGTTCATCTAAAATTTTGTCATTATTTACTCACCCTCATGCCGAACCAAACTCCTTACATCTTTCTCTTGCCTCTGTGGAATGAAAAGCGAGACTTTCTGAAGAATATCCTGGTCATTTGATATAATGAAAGTGGATAAAGTCATATGCTGTCGAGCTTTAAAAGAAAAAACATAAAAGTGGCTCATAAGACTTGTGTGCTATATTGCAAGTCTTGAAGTGATACTGAAGTATAGCTTTGAGTTAAAAACAGACTAAATTTAACTTCCATCCTTCTCGCCTTCACAATTTGTGAACTAATCATTCTATTGAGTCAAACCTTTTCAATTCATTGCTTAATTTACATGACAGTGAGTTAGTGGTAAAAGCTAGCTAGCTTTTAAACGTTAAAACTAAATGGATACACATGCACATCTGCTCACATATTGCCACTCTCATTCGCACATAACCTCAAACTGAATACACTAATTATTTTGTCTCTTACTGAGTGAAATAGGAAATGGAAAGCTGAATACTGAATAATTCAACTTCAAAGTGTGGGTCTAAATAAATGTTAGAAAATTAATAGAGGTCAGAAAGAACTTCTATTGATAGAGCTTTATATCAAAAGTAAATGAAGGAATTGCAGCTTTACATAACTGGGTAAATGATATGGGAGTAAATGACCTTTCATACTGTGGGATTGTGTCAAAGGAGTTATTTTCTCTCAAGTGAAAATCTTATAATTAATTAATATGATTGTAAAATAAGTTTGGCTGCTGTAATCCTAAAATAAAAGGAGTTAGAGACAGTCTTTGATTAAACAGAAATTTCTTATCCACAGAACTTGACTAACGTTTACTTGAATGGTTCTCACCCTGGTCCCTGATTTGGTTTGAAATCATGGTTCAATGAAACTCATTCTGTTATAGTACAGTATATTGTTCTGAAATCACCAAAACTGTTTGGTTACTAACATTCTTTAATATATTATCTTATGTCCCTTAGAAGAAAAAAAGCCATACAAGTTGGAATTACATGAGGGTGAGAAAATGATTACAGAGTACTGAATCATCCCTTTAAATCTCCAGTCACACTTTCCAAATTAGAGGCAGCAATTGAGAGCATTAAATTCAGTAAATCTCTTGGGATGGGTTAAATTTGAATTTTGTGTCACCTTTTGGCCACAGTTAGATTCATTAATATTATATAGGTTAAATTTAGCATTTCTCAAAAAATGCAAATATCAGTGTTCTAACATTCCTTTTAAAGGGTTAGTTCACACAAAAATGACATTTCTGTCATTAATTACTCACCCTCATGCCGTTCCAAACCTGTAAGATCTTCATTCATCTTCGGAATACAAATTAAGATATTTTTGATGAAATCTAAGAGATTTGTTATCTCCCATAGAAAGCAATGAAATTACTACGGAAGAGGATTAGGGCCAAGCAATATTAAAAAAAAAACATCTCGAGATTAAAGTTGTTAAATTTCAAGAAAAAACTTGTTAAATTTCAAGAAAAAAGCTGAAATAAAATGTTGAGAATAAACTCGTTAAATTACGAGAAAAAACTCTTTAAATTTCGAGAAAAAAGTCGAGATAAAATGTTGAGAATAAAGTCATTAAATTACGAGAAAAAAGTCATTAAATTACGAGAACATATTCGTTAAGTTATGAAAAAAATGTTGTTAAATTTCGAGAAAAAAGTCGAGATAAAATGTTGAGAATAAACTCATTAAATTATGAGAATAAGACGTTAAATGTTAAATTACAAGAAAAAAGTCGTTAAATTATGAGAATTATGTTCTCGTAATATAACGACTTTTTTCTCGTAATTTAATGATTTTATTCTCAACATTTTATCTCGACTTTTTTCTTGAAGTTTAACGAGTTTTTTTTCTCGTAATTTAACGAGTTTATTCTCAACATTTTATCACGACTTTTTTCTCGAAGTTTAACAAGTTTTTTTTCTGGTAATTTAACGAGTTTATTCTCAACATTTTATCACAACTTTTTTCTCTAAATTTAACGAGTTTTTTTCTCGTAATTTAACGAGTTTATTCTCAACATTTTATCTCGACTTTTTTCTCTAAATTTAACGAGTTTTTTTCTCGTAATTTAACAAGTTTATTCTCAACATTTTATCTCGACTTTTTTCTCGAAATTTAACGAGTTTTTTTCTCGTAATTTAACAAGTTTATTCTCAACATTTTATCTCGACTTTTTTCTTGAAGTTTAACGAGTTTTTTTTCTCGTAATTTAACGAGTTTATTCTCAACATTTTATCACGACTTTTTTCTCGAAGTTTAACGAGTTTTTTTTCTGGTTATTTAACGAGTTTATTCTCAACATTTTATCTCGACTTTTTTCTCTAAATTTAACGAGTTTTTTTCTCGTAATTTAACGAGTTTATTCTCAACATTTTATCTCGACTTTTTTCTCTAAATTTAACGAGTTTTTTTCTCGTAATTTAACGAGTTTATTCTCAACATTTTATCTCGACTTTTTTCTCGAAGTTTAACGAGTTTTTTTTCTGGTTAATTTAACGAGTTTATTCTCAACATTTTATCTCGACTTTTTTCTCTAAATTTAACGAGTTTTTTTCTCGTAATTTAACAAGTTTATTCTCAACATTTTATCTCGACTTTTTTCTTGAAGTTTAACGAGTTTTTTTTCTCGTAATTTAACGAGTTTATTCTCAACATTTTATCACGACTTTTTTCTCGAAGTTTAACGAGTTTTTTTTCTCGTAATTTAACGAGTTTATTCTCAACATTTTATCTCGACTTTTTTCTCTAAATTTAACGAGTTTTTTTCTCGTAATTTAACGAGTTTATTCTCAACATTTTATCTCGACTTTTTTCTCTAAATTTAATGAGTTTTTTTCTCGTAATTTAACGAGTTTATTCTCAACATTTTATCTCGAACTTTTTTCTCGAAATTTAACAACTTTAATCTCGAGATGGTTTTATTTTTTTATTATTGCTTGGCCCTAATCCTCTTCCGTAAATTACCACATTCAAGGTCCAGAAAAATAGTAAAGACATCATTAAAATAGTCAACGTGACTACAGTGGTTCAATCTTAATTTTATGAAGCGATGAGAATACTTTTTGTGCAAAAAAACAAAACAAAAATAAAGACTTTATTGAACAATTTCCTCTTTATCTTGTCATTCTCCTAAGCAGTTTACGTTTAAGACACATTGCAGAGTTTCCGTGTACTAAGTCAGAATGTCGACTCAGTATTGGCCGGCTCCTGCGTCAGCATCACACGCATGCGTCGTGGTGCTCACGTGAACAGCATCGGGCAATACTGAGCTGGCGTTCAGAGGTAAACATGGAAGTGCTGCACTGCGTCAACTACATAGGATTCTGATAGAGATGAAATTGTTGCATAAAGTTATTTTTGTTTTGTTTTTGCGCACAAAAAGTATTCTCGTCGCTTCATAACATTAAGGTTGAACCACTGTAGTCACGTTGACTATTTTAACAACGTACTACTTCTCTGGACCTTGAATGTGGTAATTTCATTGCTTTCTATGAGAAATTAAAAAAATAAATAAAAAAAACCCCCTCAGATTTAATCCAAAATATCTTAATTTGTGTTCCGAAAACATGAGGGTGAGTAATTAATGACAGAAATTTCATTTTTGGGTGAACTAACCCTTTAAATATGTAAAAATTAATTTAAACAACCCATTACACTACACAGCCCAAGAACTTCAAGCACAGTACATTCAAGTGAATGCATGACTGAATTAAATTCCTTCTGAGCAAATAAATAATTTCCTACCAGATGTGATGCTAGTATCATTACTCAATAGGTATTTCAAACCAAAGACACTGATGGCAGAATTGTTGTGATTTGCTTTTACAGCAGTCTTTGTGTTTCTTTGGATAAAAATCGTTCTGGTCATGGAGCATGAAGTTAACTCTGTAAATGGAAAATAACTTGAATCCACTGCTCTGGGTCTCAAAGGGCAGAACTGGAGAGCCTTTTCTAATCTATTGCTGATATGGTTACAGTGCATTCACCTCCACTCTCAACACAATTACCACTATCAAATGTAAAGCTGGCCCATTCTGACGTCACGACAGGGAGACTAATGCATAGTGGACAGAACTGAATGCAACACATATGGTGAAGTGTACATATGTGCCTACAGATATTGAAGGGTGTAAACAAAGACACATATGGTTGGTCAGAAAGCACATAATGGCCAGCTGTTATCATGGTGGGATCCGAAAAGGAAAATCTTGGTGGTGTAAGAGAAAATTGAGAGAAAAAGAAACACAGAGAGAGAGAGAGAGAGAAAAGAAACACACACAGAGAGAGAGAGAGAGAGAGAGAGAGAGAGAGAGAGAGAGAGAGATGGAAGGGCTTTTAATGAGATCTCTCATTTTCAAAAGCTCATTTTTTTCTTTTTATCCTTCTGGTCTCATATTAATCCCTTCATTGGTATTCACAAAACAAACAAACATAACCAACAAATACAAAGAAACAAGGTTTATGAAAACAGTCGGATACTCTATATTTTACAGATAGGCTACTCTACTCTATATTCTTTTATTCTTCTAGTATTGTAAGAATAAAAAAACTTTAGACACACACACACACACACACACACATATATATATATATATATATATATATATATATATATATATATATATATATATGTATATAATACAAATCTTAAATTTAAATACCAAGAACATTAAAATGTATTATACAGCTCTCATGACTTTTGTATTACTCCATAGCCTCTTTTTTCTTCTCAAATAATTTCAGCTTAAATCAATAACTCAGGTGCATTTTTTTTTTTATTGTTTTGAAAAATGGCCATGGAGCAACCCATTTAATGTACACTCAGACAATCATTAGCACAAAATAAACCCTTTCAGGATGATACACGACCCTGAGTATATTAGTGATAATTACTGTCGGACTGAACATTATACCTACATACAGTATATGTACTTATAAACTCACATTATGATTCTATGTTTAAAATAGAATACAATACTCTTAGGAGTATTTAGAATATACATTTACTTGTTACTTTGATTGGTTATAAGTGCCCACCTGTTGGACTCACCAGATTATCACAGGCATGGACACTTGGGATCTTACAGCAGTTACCAACAACAACCACAGCACTGTTCAAGTGTAGAATGGAGGATCCAAATGCTTTTTCACATTCCACTACTAATAAAACCTAAAGAAAGAGGGGAAATCAGAGAAAGGACACTGAAAGGTCACAACTTCAAAGGCTTTATGTTGGTGGTCCCATCAATCTCCCCTTAGGTGCGGGAGAGCCTGAGTGTCACCATAGGTCAGCCTGTGATAAATCACTGGGTTTGTTTAATGCGTTTTCAGTGTTCACGCTGCACTGTGAAGTGGGTCAGGGACAGGTGAGAGGAAGTGGAAAAAAGAGGTGCTTACAGAAAAAACGCCCATCCTATGATCAATTTCAGGAAGCGAGGAGAGTGCTCATGGTTTTTATGATCATATCTGCCCATCTATAAAAAAAGTCTGCTATTGCTAAAGTTCCACTTCTCTGTCTGGTATTACAAAGTACTAAATAACTCTGTAACTTCCTGACAGAACGTTTTTAACAAGGCAATGAAATCCACTGTGGTGCCATTGGACTGCCTGTGAGGGAAGGAGACAGAGAAATGAAAGATAGATATAGGTACACTACCGTTCAAAAGTTTGGGGTTAGTAAGATTTTTTTTTTTTTTTTTTTTTAAGTAAATAAATAAATGAATACTTTTATTAAGCAATGATGCACTAAATTGATCAAAATAGGCTGTTTATGATGATACAAAATATTTTTATTTCAAATAAATGCTGTTCTTTTAAACCTATCCATCCATCAAAAATCATACAGCACAACTGTTTTCAACACTAATAATAATAAATGTTTCCTGAGCACCAAATCAGAATATTAGAATGATTTCTGAACGATCACGTGACACTGAAGACTGAAGTAATGATGCTGAAAATTCAGCTTTGCCATCATAGGAATAAATTATTATATATATATTAAAATTAAAAAAATAAATTGTAATAATATTTCACTATTTTTATGGTATTTTTGATCATATAAATCAGCTTTAGTGAGACCTTTATAAAACTCTAACTGACCCCAAATGTTTTAACAGTAGTGTATGTACACAATTAATTATAGATGTATTCGTATATGAAGGTCAGAAGTTTTCAGTACAATATTAGGGGGAGGTGGTGTTGGTAAAATAATTTCTCTCTCCAAATTCTGCACACAGCCAGAGATTCTGTACCGATCACTCATTACCACTTGAATTGTTACTTTTCCTCTGCCAACCAGTGTTTAAAATTGCTCGAAACTTAACCCACGATGCTCAGGATCCCTTTCAATGATCTCAGTCTTTCCCAAGCTCAGATTCTCTTACACAGGACATTCATTATTTAAAATAAAAAGGGGGAGGGAGTAAGAGAGAAGAAAAAGACGTAAGAGGGAACAAACCACCAAACATTTCATCCATTCGAAGTCACCAGCAGCAGAAGATTGAACCTAAAGAACAATGTGCAAAGTGAGTCAGGTATACTGAGTGAACGAGATGTAGCATCAACCATCCGGTGCATGTTTCATGAGGTGTCCTGTAAATGGGCTGCAAAAAAAGCAAATGTAAGTCCTACGAATTCTTCTTGGATGTGCTCCAATGTCTGTAGGGCAAAAGGGGTTAAAGTTTCGTTTAATCTTGGCAAGATTTTCACCTTCTCTGAAGAACTTTCCCAACCTGTCTGAACCAAAGGATACTATACCTGATGAAAGCTATCGATATTTCAATTTCAGTTTGCAGTCAGTGCCAATCAGAATATACTGCCACTTTTGAAAGGCGGTCCAAGGAAAAAAAGTTGTTTTGACCTTCTGCTGAGAAGAGTATAAGAAGGGTGAATATACAGGTGCATCTCGATAAATTAGAATGTCATGGAAAAGTTAATTTATTTCAGTAATTCAACTCAAATTGTGTATTAAATAACTTGTGTATTAAATAAATTCAATGCACACAGACTGAAGTACTTTAAGTCTTTGGTTCTTTTAATTGTGATGATTTTGGCTCACATTTAACAAAAACAATAAATTCTCATAAGATCAATAAAAAAGGATATTTTAAACAGAAATGTCAGGCTTCTGAAAAGTATTTTCATTTCTATGCACTCAATACTTGGTTGGGCCTCCTTTTGCATGAATTACTGCATCAATGCGGCGTGGCATGGAGGCAATCAGCCTGTGGCACTGCTCAGGTGTAAAGGAAGCCCAGGTTGCTTTGATAGTGGCCTTCAGGTCATCTGCATTGTTGGGTCTGGTGTCACTCATCTTCCTCTTGACAATACCCCATAGATTCTCTATGGGGTTTAGGTCAGGCAAGTTTGCTGGCCAATCAAGCACAGTAACACCATGGTCATTGAACCAGCTTTTGGTACCTTCGGCAGTGTGGGCAGGTGCCAAATCCTGTTGGAAAATGAAATCAGCATCTCCATAAAGCTATACAGCAGAAGGAAGCATGAAGTGCTCTAAAATTTCCTGGTAGATGGCTGCGTTGACTGTAGACTTCAGAAAACACAGTGGACCAACACCAGCAGATGACATGGCAGCCCAAATCATCACTGACTGTGGAAACTTCACACTGGACTTCAAGCAACTTGGTTTCTGTGCCTCTCCACTCTTCCTCCTTTCCAAATGAAATGCAAAATTTACTTTCTTCTGAAAAAAGGACTTTGGACCACTGAGCAACAGTCCAGTTCGTTTTCTCCTTAGCCCAAGTAAGACGCTTCTGTTGTTGTCTTTGATTCAGAAGTGGCTTGGTACGTGGAATGTGACATTTGTAGCCTATTTTCTGAAGACGTCTGTGTGTGGTGGCTCTTGATGCACTGACTCCAGCTTCAGTCCACTCCTTTTGAAGCTCTCCTAAGTTCTTAAATCAGCTTCGCCTGACAATCTTCTCAAGACTGCGGTCATTCCTTTCACTTGTACACCTTTTCCTACCACACCTTTTCCTTCCAGTCAACTTTCCAAGAATATGCTTTGTCACAGCACTCTGCGAACAGCCAGCTCTTTCAGCAATGACCCTCTGTGGCTTACCCTCATTGTACAGGGTCTTGATGATCATCTTCTGGACAACTGTCAAAAGTCAGCAGACTTCCCCATGACTGCTGTTGGGATTACTGACCTAAACTCAGTATTTATACCCTGAGAATGGTAATTTAATAGAACTTGAAATTAAATATTCTAATAATTTGAGATACTGATTTTTTATTTTATTTTGATGAGCAGCTTGCTGTACTCATCAAAATGAAAACAAAAAAGGCTGGAAATATTTTACCTTGTCTAATAAATCTAGAATATATTTAAGTTTTACTTTTTGAATTAAATTACAGAAAAAAAACTTCTAATTTATTGAGATGCACCTGTTTTTAAAGAAGAAATGATGCAAATGAAGCAGAGGTTCATAGATTTTTTTCTGTCTAAGCAAAGTGAAAACCCTTGCTCTATCCAGTGTTTTGAAACAGACAAATCCCCAAATGCATATTTCCAGCTAGTGATTCTGCTATGCCTGCCAGAGATGGATTTGTTGGAATTAATTGAAAACTAACTTCATAGAAACTGTCTTGGTTTCTCATGATTGCATTTCCTCTCATTACTATATCGAACAAACTTGTTCGTAATGAGCAAAGTGCTTTAACTGAAGGCCAGTTTAGAGGTTCTGACTACACAGAGCTTTTTACATGTTTCTTTAAATCAATTTCTGCTTAATGATGCATATTTTGTTTTGGAGACCACAACAACTTGCCTTAAGTCAGATACAAATTGTACAGAGCATATGAGCCCTGTTGAAACTTAAGTGATGAATTCTATACCATGTAATGTGAATCCATTTCTATTTAAGACAGCAACATGAGAAGCAATGAATATCAATGCTATGGAGACTGAGAATGAAAGATAAAGCACCTCATAAGATAAAAATAAATAACTAAATATATATGAATAATCAGAGCTATATGAAAATTATACATTTGGTAACTTTATATCTTCATCCTAAACTACCAACTAAAAGAATACCTGCGTCATGAGCTGCTCATAGTCACCTTCAAAGGTGACAAGGAGGCTCCCATACTATGTACTGTAATAGTTTCGACCCTGTGTAATTAGTCTGTGTGGGATTACAACCCAGGGGATGGGCAATAATAATTGCCAGGGGGGAGGTAGTTGGAGCATGCCATGAGATAGACCAGGATGCCCTTGACGTCCCTTGCCATGGAATGAGAGTCATGCCTAACAAAGGGGGCCTACACCCTGGGGGAGACCATGTATAGCATTGTATAGCAAGGACACATTCAGGCAACCAGTCACCAAAGAGATGGATTTGAAATGAGGGGGCATAAGGAACAAGCATGGTAGAGGTGACAGAGATGGGAGTAGTGATTGATAGAAGGAGATACAGCTCGTGAGGATAGAAATAATGATTAGCCTTAGAGCTACATATATTTGCATTTCCCAGAGGCTGTGGCCATAGCATGAGCATGGCTTCAATGCAGACAAATGGCAGGGGTTTCAAGGACATTGGATTAATCTTACCATTCACATGGAAAGGATACACACATTGTCAGAACAATAAACACACAATTTCTCATAAACCATAGATAGATAGATAGATAGATAGATAGACGGACGGACGGACGGACGGATGGATGGATAGAAAGATAGCTAGATGGATGGATGGATAGACCATGTCTGGAGAAAACCAGGCACCACTCATCACCTGGCCCATGCCATCCCTACAGTGAAGCATGATGTGGGGGATGTTTTTCAGCGGCAGGAACTGGGAACAGGATCGAGGGAAAGATGAATGCAGCAATGTACAGAGACACCCTTGATGAAAACTTGCTCCAGAGTGCTCTGGACCTCAGACTGGGGTGAAGGTTAATCTTCCAACAGTACAATGACCCTAAGCACACAGCCAAGATAACAAAGGAGTGGCTATGGGACAGCTCTGTGAATGTCCTTGAGTAGCTCAGCCAGAGCCCAGACTTGAACCCGATTGAAAATCTCTGGAGAGATCTGAAAATGGCTGTGCACCGACGCCCCCCGTCCAATCTGATGGAGCTTGAGAGGTCCTGCAAAGAAGAATGGGAGAAACTGCCCAAAAATAGGTGTGCCAAGCTTGTGGCATCATACTCAAAAAGACTCAAGGCTGTAATTGGTGCCAAAGGTGCTTCAACAAAGTATTGAGCAAAGGCTGTGAATACTTATGTACATTATTTTTAATAAATTTGCAAAGATATCAAGCAAACTTCTTTCACGTTGTCATTATGGGGTATTGTTTGTAGAATTTTGAGGAAAATAATGAATTGAATCCATTTTGGAATAAGGCTGTAACATAACAAAATGTGGAAAAAGTGCTGTGAATACTTTCCGGATGCACTGTATTTAATGCAACAGTACAAGAATCTGTAATCATGGGCAACTCGTCTGATCATAGTAAAATTTAGCTTTCATAAAATCCTTCCAGCACTACTGTTCATATCTTTTTATAGGCATGGAAACAGTTTGAAATTAGAGTGTTCCTGAAATCACATTTTTTTGTGATGTGAGGGAGGACACAGAGACACATGGGCCATTTCTGAGTTGGGAAACACCATGTCAGAGTGACTCATAATGGCTTCTCTGCTGTTTGAACACTCTTCATTGCAGGTTAAGAGAGGTCCCTCTTACCCTAAAAAGATGTTAGCTAAAAAGTATTACCAACATCTATAAAAATAGATGTTGGTAAAAATAAAATAAAAATATTTATACTTGTGATGTAGCTTGAATCATAATCACACATGGTCGTTCATTGAGCTGGATGATGACATCACTGTTTTCTGCAGAACTGCTTTATAGATGAAATGATCTAATTTAATAATTGATGATCTTTAAGATTAAACTGAATCAACACTAAACAAACTTCAGCTGAAACAATGACGCTATTTTCTTTTAGAGCTGCTGTACAGCCGAAATGAACTCTGTTTGCATCATTGAATGATTTTCCTGTTGTTACTGTAAAGATGCTTTGAAACAATCTGTATTTTATAAAGTGCTATATAAATAAAGGTGACTTGACATGACTACACACACACATACATACACACTCACTTTTTTTTGTCATTTATGGTGCTTGACAACCCCTGTCTCAACTTGTTTTCATTGTATTGAAAAGAGCAGTGCAGCAATTCTTCATTAGGAACAACATGAGCGTTTTGTACATATTGACAGAACATTACATTTTGGGTGAACTGTCCCTTTAAAAGCAAGGGGTGTGACCATAAACAAAAGTTATTTTCCTCTCTCTTAATCACAGATGCCATCGACCGTAGTTACGCTCCATTTCCAAAGCTTCCCCATGACGTTTTGCAATTCCCCAGTTGGACATTTTACCAGCTCTGCCTATAGCATGGATGAGACAATGACAGTCATGATCTATATCAGTCATAGTAATATATGCCTCATCATTATGCTGAAAACCTAAATCGATATTTCCCCGTTATTAAATGGAGGAATGTAAGGGAAAGGTCTGTGCACATCATAGTTATAATTTAACATGACTTATAATTACCTGTGTGCAGAAAGTAGCTCCACTGCCAAACGGCCCGATTAGTGATTGTTTCATTTGAATCACCAGAAATGAGAAAAAGTTGTAATTGTAGGAGAGAAACTGATATTGATTTAAATATGGTGTAGCACAGCGATTCAGGCTGGAGATGGAGATGGAGACTGCCCTCAATCAGATTGAGGGCTAATTGCTCGGGTAAAGGAGCCGGGGGCATTCAGAGGAAGTCATTCGGGGAAGTCCACGAGTGCAGGCACTCTGATAATCATTTGGAACAGCAGTAGCAGTGCACAGTATGAGTGGCAGTGAGTGAGTCATTCTGATGACTACTGTTGGTGCTGCAGTTTGTCTGCAAGCCTGTTTGCTCTGACAGTCTGACCTTACACAGAAAAGAAAGAATGAAAGAAAGAAAAATGCAAGGGAGGCAAAAGTAATAAAAGTGACACGTCTAACGCGCTGTAAAAAATGGTAGCAACTTTATCGAAAAAGAAAGTAAAAATGCTTCAGAAAAAAACTGTTAAAGGGTTAGTTCACCCAAAAAAGAAAATTCAGTCATTACTCACCTTCATGTCGTTCCACACCCGTAAGACCTTCGCTCATCTTCAGAAAACAAATTAAGACATTTTTGATAAAATCCGATGGCTCAGTGAGGCCTGCATTGCCAGCAAGATCATTTCCTTTTTCAATGCCCAGAAAAGTACTAAAGATATATTTAAAACAGTTCATGTGAGTACAGCAGTTCAACCTTAATATTATACAGTGACGAGAGTGTTTCAAAATTTCAACAGTTCACGTTACTTTGGCAGTTTGATACGCGCTACGAACCATTGATTCGAAACAAAAGATTTGTAAAGCTTCGAAGCTTCATGAACCAGTGTTTTGGAATCGCCCGTCACTAGATATTGTAGAATAAAGTCGTTATTTTGTTTTTTGGCGCACAAAAAGTATTCTTGTCGCTTTATAATATTAAGGTTGAACCACTGTATTGACATGAACTGTTTTAAATATATGACATGAAGGTGAGTAATAAATGACAAGGTGGAACGACATGAAGGTGAGTAATAAATGACATAATTTTAATTTTCGGGTGAACTAACCCCCTATAGTTACCGTACCATAGTGTGTGTGTGTTTATATATATATATACAGTTGTGGCCAGAATTATTAGCCCCCTTCATAAATATGAGCAAAGATGACTCTAAAAATAAATCTGCATTGTTTATCCTTTTGATCATTAATTTATAAAATTAGCAAAAATCTGAATGAAAAGAATTGAAAGTGGGGGGGAAATAACATTATGAAATAAATGTTTTTCTCCAAAACACGTTGCCCACAATTATTAGCACCCTTTTATTCAATACTTTTTGCAACCTCCTTTTGCCAAGAGAACAGCTCTGAGTCTTCTTCTATAACGCCTAATGAGTTTGGAGAACACCCGAGAAGAGATCAGAGACAATTCCTCCGTACAGAATCTCTCCAGATCCTTCAGATTCCCAGCTTCATGTTGGTGCTTCTTCTCTTCAGTTCACTCCACTCATTTTCTTTAGGGTTCAGGTCAGGGGACTGGGATGGCCATGTCAGAAACTTCATTTTGTACTCAGTGACACATTTTTGTGCTGGTTTTGATGTTTGTTTTGGATCATTGTCCCGACGGATGATCCAACCACAGCCCATTATAAGATTTCTAGCAGAAGTGGTCAGGTTTTCATTTTTTATCTGTTGGTATTTGATAGAATCCATGATACCATGTATCTGAACAAGTTGTCCAGGACCTCCAGCACAAAAATAGGCCCACAAGATCCAGCAGTATATTTAACCGTGGGCATGGGGCACTTTTTATCCATGTGTGCACCAAAACCATCTGGTGGGTTTGCTGCCAAGAAGCTCTTGCTTTAGTTTCATCTGACCATAGAAGCTCGTCCCGTTTGAAGTTCCAGTCTTGTCTGACAACTGAATATGCTGGAGATTGTTTCTGGATGAGAGCAGAGGATTTTTCTTGAAACCCTCCCGAACAACTTGTGGGGATGTAGGTGCTTTTGATAATTTTTTTTAGGCTTTCTGAGATTCAAGACTCAACTAATTTCTGCAATTCTCCAGCTGTGATCCTTGGAGAGTCTTTGGCCACTTAAACATTCCTCCTCACTGCGCATTAGGATGATTTAGACACACGTCCTCTTTCAGTCAGATTTGTAACATCTTTAGTTGATTGGAACTTCTCAATTATTGCCCTGATAGTGGAAATGGGGATTTTCAATGCTTCAGCTATTTTCTTGCAGCCACTTTCTATTTTGTGAAGCTCGACAATCATTTGCTACACATCAGAACTATATTCTTTGTTTTTTCTCATTGTGATGAATGATTAAGGGAATTTGGCCTTTGTGTTTCCTCATGTTTATACTCCTGTGGAACAGGAAGTCAAGGCTGGACATTTCATGTTCATGATCACCCTGGTGAGCTAAAAAAATTTAAATATTAATGGGAATATACTTCAGAGATATTTTACTCATAAAAAGTTCTAGGGGTGCTAAAAATTGTGGGCAACGTGTTTTGGAGAAAAACATTTATTTCTTAATGTTATTTGCAGATTTATTTTTAGAGTCATCTTTGATCATATTTATGAAGGGAGCTAATAATTCTGGCCACAACTATATATATATATATATATATATATATATATATATATATGTATGTTACGGGTGCTGGTTGCAGAGATGAGACATAAACGGAAATCCACAATCAAAGGGTATTTAATGAACGTAGGAGCAGAACGTACAACCAACACAGAGAATATAACATTTAGGACAGACAAGGAGTGAAGGGAGTGAGTCCATTATATAGGGAGTGATGATGATCAGGAACAGGTGCAGGTGATCCGTGATGATGGGGAGATGACGAGGGAAGTGAGTGCAGGTGTGGAAACACGAGGAACATGGGAAATGGAGTCCTGGAGACGAGGGAACTGTGACAATATATATATATATATATATGAAATATACTGCTTTGAAATTAAATATGCAGACAAAAAATACCATACCGTAAACATCTATCAATCTAGATAGATGTAAATATCTAGCAATCACAGCTGTTTTTATATGTAAACATAACAGGTGTACACCTTTTCAAATCCTCTAAGCAAAGGCGTGATGCTGTGTTAAGAAAAAAAAAAAACCTTTCCCTGCAGTTGAGCTGAATGGTGCAGTAGTCAGCCAGGTGTAATGCAGAGACAAGGAAGATATTTCAACCTCTTCTGGAGTGTGAGACCTTCTCATTACACTAACAGATTGAATAATTTAGCCTGGGTAGACTGAAAGAGGCGTTTATGAACGTTTAAAACAAATAGGATCAAGGGGCCTCTCCATCATACAGTGAAGCCAACATCCCCAGAGTCTAATCAAGTCATTGTTCATACAGGACAGGAACGGAGGAAGATAGGGAAACTGATAAAGGAATGCAAAAGGAAGGAAGGACAACAACTGTTAGTACTAGTGATGGGCTTTACATTATTTACATTTGAGAATGATAAAAAAAACAGAGAGGGACGTATCAAGTCAAAACAAGAAAAAATGTAACCCTTAATAAAAGCAATTTTAAAGCAACACTATGTAGTTTTCGATCTTAAAATAATGTCACAAAAATCATTTCAGTGGTAGAACAACTATTTTAAAAGCAATTTTTTCAGTATCGGCCATCAGCATTTAAAAACAGCTGATGATCAGGGCTGATTACATTCTGTCAATCAAAAGGGGGCAGAAAAACATGTTCAGACTGCAACCCATATGGTGAAAATCTCGTGTTGAATTTAGGGCAAGTTAACGCGACAATAACGCATTAACGCAGTTAAAAATAGCAAATTTAAAGCAGGCTCTTTTTTAAAGGTGCCTAGAATTAAAAATTTAATTTATATTGGCATAGTTAAATAACAAGAGTTCAGTACATGGAAATGACATACAGTGAGTTTCAAACTCCATTGTTTCCTCCTTCTTATATAAATCTCATTTGTTTAAAAGACCTCCGAAAAACAGGCGAATCTCAACATAACACCAACTGTCGGGGTGTTCGCCCCCAATATTTGCATATGCCAGCCCATGTTCCCAACATTATGAAAGGCATTAGACAAGGGCAGCCAGTAACGTCTGAATCTGTGCATAGCCGAATCATCAGACTAGGTAAGCAAGCAATAACAACAGCGAAAAATGATATCCATGATATCATGATATTTTTTAGTGATATTTGTAAATTGTCTTTCTAAATGTTTCGTTAGCATGTTGCTAATGTAGGCTACTGTTGGTTAAAGTTACCATCGTTTCTTACTGTATTCACGGGGACAAGAGAAGTCACTATTTTCATTTTTAAACACTTGCAGTCTGTATAATTCATAAACACATCTTCATTCTTTATAAATCTCTCCAACAGTGTGTAATGTTAGCTTTAGCCATGAAGCACAGCCTCAAACTCATTCAGAATCAAATGTAAACACCCAAATAAATACTATACTCACATGACCCAAAGCATGCATGCAGCATACATGACAAACATCTTGTAAAGATCGATTTGAGGGTTATATTAGCTGTGTGAACTTTGTAAATGCACTGTATTATAGAGTCGTAAGCTCAATGGGCAGGGAGCACGAGATTTAAAGGGCCAGCAGCCCTGAAACAGTGTTAATAGTTAATGATGCCCCAAAATAGGCAGTTAAAAAAATTAATTTAAAAAAATCTATGGGGTATTTTGAGCTGAAACTTCATAGACACATTCAGGGGACACCTTAGATTTATATTACATCTTGTAAAAAAATGTTCGATGGCACCTTTAACCCTATGAATCACCCGTAGTTCAAGTCAGGGCTGCCAGGTCTGCAGTTTTCCCCACACTAAACATTATTGTAGAGCACCCCCATCTAATAATCACAAAGAGTTTTGTGATTTGTTACTTGTGATAAGAAACAAAGTCTCAGCTTTTTAATCCTCTCCATTTTTATCACGAAATTCAAACAATGAATGTTGTTTTGACGCTCTTAAATGTGAGAACAAATCGCTGTAGCGCCTCAGTTCGGTGCGAGTCATCTTTTCCACTTTAATACAAGTTACAACTTACAGCACACAAAACATGAACATCATGTTCTGCTTTGCATCGTGGCCGAATCACCACATTGGGTATGCATTATTTTTCTAATAATTCTACAGCCTGTTGTCAATTATTCCTTACTTAATGCACAGCTAGCCATGGATTATCCCTTACATATACATTCTGCATATTATTCTGATATAAAAACATTCATATCATCATTGATTTTGTGTGCTCCACATTGGCTGATTAAACTTGAAAGCATCTAAGATACAGTCAGAACACTCATCATCAAACTGTATTGAATTCACTGACGATTGATTATCGATTAGCTGACCATCTGAGGCAACATCCTACAGAGCTACGGCGTGTCTGTCACGTACATACACGTGTAATGATATCTGTAATGGTATCTCAAGTGAAGAGCTAAAGTACAGCATGACCCCTTGACCCCATTAGCTGATGGTTTGAAATTAGGAATAAAATATCTCCTGCCCACATACTTCAAACAGCATTTACAATACATCACCACCGCTGTCTGAATCTAGACATAATGCATGCTTTAAGAACCTCAAAAAGCATTGCATTATTGTTCAGTACATACTTTCTAACATGCTGACCTTATCAAAGTAGCTAATGTCCTGTGAAATATGACACCTACACTATATAGTTAGGTAACACATATGATGCTGAAGGACTGTTCCCTTGGCAGCATTTCGGTCTATAAAAGGAAGTTAATACAAACATCAATGGTTTCACAGATGACACAGAAATGGGAAAAACGATATGAAGGGAAAGGACAAATGCACCATAACTCAGGTCAGATCATATTACGTCATGTCAATGCACACATGCAATTATAAGGACTTCTCAAGAACAGCTTTAAAGCGTAGCAGAGATGTTCTACATGACATAAGATGGTCCATTGAGAAGGTTGAGCAAGAGTCATTCTTCAGTGGATATCAGAAAAAGTGAAGGTGAAAGTGGTAAATCTCATCACCCCAACATTAAAAGAACAACACATTCTTAAATCATATTTTACATGAATAAAATAAAGTCTATTTTTCAGACCATTACATTTGTGTAGTGAAATTATTTTCAAGAAAATTAAAGGGTTAGTTCCCCCAAAAAATGAAAATTCTGTCCTTTATTACTCACCCTCATGTCGTTCCACACCCGTAAGACCTTCATTCATCTTCAGAACACAAATTAAGATATTTTTGATGAAATCCGAGAGGTATATGACTCTTCCATAGACATCAATTTCACCACCACTTTCAAGTTCCATTTTTGGGTGAACTAACCCTTTAAAACCACTTGCCTTCAAATTCTCACTAATGTATTATATTGTAATAAATGTTTCTTAAGCACCAAATCAGCAAATTAAAATCATTTCTGAAGGATCATGTGACACTGAAAACTGGAGTAATGATGCTGTAAATGCAGCTTTGCATCACAGGAATATTCAAATAGAAAACCGGTATTTTAAATTGTAGTAATATTTCACAATAGTACCGTATATTTACTGTAAATTATATTTACAGTATTTTTGATCAAATAAATATGGAAGCCGTTTCTGCCACTAAATAAAAAAATAAAAACAGTAATTGCGACAGAATTCTGACATTTTATCTCGCAATTGCGAGTTTATATCTCACAATTCTGACTTTTTTCCTCACAATTGCAAGTTATAAAGTCACAATTCTGAGATATAAACTCGCAATTGCAAGAAAAAAAGTCAGAATTGCGAGAAAAAAGTTTCACACAATTGTGAGTTTATATCTCATAATTGAGAAAAAAAGTCAGATTTGTGAGAAAAAGTCAGAATTGTGACTTTATATAACGCAATTGCGAGTTTATTTATCAGAATTCTGACTTTTTTTCTCAGAATTGCGAGTTATAAAGTCAGAATTGAGAGAATAAAAAAATCTGAATTGTGACTTTATATCACGCAATTGTGAGTTTACATCTTGCAATTATGACTTCATAACTCACAATTATGAGGGAAAAAAAGTCTGAATTCTGAGATAAAAAGTCGCAATTACTGTTTTTATTTTTTTATTTAGTGGCGGAAACAGGCTTCAATAAATAAATGCAGCCTTGGTGAGCATAAGAAACTTTTTTTAAAAACATATAGTGTATAAGTGTATCATTTAGTGTATATATTTTTCCATATTATTGTACACTGTAAAAAATGACCGTGATTTTAACAGTAAAAGACTGTAAAAATGCTGCGGTGAAAAACTGTTAATTGGTTTACAGAAAGTTTCCGTACTATATACGGTGAATAACTGTAATAGATCTAACGGTTCATTTAATGTAATTTTACGGTAAAATACCATTAAATTCACAGTTTTTGGAAGTGAAAAATAACAATTCATTGTAAAATTTACAGTGAAAAACCGTAAATTGACATTCCCACAATTCCCTGCGTGACACTTCAGATTTGATATATTTTCGTTGAAATAACTCTGTTTCTTCTTAGATTTTCTCATTTTTTTCTAATCAATTATGTACATTAGGGTTTTATGTTACATGTAATGTTGTTAAATTAATGTTTATTGCATTTTTAAAATTTCATGCATGTTACCATGATGGTGTTTAGTGTGTATGTGAATGACACTGTGTGCACCTTCTATATGTTAGTGTTGTCCTTCTCAGCTTGTGGAAAATCTGCTTGTGATGAACTTTGATTCATCATGTGACTCTTATCACCACTGTGTTTGGTGACTGTCAGTGTATTATAAAGGTACAAAACAGATATTAGTACTTCATTAGGTTGGTAAATTAACATTATATCAGTTAATGAAATACGTTATTTTACCGTAAATTTAACAGATTTTTTTTTTTTACGTTGCTACTGTATTTTTACTGTAAAGTTCTGGCAACCACAGCTGCCGTTTTTTTACCGTAAATTTTACTGGGATTTTTTTTTACAGTGTAGAATGAGAATTTTACAATGCTACATAATAATTGTGGGGTTAAATTTGACCTTCTGACCTGATTGTCATATCCTTGACTATCAGTCCTTGCTTGACTTTGTGCTGCTGAAGCATTTGAAACTTGAAACGTCTGCTTTCATTGTTGTAATGGACTGTGTCTACAGAAGGAGATAAAAACGAGCAAATGAAGTAACTCAATCCGTCATTTCCCTATCCCTGCATCAGGCTTCTCCACCGCTCACCTGAATGTCCCCATTCCTAGGTTTGAGCAAGAACACCCAGGATTCCCGCAGTCATCAATGTGACATCCTGTACTGTATTATTAATGTATGGGACTTCGATTAATGGAGTGATACAGGTATCCTGAAGGCTTAGTCTCTCATCTATAATCCAGTCTTCCCCACAAACTTGAATATTTCATACCGAGTCTCTTTCACTGCCGACACCAAAGGAATGTAAAGCCATGCAGAATGCAGTACTGTCAAGTTCAGGACCGCAGGTCAGAGAGCAGTGCGGTAGAGCCGAACACTTTCTGATCAGTGATTCTGTCTTTATTATCCATAATGATCATTCACTGTTTCCTGTCACACACGCTTAGTACAGAATCAGAAAAGGATGGTACTTGGTTTTTCTATTTTACATCCCACTGCACTGGTCACACACAGCAATTTACATGTCATTTAAAATGTGTAATCATGCATCAGATGTTATTAAATCAAGTATATTGCTGGAGCTTTACAAATACAAATAATTTAGGAAATAAAAAAAAGATATCGTTACATAACATGCTGACATTGTGGGTTCATATAGATGCAACAGGATAGCATCTGCAGGTCTAAGAATATGATAAACATATACACACAGCAGTGAAAATGGCCAAGATTCACAAAAAATATTTCATATTTTTAAACTATAGATGGGGGGAAATCATATCATATTTATGTATGAAATTTGCATAGTGTTTGGAGGCTATAACATGGATGAAAGATGGAAATCCTCTACATTCTGAATTGGAACTCTGTCTCCCCATGCAATTCACTCCCTGGACTCATTTCCAGCCCTGTATCCTCTATATAATGCCATAATCCAAAACATAAAGGTTGCATATGTTATAACACTAATATCCTGAAAATTGAATAATTATGTCTAATAACTGTATTCATAATGACAGGTTAAAGATTGTTTGTCATGACACTTTTTAAGGCACCTTTTTGACACGACTGACAAAAATGTTCACACCATTAAAGCAACATTAAATGGTCATTATCACACAACATTAAACACATAATAGACCGTTATCTTGCTCATCAGTGTGACTTCCTTACTAACGATGACAGAATTACAAAGCTTGGCAAAGCTATTTACTGTACCAGTCATGTGCAACTAACAAAACAATGAAAATTGGAAAAATAACAGGCACAATGGAAACGTGTGTGATTATTAAACAAAACAAGAATATCTTTAGATGTAACAATCATTCTTTTTTGGTTACAAAAAGGTTTTAAGAAGATCAAAATGGTTAAACGAGTTGGCCAAAAAGAAAGAAAGAGCAAAGAAAATATTGCAGTTGTTTCTCCTTCTCAAATGTTTCTTCTTAGAAAAATATCCTAGCAATCTCACTCTAGAGTTTCATAACATACCTCACACTGAGGAAAATATCCAGGATACCAAAGTCAGCTCTCAAAACTTAGAAATATATATATATATATATATATATATATATATATATATATATATATATATATACACATACATATTATACATATATATTATTTTTTTGAATGGTAGTATATAGGGCTGGGTATTGACACAAATTTCACAATTCAATATGATTCAGATTCACAGGCTTGCGATTTGATTCAATTCCGATTTGATTCGATTCAATATTGATTATTTTGGATATATGCAGGTACGATACAGAGCAAATTTTCTTAAGGAAAAAAAATCTGTCAACTAATGCAGTAAACATGTTAAAATTAACTAATTTGTACTTACACTCAATGAAGTTTTTATAATAATAAACTTATAATGCTAACTTTACAATCACAATTATATTTCTAGCCTACTTTAATTCGTCTTTTGAAATATAAACATAATGGTGGCTGTCATAAAAACGATGGCTTTATTCAAACATGCATTAAACATTGAAGAACATTAAAAAATTACAATGGATATGTAATATGGTGCATATATTTAGCAAAATGCTCCTCTCTAGAGTTTATTTTCCTAGCTGACTAATGAGTTTATGGTCACTGGATATGGTTTTCCTGAGGTAGGCTAAATGAGACGTGACATATTGTAAGCTGTCTTATTCCGCGGTTGAAACACTGGTTGAGCAATTACATGAGACATGTTACGGATTTCGGTAAGTTGTACTGTATCTTTTAACATACCTTCAGATGTTCATTCATGTTTATTTCACTGGTATTAAAGCGCAGACGATGATCAGTTCATGTGAACCGAGGTGCAACAGCGATCTGTCAGGCCACATTAAAAAGCGCCAAAACGCTATTTATTTTTTGAATTTCTTAAAAAAAAAATAGACAGAATTTGAAATCTGAGATTTTGTTTCACAACAATGCACAAAGCTTATTGCGCTTTATTGGACGAGAGGCGCACTACAATGTTCTCTTCATCAACTGAAAACAGGATAGACTAATGGGTTCTTGGGATCGATATCGCTTCGTAAAAATGAGAATCGATTAAAATCGAGAAATCAATATTTTTACCCAGCCCTAGAAGTGTACCTTATCCAAGCGTTCATCTTAACAAAAATGTACAAAAGTACATTCTAAATGAAAATATTTCCAAATGACATTCAAACATATGTACTGCATAGCATCGCAGAAATGCAATGTATCTGTATTTTCCTGTGAATTAATGTGTCAGTGGTTTTGACCTTTGCTGGGCTCAGATATGTTGACGAGGTGATTAACAGCACAACAGATTTACCACAAATAAAGTCTCACCACAATGAGAACTAAAGCCAATAAACCTGCCCATACAGTGAGGAAACAGCTGAGAGGCTATGGCTTTGTGACCATCTGTAACAACCAACGGCTAAACTTTGACGTTCAACTAATGCCAAAGGAGCCACCAGGCTTAATCAGTCTATCGCAGTGTCGAAATCCCTACAGTCAAACATGGGCAGGGAAGTAGAAAGAAAGCCAAAACTGAGATGGAATTTGAAAGTGCTTTTTTAAGGCCACATCTGTAGTCCTCCCTGAGCAGCCTGGCGCTATAGTGGGATTTAAAGTTACAGTGACCTTTTCTTTGGAGTGATAAATAGTACATACCTCAGTGCTGATGTGAATGGTAATTTAATAGAGAGGAACTATTTTATGATGAAGACTCCTCAAAGCTTATCAACCGCAGCAGCAGAGTTGAGATGACTGCATTTTTTCTCACCAGTCTCATCAAATTCCATATTTTCTCACCAGTCCCATCAACTTCCACATAAACACAGACCAAATGTCAATATTTGAGGGAGCAGACTGCTCCTCATCTTGGCGTGACGTGCATGGACAAACATGGATGGTTGTGGTCATGTGGAGAGGTAATCATTGTCATCTTTACAGAACATAGCAGACTATCAACTCAAGATGGTTCAAATATTGTCCATCATTGGCTTTGTGTGTTTTTCATTGGAGCATTACGCATTATCATTCTACTTTCTCCGTTAAAAACTTTGCGAAAATTTGCGAAATGCTGGCACCAATGGTAAAACGACTTTGTTTAGCAAAATTACTTTGTTGAAAAGGAACTATTGATCTGTGATAAGGAAACAGAACAAATCCATCTGTTTTTCTTGTTTGCAATGCAATCATATGTGATAAATCAGTTCTCCATTATATATTTATGATATACCCACATGCTATTCCACTGATACGGTTAGGTAATTAAACTTTGGTAATAAAATCATTCATCAGCAACTGGTTTTGACCCAAGGCTCAGGTTTAAAAAGTCTAACATAAATCTGCTGCTTAAAATATGGATTTTCGTGTGCAACTATGTAAGTAACAATGATTTAAGTGCCCTACAAAGAAAAAGGACCACAAATGGTTGACAAATGAGCTAGCAGTCTGAATTCAGTTTGAGGCAGATGCATTTGGCACATGCATTTCCAAGCACTCCCATTGCACTGGCTCTCACAAAAGCTAGCAAAAAGACAAATACTATAAAAACAACAAAGTGAAGGGTCATTCATTTGTCAGGTTGTAGTAAATGTGTAGACTGGATTAGTTAAATGTTTTCTTTAAATTGTAAGATGTCCGGCAGGTGCATATAAGGCCTGTTCACTCTTCTTTGAACAAACTTGTTTTTTGGTAAGACATGAAATAACGTGAAAAGAGAGAGAAAACAACCTCAGAATAAATATAATAAAAATAAATACGCTGTGGTGTTCAAAAGACATTATGAGAAAACTAATAGAAAATATTTGATATTTTGCTTTAAAGATTAGTTCACTCTCAAATGAAAATTACCCCAAGCCATCCTTGGTTTATATGTCCTTCTTTCTGATGAAAACAACCGGAGTTATATTAATAAACATCCTGATGCATTCAAGCTTTACAGTGGCAGTGAATGGGACCAATGAGTATGAAGCTCAAGAAAGTGCATCCATCCATTATAAACATACTCCACACGGCTCCAGCGGTTTAACAAAGGCCTTCTGAAGCGAAGTGATGTGTTTGTGTAAGAAAATATCCATATTTAACAAGTTGTAAAGTAATCTATCTTCCGTCAGACCAGCTTCCGTATTCAATTTATGAAGAAAGTGTAATGCCTCTCGCAGTTCAAAATGCGTACGCTACGTCCTATGCCTTCCCTATTCAACTAACGAAAAAAGCTAAACTGACACGATGCCAGTTCCGTTTTTTTTGTAAGTTGAATACGGAAGGCGGTCTGGTGGAAGCTAGATATTTTACTTTATAACTTGTTAAATATGGATATTTTTCTTACACAAACACATTGCTTTGCTTCAGAAGGACTTTATTAACCCCCCGGAGCCGTGTAGAGTATGCTTATGATGGATGGATGTGGATGGATGCACTTTCTTCAGCTCATACTCGTTGGTTGCCATTATAAAGCTTGGATGCATCAGGATATTTATTAATATAACTCCGATTGTGTTCATCAGAAAGAAGAAAGTCATATACACCTAGGATGGCTTGAGGGTGCGTAAATGGGTAATTTTCATTTGAAAGTGAACTAATCCTTTAATTGTAGGCCACTAATTTGAGCACTGAGCATGTGAACTTTATACAAAACATCTGATTTTTTTGCCTCCCCTAATAAATTATTAACATTTTTCAATTTAACTTTTTTACTTTAATTTTCATATTATTAATGCATTTTTTAATAAAAAATTTAAGTTAAAATGAGAGATAAACATATGATTAAATATCATTGTTAAATTAAGTTATATTAAATAAAAGAAAAGCAAAATACAAACATTTTCACTAGTAGTCTCAGACTTTTGAACCCCACTGTAGAAAAATAAAAGCGTATAGTTTTGTAGGTTTGCAGCATGTAGTATGTCCTTGTTTAGGAGTGTTGATGACCATCATTATTATAGTGAGTTCAGCCCAGTTTGATTCTGGTGTCCTGGCCGTAGAAGCCCACCTGCAGCAGAATGGCAATGTCAATTAAGATCTGTACCGCACCACAGACCAAGAACTGGGTGGGGCTTTCATTGATCACAAAATACGTGGTCTTAAAGATGTCACCAGCTGTCCACAGAAGCACCATCTTTACGCTGAAAAAGAGGGAGAGACACAGAGAAAGAAAACATTTTACTGAAGCATTCAGAAATTATATTATATATATATATATATATATATATATATATATATACACACAGTATAGTCTCAGCAGTTGAAAAGATCCCCACTCAGCCATAAAGTTCTGATAAATTAACCTCATTCAGAACCTTTTAAAAGCATCAGACTAATGTATCATACAATGTCCTGTCCTCCCACTTGATAAAGTCTGTATATCTCACATTTACAAGTCTCTGAAGTCTTGTGCAATTGAGTGCAGTGGGGTGCAAATTTCAGCTACACTTAATTAATTCTACAGGAAGCAAATTTTTCATTTATATAAAATAGGGGTGTCGAGATCTCGTGAGACTAAAATGTGACGAGATTTCTCGTAGAGGCGAAAAGTAGTCTCGTGATGTTGCCATGACAGAGTGTTAGGATGATTAGTAAAGAATATGCCACCGCTACGTTTACATTACGCCTCCACTGTCCTTTTGCTTTGTATTTAAATAAAAAACATTTACTTCAGTTGGATAACGGTTGCCGCCGCTCCATATTTACAGAGTATGTACGATCGCGAATGTGAAAGTAAACACAAGCACGCATTCAAACGCGATTTCAATACCCCACATTTTGAAAGCGGCTCACTGATGAATGCAAATATCTCCCAATATGAAAGCTATTTTAGGCTGGGCAGTGTAGTTGTAACCATCTCTTAGTTCTGTATCAAAGAAAAAATTGGTCTTATTTGCACATTGAATATTGAGAGAGTGTGATTATGGTTGCACTTATTGTAAAGTGTTACCATAAAAATGAATAACAGTTTTCTCTTAATCTTATTAAGCACAAACAATAAGGTTTCATTTGTTAACATTAGTTAATGCACTGTGAACTATCATGAACTAACAATGAATGACTATTTTTATTAACTAACATAAACAAAGATTAATAAATACTATAGCACATATATTGCTCATTGTTAGTTGATGTTGGTTAATTAATGTTAATAAATGAGACCTTATTGTAAAGTGTTACCATTTTTATTTATACTGTATTTATTTCTATGATCAGTTTGGGGAAAGGAGTTCAGTTAGGAGGTCAAAAGCTCATTAATCATCTACAGTAAGGTCTGAAGAGACTGAAATCATACAGAAGAGAAGTCAGTCAGATTAGTTAGTGGCAAAACCTTTTACATTACTTGAGTATTGTTGTCTTTTACTGCATCTGATAATTCATACTCCGAAAGTAGAACTGAAATGACATTCATTACAAGATGATTAGTTAAAACATTTCAAATACACCTGCAGAATACTTTTTCTAGTCATGTATTTCGCCATTGAGGATTTCTTAAAAATAGTGTGTAAAAATCTTGTCTTGTCTCGTCTCGTGAACTCAATCTCAAGTCTCGTCTCGTCTCGTGAGATACCTGTCTCATCACACCCCTAATATAAAATCATGAAGCGGTGAGGTAACAGGTAGAGTCCAATTGTCTAACTTCTGGTATATAACGGCCCATAAAAGCTAAAAATAGATTCAATTATGCATTTTATGCAGAAGAATTTACATTCTACAAAGGTCAATTTGACTATGTGAGGATAAGAAACAGGAGGAACAGTGTATCCTGGAATGCCCCGTACGTAACTTACTCTTTATTAGTCAGAGAAGGACTGAATCACCTGAAGGAAGCTTGGGGGGGACACAATATTTTGTAAATGTCAGTCCGTCTTCCTTTTTGAAAAGCAGAGAAAATTTAAGCTTTGGAAACTTTCAGGAATCAGCTAAAAAGTGTTCTCGGGCAAGGAGAGACGCTGCGTTCTCAGTGGTATTTGAATGAGTTCATTCATTTCATTCAAGCGTAAAGAGAAAAAAAGTGGCCTAAAGATGAGCACAGACTATTCATCAGCTGTCACAGATGGAGAGGGATGAGAATTTGGACTACTTGTGCTCCTGCCGGTCGTCCCGACAGGAGAAATGAGTCTTTTACATAATGTGGGGCAGCAGAAGCAGACATCTACAGTAATAAAATGGAACATTCTTCCAACTTGTCTACTTGATATTACAAACCCACCCATCTAGACATGACATTGACTATTGTGCATTATGTTATTCCTTTTTTTTTTTTTTGGTGCTTTCTTATGTTTTGGTGTCACAGGAATATTGTGAATGAGGTTGAAGGAACATTTGCTGGCAGGAAGTGCACTGTTTGCTAACATCAGTGTGAAATATCATTGATCTGGATATTGGATACTTTACAGTTCTAAAATGTCCTGTTATAGACACTGCCTTGCTAAAATTTTTGGTATTATATTTTTATAGTCCTAAAGCATTTTATCCACAAAATGCTGATAGTTGGTGCAAAATAAAAAGTAAAAATGAGATGTGGAGGTGAAAATGATGATGAACTGGAAAAGGCTATAGGGATGCTAAAAGTTATAATTTCTATATGAAATACTATACATGAAATAGAACTTTTCATATGGAAATCTCCATTAAAATGTTCTGTTTAAAGTGCTTTGAGAGAAAATGTGTCCTCTATATCTGATCTCAAAGTTACACCCCACTCTCCTCCTTCATTTGTCTTTTACATTAGTTTACTCTAGAGACCATCTCCAAACATCATTAATGGGAATGAAACATTAATGAGGTAATTAAGTGGGGTGGGTCATCCGTACAAGAGCACTGACAACAGTAGTGCCACACAATAAAAAACACTTAAAAGGTTCTCCATCTTACGCCCAGAGAACAGAAACTCATCCAATTGTTCCCAAACATTCATTCTAAGACAAACACGCTCTTTCCCGTTCACAAAAACAAACCGCTATCTTTTCCTCTACTCCCCTTCCCCTCCGAGCCCTTTGCGGATTGACAGCAGATGAAAGAAATGCTCAGCAAACAGCGAGCAGCGCTTCAGGGCCTGTGAGAGAGGTGGAAGTGATTATTGCATTGATTAGGAGAACTGAGGCCACGGTTACAGCACTCCCAGTCCACACTGAACAGACCTGCACTCAACCCTGACAAGCCTTCAATTGATCCTCTTCAACCTGACACTCATCTCTATGCCGGGAGGAGAGAAAGAAAGAAAGAAAGAAAGAAAGAAAGAAAAAGAAAGAAAATGTTAAAATCATAGATAGATAGAATGATAGAAGAACAGATAGATAGGGAAAGGGAAAGAATGGGTACAGAAAGAAGAATAGGAGAATAGAATGAAAATGACAGAATAATAGAAATGCTAGCTAGAGTAACAGATGGACAGAATGATAGATAAAATGATAGAAAAACAGAACGATGAAACTATAGAAAGAATGATACATGGAATGAGACAGAATAACAGAATTATAAACATTAAAAAAATTATAAAAATTATAAACAACATTTCGAACAAAAGATAGATCTATTTAACACAGAACTATATATATATAGAATGATAGACAGAAAGAACAATGGACAGAAAAATAGAATGATGGAATGACAAAAAAATGGAGCAATATAACTTTAGAATAATAGATAAAACAATAGAATGATAGAATGGTAAAACTGTAGATAGAACAAAAGAAAGACAGAGCAACCGCAAGAATGATAGAATGATACACAGAATGATAGAAAGACGGAACAATAGCTGGAACAAGATAATGACAGACAGACAGATATATGCATAAACAGACAGACAGAACAAGAGACATAGTGTTAGATGATAGATAGGTTGCGAACAGTTCTTAAAAGAACCCTTTTTCTTAGTGTGAAAAACATTTTATTAATCTAAAGAATGGGTGTGAAAGATTCTTTATGGAAACATTGATGCCAATAAAGAGCCTTTATTTTTCAGATAGATAGATAGAGAGATAGATAGACAGACAGAAGGAAAGACAGACAGACAGATAGATAGAAAGAATGACAGACAGAAGGATAGACAGATAGAAAGAAAGATAGACAGATAGAAAGATAGACAGACAGAAGGATAGACAGACAGAAGGAAAGACAGACAGACAGACAGACAGACAGATAGACAGATAGACAGACAGACAGGTAGATAGATAGAAGGATAGACAGACAGACAGAAAGAAAGACAGACAGCTAGAAAAATAGACAGATAGAAGGAAAGACGGATAGAACAACTGACAGAACAGCTGACAGAACAACAGATGGATAGATGATAGACAGAACGACAGACAGACAGACAGACACAGACAGACAGACAGACAGACAGATAGATAGATAGATAGATAGACAGATAGATAGATAGATAGATAGACCGACAGAAAGATAGACAGATAGACAGATAGAAGTAAAGGCAGACAGAAGGATAGACAGAAAGAGAGAGACAGATAGAAAAACAGACAGACAGACAGACAGACAGATAGATAGATAGATAGATAGATAGATAGATAGATACAGACAGAAGGAAAGACAGACAGACAGATAGATAGAAGGAAAGACAGACAGACAGACAGATAGATAGAAAGAATGACAGACAGAAGGATAGACAGATAGAAAGAAAGATAGACAGATAGAAAGATAGATAGACAGATAGAAAGATAGACAGACAAGGATAGACAGACAGAAGGAAAGACACAGACAGATAGATAGATAGATAGATAGATAGATAGATAGATAGATAGATAGATAGAAGGATAGACAGACAGACAGAAAGAAAGACAGACAGATAGAAAAATAGACAGATAGAAGGAAAGACGGATAGAACAACTGACAGAACAGCTGACAGAACAACAGATGGATAGATGATAGACAGAACGACAGACACAGACAGACAGACAGACAGACAGACAGATAGATAGATAGATAGACAGATAGAAGTAAAGGCAGACAGAAGGATAGACAGATAGAAAGAGAGAGACAGATAGAAAAACTGACAGAACAACAGACAGACAGACATACAGACAGACAGACAGACAGATAGATAGATAGATAGATAGATAGACAAAAAGAAAGACATACAGATAGAAGGAAAGACAGATAGACAGACAGATAGACAGATAGACAGACCGACAGAAAAATAGACAGATAGAAGGAAAGACGGATAGATAGACAGAACAACTGACAGAACAGATGGATAGATGATAGACAGAACGACAGACAGACAGACAGACAGACAGACAGACAGACAGATAGATAGATAGATAGATAGATAGATAGATAGATAGATAGATAGATAGATAGATAGATAGATAGATAGATAGAATAACTGGACTGTTGGTCAGAATAAGCTGCACAGTGGAGCAGACTTCATGTCGATAGTTGAAAGTTCTGTCTAGAGGCTACAGAAAGCAGACATACAAGAGGCAAAACAAGCCTACTGGGCTTCTGATGAGAGTTCAGTTTTGACATTTGCCAGAGACATCTAAGAAGGGGCAGCATTCTGAAGATCTGCTCCAGACAGATGTATCGACACACTGGCCTCTTCCTTCTGTGCAGTCTCTCCGGTTTCTCTCTACTCAGTTCGCATCGATAGAGGGATACACCGTGACCATCGAGAAGCCTCTGAAAGACAGAACGGCACCAAAGCTCCCACATAAAAACCCTCACTCAGTACAAATATTCACGAAGGGAGTGAAGAGCAATAGTTGAATCAACTATAGTCCTGCTTCTAGTTGCTCTTCACCTAAAGAAAGAAAAAGACAAGCGAAAACAAAACCTTGAGAATCGGTCAGAGAAAGCTACTGTATGAACCATTCATGAGCTGGAGGTAAAGTGGGCTAGTCAAAACTTTGGCACATGTGAAGAGCGGTGAATTCAAAAGGCTAGTGAGAGAAAAGACAGGCCAACCTTTAAAAAAAGAAAAAAAAAGAAAATGAAATATGTATGTAGATCGATCCATCCGGCTCAAACACAGGGGGGTTTGCACATTTTCTAAAAGAGATCAATCTCCACCTCACAAAAGAACAAAAAACAGAAAAACCTCCAAGAGAAATATAAAGTGTTCGAGACATTAAAACCCTAAAATTGGATTGTTTCTCTACCATATGGCTAACAAACAAGCTCACACAGATCACTGTCTTACAAACAAAATGTAGCCAATCAAAACAATCTGGAAATGCATACAGAACAGCTGCAACATGCTCTGGATGGAAATGGAATGTTCCAGCTGCCTTTAAATCAATACAGTTGGACATTACAACATCCCCTGTGATATATTTCAACTTCTGTATACACAAACCCATTAAGAGCAATGCTAATGTCATACAAATAGGCATGTCAACCAGAAAAACGGATGGTCTTCCTCTTTCCCTCTCTGTCTTTCCTACCAGAATGCCGGCACACTGCTCTCTTTTATTTTTCTTTTCTGTCTCCTCCTCTACTTTGCTGTACTTTGCCCTGGAGGGAATGTGAATAATTCTGTTGCGGTACTGGTCCTGGCAAGCCGTGGCTGCTAGCGGCTCAACTAATTCAATCACACGGCTCAGTCTGATCAATGGGGACTGCGCTGGAAGCCGGCATACCTCTGCTCACCTTGGTTCATGTGGGGATACACTCCAATGGCTTTTTTTTCTCTAATTAACCCAGACATGACAGCCAACAACTGTGAGGGCAACAACTCTACTGACAAAGTTCTGTATGTTTGCACGCCTCTAAGCGATAGCAACTCAAAGATTGAAGCGTGTCAAAAGATACCTTGCTAATATGTGCTGAGTTGAAACATCGCTTTCAGGTATCAGATGGCTATGTTAAAGGGTTAGTTCACCCAAAAATGAAAATTATGTCATTAATGACTCACTTTCATGTCGTTCCAAACCCGTAAGACCTCTGTTCATCTTCGGAACACAGTTTAAGATATTTTAGATTTAGTCCAAGAGCTTTCTGTCCCTCCATTGAAAATGTATGTACGGTATACTGTCCATGTCCAGAAAGGTAATAAAAACATCATCAAAGTAGTCCATGTGACATCAGTGGGTTAGTTAGAATTTTTTGAAGCATCGAAAATACATTTTGGTCCAAAAATAACAAAAACTACGACTTTATTCAGCATTGTATTCTCTTCCAGAATCCTTTCCATTGAATTGATTCCATTGAAATCTTTCATCTGTTGGCGTTGGTAATGTACTTTTACGTCACCGTGGTTGTTTTTGGTGAATAGGACATCCGCGACATGCACACTTATGCGCCATTTAAAAAAAATATAGCAATAGCAAAATACAAACAATGTAGAATAGCTTGAATACAGCGTGCGTCTCCCTCAGACTGTAAACGAAGCTCGGGCGCACCGGATAACACGTCAGCAGCGTCTTATATCAGCAGCGTCACTGTGGAGTCGTGAACCACACTCCGGAGCAGAAGGGGGCAGTAATGCACCAATAAGCTGGATGCCAACCGCCGTAAAACAGGAAAGAAGAAGAAGCGGAGTCGTGAACGTGGATTGACAACAGACCTGGAAGAGAATACAATGCTGAATAAAGTCGTAGTTTTTGTTATTTTTGGACCAAAATGTATTTTCGATGCTTCAAAATGTCGCGGATGTCCTAATCGCCAAAAACAACCACGGCGACGTAAAAGTGCATTACCAACACCGACAGATGAAAGGATTCAATGGAATTAATTCAATGGAAAGGATTCTGGAAGAGAAGACAACGCTGAATAAAGTCGTAGTTTTTGTTATTTTTGGACCAAAATGTATTTTTGATGCTTAAAAAAATTCTAACTAACCCACTGATGTCACATGGACTACTTTGATGATGTTTTTATTACCTTTCTGCACATGGACAGTCTACCGTACATACATTTTCAATGGAGGGACAGAAAGCTCTCGGACTAAATCTAAAATATCTTAAACTGTGTTCCAAAGATCAACGAAGGTCTTACGGGTTTGGAACGACATGAGGGTGATGACCAAATGTTCATTTTTGGGTGAACTAACCCTTTAAGAACAGAATACTACCATACTATTTCTGCAGTATGCATCATAAATACTATGCGCAGTATTAAAGGGTTAGTTCACCCAAAAATGAAAATTATGTCATTTATTACTCACCCTCAAAATCACTGATTCGAAACAAAAGATTTGAAGGAGTGTTTTGAAATTGGCCATTACTAGATATTGTTGAAAAATCGTTATTTTGGTTTTTTTTTGGTGCACAAAAAGTATTCTCGTCACTTTATAACAATAAGGGTGAACAACTCTAGTCACATGAACTGTTTTAAATATGTTTTTAGTACCTTTCTGGGCATTGAAAGTGTTAATTGTCTTGCTGTCAATAGAGGCCACACTGAGCCATCAGATTTCATCAAAAATATCTTAATTTGTGTCCCGAAGATGAACGAAGGTCTTACGGGTGTAGAACAACATGAGGGTGAGTAATAAATTACATTATTTTCATTTTTGGGTGAACTAACCCTTTAAAGATGCACAATATATTGGGCAACATGTTGGTTATCAGTTGTGATGGACATTTTTTTATTATTATTATTATTTATTAGTAGTTCAGTATTGGATATTTAAATATTTTTGACTGTTTTTAAGATTTAGATTAATTTTGCCATCATTAAGGGGCTAATTTTAAGGGACAGCTTGGGGTCAATAATATTTTTTGTTTGTTTATTTTGCGAGGATGCAAATTTTTCTATTTCTATTTAAATATATGGTGTTCTTTTCAGCTTTCTATTAATCAAAGAATCCAGATTTTTTTTTTCAGTTTCCTCAAAAATATTAAGCAGCAAAAACTGTTTTCAACATTTATAATAATAAGAAAAGTTTCTTGAGTAGCAAATCAGCATATTACAATGATTTCTGAAAGATCATGTGACACTGAAGACTGGAGTAATGGCTGCTGAAAATTATGCTTTACCATCACAGGAATAAATTACACTTTTAAAATGTATAAAAATAGAAAATAGCTATTTTAAATTGTCATAATATTTCACAATTACTGTTTTTACTGTGTTTGTGATCAAATAAATGCAGCATTGGTGAGCAGAAGAGAATTCTTTCAATTAAAAAAACAATTAAATGTACTTAATCAGTATTTTTTCCTCTTGTTTTGCAGTAGAATTATCTAAACAATTTCTAAAACCTAAATCCTAACTGTGTAAGAAAATAAGACATATTTTCAGAGATTATATATTGAATGCTTAAAATAATAGAAAATATGGGTTAATGACAATGGGATAAGAAATTAAATTCCAAATATGTACAATAAAATGAGCATTGTTATCTTAGTGTACTAAAATGTGCAGTATACAATGATTTTTTTATAACATCTCCATCTTGACTTATTTTATCGGATTACCAAAAGTTACAACACTTTGCACCAAACTATATTAATTGCTAAATAAAATATGCAAAGATATATGGCAATAATGTTTGAAAGGATCATCATTGCATAATTCAAACTGTTTCACAGATTTTTTAACAACAGTACGAATGCACACTTTGTAGTATCCAGTAATCCAGTATTCCATTCTAAACAAACTCATGTTCTTGTTGGCAAATAAGAAAAAGAATCAGGGTCCCTCAGAATTGTTGACTTGTTTGAGGTTAATAAAGCATTTCTTTCACTCCGCTTGTGTCCATTTTCATGGATGTTGCTTCGCTACCTATGATAAATGAGGTTTTGCCACCTGGGTGTATTGCTGAGCACCATTTGAAACATATAGAAGGTAGATCACATGCACAAACAGACCACAGAAAGACAAATAGCTCCCACCAGTTGTCATAACAGTAGCCACAACAAAACAGAACAGCATCTATGTTAGCGAAGACACTTTTCGTTCCCCAGATACCCAGTACAGCTAAGTCACATACACTGCTTCCTTATTTTTATAAACACGGGAAACATTTCTTATGAGCGTGAAACTCCCAGGGGTAATCAGGGCCGATCAGGGCTCTGTGTGAGCAGAGAGGCCCATGGCGAAGCTCTGTCTCATGGGAGAATCTGGCTGCGTGTCCCTGCTTGTTAGGGAGACAGATTACGGTGCACTTGGCTTCATCAACACAGCAGGGTCCTGATGCTAACTACGCTCTTGACTTAGCATGCAGCCCAAACCCCAGAAACTGGTTTCAGCTGACATTAGAGCTGAGTGGCTCAAACTTTTTTGGTTAACTTTTTTAAAAAAAAATTAGAGCTTGTGTGGAGGTGTCTGAACTGAGAGAAGTGAGAGACAGCAGGTGAGAGACAGCAGGTGAAAGACAGAAACAGCAATGTGATGATTGTTGTGTGATCTGAGTATAGCTGGGACTCATATATCTATAAAGATAACGATGTTAGCGTCTGTACGAAAGATGATAATGTTTTGTTTATTATAGACATGTCATCTGCTTTAAATGCTCAAGCTCTTTAAATGAAATGGAAGTTGGAAGGGACTTGATGTAGGATGCGACTTGATTTTGTTGGGAATTGACTGCATTGTTGGATCATTGCCCTTTGCTATTGCTGTAATCTCATGTGAGTGATAGGTTTTCCCGCTTTCGTGCCAGTAAACGTCATCAGAGAAGAGAAGAGATTAAAAGGGATGTCATTGCAAGAGGGCGGGGATAAAATTTTGATTAAAGATTACGATGGCACATGATGTGCACGAATAAATCATTTATAATAATACTGCAATATTCCATAAAGAATAAGAACTATTAAATTTGATTTCATTGGAAAGTTGTGTGGATTCTGATTAGCTATCGATGTTTTATCGAACTTCAGCAGGAAACAATTGCTCTCAAAGTGATTCCAATGAAATCTTTTCTTCGTTATTGTTATAGCTGTGGTGTGGACTTACCTATTCTCATAGAATTAGAATGATTATTTAAAGGGTTAGTTCACCCAAAAATGAAAATAATGTCACTTATTACTCACCCTCATGTCATTCCACACCCGTAAGACCTTCGTTAATCTTCTGACAAATTAAGATATTGTTGATGAAATCCGATGGCTCAGTAAGGCCTCCATTGCCAGCAATGTTACTGCACCTCTCAAGATCCATAAAGGTACTAAAAACGTATTTGAAACAGTTCATGTGAGTTCAGTGGTTCTATCTTAATATTATAAAGCGGCAAGAATAATTTTTGTGTGCCAAAAAAACAAAATAACGACAATATCTATATTTTTTTCAACAATATCTATATGGGCCGAGATCAAAACACTGCTTCAGAGCTTTACGAATCAAATCAGTGAATTGGAGCGCCAAAGTCACGTGATTTCAGCAGTTTAGCCGTTTGATAGGAGATCTGAATCACTAATTCGAAACAAAAGATTCATAAAGCTCAGAAGCTTCATGAAGCAGTGTTCTGAAATCGGCCCACATGGATATTGTTGAAAATTCATTATTTTGGTTTTCTGGCGCACAAAAAGTATTCTTATCGCTTCATAATATTAACATAGAACCACTGAAGTCACATGAACTGTTTTAAATATGTTTTACCTTTATGGATCTTGAGAGGTGCAGTAACATTGCTGGCAATGCAGGCCTCACTGAGCCATCGGATTTCATCAAAAATATCTTAATTTGTGTTCCGAAGATGAACGAAGGTCTTACGAGTGTAGAACGACATGAGGGTGAGTAATAAATGACATTATTTTCATTTTTGGGTAAACTAACCCTTCTTGTTCTTGGTGTGAACGGCCATTTACACCAACAACCTGTACAGTATCTGAGGTCTTTGCTTGCATCAGACGAGATGTTTTAAAACAAGGATAATGAGTGTTAGTCTATGTGTTATCTGTAAAAGAAAAGAGGGTTCACAGGATGAGAATCCATGTCCGCTGAGTCATTACATCTCTATAATTAGAACCATTATCAAAGAGTCCACCCCGTGGCTAAAGACGATAGCCATTTGTAATATAATTCACACTGAAATGGCTGTCAGACTCACACGTGTAAGGGCAACCTTCAGATAAAATAGGGTGCTCACAAGTATAAACAGTGCCCTCAGGGTCCAAAATCTGTAATGAAAAAGATTAGGAATCAATTTCAGTAAAAATACAAATGTGAACTCACAAAAAAGGCCCTGTCAAGAATTCTGAGGGCCTCTTAGAAGTTGAAAAATGGGCCAAAGCCTCATGGGAAGAGGGGAGTCAGCATGTCGCTGGGAACCTGCTCCATAAACGTCAGTCACAGTCTGAGACACACACTGCCCTTCAGTTTCTCACTTCATTACATCTGTATTTCCACCAGAAATGAACACATGAATTTAAAACAGCAGCAGAAGCGGACACAGGATCAACGAGAAGTTCAAACGAGGAGAAAGAAGGTCAACAAGAGAGATGGGCGCTTTCAGAAAATAGAAAGGGGAGATGGGCCATTTAAATCCTTCAGGTTCAATAAATGTCTGGCTCAAGGGCACATTGTTGGACCCTCCCAGCTTCACTGGCCCATATTAAGGACTGTAGGGGGGGTATGGATGGTTGGTCTTGTTAAAGACAGTACTTCACGTGTCATTGGTGAAGATACTGATGTGGAGACTGTCACGATACCTCATAAAACTCTCTCTACAAGGGCACAAAAACACGAACACAAGCTCTGTTCCACAACCTACAGTAGTACGCTGCCCACCTAGACAGCGTTTTACTACCTAGGCTCATCAAAACCTACCGATACATGCAATTCACTACACTTTTCAGCTGAAATGAACACTAATGGCAGTAAAACACCAAATTATGATTTCAGAGGCAAATTAAAAAGGACTTATTTTTGTGTGGTTCCTTGCACAATCCTATGTTATGACCTCAAAACACTTAATATATTGCATGACTGTAAACTAATATATTTTGACATTTGTATTAAATAACGAGCTCCATATGGATTTTCTGATGTAGCAAACTTGCTTGGTAGCTTACCTGGTAATGTTTTGTTGCAAAACAATACATGCAGTGAGAACCAATGTAATAAAACTTTGTCTGATTTACGTTCATCTGTTTCAGATAAAAATGAACGCTTTTATCACCACTCACTAAACATTTCACTTTTAAAGTGTGGACAAATGTGCAAGAACCAGTGCCATGTCATTTTGCAGAAATGTTGTAAAGTTTTTCAATGAGCCTGGTTTGGCATTATTGTTATGATTTTGACGTAAAATAAAGAAATAGCTCACCCAAAAATTAAAATTCTGTCACCATTTACTCATCCGCATTTTGTTCCAAACTATGACTGCTTTTCTTCTCTGGAACAGAAGATGATTGAAGAATGTTGTCACAACAAGTTGTCTTTTTTATACACTGAAAACATATAGGCTAATGTTACAAAACCTAACATAACATACTAAATAAATGAAATAAAACCTCATTAGAGATCAGTTTGGAACATTGGCATTGATGGTAGCATTCCTCACATGAAGCACTACATGGGAGACTTAGCACACAGCCGATTTCAATAGAGTTTGCCGTTAGCATTTTGCTAATCCTAAGCTAAATCTTTAATCAGCATAGAATTACTCAGCACATACAACTGTTAGATAAAATAGTTAGTTTGTGAATTCAATTCATTTTTAATTGATACTTTTTGGTAATGAACAATGTTTATCAATACTTTTTGGTACTGCATTAATTATATTCGGCATATAATTGGCATAGGCAGCTCACTAGGTTTTGGAACATAGTCATGATCAGGGGCTGTCAAACGCACAAAAGTAGTCTAATACAACCTTTTCATTAAATTTCAAGTCTTCTGAAGTCAAACGATAACTTTCTATAAGTTATAAACCAAAATTTCTTAATTATTAAAAAGCTTATTCAAATATCATTCACTCTTCTGAATTTTGAAACTTGATTACGAGAGATCACAAATGTGAGAACCTCTTATATTAAATCTGGTACGACATAAATGTTGACGGATTTTTCTTTTTTTTTTTGGCAGGATGAACTGTTGTTAGCAGTAGCACATTTAATAATTTTAGACAAAATCCAAAAAAAGTTTAGGTTTAGGTTTCTTAGGTTTAAAGGTTCATTACATATTTATACACAGATATACAGTATATACACAATATACCGTATACACACACAAACACTGCCATACTGTCTTGTTGACAGATATCTTCCACTCAAGATGTTGAAGGATGGCTTAAAAACACACTCTGAACTATGTCTCCAAAGGCTTCACCAATAATAAATTCACATGCACACGTAAAAAAACACAGATGTCAGTGCAGTGATCGGTCGAGGGCTGTCGACGCCTGCAGACACTCTGAAATCACATCAAGGGCAAAGGCATTACACACTACACGCGACAGCGGTGACACATTCATTGTGTTCATAAAAAGATAGATTTCCGGAGAAACGTCATTTACATTAGCTTCCACTTTCCCACTCTCAACCTAAACTGTGCTCACAATGTTTAATTTGGCTCATAAAGAGGAGCCTGGAGCGTGTGTCACACCGAGTTCTGTGGAGCAGACCATGAGATGAAGCACTTTTTCCTTTTTTTCTCCCCCTTTTTTTTAATTTTTTTTTAAAGAGCTGGCTTCAGCTGAGGTGGAGCTGATATTGAGCTGTGATTATTATGCTGACTGTAGCCTGAGGCTAAAGATATTAGCTTTACTCTAAATTCTCTCTTGCTCTCATTTTGGGCTTTTTTCAAAAAGTACCAGTAAGGTCAACTTTGCTTCACCAAGGCGTCTTCGGACTTTAGCAGAGTGGGCTGTAACATCAATTAACAAGCTCATTAGCTGTCTAATATTGATTATCATCATTATGTGTCTTTAATGAGTGATGTCTCTAGTGAGGCATGTCCTGCAAACAATTACTGTGTTAATTTAACCTTCTCACCTTCTACCTGCCATGGCACAGATGACATTAACACATATTATGACAACCAATGAGCAAAAACTGCTAAAAGACGTCGTGAAGCATAAAGTGTAACGTTTTAAATGCTTCATAACATGATGGAACCATAACATAGAACAGTTTTTTTTAAGAATAACTTCACCATTGCCACCATCTACACTGCGTTCCAAATTATTATGCAAGAGACAAATCAGTAAGATTTCTGTACAATAAACATTCAGATTTTAGTTTTTCTAAGAAAATGTTTGTTCGTTTATTTATCCATGTCTTTTTAGATAACTGGTATCAATCTCAGACAAAATAATTTGCCAGATCTATGGAAACCCTACTTAGAGGTTGTTCCACATTATTAAGCAAGTCACAGTTCTCATGCAATATGGGGACGAAGAAAGATCTTTCTGAAGATGAAAAGCATGAAATGGTGCAATGTTGTGCAAAAGGCATGAAAACAACTAATATTGTGTGAAACACATGAATGGAGATTATCGAATTATCATAAGATTTGAGAGTGATTTAGAGCACAGCAGAACTTGGTCATATAAAGGCTTATTGAGGAAAGTTCCTGTCAAAAAAATTAATTGTATTAAAAGGGCAGCCAGTGTTGAGCAGCAAACAGGTATTTGAAGCTGTTAGTGTCTCTGGAGTCTCAAGAAGCTCTCCATGCTGGCTGGCAGTTGTGCATAAAGATGCATTTCAGCCACTCAAAACCAAACCTCACAAAGGGAAACATTTACAGTGGGTTTAGAAATACATGAAGTGAATTTTATTCACTGACTAATGCTGTACTACAATAGATGGTCTAAACGGATGGATTTCTGGATGGTTGGTGAATGGCCACCACGTTCCAACAAGACTGCGACGTCAGCAAGGAGCTGGTGGGTGATGATTTGGGCTGGAATATTGGGACGTGAGATGGAAGGTCCCTATAGGACCTCTGAGGGTATTAAAATGACTTTTGCAAGATATGTGGAGTTCATAACTGGCCATTTTCAGCTATGGTATAAAAAGGAGGATAGTGCATAGTACAATGTACTATTGTACAATGCACTATGCACTATCCCATGCTGCAAAAAAACACCACAGCAATAAAACTGTTTGAAAATGTATTTCTACACCCACTGTAAATGTTTCTCTTTGTGAGCTTTGGTTAGTGGTGTCTAAAATGCATCTTTACGCACAACTGCCAGCCTGCATGGAGAGCTTCTTGAGACTCCAGAAGCTTCAAATACCTGTTTGTTGCTCAACACTGGCTTTTTTTATAGCTGCCCTTTTAATACAATACATTTTTTTGATAGGAACTTTCATTAATAAGCCTTTATCTGTCCGAGTTCTGCTGTGCTCTAAATCACTCACAAATCTTAAGATAATTCGATAATCTCCATTCAGTTTCACACAATATTAGTTGTTTTCATGCCTTTTGCACAATATTGCACCATTTCATGCTTTTCATCTTCAGAAAGATCTTTCTTCGTCCCCATATTGCATGAGAACTGTGACTTGCTTAATAATGTGGAACAACCTCTAAGTAGGGTTTCCATAGATCTGGCAAATTATTTTGTCTGAGATTGATACCAGTTATCTAAAAAGACATGGATAAATAAACGAACAAACATTTTCTTAGAAAAACTAAAATCTGAATGTTTATTGTACTGAAATCTTACTGATATGTCAATTGCATAATAATTTGGAATGCAGTGTAACGCTCACTTAATCTAAATGTAAATGTAATGTAGACTAATCGACTAATATCAGCTGATAAATGATATGATAATGGTATATTGTGCATCCCTAATCATTACAGTCAACATTACTTCATCTGCATTTTTACACTAAGCTTGTCACAATGCATTCTGGGATTGCATATACCACTTGGTAGGTTTTTAGGTTGTGTTCACATTTGGCAGGTTTGGTTTGATTAAAACGAGCTTTTGTGCAATTTCTCGGTTATTTGAATAAACGTCAATGTTGCCATCCAAACCCTAGTGCACACCTAACAAGCAGACCATTCACTTCCAAACTAACTCTGGTGCGGTTCGACTGAAATATAAACACAACACATACCAAAGACATCTAAACAAACCAAAAACAGGATGTGATGTCAGAAGATGGGACCCTAAAAAGGACAGAATGCTCAAGAATTCCTGGATCTTCTTGTCACAGGAGCAATGTCACCCATTACAGTTCGGTACAGGTGTCAAAACCGTTATCTCCTTTACAGTAGATCTTTGTTTGTCCGCAACAGTGGAATTGTTGGCACTGTTCTGACACCTTTTGGTTGTTCATGAGTTCTCAGCTGGTAAAATACCATCGTATGTGCGCACATACAACAAGCGCATTTAGCCCAGCACACAGCATTGTTTTGGATGTTCGGTAAGATCCGTTGCAAATATACGTCATAAAAGTTTTTTTTTTTTTGTATCTTTATGTATAGGGTTTAACATGACAGTTTACAGTGACTGAACCAGAATGTTTTGTTTTCTTTTTTGGTCCAAGAGAACCAATCTACAAGTGTGAACACTAGAGGTCTTCATGGTTCAACTTGGATCCGAAAAATCGAGGTCTGACCCAAGACCAGAGCGGGTTTGGGTCCAAAACTTTGACAAGTGCCTCGGATATGGGTCAGGTCTGATATTAGTAGCCTCAGGTCTCTGTTAATTTAAAATATGCTTTTACAGAATGGACCCAAGTAGACCAGAATTATTTTAAAATATGCCAACTTTCCACTATTCGTTTCAGGTGTTTAATAATACTTTATTATTTAAAACAAATACATGTGAAATAATTATACGACAATGTTATTTTCTCTGTCAATATGCGTTCCTATGTGTAAATTACTAAACTCTCCAGGATACAGGTGCGTGCAGCAGCAGAGCGCACTCTCCACATAAACAGCGCTCTGCAATACCCAAGCTATTCCCGAGGATGAGTGTAGGGATTTGCTTCTTAATATTAACATAAATATAAATTTCCTTGTCATTTGAGGTGAAACATAATGCTGATGAGCGGTTTATCTACCTGGAGGTGCTTGCCCAAGTGGAAAAACAATGTGCTGTTGCCAGATTGATTGCAGAAAACCATCTAAATGCAGTTGAAGCCAAACTTTTGCATCCAATTGGGTCCGAACTCAAGTCTAATTTTATTGGGTTTTTCTTGGGTCAGGTTTTTCTTTTCTTTTTTTAAAGAAAAAAGAGAAGGCCTCTAGAACAGACCCTTATTAATGTAACAATTTAAGGGCCCAAATGAAGCATCTTAATGAAAGATCAATAATAGTTTGTGTCTTGTTTACCTCATGCCTCTGGTGGAGCGGTTGTTGTAGTTTTGCAGCAGCTGAGGCAGGCCCAACATGGCTTCAAACATCACCGCCAAAGAGCCCAGGGCCTCCACAAATAGGATCCAGTCCAGAAAGAGGAACGTTATGAAAGCACACAGCAGCATGAAGGCAAAGCAGAACATCAGATAGTCCTCAAAAGAACTCCAGCTCCAGAAATACCGAAGGTCCAAATCTGGAAGAGAGACAAAGAAAGAAATAGATAAAAAAGCATAATAAAAATGCACTAAAAATATTCTCCAAGTATCTCATTTACAGGCAATAAGATATCTCCAAGCATATCTCTACACTACCCAACAAAAAAGGGAAAAGGAAAAAGAAAAAGAAAAGTTAAAAACTTTAAACTTCAAATCATTAGTATGCATATCACAATGCACAGCACCTCACACAAACTCTCTCATGCTATATGAAAAGTTAAATGAGCTTTGAAACCTGTGTGCCTCTCTCTGCAAATCTGCATTATATGAAGAAAGCCATTTACGACAACTCAACATTTCATTTACAATTTTCCTGAGAGCCATAAAATAAATGACCAGGCACTCCAGGGGAACACAGCCAAAACATTCAGCAGTGAGGATTAAGCACTCACCTAAAATAAGGACACAAAACCATGACTGTAGCCTATTCGAGTCAGAGTCTAAATAGCCTAAAATCAAAACCCATTCCAAAAAAATTTTTTTACAGCTTTATTTACAAATTGTGCCTTACAAAATAAAAGTAATGAAAGAAAAAGGCAAGTTCTGAAAATTAATAAAAAACTGAAAAACCAGAATAACAGGGTTGAAAAAGTCATCTGTCTCCTGATTTAAAGGTGCCCTAGATTATGTTTTTAAAAGATGTAATATAAGTCTAAGGTGTCCCCTGAATGTGTCTGTGAAGTTTCAGCTCAAAATACCCCATAGATTTTTTTTAATTAATTTTTTTAACTGCCTATTTTGGGGCATCATTATAAACGCGCCGATTTTATGCTGCGGCCCCTTTAAATCCCGTGTTCTCCGCCCACAGAGCTCGCGCTTGCCTTAAACAGTGCCTTAACAAAGTTTACACAGCTAATATAACCCTCAAAATGGATCTTTACAAAGTGTTTGTCATGCATGCGGCATGCATGCGTCGGATTATAGTGCTCCGTGGCTAACGGCTAATGCTACACTGTTGGAGAGATTTATAAAGAATGGAGTTGTGTTTATGAATTATACAGACTGCAAGTGTTGAAAAATGAAAATAGCGACGGCTCTCTTGTCTCCGTGAATACAGTAATAACCGATGGTAACTTTAACCACATTTAACAGTACATTAGCAACATGCTAACGAAACATTTAGAAAGACAGTTTACAAATATCACTAAAAATATCATGTTATCATGGATCATGTCAGTTATTATTGCTCCATCTGCCATTTTTCGCTATTGTTCTTGCTTGCTTACCTAATGATTTGGTTGTGCACATCCAGACGTTAATACTGGCTGCCCTTGTCTAATGCCTTTTATAATGTTGGAAACATGGGCTGGCATTATGAAAATATATGGGGGCGTACACCGCGACTGTTATGTAACAGTCAGTGTTATGTTGAGATTCGCCTGTTCTTCGGAGGTCTTTTAAACAAATGAGATTTATATAAGAAGGAGGAAACAATGGAGTTTGAGACTCACTGTATGTCATTTCCATGTACTGAACTCTTGTTATTTAACTATGCCAAGATAAATTAATTTTTTCATTCGAGGGCACCTTTAAAATACTTTGTAGGGCCACCTTTTGCAATAATGACAGCCATTAATCTTTCTAGATATGTCTGTACTAGCTTTGCATACCTAGATTGGGGAATGTTTGTCCATTCTTACTTGCAAAATTTCTCAATTTCAGTCAAATTCCATGTTGAGCGGCAATGGACTGCTCTCTTAAAGTCCATCGGATTTAAGACAGGGCTCTGACTTGGCCACTCAAGGACATTCACCTTCCTATCCTTAAGTCAAAAAATTGATCTTTTGATGGTATATTTAGCATCACTGTCCTGTTGGAAGGTGAGTGACCTGCCCATCTTCAGCTGTCTGAAGGGATGCAGGTTTTCCTCAAGAATTTGGATGTACTTGGCAGCATCCATTTTCCCTTCAATTTTCCCTTATATCTTAAGGCAAAGCTTCTCCTGCCTTGTGCCCTATATGGACTGAGATTTCTTTTGATTCCCTGAATCTTTTCACAATATTATGTATGGTAGATTGCAAAAGACCTAAATACTTTGCAATCTTGCATTGTAAAATGTGATTTTTTAATTATTTTATGATTCTCTCATGAAATTTGGCACTAAGTGATGAGCCATGACCATGATCTTTGGTGGACCAAGTCTTTGGTGGATGCTCCTTTTATACCTAACCACGATAACCATCACAATCACCTATTACCAATTAATTGTGTATTTTTTCAAAACCATTTAACTTGGATATTTTGTAATATTTTCACTATTATTTTGCCATTTTGCCTCTGTCCCAACGTTTTTGAAATGTGTTGCGGCCATCAAAATCAAAATTTGTTAATATTTACAAAATACACTTAAGTTGGTCAGTGAAAACTTTTTCTTGTATTTTTGTCAGTTAAGGTTCAAGAGAATTAACAAATCACAGATTCTTGATTTTATTACGTTTTACAAAATGTCCCAATTTTATTTTATTTAAGGTTGTATAATTTGCAGGTGTCAGGGATCTGCTATTAATATGCGGGATACTCCTGGAAGCGAGAAAGGATTTTTTTTTTAATGTGATAATATTTCACAAAATTATTGTTTATGATAGATAGATAGATAGATAGATAGATAGATAGATAGATAGATAGATGTTCTGTGGCATTACTACAGTTCATGAACATTTATTTTTAAGAATGTAGTGATCTTTTCTTATTAATATCAAAATGGAAAAGCTTTCAAATTAATGGGAAATGTAGGACATGTTCTGTTCAGTCTCAAAAGTCAGTGAGGAGACAAAAAAATAAGACACAGGATAGTGAAGACAGGCGTCTTCGTCACACTGGTCATCTCTACATTAGTGATCACGCACCATGTAAGACATCCTGACATGATCTACGAGTACCTGTCTCTCTCCCAAACTGATAGCACAGGATCCTGAAATGAGCTGACATCAGCTCCAGAGAATTGATAGCTAAATAATAGCCCTATTTGTTACAGCTCTGACTTGAGTGTCACGTTGAGTGGTAGAGAGCCCACAGACCACACGCTGTCATTTAGTAGGTTTTATGTTCTGATTACTTGTATGCATCTACCTGACAGGAACCGGCACTGTAGTGCATCTGCTGTGTCATCCGCTGGTTGGGAATTAGCATGAGTGTGTGGTAAAGGATGTCTCAATGTGTGTGTTTGTGTAATTAATGCATCACATTATCAGAAAGCTCAAATGCTTGAAATGGGAGAACAGATAGGATCAGGAATTAGAAAGTCTCGGAAATCACATAAACTTTAAATGCTACGCTAGAAAGGAAAGTACATGACATGGTCTTCCGAGAACAATCTCTTCCCGACAATGTGAAAGAGATTTGTTTCCATAAATTCATGATCGCAAGGTTGCCATTTCTGCCATTACTCACCCTCATGTCGTTCCATTTGTGTTCATCTTCGGAACACAAATTAAGATATTTTTGATGAAATCTGAGTTTTTTGTATCCCCCATAGAAAGCAACATAATTACCAAATTCAAGGTCCAGAAAAGTAGTAAAGACGTCATTTTTGTGCACAAAAACTAAACCAAAACCAAAATAATGACTTTATTCAACAGTTTTTTTTCAACAGTGTTTACGTCAGAACACCGGCTATTTTAATGATGTCTTTACTACTTTTCTGGACCTTGAATGTGGTAATTATGTTGCTTTCTATGGGGGATTTTTAAAAAAAACCCCTCAGATTTCACCAAAATTATTTTATTTGTGTTCTGAAGATGAACGAAGGTCTTACGGATGTGGAACGACATGAGGATAAATAATTAAGTAAATTTCATTTTTGGGTGAACTAACCCAAATTTTTTAACCCAACTGGATGTCACCCTAGAAAAGCACCACAATCCTCCTAGAGCCATCCGAGGTTAAGTGTCTTGCTCAAATGTACGTCACTGACAGATCACTGCTTGTTCCTTAAGGAAAGATCTGATGTTACTTTTCTAAACAAATGAACTGACAGGCAATACAACAAGCAAAAAACACCCAGAACAGAACACCCTAGAAACCGCTTATAAATGCCATCATTCTTCATCCAGGCCGATGTGCAAGCCATAACCCGTCATGCTCCAGAACGTCTTGTTCCCCACTAGTGGCATTCAACGGAACGGTCACACTTCAAAACAGAAGACAAAGGTGCTCAATAAAAAAACAAAAACAAGAGCAGTGCCTTTTCTTCTCAGATGTCCACACATCAAACATTTCAATTACTATAACATAGCACCCAGGTCAAAGTCGGAAGTTTGTCTTAACCTTTGTGTTTTCAGTGGCTCTAATCTCTGGCGGATAAAAAAAAAAAAAAAACTCACTTCAGTGAAGCTTTCAAGCCACAACATCTGCAGACACGAGAGGTCTTAATTCCATACTGCTTCATGAGGCACTTCAATCTCAACCAAAAGAAAAAAAAGAAAAAAAGAAGAAGGAACCTTTGGAGAGAATGACAACTAATCAGAAGGCCCATTCAAATAAATCATCTCTTCAGCTTCTCTTACAATGGCCATGTGCCCATGCAAGGTCTGTAGCCTGATGAACCCTTTATGTTCTGTCAGTGCCTGGATGAAGGTCAAGGGCCCTACTGCAGATGCTTGTCCAGACTCTGTAATTTTGCTGGGCTCTGCCATTCAGCTGCACCCTCAAAGCCATTGAAGGCTGTGCTGAAGAAGTAGCCCAGCTTGCAGAATCCCATGAGTGTTTATTTATATATAGATCCATTTTGCATGCATGAACATGCATATTAATTTGCAGATGCACATGTCTCTGGTATGCAATGAATGTTTGATTATGTACTACCAGAAAACAGTGGATGCTAATGCAATAAATAATAAATAAATGCAGCCTTTGTGAACATAAGATCCTTGATCCTTCAGAAATCATTCTAATATACTAAATTGTAGTAATATTTCATACTATTTCTGAAGGATTGTGACTGAAGTAAAGGCTGCTGAAAATTCAGCTTTTCCATCACAGGAATAAATTACATTTTTAAAATGTATTTTCCCTCAAACAAATGCAGGTGAGCATAAGATACATATAGGATACTGGAAGATCTGATCATTATATAAACCTAAAGATTGATGATTACATTTTGTGCAACAAATAAAGATAATGACTAAGGATGCATAATATTTGCGGTTATTTTTTCAATTTATCAATATCCACCAATATTCAATATTTAATGGTTAGGGTTTTCATATCACTATCAGCCAGAATTTTAATATGTATGTACCCAGAATCATGACATAATCCCTATATAAATGGCTAAAATAATTTTCACTTTTCACATAATCATATTTAAAAAAAAAAAAAATAAAAATAATTCAGTCATCATTGACATAAATATGCATTTTAGATTCACATTTGTTGCAATAATACTTTAGGCCTAATTATTCAACTTTTCAGACAAAATGAATACATTTGTGGAAAGTTTCTTTTAAATTTCATTTGCATTCATGTCATACTTATGAAAAGAGATTTATAATGGGCTGGGAAGGATATTTTCTATGTCCCTGCCAATGTGTGGATGCCATCTATGGTGGTTGCACTAGGTTTCTGGGTTTTGAGAACACTAATTAAATTAGACATGCTCAAGAACAGATGTCCAGAACTATTTAGAAATAATTCATGACGCTGATAACATGTTCAGAAATAGCATGTTTAGTTGATACACACACACACATACACACACACACACACACACACACACACACTGGTCTATCAAACTACTGGAGTCTTGACTCCACCTTCTCATATAACTATTCAATACAGCTCTTATTTTCTTGTTGTTTTTGACCAACATAATCATAAGTACCCAGAACTGATGCACTTTATGAATAGTTTATACAATGTGGTGATACTACTTTGCATTGATGCTTAGTATGCACGTGTTCACTATACTTTGTCAAGTGTGACTGTTCTATTTTTATTAAGCACTTTCTCTCACGCACATAATTTATCCATGATAAGCATTATGAGTCCTAATGAACCTTCCTATTCTGTTTTTTTTGACTGACATAATCACAACTACTCTGAGCTGATCCACTCAATGAATATTCATGCAATACAGTGATACGCACACTACTTTGCATAGGATTTCATGCATGCATGACCATAGCATGCACTTATTTCCTGCCAAGTGTGACCAGTCTATCTACATTAACATCCAGTTGGAGCTCTCTGAATATTAATTAGCAACACTGTGGGTTAATTAGCAAAGCTGTTTATCAAGGAAAATTGCTTTTTACATGCATGTGTCGTATTTGTGAAATGGCATGTTGGGAATATGAGGAAACATCTGGAACAGAAACAGAGTAAGGACAAAATTCCCACTTCGAACACCCCGACCCAAATGTTTGCACAACCTACAGGTAACCTTGGTGAGCTCTGACAGCCCTGATGCAACTTTACAGCAATACATCATTGAGAAAACTATGATAGTGTGATGGGTTGCCTCAAGGTTTGCCTTTGGCTGGATAACATTTCTTGTTGAAAATAGGTAATCAATCGAAATCCTACCTAAAAAGTGACTTTAAATGAGATGAAGACAGATAATTAGTTAGGGGATCTGGAGGAGTAATTAAGCAGTTGACCCCAAGGGTAGTGACTAGAAAATACTACTTCAGCATCTAGAGGTTGAACATCTGTGAAGATGCCAGAGAGATGTCACTAGGGGTTTGACTGTCTGACAATACAAAGTCGAATGATTAATTTAACCTTAGTAATTCAGAGCACTGCAGTCTGACCTTTTGTGATCCATGAAGGTCGATGATTTTCTCTCACAAAGCACCCTTGGGTTAAAGAGGGTGGTGACTCATGTGGATTAACTTCACCCGTAACATCAACTGTGACCTAACAGCATTGAAACTATCACAACAACCAAAACTAGATCATACTGCAATCACAGCACAGCAAGATAACTCTGGGTAGCCAACAGCGATGCTGGAAATAGGAGAGCTGATAATTTGCTGATTGTGACATCATGCAATGGCAGTGCTGCAACTCATGAATATTAATTTAGGATAGAGGCATTGAAGCAATAAAAAGCTACATAGTGTACCCTTAATCACACTTTTTTTTTTTTTTTGTTCAAAATTAACAAAATTGAAATAATCAACACATCATCTGTCCTTTTTCCAAAACGTGTTTTTTTTGTCTTACCCTGTTTCACTAGCCTGGATGCCAGCCGAACTTAGCCCCGCCCACAACATTTTGAGGTCGGGGAGTTCGGTCTGGACTCGATCCGTAGAGGAGTAATTATGCCCGAACAGAAACTGTTCGGACCAATCACATTGTCAGGGCGATGATTGACAGATTATCACCAGAAACGTAATCAGCTACGTCATCAAAGAGCGCTTGGGGAGTTTGATTGACAAGCGATCTAACCAATCAGAACGCCGCATCCGCTATTTTGTCCGACAAAGCAGTCAGGAGTTAGAAGATTAACATCGGTGGAGTTAAACTTGAAAAATTGTGCATATTGACGTCTTTCAACAACATTGAAACAACATTCATTCTCATGTTTATTTGATGCTATAAATGGACTAGTAGGAAGAGATGATCAGTTAACGAGCCTCTTGAGCTGAGGCGCTACAGCAATCTGTCACGATCATGGTCACAACATATTAAAGAGCCACAAAACGGTTTTTATTGTTTGAATTTTTTTAATAACTACACAGTTTGAAAGCTGGGACTTTGTTTAATATCATAAGTAACCTGCTCTGTCTCGTCTCCGCGATGTATTTTCCACTCTGTGTGGCGTGACAGCGCCACGGCTTGTCGGACAAAGCAACAGTAACCAAGGGGGGCGAGTCTTTGCGAAAAGTCAATTAGTTTACAACAATGATGGCTGTTGAAGAACTGAGATGTGTAGATTCCGCCATCGCGTCCGTTATAAGATATCGACAGCGCATTAATTTTAAAAGAGGAACAGAGGACCGCGATCAAGGCCTTTGTCGATGGGAAAGATGTCTTTGCCGTCCTTCCTACGGGATTCGGCAAAAGTTTGATTTATCAGCTGGCCCCGATGGTCGCTAAGAAGAGTTCTGTTAACAACTATGCATCACTCATCATACGTCACTTACTCTGTAGCTCTGATTGGTTGTAGGTCTATCCAATTGAGGTCTTTCCTGGATCGGTTGAAATACGCCCCCATAATCAAAGCCCAATGGAGCAGTATCAGACTCATATTCGAACTAGAATTGAGTATGACCACGTCAGGCTACTGTTTCACTATTGTAAGCCTAATATAAGTGTTCATATTTTAAACCTGTCAGGATGGTTTTTACAGCAAATTACATACATATATAACTTGCCCTGCATGCATCGTCATATCCGTAAATAGAGAAAAGTTGATCTGACTACTTTGATGCATGTATGGTGTGGGAGTGGAATAGGTAAGTTTTTAAAACGAGTGAGAAAAGTTGACTTGGAACAAACTGTAAATCTCAAACCTCTGAAAAATCACTAATTTAAAAAAATAAAAATAAAACGCAGAACAGAGGAGAGTCTGCTGGAAAAAGAGAATGCGACAGAGATTATAATAAAGCGAAAATCAATGTTGGTTTGGCTTTTCGGAGATGGTGAGAACTGAAGGATTTGAATTGTTGTAAATGTTGTTATTATAACAGGTAAGGTATTTAACTTAACCGATTTATGTAGCTCTGTAACAGAGTTCATTGTAAAGCATTATCTATCGTGAAGGGTCATTATTATGGGTTGTTGTAGCACTGTGCTGGAATTCATTTTCAATGAAGTACCGTGTCTATTAATGGGTATAGCTACAGTAACGTCTTCAGCTAGTCAGCTGGAGATCCTTTCCATCTAAACTGGTTATATCTCTTAAAGGTGCACTATGTAATATTTTCTGTCCTATTCAAAACAAAAGCGTAGCTTGATGATGCCAAGTTTAAGCGCGGACTCTTGGGACATGTGGTCTTCATCTCAACGGTCGGTGGAAAAGAATTGGGATAGGACTCTGGAACAAATCATTTTCATGTATTATTAACGTTACTGTAGTATGAAGCAGAGCAGGACCGAGTGTTGTGGGAGCCGAACGAGGCCGCTGGAGTGACTGCGCAACACACACCGCGGTTTTTACAGCAAATTACATTCATATGTAACTTTGAATGAAGAACTAATAAAAGTTCTGCTGCAGCAGAACTTTTATTATGCCACAGTCGCCGGTGCCGCTTCCGCTTTTCCGGTCATGAGTATGAGGTAACGCAGCTCTGTTTATCATATTAGATACATTTGAGAGTGCTGAAAATGATGTTATAACGTTACTCTGTGCGCTCGCTTGGCGACTTTTGACTTGTTTGAGACACACTGCAGTAAACTAGATTGATTTTAGATACTTTTTAGATACATATTAAATGTTGGATGGCTTGTGTTGATAAATGGCATGAAATTAATTTTAAAACATATTGTATGAAAATGCTGTATTACTGTTACCAAAAATAAAGCTGCATCTGATTGTGCTATGTTAGCTACTTGACAAAATAGTGTTTTTCTCTGAGGCATGGTAAAGCATAATACAATAAGAGCTATATAACAATAATTCATTTTCTGTCTATAAATATATCAAAACAGTTGTTCCCTTGTCTATTAAAACATGTAATATATTAAAGCGTCTTTGGCGTTTCCATGGTTTCTACAAAATAAAATTAAAATTGTAATTTTCTCATGATTTACAAATGGTTGCAAACATTTGGGATGTTGTAAGTACTCAAGTGAACAAAATATATAACACTGGCCTAGTGTTTTTTTATATTTTACTGCAAAAATCTTACATATTGCACCTTTAAGCCTAGTAGTGAATGTTTCACATAGAGCTAAAGCACAACAAAAACACTTTTCTTCCACAAAATGCATGCATTTTTTTTTCCACTAGAGGGCTAAAATTTACATAGTGTACCTTTAATTAACCTTTAACTAAATGGCACATCATGTCGACCTCTGATCTTTGTAATACATTTGGGTTAAAGGGCTATCAGAATATACCATGTAACTTGGCATTGAAATTCAATAGCAAACCAGCTTTATATCAAATATTTTATAACATCTTACTGTTTTTATAAATATTGTAAACAAACATAACTTCATTTTACATCTCCAATATGTAATGCCAACAAATAAAATTACATGTACAAACCAACTTAACAGAAATTTAAGTTTACAAAAATGCTTTTAGATTAATGGTTTTCATCTTAGTTTTAACAATAATTTTTAGTACACAAATTCCATGTTAGGTTTGACAGGTTTTTAGCTATGAGATCAGTCATTGTTCATCGCAAACGAAACATATGGAAAAAGGTCTCCCAACCACATCAGAGAGCACGTACACTAGGGATTATCAGTGATTTAAAGCTGCTTATCTTCCTCTCAGCTCCCTTGTTGATGGTGTATACTGGTCGATATTTAAAGCCATTATTGAACAGAGGCCTAATTTTCTTTAGTCCATCTCTGCTTATCACACTTCCCCTCTGTTCAGCTGCTTTGCCACTGATGGACATCCAGATCACCTTCGCACAATGCGTGTGCATGTGTCTGGATTATCCTACAAAATCTTAATCATTCTCTGTGATACATCTAAGTGGCCATAAAATGAGTGGGGAAAAAGAGATTTGTCGTTTGAGGGTGAAAGCACTATCTCAGACTGTGGTCTGTATGTCTATTCTGTTTGAGTTCACCAGTCATGATCGACCATTCTCTAACCTCAGGCAATGACATCGAGATCGCTTTGCCAAGGCAATTCTTCAGGTCCACCTGTGCATTCAGTCATCTTCCAGATAAATGCAGTCAGTGCAGGTGGCAGTGGTGGGAGGGCTCATGAAGAAAGCTCTATCGCTTTACCCAGCTGTGCTGAGGAAACAGAAGCTTAACTACAGTCACGCCCCCTGAGCCTGCAACAAACCCACCAATGTTTAAAGAGCAAAGAGGTTAACCATTCATAACCTTCAGGGGCTTTGAATTAGAAATGCACAATATATTGGCACAATATACTCAGCAAACACAAGGAACACTAGAAATGGAACTGAGAGCAATGAGAAGCAACCATGGAAGAAAAAGACCTGACCATCAACGCAGGAAACAATAGGGCTTATATACAATTCAGCTCAGTACAATTCAATTATCTGTCAATATAAATTAGATATATAACAACCAATATTAGATATTTAACTGTGCACACTTCCCTCAATTTCTGCGATTTTTAGATTTAGATTTAATATCAGATCATAGTAATCATCATCATCACATGGTCACTTAAAGTTAATCTTTAAAAACACTAATTATTTAAATGACATTACGTAAATATAAAATAGAATTGTATTATCTGCTATTTAAAGGTCGTCTGCCATAAGATTACAATTTTTTTGTGGTATAGTCTAGAATTTTCGTGTACCTATTCTTATGTTAACCCTGACCCAGACATTTAAATTTAAGACATGCATCAAGTTGAAAATAGTTAAACTGCATCCTACACTGTTACAAATTATGTTTTAAAGTTGTAAAACAAATATTATCTGAGCATGTTTTACAAGAAAATACTATTTTAGTCTTCCTACTTCATGTTTAATTTACTTGTAATTTCTTTGTAATTATTTGTTAAAGTCCCTGTAAAGTCAATTCTGAGAATTCTTTCTAAACACTTTATAAATGTTACAAATGTATTGCTGAAACACATTACAAAGTCTGTGAATTGTGTAATGCTTAATTGTGAAGTTAGAGCGTTAAACAGTTTTTCACCAAGTCTCTGCTCAGGATTTTTTGGGCGGAGCTAAAACGGGGGTCTAATGACGCACATCGTCCCCCGAGCATAGCCCCTCCCCTAACACTATATAACTGTCGATGACGCACCGAGTGTGGCGCCGCCTCTAACTCTACAGCGGTTCACTCGCTCATTCTCGAGTGTCATTACAGTCATACAGCCCTTTGCACATTTAGCTAGTAATGCCTTCGTCACGCAAATGCATATTACATGGTTGTTAAAATATACAATATGCTCGGTCTCCTTATTTAAAAACTTTCATCAGACAGCTGAGATTCACAGATAATCCGCTGTTTTTGGTGAATGTGACTGAACAGACCTCGGCCCCCCTCCCGCCTCGGCCTTCTTACCGTCCCGACGATAACCGATGATATATGGGGCCGGACAGAGTCTCTCCCGTCCCGGCCTTCATCCTCCCGTCTCGCGGCACCGTCATTTGTCGACTCGACAACAGTTCGGCAGTTCGTGCCCACCAATGAGTGTAGTCCACAGTAACTCTACTAAAATGTGCAACCCTCTAACGTGATTCTTTTGTTTATATGCATCAGTATGTTTGACTCATTAGACAAGTAAGCTGAGACAGCAGCTCTCGCGAGTGGGTGTGGTTTCAGCTCCGAAGCGGACACGCCCCCAGCGTTTGAGAGCAGAGAGCGCTGCCTATTTTTTCGAGATTTTGATAACTTATTTTATTTACTTGCAGATCTTTTTAATCATTCAAATTTGGCTGGGTGGTTAATAACACATTTTTCTGTGGTGTGACAAACTCAAAACACATACTTTAAAATGACTTTACAGGGACTTTAAAGCTGCAGTCTGGAAGTTTTGCCTCTTTGTCGCCATCTCTGTTTGAAACCTGCAATTGCAGTTATATGTGGAATTATTATTGTTACGTGCATTGTGCATCGTGCAGATGAATCTAATGTTTGCTGTCAGTCACCACATTGGTGTGGATACTGTACTTCGGAAACACGGATTCTACGTCTTGGAAGTATGACCAAAATAAGAATTTTCATTGGAAAATGTCATCTGAACAAGAAACATGTCTGCCACTTTTGTTCTGACCAACTGAGGAAAAAAGCATTAGGCTTACAATAAATCGTGCTGCCAATGATGATTAAATCTAACGATTGCTTAGCTCAGATCATGCCAAACAGTGCAAATTATTATTATTGTTTTACTTTGTTCTCAAATTGTTAATGTTAACAACATCAGCATTGCGTGACTATGTGTATTTAGTGTGTATTAGAGTTACCTGTAGATTTCAATTTCTGTAGCCACTCCACAGTCCGATGTCTTTTGCTTTTGACTACGGGTGAATCTCCATTTGTCACTGATGATTGTCATTTGCATCTTTCTGGATTACAATCCGCCATCAAAATGATAAAGTTTAGTTATTTTAGCTGCTGTGAGAAAAGGCTATAAATGATCTGCTACAAGCAGCATCCTCATATGATATAGCTACTAGCTGGGACTTTTTCCTTTCGGTTTACAGACATGACGTAATGATGCAAAGACGAACGGCTGCATGATCGAATTTCCCGCAGAAACCCACCAGTACCTCTCTTATTATAAAACGTTATTACAAGCTTACCGTTGTGAATCGGGCTAAGGTAAGGAGATAGTTTTGAACACAGGCTGGTTATGTACTTGCTCAAAAATTGATTTTGGATCATTTTTAACCAAAAAAAAGTTACGGACTGTAGCTTTAAATTGACTAAGCATTTCTGAGGTAAAACTGTTTCAATTGTTTCAAGTAAATCCTACACCTTACTTTTTTCTTTTTTTTTTTTTGAAGGCCACTTAAGAAATGTATCTGGTTAGGTGAACTTAAAACCAGCCTATTCATGGATTCCTTAAGACTAATTAGTCAACAGGTATATTATAATTTTACACATCTCTAGTAAGTATGGCATAGTGTTGGCAAAGCGGTGGAAAAATTTAGGTAAATTTTCGATACCTTTCCATGGCAAGTTAAGCTGGGGAATTTTGCAAATATTTCAAATTGGAAACTTAACTGGAATTTATGGGAATTAATTGGAAATTTGGGGTAACTAATACAAATTGTGTCATATACAAACAATAAATATAAACATTTTGTTTGGTCATAAGCAGTCATGCAAACTAATACAATTTTTCTAAAAAAAAAAAGAAGGAATTTTTTTTTTTTTGACTTGAATGTTGAATAAAATAAACACACCCTCCCCCCAAAAAGTCCCATTCAAAATGTAAAATGAAAGCAGATTCAGGGGTGTGGCCTCAACAGTCCTGCAGTCAGTAGTGTGCTGTGTGCATGTGATTGAGGAATTCGCAGGGTAGAAATTCAACAGAATTTGCATTATATCTGGTTGTTTTTAGCAAAATTATGCTGCAAGATGTTTTTTTCCAATGCATTGAAGTTCCCTGTTATAGGGTAACTTGCAAGTTTGAAAAAAATTCAGTTTATTCCCATTAATTCCCGTTAATTCCCATATATTTCCATTAATTCCCATACAGTGGGTACGGAAAGTATTCAGACCCCCTTAAATTTTTCACTCTTTGTTATATTGCAGCCATTTGCTAAAATCATTTAAGTTCATTTTTTTTCCTCATTAATGTACACACAGCACCCCATATTGACAGAAAAACACAGAATTGTTGACATTTTTGCAGATTTATTAAAAAAGAAAAACTGAAATATCACATGGTCCTAAGTATTCAGAGCCTTTGCTCAGTATTTAGTAGAAGCACCCTTTTGATCTAATACAGCCATGAGTCTTTTTGAGAAAGATGCAACAAGTTTTTCACACCTGGATTTGGGGATCCTCTGCCATTCCTCTTTGCAGATCCTCTCCAGTTCTGTCAGGTTGGATGGTAAACGTTGGTGGACAGCCATTTTTAGGTCTCTCCAGAGATGCTCAATTGGGTTTAAGTCAGGGCTCTGGCTGGGCCATTCAAGAACAGTCACGGAGTTGTTGTGAAGCCACTCCTTCGTTATTTTAGCTGTGTGCTTAGGGTCATTGTCTTGTTGGAAGGTAAACCTTCGGCCCAGTCTGAGGTCCTGAGCACTCTGGAGAAGGTTTTCGTCCAGGATATCCCTGTACCTTGGCTGGATTCATCTTTCCCTCGATTGCAACCAGTCGTCCTGTCCCTGCAGCTGAAAAACACCCCCACAGCATGATGCTGCCACCACCATGCTTCACTGTTGGGACTGTATTGGACAGGTGATGAGCAGTGCCTGGTTTTCTCCACACATACCGCTTAGAATTAAGGCCAAAAAGTTCTATCTTGGTCTCATCAGACCAGAGAATCCTATTTCTCACCATATTGACCACCTTCAGGTGTTTTTTAGCAAACTCCATGCGGGCTTTCATGTGTCTTGCACTGAAGAGAGGCTTCTGTCTGGCCACTCTGCCATAAAGCCCCGACTGGTGGAGGGCTGTAGTGATGGTTGACTTTCTACAACTTTCTCCCATCTCCCGACTGCATCTCTGGAGCTCAGCCACAGTGATCTTTGGGTTCTTCTTTACCTCTCTCACCAAGGCTTTTCTCCCCCGATAGCTCAGTTTGGCCGGACGGCCAGCTCTAGGAAGGGTTCTGGTCGTCCCAAACGTCTTGCATTTAAGGATTATGGATTATGTATCCTCTTAGGAACCTTAAGTGCAGCAGAAATTTTTTTGTAACCTTGGCCAGATCTGTGCCTTGCCACAATTCTGTCTCTGAGCTCTTCAGGCAGTTCCTTTGACCCCATGATTCTCATTTGCTCTGACATGCACTGTGAGCTGTAAGGTCTTATATTAGACAGGTGTGTGGCTTTCCTAATCAAGTCCAATCAGTATAATCAAACACAGCTGGACTTAAATGAAGGTGTAGAACCATCTCAAGGATGATCAGAAGAAGTGGACAGCACCTGAGTTAAATATATGAGTGTCACAGCAAAGGGTCTAAATACTTAGGACCATGTGATATTTCAGTTTTTCTTTTTTAATAAATCTGCAAAAATGTCAACAATTCTGTGTTTTTCTGTCAATATGGGGTGCTGTGTGTACATTAATGAGGAAAAAAATGAACAAATGATTTTAGCAAATGGCTGCAATATAACAAAGAGGGAAAAAATTTAAGGGGTCTGAATACTTTCCGTATCCACTGTATATTGCAGTTAATTTCCAAGGAAAGTTTCCAGCTTTGAAAATTCCCATAATTTTGCAACCCTAGTATGGTATGAACTGAATTGGCCAAACCAATACAAGAGGCCACAGTCCACCACAAGGGATGTGTGAGATCACTGAAAACCAATTAAGTAACCCTTAACTCATGCGTCCACTCTACCACATCAATGTCAAGTTATGGACTCTCTACTGTATGATGAAATCTTATCCTCACTGCTTTCCTCTTGGTCTGTCAGCAATTACCCAGGCAAAACCACAATGGACAGCTTGTCAGCACTGGCCAGTATTTCATCAGGGATTCTGGAGTTATGAGGAAGCATTAGGCATGCAGGAGAGAAAGAGAAAGGCTAGATGAGAGGGAGTGGAGAGCACTAAAAGCAACTCAGATACGAGTTACATAAGACTACGCAACACACTGACAGAGAGTCAAGGACACAGCATTGAGAGAACACACACACACACAGACGCTACAGGAGGGATTCCCCAAACAACGAGGCTGAGCCAATGCAAGATTTACCTGCTATGACAATGCAGCCGTTTGTGCCGCACCATGACTGCGTAAAGACTGCAGAGATCCAAGATGTGCTGCACAATTCATTCAATGACATAATTCACAGTGAAAGGGAAGGGCGTGAACCTGGTGTTAATGAGAAAGGGAAAAAAGTGCTATCAAGACAAAAATGGACAACGTACAGATGGAGGTGAGAGAGTGGGTGTGAAAAAAGGAGAGAGATTAGAAACTCATTTCAAAGTCAGAGCAGAACAATTCATCAACAACTAAAGCAGGATGTGGGATTATAATGCCGCAAGGTGAATCTGTCTCTTCATGAATGAGTTTCTTCAAATACGGGAACTTTTGTGCTCCAGGAGGAGTTGATTTTAAGAGAATGAACACCTTTCTCTTTTTTTTCTTTTTGTTATATGAAGGTCACACATTTTTCAACACGACCTTCAATATTTATTTTGATCATTTATATTGTATACTTTCATCATTAAATATAGCAAGATGAAATCATAATCAATTCATTTAATTTTTAACTTCAAGCCTTAACTTCAATATTTATTGTGGTAAAAATTGTATATCAATTTTGACACAAATTAAAAATGTTCCTTTCCACCATGACAATTCTGCTCCAAAAATTTTTCTAAAAAGTTAGTCCACTTGTTTATCATGTAGAAAAATCAAGGTTAATGTCACTTTTGAACAGAATATTATTATTGCGCATCATTTCCAATCAAGCTATAAATTGACCAAATTAAGAAAAAAGTGTGACAATGCTATTTAACTGTGTATATTTAGGATACATATTATGCTAGCTATAAAAAAATAGCCATTTCATTAAAAAAAAAATGTTTAACATAAAATTTCCATCACTGCCATTTCAATGCTACATCATTTGACATGACAGTAAAGAATGGTAAAAAGTGTGTAAATATTTATTTTTGACCAAATAAGTAACTTACCAATAAGTGCCTCAAATTCTAGTATTTACGCTAATTAGCTATTCTTCCAATGCTGTGAAAAGAGACAGATCACAGAGTGATAAAAGCGATATTAAAGTAGCACTGCATGTTGCCATGGGCAACAGTGATATACATCTTAGCAGTCATTAGTCAAAAATATTTGACCGCTCAATGCCACGGCTCAAATATTCAAGAGAGCTGTATAATAAAAAGCAGGATGTATAGCCACAGGACTTGAATGAATTATTTAGTTTGACAGTCTCTTATACTGCATCCCTCTCTGAATGAATATATGCTGCAGTGAATGAATATATGCTCATGCTGCAGTGCAGCCTGTGGAGCTCAGATCCCCCCAAATGTCAGTTATTTACCCCCACTAGATCTACAGATCCACACACACACACGCACGCACACACGCACGCACGCACACACTTGCACTTTCAACAGTCCATCCCATTAACAGGCTGTGACTCTTTTTAGAAAATGCATTTCAGCAAACCTCCTCTTGCTTTCTGTCTGTCATTCATATTTAATGTAGATGCTTTACTGTCGTCTTCATCTCAGCATCTCACCACAAAGTCAAGAGGGTAAAAGGTCTTTACGTACACTTTAACTTGATGCTTACGCCTAAGTGTAGCTAGAAAGAAGGACACAGATGAGCTCATCGAGGATGCCACAATGATGAAGAAAATTAAGTTGTTTTTTCTCCCCGAATGTTTTTAGAATGTTACAAGTTGTGGAGGAATTTTGGTGAGGAAAAGAAAGTCATTTCTATTCTCAGAACAAACATAAAACAAACACAACAGAACTATATAGCCTAAAGAATATTCACATGAGCATGTTTAAACTAAAGGGTTTATGCTTTCATTAATTTGATACGCTACTCCACATAGGAAGAACAGACATGCCAACAAGTAACTGACCTGAAGTAGACTAATATACACATAGCGGAAGCGGATTGATATAGTCTTGGTCTGGAGCGAGGTTTACGCAAGCTAACATGAAAATAAGTGGGCCGTATTTTCACACTTCTTGCATAATTTCATAAAATTACAGCTTGAGTGGAAAAATATATTCTGATCACAAGTGAGATTTACCTTGATTTCTCTTCAAAGTGAGGATTTCTCTTCTGGAGTGAGGTTTACACAAGCTAACATGAAAATAAGTGGGGCGTATTTTCACACTTCTTGCATAATTTCATAAAATTACAGCTTGAGTGGAAAAATATATTCTGATCACAAGTGAGATTTACCTTGATTTCTCTTCAAAGTGAGGATTTCTCTTCTGGAGTGAGGTTTACACAAGCTAACATGAAAATAAGTGGGGCGTATTTTCACACTTCTTGCATAATTTCATAAAATTACAGCTTGAGTGGAAAAATATATTCTGATCACAAGTGAGATTTACCTTGATTTCTCTTCAAAGTGAGGATTTCTCTTCTGGAGTGAGGTTTACACAAGCTAACATGAAAATAAGTGGGGCGTATTTTCACACTTCTTGCATAATTTCATAAAATTACAGCTTGAGTGGAAAAATATATTCTGATCACAAGTGAGATTTACCTTGATTTCTCTTCAAAGTGAGGATTTCTCTTCTGGAGTGAGGTTTACACAAGCTAACATGAAAATAAGTGGGGCGTATTTTCACACTTCTTGCATAATTTCATAAAATTACAGCTTGAGTGGAAAAATATATTCTGATCACAAGTGAGATTTACCTTGATTTCTCTTCAAAAAGACAAAATTGTTCAGTATAGTGAAAATGATATTACAACTGTGGGCAAAAAAGGATAGAAATATATTAAAATGGTTTATTTCACTCTTTGTTTAGATCATCACGCTTTAAACTTCAAAATTAACTGTAATAATTCATATAATATAGGCTATTTTCCCAGACTCAGGATTGAAAGTTAATTTGAATAAAAACCAACTGTCTGTTGAAAAAAAAAAGAAAAAAAAAGAATAAGTCAACAATCTGTTACTTTGGATAAAAACCAACTCCTGGGACAAAATTGCCTAAAAAGAAGCACCCAGATATTGTTGATCTAGAAAATATATTCAATGTGAAATGACTGTGACTACTTACATGTAAGACAAGAAGTTGATCCAAAGGACCAACAACAGCTTTCACACACAGATATTCAAAACTTTGTTAGTAAATAAACAAAAGTTGTCTTCTGCTCATGTAGCTTGGTGCAGCACTGAGCAGTGGGCATCTTTTTTCTCGTACCTAACGAAATTGGTGGTATCTGTCTGCATGCGTTTGATGGATGATACAGATCCGGTTTTAATGGGCCTTAAGAGAGAAAGAAAAGAAAATGAGAAAGGGAGAGAGCGAGTGAGGAAATGAGAGAAACAGCAGAGAGAGAGAGAGATAAAGATTTAGAGCAAGAGTCCGAGTGAGAATGAGAGAGTGCAATCACAGGAAAGAATCTGGACTCACTGGAGAAAGCTAAAGGAATAAGTGAAGAATAGTGGGAATCCATTATAAGAAATATGCGGCGGCGCTAACCGTAAGGCAGAACTCAACTCCGGGGTCCGAGTGGGCATTGGAGAGATGTATCTGATGCCGGTCATTTTTAATGAGGCAGCGAGGGAAATGAAGTCCAGAAAGCACAGCATGATACGCATGGTCAGGGCAGAACAAAGTTCAGATGAAACCTCCAGCTAACTATGGAGCGTCTAAACTACACTATATCAAGTTAAAGTGATAGTTCACCCAAAAATGAAAATGATCCCATGATTTACTCACCCTCAAGCCATCCTAGGTGTATATGAGTATCTTCTTTCAGATGAACATAATTTATAAGTTATATTTGCATCCATCCATCATAAAAGTAATCCATACGGCTCCAGTGGGTTAACTCAAGCTCCTCTTCTCTTATATCGGAATCCTCCAACATTTCTCTTTAACAATTCTCATTTTAGACTTCTAATTCGTAATCGTTGTTTTGTTTTGCTCTATCCTCTGCACTTCCACGTTCGTCATTGCTTCATGCGTCCGGTCAGACGTCACTCTTTCGCCATAAATCGATGCGTACGGCCGTCTGCCGGAAGCTAGTTATTTTTAAATATAACTCTGATTGTGTTCATCTGAAAGAAGATAGTCATAGAAGATAGTCATAAACACCTAGGATGGCTTGAGGGTGAGTAAATCATTGGATAATTTTAATTTTTGGGTGAACTAACCCTTTAAGATGAAAATTCTTACTTTTTTTTTTTTTTTTCCACAGGAGTTTTGTTTACAGTGAATTTCTGGCAACCACAGCTGCCAGTTTTTTTGTTTTTTTTTACTGTATATTTAACAGGATTTTTTTTTTTTTTTTACAGTGTGGGGTCTAAGTGAACTCTCATTAATAATAGAAACGAGGCAGGAAACATGTGGAATAGAGGTTCCTGGGGGTAAGCTGGGGCTAACCAGCACTCTCATCTATCATCCATCTAGACTCTGTCACCAGAGCTGTCACATCTACCGTGTGAAAAAAAGGGAGAGTTTAGGAGCCATTGCGTCATCTACTGTAAACCTGTCAGAGGTTGCATGTAGCTTAATCCAGGCAAATCAAGATGCATGATGCAGAAAGACGATATAAACACTTTTAAAGAGTTAGTTCACTTTCAAATTAAAATTTCCTGATAATTTACTCACCCCCATGTCATCCAAGATGTTCATGTCTTTATTTCTTCAGTCGAAAAGAAATTAAGGTTTTTGATGAAAATATTCCAGGATTTTTCTCCACATAGTGGACTTCAATGGCCTCCAAACGGTTGAAGGTCAAAATTACAGTTTCATTGCAGCTTCAAAGCGTTCTACGTGATCCCAGATGAGAAATAAGGGTCTTATCTAGAGAAACCATCACTCATTTTCTAAAAAAAAAAAAAAAATTAAATTTTATACATTTTAACCATAAATGCTCATCTTGAACTAGTTCTCTTCTCTGCTTCTTCTTCTCTATTAGAATTCCGGCAGTGTAGACACTGCTAAGTGTATTACTGCCCTCCTCAGGTCAATGTTTGAACTAAAATGTCATATACAATATGCTAGTGCGAGTATATAACAATTTAGTTCAAACTTTGACCTGTGGAGGGCAGTATTGCACTTAGCAGTGTCTAAACTGCCAGAATTCTAATAGAGAAGAAGAAGAAAGCTAGTTCAAGATGAGCATTTATGTTTAAAACATATATAATTTGTAATTTTTTTTTAGAAAATGAGTGATGGTTTATCTAGATAAGACCCTTATTCCTTGTGTGGGATTGTGTAGAATGCTTTGAACTTTGAAGCTGCAATGAAACTAATTTTGACCTTCAACCGTTTGGAGGCCATTGAAGTCCACTATATGGAGAGAAATCCTGGAATGTTTTCATCAAAAACCTTAATTTCTTTTCGACTAAAGAGAGAAGGACATGGACATCTTGGATGACATGGGGGTGAGTAAATTATCAGTAAATTTTAATTTGAAAGTGAACTAATCCTTTAACAAACACCACGAACATTAAACAATACAAGTAACATAACTTTAATACAAGACAATGAACCGAAGGGAAGGCAATCAACAAAAAAGGGAACAGGTGAGAATGAATGACTAGAACTCAGACAAAAGGTGACAATGAAAACTATGACTAAACTAAACAAGATGACAAAACAACATAATAGGTGCCAGTATGCTGCTAAAAGCATCTTTGAACAGTTTTGAACAGTAATTTAAAGGTGCTACAGAGGATCTTTTCGTCGACTGAGAAACCAAAGACTGTTATTACGTTTTTTTCAAGGGAACGCCTTGAACGCCTCGTGCACGAGTATTGGAACAGGAGTGTTTGTTTACCACCAGCATTCGCTGTGTCGGGTTAGTGGATTCATTATGTCGGACTCACCGCAGGTAACTCATAATCTGCAGTTGTTACTCCTGTCTCCTGACAAAAACATTGCATGCGACGCCTGTGGAGTGTGGAAAGTTACTGGAGCGTGCATGTCTCTCACAAGGAACATAATGGCAGTGATTGACAAGCCAAAGGGCCAATCGTTTATGCGATGATCGCGTAAACGATTGGCTGATGTTTTTAAGGCCCTACCTCGTGCACAGATGATGTATATTAATATTATTACTTTCAGTGCACCTAATAAATAGTCTTTTATCAGTTAGTAAAGACAGTTTCAAGTAATATTGCAAAAATGTATAAAACAAAACATCCTCTGTAGCACCTTTAAGTCAAACGTAAACTAAAAATAATGGGATCACCCGGATCAGACTTTTATTAAGGATCTTGCATCAGGAATAACCAATGCAGCAGCCCTTATAAAAGCATTAATGAGTATAAAAAGTCTCTACAAAGCAAAAGCTAGAGGGGTGAATCTCATTAAAACATGTCTATGGTCACATTTCACCCCAAAATCAAAAGGAAAAAAATATATAATAATTTGCATAAAAGAAAATTAGGTCTATTTTGAGAACATCAAGATTTGATTTTTTTCCCTCCATGGAATTTAAGCACAGGTTTTGTGAGATTCATCCAGCTAGAGATAGAAAAAAAAGTTAGAGAAGGATAAAGAAAGAGCCAAAGGTATTATGGAGATCAGGCTTGAGAAAGAAAAGCAAAAGGGAAGCAGGAAAATGAAAGTGCATAGAATGAGAAAGAGATTTAGACTCACTGAAGAGCTCTCAAAAAGGAATCGTCAGAAGAGCTAGAGATGATGACCCTGCAGCACTGTTTTAAGCTCTGTAAGACTGTCCCCTTACTTAGTTTTCACTTTGTTACTAGCCGTTTGACTGTTCTGTCAGAGCACAGTAAGGATGAAGTGATTGAGGGATGGGGAGGGGACTTGCCTGTCAGAATTCACTGCTCATTCAGTGAGAGAGAAGCCCCTGCTGAGACCAGACTCAAGAACCGAGGGTCAAAGATGAACTCATGAATTTATAAAAGGGGCTCGCAAATAACCAGCAGATACAGCCACAGTCAGAAACTAAAGAACTGAAGAACTTTCCAGTGGTGTAAAGTATTTGAGTAAATGTAATTACTATTCTTAAAGGGATATCACCCAAAAATGAAAATGATCCCATGATTTACTCACTCTCAAGCTAACCTAGGTGTATATGATTATCTTCTTTCAGACAAACACAGTCAGAGTTGTATTAAAACATTTCCTTGCTCTTCCAAGATTTATGATGGTAGTGAATGGCGCTCCTGATTTTGATGTCCAAAAAAGTGCATCCATTAATCATAAAAGTAATCCACACGGCTCCAGGAGGTTAATAAAAGCCTTCTGAAGCAAAGCGATGGGTTTTTATAAGAAAAATATTCATAATTAAAACTTTATAAATTAAAATAACTAGCTTTCGGCAGATGGCCTACGCAAATCGATTTCTCTAAAAGAGTAACTTCTGAAGCGTTGTATGATGTAGGATGTAGGAGTAGCATAAGCTTAGACGCCTCACGCGGTTCAAACTCAAGCTCCTCTTTTCATATATCGAAATCCCCTGAATTGAAATTCTCATTTTATACTTCTCATTCGTGACCAGTGTTATGTTTTTGCTCTATCCTCTGCGCTTCTGCGTTCGTCAGTGTGTTGTTCAGTGGTTACTCTTTTGGAGTAAGTTGATTTGAGTAGGCCATCCGGCAGAAGCTAGTTATTTTAGTTTATAAAGATTTAAATATGGATATTTTTTAGGGCTGGGACGATTCATCGATGCTGAATCGGTACAATGCATCTGGATCGATCCTGATATTTTTCTCTTGAATCGATTCTGAGCTTAGTTTTAACAACAGATGGCGCTCTAGGCTAGTTTTTAACTGCATGCTCAAATGCTGATGAAGAAGAGTGCTGGACAGCTCTAGGCTGCGTCCCAAAACCTAGGTAGCTGTCTTGCTGCCTCGCTATCTTATAAGAGAATGACTTGTATGGCAGCATTTGTGCATGAAGGTACCTCACGAAATTGATTTCGGACAGACTTCTGAGGCAGCGTAACAGTTTAATGATCTACAGCAATATAGCGCGAGCTTTGGTGAGAACTAAACAAATATTTAATTATTACAGTAGTAATTTCTCGATAGAAATGATATCAAAATTGAAATATGTTGATCAAAATCGTACATTTATACACAAACTGAGCAGCAAACGCAACTTTCGGACGCCATCTTTATTTTTCTAGCTCAACTGTCACAGAATGGAAAGCACAGGATTATGGGATATCAAAGGCAGCTAAGGATACATCTATGCTTCCTTCAAAAATCGATCTGAGGAAGGTATCTCATGAGAGAGGAAGTGAAGCTAACATTGGATTCGGACGTGCCTTGATGCCTTACTAACTTGAAATGTGTCCTCGGAAGGCAGCATTTTCCAGTTTTCGGACGCAGCCCTAGTGTGTTCGGTTGAGTCATGTAAGTGGTTAAATATTCTAGCTCCTCGGCTCAGAATGCTTTTATGACACAAGATTTGTAATTCACTTCAACCTTTTTGAACTTTATGAATGATTACTTAAGGTTTAAGTGGTGTGTGTAAAGGAACTGGAAGCAGGCAGTGTACGAGTGTTTCTAAAGCACGTATAGCAATGTCATCTGCTGTTTAAAAACTAAGCTCAGAAATGAATTTGAGGGAGAATCACAATACATCTGAAAATATCAGAATCGCTCCAGATTCTTTGTATCGTGAATCGAGATTCGATGTATTGTCCCGTTACTAATATGTTTCCAACAAAAACCCATCACTTTGCTTCAGAAGGCCTTTATGAACCCCCTGGAGTCGTGTGGATTACTTTTATGATTGATGGATGCACTTTTTTGGACTTCAAAATCAGGAGTGCCATTCAAAGCTGGGAAGAGCAAGGACATTTAAAAAAAAAAAAAAAAAAACTCTGATTATGTTTGTCTGAAAGAAGATAATCATATACACCATATACACCTAGGATGGCTTGAGGATGAGTAAATCATGGATAATTTTAATTTTTCGTTGACCTATCCCTTTAAGTATCTTTTTGGTTACTTTGTAGTTTTACTGAGTATTAAAGGTGCTACAGAGGATCTTTTCGTCGACTGAGGAAACCAAAGACTGTTAGTGAGTTTTTGCATGTGTAAGAACAACCCCCCTCCTTCACAGCTCATTTCGAGGGAACGCCTCCCAAAACTCGTGCACGGGTATTGGAACACGAGTCTTTACCACCGGCATTCGCTGTGTCGTGTTAGTGGATTCATTATGTCGGACTCACCGCAGGTAACTCACAATCTGCAGTTGTTACTCCTGACAAAAACATTGCATGCGGTGCCAGGGGAGTGTGGAAAGTTACTGGAGCGCGCAGCCGCACTCGTCTCTCACAAGGAACGTCATGGCAGTGATTGACTAGCCAGAGGGCCAATCCGTGCACGTCTCTCACAAGGAACGTAATGGCAGTGATTGACAAGCCAGAGGGCCAATCGTTTATGCGATGATCACGTAAACGATTGGCTGATGTTTTTAAGGCCCTACCTCATGCACAGATAATGTATATTAATATTATTCCTTTCAGTGCACCTAATAAATAGTCTTTTATCAGTTAGTAAAGACAGTTTCAAGTAATATTGCAAAAATGTATAAAACAAAACATCCTCTGTAGCACCTTTAAAGATATGAGCAACTTTTACTCTCTGCTTGACTAGCCTACATTTTTGAATAAGTACATGTACTCTTTACTCCAATAAATTTGTGATGAGTACTGCAATTACTTGTTACATTTTGCATGACACCTAACTTTTGGCACCTAACTTTTTCTGCAGCAGTCATTTCTGCTACAAAAGAAGTAATATCGCCACCTGCAGTGTATTGAAGGTACTATATCTTGAGTGTTGTTTTGCACTTACACAAACTTGTCAACAAGGCTGCTTTACATGAATGTGAGTGCATTAGCAAGTAGTTGTGAATCATAGATGTTTTATATATGAGATGAGGACATGACCACAGCCGGTAATGAGGCCGAAACAAGCACGCCCAGTGCAAGCAGGTTTTTTTTTACTTAACATTATTTTATTTTTCCGTTATGAAGAGAACCTTTTGAAGAATATTGTTTTACTTATACCCTGTTTGAGCTCTTGAGCTTAACTGAGACCTGAGTGTTTATAGATGTTTAAGAGGCTGTTGTGATAACCTTGATTTATTGCAATTTTGAGGTGTTTAGTTTTATTCCAGTTTTACAAAATGTGATTGCTCTCCTCACAAATCAACCATTTCTTTTTTTCACTGGCATGTCTCTTGGTGTTGAGGACTAGAGCATCTTTGAGCCTACATTCAGTACGAGCAAAAGACTTACGTATTCTTAAAATCAGATACTCTAAGACTTTTACTCAAGTTGTATTGGAATTGGTGACTTGTAATGGAATCATTTTCACTGTAAGGTGTCTGTACTTTTACTCTAGTGGTTTTCAGGTACTTTTTACACCTCTGGAACTTCTCCAGGCTAATAGTTTAGCTGAATGACTCAACTCCTCACTCAAGATAAAATGAGACAAAAGGGAAAAATGGATATTTTTAAAAATGTGAAAATGTGAGTGATGCAATGCACACAAATGTGCGAGGATGTTGTATGTGGTTTCCAAGGCGTTTCTGTGCTAGGGCAGCAACATTCTAATTATCAGATTTAAATCTGTTTAGTTAACGCAACACTTTTACACTTAATCCTTTTATACTGTACATTGTACAAAAAAATTGTATTTTGAGGAAAAAATGGATTTCCCCTGCAGTGTGAACACAGTCTATGATATTTTTATTTTAGAGCCAACATATGGCCTGGGTAATAGCATGAGAAATAGCACACCTGCATTACAATTTGCTTGACTTAGCAAGAGGATAGAAGTGTGAGCAGATTAATTCCTGCCATCTGATATCATACATATTTCACATAATCTGACATTTACGCAACATTTACACAGGAACCGGTATAAAAAGTGGGAGGGAAAGAGGAGGCAGAGGTTCTTCCGAGGATCCATGATATATTCCATGTAGTCTTAATTATTCATGTAAGCGTCTTTACAACAGAAGTGTTAATCTTTCAGATTAAGGTTATGTCAGGTATAGCATATTTATTTACAACACAGTGGGAGCTCCAGGTGTGCTTTTCACATTAACATGAGTCAGTTCACACTGCTGTAAAACTGAAAATGTGCACACATGAATACACACGATGAAAATGTAATAAAATACATCAGCTGAATTCTGAAAATATAAGCCTTATTCAATTGCAACATTGACCAAATGGTGTCACTTGGATACATGTACTTATTCAATTTCAATTTGACTTAATTGGATGCACACCAGGGCGAAATGAAATGAGTATCAGAGCTGACACCCCAATAAGTGGCCACACTTGGTATGTCACAATTCAGCTCTGCGAGGCACAGATAACGGCACCTGCCACTCCTCTGCCCAGATAATAAAAGAAACTCACTGAGCATGCTCAAACAACCATTTCACTAGATTTAATGACCTGGTTTAATTTACAGTGACCCAAAAAGTATTTCGACACCAGTCACACTTAAAATCTTACAAAATATCAAATCAAGTGATATCTCCAAACAAATTATACAAGTGTGTTTCTTCATTTTAACTTAATATATTTTCCATAAAAATAAATAAACATTTTTGCTACTAAATACATTTGAGGCCACTGTCCATCAAACTGTCATGTATCATTTGTCTCCACAAGAGGGCTCTGCTGTTCTAGTTTTTTATATCTTATTACTTAAATTTGTTAAAATGATCATCTAAATCTCAGGGATCCACTTTAACCTTGATAACAACATAAAATAATAATAAATAACCAAAGAAATGCCTGTAATATTAGGCATAAATACTTACTGTTCAATACTTACTGTGTTCGGGGTCAGTAAGATTGTTTTTTTCTCTAATTAGTACTTTAATTCAGCAAGGATGCATTAAATTGATCAAATAAATTTATAGTGTTAAAAAAATATTTCTATTTCAAATAAATACTGTTCTTTTGAACTTTCTATTCATCAAAAAATCCTGAAAAAAATATATCAGTTTCCATAAAAATATTAAGCAGCGCAGCCCTAAATTGATTTCTGAAGGATCATGTGACACTGAAGAAGACTGGAGTAAAGGCTACTCTAAACTCAGCTTTGCCATCAGGAATAAATTACATTTTAAAATCATATCACAATAGAAAACAGTTATTTTAAATGGTTAAAATATTCACAATATTACTATTTTACTGTATTTTTGATCAAATAATTGCAGCCTTAAACAGAAAAAAATGTTTTCTTTAAAAAAAAAATTGTAAAAAAAAATCTTACCAACCCCAAATTTAGTGTAATCTTAGCTGCGGGATAAATTTAGTTTTGTCATAATGACAGTAATAAAACTGCTAATTATTGTGAAGTAGTGACACAGTTATGCTCAAATATGTAGATATCCTCTGAAAAGGCCACTAGACAGAAAAGTAGATTGTAAGAAACAGAACTGAAACAAACTCCAGGGCAAAGCACACTGGCATTTAAAGCATACTCTAAAACAACAGATGAAACAAATATGGGACATTGGCTTCCATAATTCAATCTCCTAAAGGTCATACCATAACACCTCTCTCAACATCTACAAATGCATGTCAAAACAACAACAGTAGGAATCTAATGAACAGCCTGAGGGCAATCATTGTGAGTCAATGCAAAATCATTCATTGCCTGCAGCGTTAAACAGACCTAAGCTTTACACTTGACACAACCTTACATGTTCCCTGTATAACTGACAAGTGAATCGTGCGAGGACACATCATACAGTACGTATACAAAAGAGTATAGGTTAATTGGTCACTTTGAGCATACCTTCACAACTGTACATGTGTGTGTGTGTTTTAAAGATCTGTTCATGTTGCCTGACAGTTGCCTGCCTGTGTGTAGGTGTGAAGTTATGCAGGGACAGGTGGGCTGTAGGTCATACATAGCCAGTGGGATAGCCAGTGATTAAAGAGGGTCTCATTTGACATCTAACTTTTAGAGGGAGGACCCGATGTCCGTACTATTCTGGGTCCAGCACAAACCCTTCCCTTCTGTCCCTGCTGTAACCGGACACCTTAACTGCCATTCAGGCAAACCCGCTGACGCAAACAGTTCTTCTATGAAACTGGATGTTGAGCACTGAACTGTCTGTTTTATTAAACAAATATACATATATATTATATATATATATATATATATATATATATATATATATATATATATATATATATATATATATATTTTAATGTGAAAATTTCCAAATGTCATTTTTTACATTATTTTACAGAAGCTAACTGATATGGTGTATCCTTTTCCACACATTTTAAAAGTCAAGTTAGTAAAATTACTAATAAATAAATAAACACACACATGCATACTGTACACACATACATAAAGTTTATTTTGCATTGTTAAACCTATAAAAACATATTGTGACAGTATTATTAGTACACTGGGGTGATATTAGGGCTGTCAAAACATTAAAATCATTCTTTAGTGTCAAAGACAATGACACTAATAACGTTGCTTTTTGATAAGTGTCCCATCTATTTTTCATCTCTAAATAAATTCACCATTTAAGAAACTCTTTCTCTGAATTTCACTAAAACTTTGAAGTAGTGGAAGTAGTGAAGAAGTGGAAACATTTTATGATAAGGTTTCATTAGTTAACATTAGTTAACTACATTAGTTAACATGAACTAATAATGAACTGCACTTCTACAGCATTTATTAATCTTTGTTAATGTTAATTTCAGCATTTACTGATTAAAATCAAAAGTTGTATTTGTAAACATTAGTTAATACAGTGTGAAATAACATGAACAAACAATAAACGGCTATATTTTTATTAACTTACATTCACAAAGATGAACAAATACAGTAACAAATGTTAGTTCATGTTAGTTAATACATTAACTAATGTTAACAAATGAAACCTTATTGTAATGTTACTGAAAAGCACCTTCAACATTAACTGTTTTAGTTTATGATGGACAAAAACAGTTTGAGTCTGCTGACTGTCCACATTAGAATGTAAAGAAAATATTTAATTTAAAGGAAAATTGTGTAAAAGCGGTGCCTCTAGAGAAACTAAACAGAACTGCAAAAATAACAACGGTTTTCAAACAGGTTTCCCAGACAGTCCTCCCAGTCCTCAAACAAACCCTACCCCAAACACACACCATGGGTTGAGCCTTGTTGTTATGTTGGGCTGGTTTGGATGTAAGCAATAAGGTACGAGGCAGAGTGCCTGCAACCCCTTCAGCCGTGACTTATTCGCGATACAGCACCAGCCTCGAGTACCTTATTGCTTTTATAAAACGGTTTACCACACAATACAAATATTAAAGCCAAAAATATGTAACAGTGCAACTTTCATGAAGTAAACTCTTACTAAAAGCCTTTTTTCCGCCAGAAGAAATAGCCCCTGACCGTGATCAGCAACAGAAGTTACATTATTACACCATTAGATGGCGGCAAAGACTGTCTTTATGAGCATGCCAGTCAGTAGTGAAGACTTTTACATTGAAAAGGCTGAATTGTTGTGAACACGGAACAAGACGCAACTGACAAATGCTTTGACTAGCGCTGTAAGTCACGGGAAAACTCCTTAACTGTTAAAAGGACAAGATAATACATCGAACATTTAAACAGAATTTTTTTTATGAACATAGGACTGAGCTGAAGGAAAATGCTAAATCTGAATGCAGGTAATAAACTCGCTTAATCGATCTTTTTCTCACAACATTCTTCTACATAATACAATTATCTTCAATGAACAATATCAACTGAGAACAAACAGGTTACGTTGCTAAGAGTGGTTGCTAAGGGTGTTGTGTAGTGATACACAGAACCGTTGGGTGAAGCGGCCATAGCCGTGTTTTATCGTGAATAATACACAGCTATTGACCAATCAGAATCAAGGACAAGAACTAACTGCTTTATAAACACAATCAAAGCCATTTTGAAAGCAGAGACAGCTCTTTTCTTCTGCATTTTGCTGTACAGTTAATCACGGACAAAAAAAAAAAAAAAAAAACTGTGTGAGTCTGCTGACTGTCCACATTAGAATGTCACACAGGCTTCACACACTGTAACTTTATAACAAAGTGAAAGAAACAGCTATAGCCTCTAGCTTAATAAATCAACATGGCAGGTGAATTAGTGCTCTGTCTGATTTCACATTCAATTTTCTGAATATTACAACATAGCAAAATGTTATCATCTAAGCTCCCTCCAAGACAGTGATCTCATAAACTCACTTGAGATTAAGTTTCCCCGTGCACAACCAGAAAAAGCCAATCAACTGGAGCCTAACTTTATCATAAATCAATTCTGTGGAAGAGCAAAAAGGAAATTACACACAGTTTGCACCCCGGTCCACGTGATGCCAATATTCTCAGACGCTTAACATCTTCATTATAAATTAATGTGTGACTAGACAGGCGCTCCAGGCAATGAGTAACATTCATGTTCTTTTATTCCCATCTACATGACAGTAGAGAAAGATCCGATATCTGTTTAGTAATGTTCTTGCATACTTGAGTCTATATACCATTCACATCACCTCAGGCATAAATACATTACTTGAATACTGCCTTGTAGCAATCAATATAACTGGCACTTTACAAATTTCTACTTTCATCCAAGAGATTATTACTATACTTTTCAAAGATTTATGTCTTAATATGATCCCCAAAATATGGGACACTTTAACCACACTGAATGTTATGGCATTGAGATAACCAAGCGGGAGCCCAGCTTTCAAGAAAACCTTTTAAAAATGTTTCAAACTACTTCAGGATATGGGGTGTTGTTTAATGTGATTACCTGTGATGTGATGCTGTTTAGTACTGACACGGTTGCTGCTCTGGATGGAACAGCACAAATGTAGCATAACCAACATGGTAAGAATCATCACCACACTCTGCAGGAGCAAAGGCAGCTCAAACTGTTTGCCTATCCTGCAAAACAAAGTAATAAATGCTTAATTTAAAAGTGAAGTGTGCAAAAGTTGTGCCTACAGAGAAACCAAACAGGTGCAAAAATGAATACTCAATTTATCCATTTATTAAGTTCCATTATGGAATCTTTCCATTGCACAAAAGGTTCTTTATATTGGAAAAAGGTTCCTTGGGCTATTAAAATAATTTTCACTCTAAAAAAAAATTAAGAATTGTTCACTGAAAGGTTCTTTGATAAAGGAACCTTTATGTGTACTATAGATGGGGTGAATTTCAATTTCATGTTGAGTGTCGACTTTTTAATGTTTTATTTTTAAACATTTTTACAAATAAAAAAATTAAAAAAGAGTTTAAAACCTTAAATATGCATAAAACAGCAAAATAAAAAATATATTGAGAAGAAGGTCTATTCTACAGAAGAGGATTAGGGCCAAGCAATAATAAAAAAATAAAACCATCTCGAGATTAAAGTCGTTAAATTACGAATTTGTTCTCATAATTTAACCATTTTTTTTCTCGTAATTTAATGACTTTATTCTCAACATTTTATCTCGAATTTTTTTCTCGAAATTTAACGACTTTTTTCTCATAATTTAACGAATTTGTTCTCATAATCTAACGACTTTTTTCTCGTAATTTAATGACTTTATTCTCAACATTTTATCTCAACTTTTTTCTTGAAATTTAACAAGTTTTTTTCGCGTAATTTAATGAATTTATTCTCAACATTTTATTTCGACTTTTTTCTCGAAATTTAACAACTTTAATCTCGAGATGGTTTTATTTTTTTATTATTGCTTGGCCCTAATCCTCTTCCGTACTATTCTCCAAACAAAAGGGGACTAATAAATAAAAGAACAGGGGCCCGTTTCAATAAGGAGGTTCAACCAACTCTGAGTTAAAATTTGAACTCTGAGTTGACTTACCCTGAAATGGGAAACTCTGAGTTTTCTGTTTCAGAACAGTTGAATTGAGTTAGTTCAATCGACTCCGAGTAGGTTGACTCGGAGTTAAGCGTGGTGGTAAGTTGTTGGACTTATATTCATTTTCATGGTATCCCACATGCAAAAAAATTTAATAATTTAACAGGATGCAATAATAACAGAGTGTAAATGATTTTGTCACTATTAAACACACGTTAGGCAATTTACTTCCACTTTTAGAACATTTTCTTCATTTTTATTCAATAATGTGATATGTGATAGGAAAAGGGAGAAGAGCGAGCTTGGCAGAAGGCAGATTCGAACCCAGTAAATCGCATCACATGTTAATTCTCCGCACCCAACACGCTACTGCCTACACCACTGCAGCCACAAGTACGTGCATCAATTTTAACCTGGTCTGACAATATTGGGCGGAGCTACTGTAAATTTGCATTTAGTAATAGACACTCCAAATAATCTTGTTTTCTGTTTGCATTAAGACTATTTGTATTACCACACTGGCAGATATTGATAATTTTACTTAAGTAAAATGCACTTAATTTAGATCCCCCCAGGAAACAAGACTAAATATCTTATATCAGTTTCTTATAAGCAAAATCCATCTTGATTTAAGAATTTTTAGATATTTATACTTGAAATAGGACAAAAAAATACTAATTTTGCAGTGTGAACGAATGAATTAACTATTTAAACATCACTTGCACTTTAAGACCGAAGGAAACCTGCTCCTGACCAGGTTAGATTCACAGAGTAACTGACTCTTACCATAGTAACTGACTCTGAGTATAAGTTACCCCTCTTTCAGAAACAGGCTAGACTTAACCTGCTTTCTCGGGTTTGACATACCTCCTATTCTGAAGCGGAAAACCCAGAGTTTCCCTCATTTCAGGGTTAACTTACTCAGGGTTTTCACTTAACCTCCTTTCTGAAACGGCCCCTGGCCTACAAAATTACTAAAAAAATTAAACCTTTATTAGATTTGTTCCTGATTATTTCACTTTGATTTCCAAATTTTCCTCCAAGCATGTAGTAACATTAAAGGTGCTCTAAGCGTTTTTCGGCCGAAACATTTTTTGTCACATACAGCAAACATCTCCTCCCTATCCGCTAGCTGCCTGTCCCCTGAACACACTGTAAAAAACGCGGTCTCTGTAGTCGGCACAAGCTCCAAAAATGGCAACAAAAACAAACTGGTGCAGCCTGGACCACAAAACATAATAAACATGCTCCAGCCAATAACCGACAAGAATGATTTTAAATGCGCGTTCATGACTGTTTCAGGAAGCACAGAGGGGAGGGGGGAGGAGGAGGAGGAGGGAGGGTCTAGCTAACCTCTGTTTTGTTTGACAACACTTCGAATGTCAACAGGAAGTTACTCCACCCAGGATCGCTTAGAGCACCTTTAACTCTCCTCCACTCACCAGAAGAAAATGCGAAGTATATTAGCAATGAGCAGCACCAGACAGACTCTTGTGGAGAATCCTTCAGCATTATTGGTCCTCTGGATCTCCTGGTACTGGGGGATGTAGGGCACCGCACCCCCAAACACCATCACACCAGAAGCCAGCCAGGATAGCAGAGTCCACGAGCTCTCCATGTTCTCTTCTGACCCCTGCTCCATCGCTTAGTCCTTAACAAAACAGTCTCTTTATACTCATATCCCCTGCAAGAAGAGACAATTTTACATTTTATAACATAATAAAGTGCAATGTAATAAAACAGGCATATATAGCTGTAACAGCACCAACAAAAGCAACAGTGCCACCTTCAGTAACCTTAAAGCTCTCACAGGAACAACAATAACTATAATATAGACACACTGTACATGATTTATGTGCGCCTTTCTATACATGAGATCCTATGAGGGACCAATTACATAGTAGTGAAACAGTAACAGTCTTCTACATGCTGCCACCCAGCCTGACAGTATCTCAGCCAAACAGGACGTTTGTGCTCTGCTCACAGGAGAACTGTGCAGCAAAAGATAAGGCTTCTCTTTGTCTCTGACCAGACAAACATCTCCTCAACATGATGGGCTGAGTCACAAGATCTAGAAAGTTTCAAAACAGTTTTGAGCTTACATTGCAGCATCATTTCCTCAAATCAGCAAAAGCTTTGGACAGACATGTTTTCTGAGGGTGAGCATTCTTTAAAGGATGTAGAAAAAGGTTTGAGGTGTAATCTCAAACTAATTTTTAAACCAATATTGCATTCTTGAGCATATGACCCCTATTAATTTCCCCCCGTTTAAATTGTATTGGATTATATTTACATTTTTCGACTGTAATTCAGACGGAAAATAACGGCATACATGGCAAAACATTACTGTTGTTACCAAGACTATCAGTCAGTTTCATCATAACTTTATCTTAATTATTAGCCAGTAAGAAAACTATACCTAGCTGACAAGTGTTGATGGTTGGAAAATATAAAATGCATGCATATGATCAAACAAACAAACAAAAATCCTCAAGAACAAAATCAAGCCGAAGGGTCCTGCAACATTTTAAAGAGGATTATATGGTAAGTAGCCTAGTCAGATTAGTAAAGAATGTATAATCCATCTGAAGGCAACTGGAAACAAGAACTTAAGCATTGCTTTTGTATAGTGGAGGTCTAGCAGTGAAGTATACTTTCTGAGAAGTGCTACTGTACATAGAGGTGTTGCATAACTTCTGCATTCCGTGGGGGGGGTTGGGCTCTTCTGAGTCGGACATGTCTCCACCTCTCTCTTGTGTCTCCTAGCCTACATGAACAGATGTTCACATACACACCTACACTAAATATATTTAGTTTTCCTGGACAAAAAAAAAGAGACTATCATTATCTGGAATGGCAAACATGGCCATCAGACACGTCTGGTATGCTTGAGGCACTTCATGCAATGTGCACGTCTGTGTTATGATATTTAGAAACCGGATAGCACGTTGGGACAGCAGGAAAATTCCTCATGTGGGTTCCAACCTGAAGAGTCGGTTCACACAGAACGCGTTTTTGCGTTCCACCACTGAGCAGCTTTTAAACGTTTTCCTTTTTTCTGTCTTCATGTTGCAAGTAGTTAAACCTTAAACGTCTCGAGACCTTAATTAAATTCCGTTTTAAGCGCAGTAAACACCAGTGTGAATAGGTGATGGGAAGTCTGAATCGATTCTTTTGAACAGTTTGTGAATCGATTTAGTGGTTCTTTTACGTCATCGTTGCTGTTTATTATAATTTTACTAAGTCTTAGTAGTAAGAGAGTTTTATTGTATGTTATGTGTCCCAGTCCACTTCAAAATGATTGAACTCATAAAATAGAGCCTAATAGGCTATAGGCTGATTTGAATTCACAATAGGCCTATTAAAATGAATTCATCCTCAGGCGGAAAGTTATTTAAAGATTATTTAAAACAATATGCTCCACATGCATACTAATAAACCTGCAATACAATCGAGTCGTACACAAATAGTCACTTTTATTTAGGCTATAGGCTACTTTTTTTCTGGCAATTAAAGTAACTTTTCGCCGAATCAGTCAAACGTTCTATAATCTGACTCATTGGTTCTCGACTCATTAGGACAGGCTATCCGAATGAGATACCCTATATCATTTTTAATTACGAAAGATCCACTCGGTTAATTCGAGAACCGCTTTTACTGATTCAATTTGATTCGTGAACGACACCTTTCTTTTCACAAAACCGGTTTAAATGGTTCAAAAGATCCGACTCAAAAGAACAGGACATAATCACTACAAGGAGGATATGAACAAACCACTCCGGGATACGCTGCGTGTAAAACTTATCTGCATGTTTTGTCTTGTCCAATAAAGTGAACCTGATGAATCAGAGTGAACATTAATGCAGTATCGCCTTTCAAGAACTCTCAGATCGGCAATTTCAGGCATGCAACGCGAAAACCATGGTGCTTTTCGCTTTAAGCTACTCACTCTTTTGCATATTCAGTTTCGCTTTACTGTAACGAAACAGCTTTGTATAACAGAAAGAAGTTGCATTGTTGCAAAAAGGAAATAACCGTAGTAAGTTCAAGCATACCTTATTTCGGGCGAAGACTTGTTTGACAACTATCCTATAATATCAGCAGCACACACTCATGAGCAGTCATATGCTGTCTCATCTAGCCATCATCCAGTCTAAATCAGGCTGATGCAGTTTGGAGATGTGGGCTTGACCGCGCGCAGCTTTCATCAGTCTAATGTTACAGAGGAAGAGGAAAAAACAAAACAAACCAGAGAGAACACCACAAGATTGCATCAAACCAAATATTTGAATTGCGCTACTTCTCCCATTCTACTCATTTTGACGGTGAAGTATTGAAACTTCAAAACAACAACAAAACGACTCTTTCTTATATTCTGCATAAACTGAACAAATATGACAAATAAATTGCACGCAACATTTTTTTTTAGATCATTTATCTTTTAGTCTACATGTTGTTCTGCCCATTTGAAACGTCTTAATTGTGATTTTAAACGGTCTAAAAGGCCAAAATATATCTATCAAATAAAGATTTTATTTGGTAATCTCTGCCTCTCCTACACAATGGTGTAAAAATAAATAAACAAAACAACCATTTTGCCATCGAGCAACAAAATCAGCCGAATCAATTAAATAAATTCTGGCCTATCCTGCTGGTTTTAATAGATGAAATGACTGCATTTTTTGGATGAGCAGCACTGCTCTGCTGCTGAGCGTCTGATCACGCCAGAAGTACATTTGCGTGTCTGCAGCTGTGGGAATCTCTCACTGAGAGGTCTCTAAAATCTCGCGATATTTGTCACGACTCCGTGTTTTAGCCAGCAGCTGATTTTTTAGAAAGCAAAGAGCTGGGAGGATACAAAATTTTAAGAAGAATTAACATCTTTTGCATCTTTTCGCATCTATTTATTTAAAAAAAAAATGGCAGAGACAGACCCGAAATCGGTGCAGGATCTCACAGCAGTGGTAGGTTTGAAAAAAACGACATTTTTGTGGCTTGCTAAGCTAGGCTAATGCTAGGCCCTGTTTATCTGTTGTACTTGGATAATTTTGATGGGATATAAGCATCGTTTACGGTTTTAAATTAGATTTTTTTCTGAAAAATTATTGTTGTGATTTAAACAAGCAGATTTATTTGTTACAATGTTTTATTCCAGCATATTTACATGTCTTCATGTATTTATATATGTTAGATTAACTGCATGTTTCTCCCAAACAGGTGCAGACATTGCTGCAGCAGATGCAGGATAAATTCCAGACAATGTCAGACCAGATCATCGGGAGAAATATCCTTTCTGGTTTTTGTTATAGCTATAGGGTTTTTCAAGAAGGCACTAGTAGTCTCAGATATACAAGGTGTTTAAATGAGATTATAGATAAAAAAAAGCATCTGCTAAATATGAAGTAGAGTATGGAAGTCCATTTCCTCCACCGAAGGAAAAAAGCACGTTTTTGTAAATCACAATGACGTAAAAAATGATGACAGTCGAAATGATGTCATATTTGAGATATAAAATCGAAATTGACGCACTAAGTCATAATTGAGATGGTTTAAATTGACATAAATGGAAATGGTGACAAAGTCGCATGGACTTTGTATGTCATATTTCAAATTTATTTATGGGAGTATTTATTCAAAATACTCCAATGAGGTAGTCATCATTTGACTTTTCATCTCATTAATGTCACTTATATGTCATAATTCTGATTTTTAATGTCGTAATGAACATTTACCAAAGCATTATTATTTTTTTTCCTCTTATGTGGTGGAAATGGTCTTCCATAAAAGAGAGTCTTTAAATTTGTATTGATAGCAATATACCTTATTCACAGCAGTGCCATCTTTGATTTTTAAAGGGAATGAAATTGAGGCTGTGAAGGATACTCTTTAGTGGGTTGTACTGATATTTAATGTGTTTTTGAATTGGCAAAACATCTTTTCAAAAATTATAACTGATCTATAAACTTTATACAGCATATGCCATTGAAAAGTCTATCCCTCACAGCCTTGCTTTCATACCTGTAATGGCGCTGCTCTGAATAAGGTCTATATTTATTCTGGCAAGTCTATGTACCAGCATGAATTCACCGTGTTATTCAGTTTAATTCAGGGTTCAGTATCTGTAACTCAGGGGTTCAAATGTGAGAGGCAGATCAAACAGTCAATCTCGGATAGACTAATCCAGATCCTTAACTACTAAAATGCCACAACCACCATTATTGAACAGGAAGGGCTGATATTGCTAATCTCTGTCGAAAGCTCCACATTTTCATAGAATCAAAATTTACCACATCTACGACAACCACAAGATCAACAAAATCCTGTCGCCACCCTGTGATCAGGTTCACAAACCTACAAATGCATTAATGTTTTAATTCAGTACTAATGGCCTGCAAGTTTAGAATACACACAACTCTTGATTACAAATCAAAATCAAATATTGCTTTACCCTCACACTCACTTAAATGGTGGTTTATTACCATCTTCCTTAACAAGATTCACTTGATGAAATGAGCACCCGCATCGATGATCTGGAGAAGAACATAGCAGACCTGATGACTCAGGCTGGAGTGGAAGAGATTGAAGGGGAGAACAAGGTCAAAGAGGGAGGAGAGGCCTCCTAGTACAGGTAGTTTTATTTTATTTCTGTTGCTTTAGTAATTTAGTTTTGTTTGTGAATGTTTGATTTTAAATGGCATTTAATTCTGGCATACTGTAGTAAAATGCACTTATCTTTCACAGGATACTAAGTAGAAGACACTATATAAACCATTCAGGAGCAGCAAGATTTTCTCTATGGTGACTAACATATTTTGGTTTGATGTGATGCTTTTTTTAATATTTAGCAGGAATTAAAGTCAATCTTGATGCTGTGACTGTATGCTACCCTTTTTTCTGTAATGGACTGCAAAGAACTTTTTAAACATGACATCCAACTGTAGAATCGAACCCTGCGTTACTGTAATAACAGCACTAGCCCAAGTGCCAACCTAACACCATTCCTGTTGTTGAATTAAAGTTGTTTCTTAAAACCTGTGTCCTCATCTCTCTATATTGGTAGCTTTCTTAAACCATTCACCATTTTACCTCTATTTATGGCAGGGGCAAGTAAACTAAATATGTCAGAGACATGAGTTCAGATACAAAAACCTTGTCTGTCTATGTTTTCTTTTAAATGAGCTTTTTTTTTTTTACAAGGCTCCTATGTTTAGGTTCAGTAATTTCACTTTAATGACAATGAAAAGGTTGTTAGTCAGTTATTGAAATGACATTTTCAAAAATGTCACATTTGTCAGTTCATTTAACTTTTTTTTTTTTTTTTTTGCAAAATACCTCTTTGAACATGGTAAAACGTCCGTTTCTGTCAGTTTTACAGCAGCAAAGGGAACATTGTTGTGTTTACTTGCTACTTGCGAAATCCTGTCATTGCCACTATGGACAAAACATGATAAAAGCCGGCTCACCGTCATTCATCTTGAAATCATTCGCGTCTTCCGATTGGTTCCTCTGTCAGCTTTTGCTGAAGTGGCGTTTAGCGGTTTCTGCCAACGAACCGGTATCTGAATGGACTGACGCGGGATTTAACGGATTTGAAGGTAAAATATTTGATGAACGAATACTATGTACATTCGCTCAATATTATATATTTTTTTGAAGGAGGTGGTGTTTGGTGGCTTGCATCTGAGCTCTTCATATGCTGACATGCAAAATATATTGCCTCAAATACACTCGAGCTAAAACTAACAGGGTGAATTCTTGGAAATGTAAATGACTGTTGTAATTGGTCAATATGTAAGCTGGGTAAGTCGATGATTAATGCCTTTACACCTTAGAAATTATAAAGTCACATACCATTTATCAAAGGTCTACGGCATGATGCGGAACATCATTTGCTTCAGCTAAAATTTGACAATATTCCCCATGAAATGTCTATTTTAAATCAGAAAAAAAAAAATTGTGGTGATGTACAGTACAGTCCAAAAGTTTGGAACCACTAAGATTTTTAATGTTTTTAAAAGAAGTTTCGTCTGCTCACCAAGGCTACATTTATTTAATTAAAAATACAGTAAAAAACAGTAATATTGTGAAATATTATTACAATTTAAAATAACTGTGTACTATTTAAATATATTTGACAAAGTAATTTATTCCTGTGATGCAAAGCTGAATTTTCAGCATAGTTACTCCAGTCTTCAGTGTCACATGATCCTTCAGAAATCATTCTAATATGCTGATTTGCTGCTCAATAAACATTTATGATTATTTTCAATGTTGAAAACAGTTGTGTACTTTTTTCAGGATTCCTTGATGAATAGAAAGTTCAAAAGAACAGCATTTATCTGAAATACAAAGCTTCTGTAGCATTATACACTACCGTTCAAAAGTTTGGGATCAGTAAGAATTTTTATTTTTATTTTTTTGAAAAGAAATTAAAGAAATGAATACTTTTATTCAGCAAGGATGCATTAAATCAATCAAAAGTGGCAGTAAAGACATTTATAATGTTACAAAAGATTAGATTTCAGATAAACACTGTTCTTTTGAACTTTCTATTCATCAAATAATCCTGAAAAAAAATATTGTACACAAATATTTTGTACAATTGTACACATTAAATGTTTCTTGAGCAGCAGATCAGCATATTAGAATGATTTCTGAAGGATCATGTGACACTGAAGACTGGAGTAATGATGCTGAAAATTCAGCTTTGCATCACAGGAATAAATTACTTTGTGAAATATATTCAAATAGAAAACAGTTATTTTAAATTGTAATAATATTTCACAATATTACTGTTTTTACTGTATTTTTAATTAAATAAATGTAGCCTTGGTGAGCAGACGAAACTTCTTTTAAAAACATTAAAAAAACCCTTATGGTCATAAAATTTTTATTTTTTTTTTCTCTCTGATTTTGAGGTAAAATATGTCTCCTAAAAAGCTTTTGTGGTCATTTAGATAAAAAAGGACTTAAAAGGTTTCCCTACAAGGCATAAACATTTATTGAACTTCCTTAAAATAATTTAGAACTGAATTTGATTAAACAATATAAAAAAAAGGAACAATAAAAAAGTGCCAACAATATCACAAAAGAACATGGCTGCACAATTCAGTTAACAGATTAAAATGTGTGTTTTGTATAAAATGTGTTGAATTGGAAAACGAACAAATCACACTCAGAACACAAAGTCATGTTCAGTCATGTCGACAGCCCAAGCAAACTTATCCCTTAGGGATTTGTTGTAAATTTTATCCAGTGGCACCTCCATGTTCTTACACCTAGAAGCAGAAAATAAAGAAACACTGAAATAATTCTAATATGAAATATAACGAGAATATCTGTGTAGCAAGTTTGTGTGTTTGAGTGTGACATCATCACCAGGCCACGGTGATGCGTGGATCCAGGTAGTTGAGTTTGGAGGTGCCAAGGGCGATCTGTTTGTTCTCCTCTCTGTCTGTAGCCTGAACCTCCATCTTCAGCAACTGTTCCTCACACCTCTGCACAGCTTTCTTCTTCTTCTCCACCACACTGACACAAACATTGTAGCTTTTTACATGTGTGTATATCATATTCATATAGTGTATAAAGGATTCTAAAGGCTGCAAGAGCAAACAAAAGCCCCTTTTCAGAGGCCTGGAATAAGATACTGACATGAGCAGCTTGTTGTCTGAGCTCCCTTTGGCTTCTTTCTTGGCCTGCTTTAGCTCTTTCTTAGCCAAGTCCAGCTGCTCCTTCCTGCTGTCAATCTGAAAGGAGCAAAAGAAGAAAAAAAAAAACCTTAATAAAACAGCATCACATTTAAACATTTCTTTCATGTTATTTAAATGTTGCTTTTTTACTATTCAGTCTCATATCTCCAGTACCTTTGCTTGCAGGTTAGCCATGGATTGTTCGAAGGTCTTTGGCGGCGCCCGCTGATGGTTACATAGAATTGCAACCGCACGGTTTGCCCTGTTGTAAGAGAGCAACTTCTCCGCCACATTCTCCTTCACTGTAGTAAGAATGACACATTAACACACACATACAGAACAAGAGAGAGTGAGAAGATTTGCTGAGTGACAGATACATTTAAATATGTAAACTGGCAGCTGTTAGATTTGAACAAAATAACTAAAACAATTACTATAAAGATCATTACTATTAAGAATACTAAAAATAGATATATTCCACCCCATCCAAACTGTTCTGTATAAAGTAAAGTGGTTATTTTTATTACTGTAATCCTGTAATGAGAATTTTTAGTTATTTTAGTTTTATTACAATTAATTTTTAGTAATTTTGTTATGTGCTTTTGTCATTTTATTAGTTTTTTTTTTATATTGCTATTTAGGTATAATTTATTTTATTTCTATTTTAGTTTTAGTAAGTTTTATTCATTTACAATTTATATTTTTTTAGTGTTTCAACAAACTTATTTCAGTTTACATTTCTAAAATTTCTACTTTTAAATTTATTTTTGTTAGTTTTTCAATAAATATTTATATTTTAATTTATTTCAAATTTATTTCAACAAACATATATTTTTTTATAGTTTTAGTATAGTTTATAGCCTGATTTGAATACAATGATTTAAAAATTAAAATTTAACATAAGGCAGTACATAGATAAAGTATTCATACTTGCATTTAAATAATAGTTTTTTCATTAAAATAAGAATGAGATTTTTCACATTAGAGTAAAAATAAGTAACACAAATAATGAATAATTATATTTATAAATTATTTCTTAACTGTTACAAAATGAGGCTTCATTCTCTTTATTTAAAAATATATACAGTATATCATTCCTTTTAACTTTGAGTTGAAATAATCACCTGCACATTTTTAAAATGCATTTTTTGATGTTTGTTATAATTAATATTTTCATTCTAATTGAATATCAAAACAATTGTAATGCCTGTAACGTGAAGGAAATACAAAGCAGAAAATGGTTAAATGAATTAGAAATGGTTAATTCTAGAACCTTAAACAAGTATCTCGGTGTAAATTTGTAAATTACAAGCCAACATGCCGACCACTTATACTCACAGCACATGGCACCTGATGGGCGAGACCCTGCCACACACTGAGCTGATTTAATTAGAGCTTGTAGTGGATACAGAAAACAGATTTCCTCTCAGCGGCGATCCAACACCTCAGCATTACACACACATCACATGCACAGATTGTAGCACTCGCTAGAGATACTCAGATAGTTACACTACTCAAGCAAACATTCAACAGTCTCATTAGCGCAAAAACACAATTCAATAACTAATGATGAGAATCCCATTTACACTAGTGGTGCAACAAACTAGAACATGTCCATCAAACCGTGCCCTGAGCAGACATGACACGATAAATGCAGTCCCTTCCATGTTAATAATAAAAGGTTTTGTTGTAACAATTTATGACCATGACAAACAGAGAGCAACAGGTCATTTTGCCAGCCAATAACTAAATGCATAAATATGGCGATTCTCTTAATTTTTTCCAGCGCTACATCAGATTACTAGTTCAAATAATTTACACTATATACTTAAAGGGTTAGTCCAACCAAAAATGAAATTTCTGTCATTAATTACTCACCCTCATGTCGTTCCACAGCCGTAAGACCTTCGTTCATCTTCGGAACACAAATTAAGATATTTTTGATGAAATCCAACTTTTTTTATACCCCATTGAAAGCAATTACTGTCATTCAAGTTCCAGAAAGGCATTAAAGACCTTGTTAAAATAGTCCACGTGACAACAGTGGTTCAACCTTAATGTTATGAAGCGACGAGAATACTTTTCTACCCTGTAAGACTCGTACACAGTTGACACAGTGATCGCAGCTCAGCGCTTCCATGTTTACATCCGAACGCCGGCTCCTGCGCCAGCATCACACGCATGCGTCGTGCTTCTCACATGAACAGGCGTCAGCGAATACTGAGTCGGCGTTCTGACGTAGAAGCTGTAAGCGCTGCACCGAAAAAAAGCGTAGGAGAATGACGAATTTGGAGAGACGAATTTGTTGAATAAAGTCATTATTTTTGTTTTGTTTTTGCGCACAAAAAGTATTCTCGTCGCTTCATAACATTAAGGTTGAACCACTGAAGTCACGTTGACTATTTTAACAATGTTTTTTACTACTTTTCTGAACCTTGAATGTGGTAATTTCATTGCTTTCTATTGAGAATTAAAAAAAAACTCTTGGATTTCATCAAAAATATCTTAATTTGTGTTCCAAAGATCTAACGGGTTTGAACAATGGGTTCCTGACTGAATCCAGATGTTTGAGCAGTTTAATGCTTATACTTTATAGTTTGGGCTCCATATATCTATGATTTATGGCTTGGTCAGTAACAAAGAAAAATAAAACTCAAACAAATATATTTTCAGTTAAAGGGTTAGTTCACCCAAAAATGAAAATTCTGTTATTACTTACCCTCATGCCGTTCCACACCCCTAAGACCTTCGTTAATCTTCAGAACACAAATTAAGATATTTTAGTTGAAATCCGATAGCTCAGTGAGGCCTCCATAGGGAGCAATGACATTTCCTCTCTCAAGATCCATTAATGTACTAAAAACTTAAATCGGTTCATGTGAGTACAGTGGTTCAATATTAATATTATAAAGCGACGAGAATAATTTTGGAGCGCCAAAAAAAAACCCCTAAATAACGCCAAAAAAACCCCCGAAATAACGACTTATTTAGTGATGGCCGATTTCAAAACACTGCTTCAGGAAGCATCAGAGCACAGATGAATCAGTGTGTCGAATCTGCTGTTCAGAGCGCCAAAGTCACGTGACTTCAGCCGTTGGCAGTTTGACAGGTAATCTGAATCATGATTCGACACACTGATTCATTATGCTCCGATGCTTCCTGAAGCAGTGTTTTGAAATCGTCCATCACTAAATAAGTCATTATTTTGTTTTTTTGGCGCTCCAAAAATATTCTTGTCGCTTTATAATATTAATATTGAACCACTGTACTCACATGAACTGATTTAAATATGTTTTTAGTACCTTTATGGATCTTGAGAGAGGAAATGTCATTGCTGTCTATGCAGGCCTCACTGAGCCATCGGATTTCAACTAAAATATCTTAATTTGTGTTCTGAAGATTAGCGAAGGTCTTACGGGTGTGGAACGGCATGAGGGTGAGTAATAAATGACAGAATTTTCATTTTTGGGTGAACTAACTCAAATAATACAGTTCTAAAATAATAATACTACATGGTATAACAAAACCTTTACAATTAAAATCAAAAACTCTCCACAGCAATAGCTCTAGACTGTGCTGAGAAATTTAACATTGTAAAACATTAACTTAAGCAGCCTTAAAAAAATATTAAAAATAAAACTAAAATAACTAAGCAATTAAGAACTCTATAATAATATATTGTAATAATAATTAAGTAATATAAATAGAAATGTGACAATTAAAAAGACTGTAATAATAATTAATACAAAAAATGAAAACTATAATAACCCTGATGGACAATCAGTGAGCTTGCAATGAACTACAAACTCAAACTCTGATGTGAAACTGCGGCCAGTCACGTTGCGTGCTCATGGAGTAGAAACTTTGATTATAATGTCACTCGTTTGAGTTTAGATATGCTGTCATACTAACAATATCCATATGTTCCTGTGGACTCACAGTTGTCAATGTACGTTTTGTTTTTGAACACTCTGACAGCAATCCATATTGGCATCATATTTGAGCGTTTTTAGCAAATGTTCCAATGCACATCCATACTGGCTGAACATCTGGGAATTAAACTAGTTGTCTTGAAGTTGAATATTCACTTGAAGTTTGACTGATAGTATGCTAGAAGAAAAGAGAGAGAAAGAGAGGCAGAAAAACAAGGTACTCACTGTTGCTGAGTTCTTTCAGCTGTTGCTGCAGGGTTATAGAGGCGTTGTATGTCCTAAAAACCTTTGCAGTCAATCCTGGCATGAGGGAACTCAGGTGTTTATTCAGCACTTGAGTCTGTGAAGACAAAAACAAGACATTAAAAATCACCATATTTTATTATCAACCTTCACGGCAAACCCCTAGATGGCGCTGTTGCCTTGATTGTCTAAAAAATAAATATAATACACACAGACAAAAAAAGATGTCTAAAATAGAAGATCTCAACAGAGCAAGCTTTCCTTTGCCCCCCAGAAGACATCAGACATTTGTACCAACTTTAATGGATTTGTGAGTGCAGGAGTATGGGTTGTATGTTCCAGACATAAAGAAAACACATCCGTTAAATATGATGCTACACCTTCAAGATGACCGTCTTAAAAAGGACTCGCAGACAAGCTACATGACCAACAAGTGCGTGTACGATTACATCAGTCTTGTTCGAAAACTTCTAAATTGAAAAATCCTTACTTTTCTTTTAAAACTTAAAGTACTGAAAATAAAAATATTCAGAAACTGTGGTTTTTGTGCGACCCAGGGGAAGGCAATACAAATACAGTAACACAAATCTGCATTCTAAATGAAGCTAGATGTGATATCTTTAAAGATACTAAATGCTAATGACACCAGCTGTGTCCTAGCATGTCAACCAGTGCTAATGTTAAGCACACGATGCTGCCGTCTGATGACACACTCATGGCAAGTCGCTTGATGCATGTTGAACATGTCAGCCTGTTCAGCACTGTTCACCAAGGAACACTGTGACATTTAGGTTAGGACACCCAGTGACTCAAAAGAACTCGGTTAAGGGTTTATGTGTGTCTAACCAAGCTATACTTCTGGGAACACAACTGCTGCACGATGTCCTCCAATGTTAGCTAAACCTGACAAAGTACTTTTGGGGACATTGCCTTTTTTCATAAAAAAAAAAAAAAAAAAAAATATATATATATATATATAATACAGAAATGACCAATCTGCACTCAAGCCATTATGCAGTCAGGCCATGTCTCAAACAAAGAACAAAACAAAAACAAAAATAGAATAAAATAATAAAATATGGCTCCATGGTATATTTTCTCCTGTTTTATGGTACGCTGGGGCAAAAATCTTAAAGGTCCCGTTCTTCGTGATCCCATGTTTCAAACTTTAGTTAGTGTGTAATGTTGTTGTTAGAGTATAAATAAAATCTGTAAAATTTTAAAACTCAAAGTTCAATGCCAAGCGAGATATTTTATTTATCAGAAGTTGCCTACATCGAACGGCCAGTTTGGACTACATCCCTCTACTTCCTTCTTTAATGACGTCACTAAAACAGTTTTTTGACTAACCTCCGCCCACAGGAATACACAAGAGTTGCGTTTGTAGAGTGTGTTTGTCGCCATGTCGTCGAAACGCTGTTATTTTCATCCCGCAGTCCAATCACCGGGTCTGATTCCGGCTCAAATTGATAGGGTAAAATTAAAGACATGTTTACAATAACACTGAGCGCGTGCATCTCCATGTTATGGTAAGAGGCGTGACCTTTCCGGGCAAGGTTCGCTAAGCTGCTGTCGAATCACAACACAGGAACCGCTGGCACAATCAGAACTCGTTACGTATTTCTGAAGGAGGGACTTCATAGAACAAGGAAGTCATCAGCCCATTTTTATGACAGTGGAAACAGCGGTATACAGATAAGTAAATTATGTGAAAAATACTGTGTTTTTTTTACACGCAAAACATGAACACATGTTATATTGCACACTATAAACACAATCAAAGCTTCAAAAAACCACGAAAAACGGGACCTTTAAGAAGACTCTCCTATGCAAGCTCCCCTCATTAAAGTTGACATGAAAGTCATGAAAATCTCAATTTTTTCCATGTTTAAGTGCTATAATCGGGTCTCCGGTGCATCTGCCAATCCAGAAAATGTGAAAAGGGCCAATCCAGTAACTTTGTTTTGTCAAGCTTTTCTCTACAAGCAAGTGAAAAAACGAGCCGCTCAGATTTTACTTCCCTTATGACATAGGAAGGGGATCTTACTATAATATTACCATCCCTTAATCTGAACATTTCCACCCGCAAATGATGTACCAGTTCTAAGGCAATGGCAAAAGTTTTAGCGAAGCATGCTAACTGTTCTGTAGTTGGCTGCACAGACAAGCACAGAACACTATTTAGAGTCTGTTAGCTTGGATAGCCTGCAAGTTGACCCTGGCAAGCTCGACTGCTATAAAAAGGAGCGTTTCTGTCCTAGCGATATTTTGGAAAAAATTTGAGACCATTCACAGCATTTGATAGCAATCATAAATGTTAGCCTGGTGTGTATGGCTCTGTTTGGCAAACAGGTACGCTATATGTATAGTGGGTGTGCATACGGATTTTGCTCAAAATCAACTCCTCAGCAACTACATAAATGTATCCAATGACCATTCAGAAACTTCCAGTTGCATTCTAAAAGTTGTAACTTCTTCCTGAGTCTCTCCATCAGTGTCCGATTTGAACAATGTAAGGCTGAACACCGTTACTGACAATCGTCATTTTGGCTGCGTGAGATTCTCCAGTTTTGTTGTTTTTGAGCAACTGAAGCATGAAAAGTTAAAGCTCCCCCCTCTTTTGGAAAGCGGGCAGGGAGCAGCAGCTCATTTGCATTTAAAGGAACACACACAAGAACGGCATGTTTTTGCTCACACCCAAATAGGGACAAATTTGTCAAGCTGTAATAAATGATCTGTGGGGTATTTTGAGCTGAAACTTCACAGACACATTCTGGGGACACCAGAGACGTATATAACATCTTGTGAAAAGGAGCATAATAGGTCGCCTTAAAAAGTTAATATTTAGGTAGATAGGAAATTGAGTCTAATTGATTATATGTAATATATAAAACAGTGTCTTTTCTGATGAGGGTTCACCCAAGTTCAAGACATGTGTTTTTTCTGAGCAGCATATATACACTCAAGTGCACACATGAGCTTAAAAGCACAGCAGCATGTAATAAGATTTGCAGCACTTTGTGGACGAGGGCCAGTATTAGAGTCTCTGCCGCATCCTCCCTCATTCACCCCTTTGCTCTGCCTTTGCCATATCAATCGGAAGAGCCCAAAGTACAGATTAACATTCCCCCTCCACGATGGCCCACCATTACCAACCTGACCTCATCGAGGGGGCACATTTCTCTCTCTCTGTCACTGTATCTCTCTCTCTCTCACACACACACACACAAACAGTTTTTCCAGTTTTCTCTCACAATCTGTGTCTTTCTGTCCTTCAGCAAGGGCAGAATCCTTCAGCTGCAAAAATTAAGACTGAAATATTAAAAAAAAAAGAGCTAAAAAGAAAAACTACCATCCTTTAGTGTGAGCTCGTATGATGCAAGCCTCTCGAGAATCGTATCCCTCAGAATGAAAAATCTATGACTGTCTGCCGCTGTTTCAGAACATTACACTCACATTCAGTCGATCAAAGAGGTCGTCTCCTCCTTGCTTGTTTTCCATGAAAAGCTTGAGGTTTTTGAAAACCTAAAACAGAAAACACATGTTAGCTTGTTTATCATATGCATAGAACAGAGGTTGAGGAAAAGAAGAGGAAAGGAAAGAGAGAGAGGCACTCTCAATTATATTTGACATTTCGCAGAAGTCCTGTTTTCCTCCACTCCTACTAAATAAACCAGCTAAAATATGCATGGAACTAATTAATGGTAGCAGATGTGGTGCTTTTAAATCAGTCTCATTTGAATAACAATTTATCCTTGAGCCAAATGCATGAAGAAGAAAGTAAACAGACCGCTCGCCAAGCAATGACAGAATTTATATTTCTGGAACATTTTCCCCCAATTTAACACGGTCGTATGTTAGTAATGATTGATTCATATGCTGACCTTCCCATCTAATAAGCATACATACAGTAGGGGAGATCAACACTTAACATGATCGCATATTGAACACTAATACGGCCAGATAATGCGGGTCCAAAGCTCACAGACCACTAGCGAAAATGCTTCTTTTTGCATTTTTCTAATATAACTCAACATTTTTCATTACAGATTATATTATCAGCATAATAGTTGGAGTGAAAAGTTGAATTGGGAAATTAATGTGAATTTCAGAATTTGTTGTTTAAACGTTTTGCGTTAATGACAGCAGCTGCATGAACTTTATATAAGTTTGCGTAAAACCAGGTGATCATGTTCTCCAGCATGATTTAAGATGATCCAAAGAGCATGTAGTGCTTCAATGGAAGTAAACCTGACCATCTACACAAAGGAGTCATATGCTTAATGTCAGTTGCAAGTGAAAAAATAGGCCTTTTCATTATAGGCCTTGTCAATGTCCACACTAATACAGTTTTGTTTGAAAACGCATCTTTCTCTCTCCATTTTGGCCTTCCCTACACACGGAGACAGCGATTTTGTCCTGCAAAAACTGAGCTTCGTGAAAACGCTGTCCCCAAGTGGAAAAATCTGAAAATGCTGTTTTCACTTTGTAGTGTGGACTGTGAAAACGGAGGTGTTCAAAAACGATGTGATGCATATAGTACCGATAGATATCTTTGTTTATACAGTATTGTGCCCGTTATGTGCTATTCACTTTTACACTGTTGTTAAAAATACATTACTTTGCACACTCTTCATATCACAGCCCTGTAAAGATAACAAAATTTACTTGCAATTGCTGTTCTGAGGGCAGTTGCGTTTTAAGACCAAACATATAATGGTAATTGAGTGTGACCTGGACATATCAGTGAATGGTGAGATTTTGCTAAATAAAATGATCCTGCCAGAAGAATAGCGTAAGAACTTGATTATGTCTGTTCGTCCAGGGTTGCCAGGTTTTCACAACAAAATTGCTACTCAAAACTAGCCCAATCGTATTTCAGGGGGGTCTCCTGGTAAAAATCACGTTCCGAGAAGTAAAATCCACATTTTTGTAGGGGGTTCACCTGGTAAAATTCACATTCCAGGGGCTAAATATGATGTTAATTTGGTGAATTTAATGCTAGCGAAATGCTAGTGTGGACGGAGAGCGTTTTAAAATGAAAATGCCGTTTTCAAATCAGGATTGCATTTCCAGATTAATGCAAATCTGAATTAATGTAGACGTAGCCTTAATTTCTATAATTAGGTGCTGAATCCTAGATATTTAATGCAATCTCAGACTTCTGGATATAAAGTAGATACATGCATACAAAAAAACATTTGTTATTCTATAAAAAAGGAAAATTAATAGCAGCTTATTGATGGTAATGCAGCTCCAGACACGTGGCATGAAGTTCCAAAGGCTTAAATTGTTATTCATTATGTCGTAATGCAGGGATGAGAAAGTGGGGGGTCGGTTTTCACAATACCTGCAATTATATCTGACATTTCCGCAAAGTCTGCCTGATGCCAAATAAACTTGCAAGATATTCAGAAACTAATTAATTTTCACTTGATGAGCTTCTTTCAAATGTTCTCATTTACATTATGAAACTATGCAAGCAAACAAGATCTAGGGGCTGAGTACAGCAGACATCTAGAGAACAGTGGAGAAACGGTACTTTCTACAGCTACGAGCTGTGCTAAAATAACAATAACCCACCTGTTATGACTAAAAGTATCATACAAAAGGAGGAAATTGATAAATGGGATAAATTCAATTTGCACTAGATTTGTATTTAGGAAGTGTTTTAGGAAAACTAGTGTTGTTGCAATGTTAATACATGTAGGAAAGAACGGACCAAGTAAAATTCAGTTTCAGTATGCAAATAAAAGGCAAAAAAGATTTAAAATAGTCAATGGAAGATGGTCAAACTTTAATCTTAAATATTATTAAAAGTTAATACACATCTAAACACACCAGAAACAGAAATGTAAATGTTAGCCAGCACAATCTGTCTTTTTTTTTTTTTTTTTAAATGTTCTTACCCTTTTGGTCACAGGAACCTTGTTGTAGTAGCGGATGCAATCTTTACCCAGGAAGTCGAACTCTACCACACACTTTTGCCCATCCAGTGTGTCGTGTAAAGTGATGTGCTCCACGCGTAGTGAGCAACAACCCACGGTGTCTGCCGTCTCACCCTCTTCCTTTTCATTACCTGCTCTCAGAGCCAGCTGTAGAGTTCAACACAAACATACATCTTTCTCATACAGGCATGACACTGGATCGCCAGGAAATCTTAGAGTGACTGCTTAGCTGCTTGTGAACATGTTTGGACATGACAGTGGACTGAAAGCTGCAGTATGGGTATTGTTGAGTGTAATAAGAACGGACTCATAAAACCTTTGATACTGGATGTAACCTTCGATCCAGTATCTCCACACAGAACTGGGATGTATGTGTGTGTGTTTGTGTGTGTGTGTGTGTGTGTGTGTGCGTGCATTTTTAGAAAAAGATGCTTGCTGTTCAAAAGATATTTCCAATTTTATGATAGTCAAATTTAGAAGAAATACTTGCAATTCTGAGATATAAAGTTGCATTTGCATATTGTGCAATATAATTACATTATGACAAGTCGCAATTATGAAAAATACGAAAAAAATGATAAATTTGCTATTACGAGAAATAGTTGTAATTGTGAGAGAAGAATTTGCAATTATGAGATAGTTGCAATTGTCAGATGAAGTGACAATTATGAAAATTACAATTAAGTCGCAAAATGGCGTAAATTTACAAATTTGTTATGAGAAAGTCAATTGTGAGATATGAAGTTGCAATTATGAAAAAGTTGTACTTTCTCAAAGTTGCAATTGTGACAAATTTGCAATTATGAGAAGTGAAGTTCAATTATCAGATGGTAACATTATGACAAAGTTACAGTTATGTGAAACTGTTGCAACTACGAGAAATAATTGCAGTATATGTCGCATAAGTCACAATTATGAGAAATAGGTAGAGAAACAGCCTTCCATACTTTTCTCACTCTTCATATATGATATATTCATCAATCCAACATGATAGTATTTAGCTTCATAATAGAACTTAAATTGATCATAACATGAGGATCTGAACTTTGATCTTTTATAATAAAAATTCAATATGCTATGAAACCATAATGTAACTTTCAGAACTCAAAACGTATCAGAACTCATTCTGATTTTTGAAACTGAACATCAGTAACCAAAATTCAGAGTCCAAAAGACCTCAGAAAGAAAAGAAAGACACAGTCCACAAGACCTCACATGATAAGTTGACCAACAGAGGGAAAAAAAAAAAAATATTACAAAATGTATGATATATGACCTCCTCAAAGTGAAAACCTGCAGAAAATGTCGTCACAGTAAATGCACCACCATGATGTCCTCTGTGATATCTCTTCACTCTCTGCTGTTTTTATGCTCAACAGGCAGCTTAATTGACATGTGTGATTACCAGTACTCAAACCCTTTGGTCTTTTCCCAAATAAAGCAGTCATGATTAAAAGCCCTCTAATATGCACAAATTATGTCTGTGCAGCTTGTGTGACCTGACCTTGTCAATAAAGTAGAGGGCTACGGCTCTCTGGCGTGTGCCCATCTGTTTGGACTTGAGGTCCTCCTGGTACTGGGTTCGGATGGCATCCACACACGACTTTAGTCTACGAGCCACCTCATACTTTTCCCAATCCTTCTCACCCTACGGGAGACACACACACACGAAAAAAAAATCAACGAAGTCAAGCATGGAAGTAAATGACATGACATCGGGCAGCTCAGCCTGACACTTCATAAGTTATCTGTCTTAGAGTACCATCTTATTCCAAAAGAACTGATTGAAATCTGAGGTGATTA